>NW_026713039.1:2343318-3013727 GCF_030625045.1 Achroia grisella | reverse complement strand
CTTTGTTTTACTAACTAATTTATTTAGTATGTTACTATCCACATACATTAAATTTTCATTTTCATTTAGTACAGAAATTAAAGTTACGATTTCTTGCATGAAACTTCCCGGTAGGGGATTCTGTCCCCTTCACACGGTCACGGTCTAGGACATAGAAAAATTATATTTTATTTGGTTTATTACCCCGACTTGTAGAATTCAAATATAATGAAATCACAATTGTCTAAAACCTTTATTTCTATATCTTTGATGACGGAAAACTCAAAGTTACCATATTTTTACTTTGAAGACATTTGTATTGTTGCACTTTAAAATAAAAAAAAAACCTTCCTCTGGTCGTCCTAAAAAGAAGAATTGATAATATTTTTTTTCTAGTAGCAACACATTATAGTACTATGAGCGGTCGTGTCAGACGGATGCTTGCTAGAGCATTTTCGCGTAAACTAATTGATTTCTTATAATTAAATTATAGTGAATCGTTGTGTTGTTAATGCGAGTGTTAAGTGAGCCATGAGAATTAATGTTGTGCATTCATTTATTATAAAGACTTCAAAATAGGGGGTGTAACAAGAAAACAAAAATGGCTTCAGGAGACACGGACCATATCGAAGTGATGGATAGTTCCTCATCTAGAAAGACGGAAAATGCTACAGGAGCAAATGAAACGGATGACGATGGTACTGCATATGAGAATCTAATAATCACTAATGCAATTTTAATATTATCAAATTAAAAATCGACTCGAAATGTGTCCTAAAAATCGAGCGATCCGTAACCCAATTCTTGACTTTGTCCATATTTCTCGTTTCAGATAATGATAGGAGCTCAATTGCTGACAAAAATGCACCGTACGACGTAAGTAACTTATAATGCATTAAATAATTTTCATTCATACTTCTAAAAGAATAAACGAGAATACTTTGCTCTGTAAATGGGGAGAAAGTTATCATAATTATTTAAAATTGTTAATTATTATTCAAGATTCATTAACAATAGTATGCTGGGAGACTGCTAGATAACATAGAAATTGTTATAATAGATATGAATATGTAAACATGTTTTGTATATTTGAGTATGTTTATGTATATTGCTGTCAAATGAATAATATCTGAATATAAATGTTGTGATGCCATTATTGAAAAAATCTTATCTCAAATAGAATTCCTGCTTTTTGTTTGTTTATGGTTTTCCCAACTTTATAATATTAGGTGTAATTTTACCAGTCCATTTAGTTCTATAAATAGGAAGGCTTGTACTATTTTCTACTAAACATTATACAACTGATAGACATAAATGAAATTTATTAATTTAATTAACATATCCATATAATGTACTATGCTTGGTACATGTGTAAGTTTTGTACTATATAAAGGAATAAAAGTATATATAAACATGACAGTTTGTCTGTCTATATGCCTATATGTTAGTTACCTTTCTACAACTAAATAGATTTTAATAAAATATTACATGAAAATACTCTATCATGTGAACAGCTGGGTCTGGAAGTCACAGCTGGAAATGTTTTATACATGTGTTTTGTGTCAAAATTGATGCAGTAGTTTGAGTTTTAAATAAAAAAATGAAATCTGTAATACAGTGTTAATAATTTAAGTAGTAATTATTTATTTATTTAAGTTCATTGCACAGAATACTAAATATAATACAGTACAATGAATACAATATATACCTATGATATACAATAACATATTACATAAATATAGATATTAAAACAAATTAGTAATACAATATACTTTACTTCTTTGTAATAACAGATTATTTATTATTATATATTTTTAGGTTTCTTTTAATACTTAAGTATATTATTATTAATTTTTACAATTAGTTTTTTGTATGTATAACATGATTCATTAAATGAATTCTTTTTTCCTCCTTTGTTTTATCATAATTAAGTGAATCATGAGATACAGCTTGACCTTCCAGTGTATAGAAATAGAAATAGAAATAATCTTTATTCAAATAAACTCATTACAAGCACTTTTGAATAGTCATATTTTGATTCTACCACTCATTCGGAATGCAGATTCATCACAAGAAGAATGAGCAAGAAACTTGTGTGTTGCTCTTTTTAATAGATGTTTTTTTATATATAAATAATTACAGTGTAACAAGTAAGAGGCATGCGACAATCAACATAGAAATCGCTACGCACTCATTATTAGTATAGTATGAAAGTAAGAAGTTGCATAAAACATAGGTTTACACTGTTTTTTATTGAAAGTCTCTTTAGATGTTAGAAGATAAAACATTTTGTAATTCCCATGTTGTGGCAAGTGATGAACATGTGGAATATTTAGTATGTACTAATAAAACTTAAAACATATGTATATTATTAATCTTATCATTAACTAGTGATTGTTACCTGCAACTTTATTTGCATAAACTTTCATCTTCTATTCCAAATCTAGTCAAATTATTTTCAAAGATTAAGCTTACTAGCTGTGCCCACAGTTGCACTTGCATTAATTTTATAGCCTATGTGTTAATCTGATTTATAAGCTATATTACTGCGAACTTTCATCAAAATGGGTTCAGTAGTTTTTGCAAGAAAGAGTGAACAATAATATATATAGAAAAATGAAAGAGTAACAAACATCCATCCATCCATACTCACTAACATGTATAATACTAGTAAAATGTGATCATAAATATTGTCAATATTCCTGTCATATTTAATTAAGTTATGTTCTGATGTTTAGTCATGAATAAACAGACATACAGTCAGACCCACTATCACATTTATAATATTAGTATTGATAAAAATATTATGTATTTGGAAAAACAATAGATAACACTGATGACATGTAAGTTTGCTTTTATGGACTTAAGTTCTCAATTACGTGCTGTGAGGGGTATTTCATATGTCCTTTCGATACAGTCTCGAAACCCCTAGATTTTTTTACGGATGATAATGGAATAGTGCACCCGCCTGCGTTTACGCTGGAAGGAAGTGTACCAGTGGAGGCTGATAAGATGAGCATGAGGTCAGGTCAGTTAGCCCATCGTGACAAATTTACTAGGAATTTATCACGATGGTTTCCAGGGGGAACCGCGTGGAGGTCAACCTATCATGGTACATTACTAGTAATGGAGTCATGAGTTCACATTACTAACAATCCCCATCCCCCCTTAGCCCCTAGGCGTTGCAACGTACAGTTTGGGAACCACTGCTAATGAAGGCCAGTTAAGCAAATTTACCGGAATTTAACAACAATTTATTTTGATTCCCGGGACAGTATGAAGGTCGATTTATAATGCAAATGGCTTGCAAGGTTGACACTGCACTCAATTACAGCTAAAGCACCTCTCCTGTCAAGCCCACTTGTTGTCCTAGATTTTGCCTGCTTATTTTGGAGATAAATAATACGTTTTATCATGAGACAAAATGTCTTCATATAAAATTTCATTAGGACTAGTTGTAGTTTGACCTGAGTAACAAAATAAATCATAGTGAGATAGACTATAATAATATCTGAAGCTATTTCACACAACGCCATCTAGACCCAAGCTAAGCAGAGCTTGTGTTATGACAACCGATATAACTACATAGATACATTTGTAAATACATACATAGTACACATATAAAACACCACACACGCACAACGGCCCAAATGAGAGGCCGATTACGGAAAATGGAGTCCAACCTACATATAAAACACCCAGACCAATACAAACAAACATGAGTATAAATGTTTGTACCGTGCGAGGAATCGAACCCGCGACCATCAGACGTAAAGCGATGCCGCGATGTGCGAAACCGCTAGGCCATCGAGACCGTCAAAGGCACATAGAGTAAGACTTTGTATAAAGTTTACCTCGGTTAATGATTACAATTAGCATAAATAGAAAACTAACGTAACTGAGGTACAAAGAACGTAATTAAATTATTATTGCACATAAAAACCTATTTGTTATTTGTAATTATAAATTTCCTCTGCGATTACACAATGGCCAGTCATTGTGACACTTGTCTTTTTTAATCGATTTCAATTAACATTTCTTTTCATAAACCGTCCATTAGTTTCGTAGTGAACAGCTATGCCAGATTAGAGGTTTACCGTTAAGATTTGTGGGTTTTGTGGCGATACGGGAAAAAAACACACAATCACGCACGCACACATACAAGCACAGTAGGAGATAATCCTATCCAATTCAAACAAGGATCGAAATTAAGAGGGCCTGAGCCGAGGTTCGAACACCTAGCGGTGCCCTCAGACTAAAGTGGTATCCGTCAGGCGGGGGTTGCCGTTCAGCCGCTTTATAAGTCCTTCCGCGGTTTGGAGAGCCATTTGCACTCGCCCCCTGTCGTCCGGTGAAGCTGTAAAGGCCAGCTGAAGACAACAGTATACAGCTCGAAAAAAAAGTAGTCGATAATAAGCATAATCATAGTAAAAAACAGTAATTTAAGATTTTTCTTATGTAACTTTTGTATATAACTATTATTTTTCATGCCGTGTTCGTCTATAAATAATGTTACATTAGATCATAAACCGTTACATGATACATGACATCAAGATTAAATGACCAGGAATTAACTACGATGGTTTCCAGGGGTAGCGAGTGGAGGTCCACCTAACATGGTACATTGCTAGCAATGGAGACACTAAACCCCATTACAAAATAAATCCCACACCCCCTAAAAACGTCATTAGTTTCACAAACAGGTCAAAGTATAAAAACAAAATGGATACTAAAGAACTGAAATAGAAAAAACAGCCTGAAAATAGGTCAGGATAAAGACTTGTACGGGTCGTACAGTATCTTTTTAATTTTACTATATAATTTTATAAACGCGGAAGTTTGTGAGTGTGGATGATTGGATGTATGTTTGTTGCTCTTTCACGCAAAAACTACTGAATGGATTTTAGTGAAACTTTGTAATAATATAGCTTATACATCGGAATAATATTTTATAGCCTACGGCTATAAAATCACTCGAGTAAACCGCGGACACAATTAGCATTCAGTCTTCTAATACATAAATATCTGGCGTCACAGTATTTGTGATCAAACTCCTTCGAAAGGACTAATCGATTTTTATAAAGTTAGTAGGTTCAAGTATAGGCTATTTTTTACATGTAGGGTTTTAAGGGTGGCCCTATTAAGAAATAATTTATATGGCAAAAAAACAGGTCGTGTCAGCTGTTAAAAAAACGAAACAAACCCTAATTATACAAGATTAGCAATTCGACTTCTATTTCATGAATACGGGATATGCCTGTCCCGTGGGACATTGTTTATGTAAGAAATGGCACGTGTATAATATACATGACGGTTGATAATATCAGTTGGTATTATTACTAATTGATGGATAATTAAATTTGCGGTTTTCACTGGAATTACTTTAATTATATATTATGCTATTATTTTTATCGGTTAATTTATATTTCGTCGTAATTAGGTGGTTACCTTTCGTTTTTAAAATGCGATATTTGGAGTGCAAACTTTCATCATGGCATATTTAATTGTCATGATTTATAGACTCCTAAAAGTACCTAGACTTTGTAGAAAGAGAACTTTGTACATGGGCACATCGGTCTCACTTATTTCTATGTATAATATGAACGTCATGTATGGACTTTTTTGTAATTTTGATTTGTTTTCCTAATCGTCGTGGTCTACTGGTTTACTGTGACTTAAACCAAGAGAACGTGAGTTAATTTTTTTTTCGGACTACTCTAATGTTGTTGGCAGCAACTGGCCTTTACAACTTCCTCGGACTATCGTCCAGTCGACTATCCCGCGAGTGCAGATGACACTCCAAACCCGCGGAAGGACTTATAGAGCGGCTGAAGGCCAACTCCCGCCTGACGGAAAGTTTCAATCTGAGGGCACCACTGGGGCTTCGAACCTCGGTTCAGGCCATCGTTATTTCGATCCCCATTGGAATTGGACGGAACAAATGGATCGATAACAAAAATTAATCATTGGTACGGCAGTACGCTCTACCCCTGCCACGTTAAAACCAAATATATCCACTAAAAGGTGAGCAATTCGTGCTGCATTCTGCGTTGCCTCTGAATACCCAATCCGAGTTAAAAGTCATGACGGTTATATATAAGTATATACATATATATATATATATATATATATATATATATATATATATATATATATATATATATATATATATATATATATATTATATATGTTTTGTAATATTACGTATCACGCTTATCAAATTGTACACACATATTTGGAGTGCATTTCTAGGGTAATCTATTATTGGTTGTATAAACATATTATTTTCACAATTCTTATCTTATTGAAATTTGATTACCTAAATAAATAAATAAACAATTGTAGAAACATACTTTTTACGTATATGTACATTAGGTATAGCTTAGCGTAGCTCCTAGAGGGCATAGTTAGTTATGTGGACTAATGACCCCATTACCGGCAATTACCAAGTGGGTATGTTTGTTTCAAGTAAGTAAGGTGCCACGCAGCTCGCTTCGTAAGCTGTGTTTCGGTAGGAGAGTGAGATACGGCAGTAGTTTTACATAGGAGACATGACGTCTCAGTACTATGGATTGGCAATGCGTGAGAAGTAGTGATGTCAAATGATAACATGATAACTGCTGTTATGTAAACTAGTGGTTGAAATTCGACCGTAATTTATATATATATTATAAATAGTGAGTTTATTATGGTTATGTTTGATATTCAGTAAGAATATAGACAAATAATTAAAGACAAACAATATTAATCTATTCAAATATTGACCACAGACTTTAACAATAAACAAACGAGTATATATACAAAGTATAAACATACATACATGCGTGTTTGTGTCAAATACATGTTAGTGTGTGTAATGTTTTATTAGTTTTAATATATTTTATATGGATAATTATAAAATAGCATTTTGCACTCCGTCTCTATATTTAAGTGTTCAAAATTAAATACTGGAGGAGTATTTAATTTTGCGCCGCGAAATTTTTGTAAAAAGGTGTACAAAGATTTTGCTCACATGTTCATATATATGTAGAATACAAAACTCGTTGACGATATATATATATATTGTATTTTTTTTGTTGTGTTTATATTTTGTTGCAATTTGTTTACGTTTATAATTTTGCACCGCCAACAATTATTCGCTACACCACCTATGGTTGCCTGATAGAAAATGCCGCATGGTGTTAAGTCCGTCAAATGTACTTTACTATATTTTGTATTATGTGCATTAAAGTTAAATAAATAAATATATAAATCTGCAATAGTATACAGTGACAAATATAATTGTGACAAGTATATTGTGACAATGTATAAATAAAGTTTTGAGTTTTTGTGGATATTTTTCTTTATTTATTTTATTAGGAAACATTATAGTAATTGCTTAAAAACTGCTTACCATCAAGTCTTCAGCTTATTTGCCATTCTAATTAATAAAAAACCCAATTTTTTTTTATACCACTTAGGTGGCAAACAAGCATACGGCCCATCTGATGGTAAACGATTACCGTAGCCTATGGACGCCTGAAACACCTGAATCCTTAATAACGAAGTATAGAATATAAGAATTTTAGTTAGTATAGAAGGAAGTATATTTATATATAGAGGAAATATATATTATTACCAGGGATGTTAAGGAGCTCCGTAACCGTAACCGAAACTATCGGATATCCGATATAAAAAAATATCCATAACCGTAACCGAATCCGAAATAAACGTTTCAGACAATATCGGATAGGGGCGGAGCCTAATTGAGACACGTTATGTTATAGTTTTATTAGCTATTTATATTTTACTTTTGAAATTCCTTAAAACATTAAGATCCGTAACCGAAATTATCTGAAATTAACGGATAATCCGAAATAATTTCATATCCCTATCCGTATCCGTATCCAGTATAATAATCATTCCTATATCCGAAACCTACCCGTATCCGAAATTATATCCATAACTTCCCTGATTATTACTACTGTCAGAGTTTGATGACCTTACTAGTTTTGGTGTAACATAATGACGTGTAGGCGGTGTTATTTATAACTGGGTAGGGTGAAACGAGAGTACTATACCCTTTATATCATACTGAAAATACACCGCGGATACGCTCGCTTTTTGTAAAATAAATAATAGTGAAACGTACTAAAATTAATATCAAAAATCTTTTATTCAAATAGTAGTAACTTTTAGTAAAACTTTTTGTATTAATATAGATTCAATTGAGAAGAACTGGCAAGAGACTCAACGGAAAGTCTTTTTTTCTAGAGAGAGATTTTTTTAGTTGTTTGAATGAGTCCCTCAGACTAACCCAGTGTTTCCCAACGTAGGGCCTACGTCCGACAGGGGGAGGGGGTGGGGGGGCAATTAGATTGATGAATCTGAATTTCCTAGTGATTTCTTGCTAAACCCTATTATGTTATGTTTCTTAAGTAAATAATTCAATTTTTAATGTTATAAATTACGTGTTACGTTGTGAGCGGAAATACATTACATATATATTTTTTTGTTATGGATGATAATGGAATGGTTCACCCGTTTGCACTAACGGTTTACGCTGGCGGGGCACCAGTGGAAGATGATAAGATGAGCATGAGGTCAGGTCAGTTAGCCCATCGTGATAAATTCACTAAGAATTTATCACGATGGTTTCCAGGGGGAACCGCGTGGAGGTCAACCTGACCATACATTGCTAGCAATGAGGTTATCAATCCACATTACTAACAATCCCTTCCCCCCACATTACATATATTTGACGCATATATGTATATGCGTAATAGTTAGAAGCGTAAGTACGCATGTAAACTATTTTGTTTATTGTTAAAGGGCGTGGTCAGATTAAATATTAATTTAAGTAGATTAATATTTGTTTGTCTTTAATATTACTACTACATTTCTGTACGCTATGTGCCTGTTCTCATGTATGCTATATGTCTGTACTTGGTGAATAAAGAATTTATCTGTCTATCTATGAACGTAGAGATAGCTCCGCATTTTTTTTTTACAATGACTAAGCATTTTTTTCGTGAAATTGGTATAAATTGAATTAGTATATGAACTAATCGATATATTCGCCACTTAATCGACATACGCGAGATCAAATTGTATGTTTGATAACATTACGTCATTATCTGTTATCGTCACTTCAAATAAATGATAGTCACGCGCCTTTGATATATTGTTATCAATTAATTTTATAAATTTATACCACACTGATAGTTAAGAAAATAAACATAGCAACAATATTCTTTAATGAATAAATAATCTCTGGACAATTAACACAGCGCCATCTAGTCCAGAGGTAGGTAGAGCTTGTGTTATGGGTACTAGACAATGATTATAAATATTTAGATATTTTTTTCTTTTTATAAATATATACATGTAGGATTTGAAACTTGGCGGTATGAACGAATGGGAACGAATGAGTATGAATGAATGGAAACAGAGGAGCAAATGGATAGAAACGAAAGAGTGAATGGATGGAGAAAGGAATGAATGAAAAGAGGATGGGCATCGCTCTCTTCCTCGTAGACTGCCATATAGTTAGGTCGTTTCATGTATCATAGTAAATGTTTTTTTTTGTAATTTAAATAAAAGGTGTTCTATAAAATAATCATCCTGTTATTCGCGAATCCTCATTCCCACATACATAATATACATAGAAAGCCTGACCGACACAAACAATTATACTCATGAATTCACATGTTTGTACCGTGTCAAGGAAACGAATCCGCGACCATCGGAAGTAAGCGAAGTCCCCGCCAGCGTAAATTGTTAGCGCAACCGGGTGCACCATTCCATTATAATACAATAAAAAAAAAGCCTTCACTTGATGACGTCATGTTTGTGGTGCTGTTTTTTTTTTCAATATGATGTTTGCCACTTACCATCTTGTTGGTTTCTTCTTCATATCTTGAATCTTTTTTATATTATTCATCAATCCAGCAGACGATCGCCCGGTGTTCCGTCATCCAGTAGGTACGCGGTCTCGAGTCTAAAACCTTTCTTCTTATCATAGAAACATGTCACGATTTCTTTTAGTACAACTAGCTCTTACCTGCGACTTCGACCACGTGGAATTTAATTTTTCTTCTTATATTATTATTTTGTTTACTTACAAAGATCGAAGAAAGATAAGTCTTCTGTTGCAAACAAACATCTGTTGGTAAACTGATATCGTAGCCTACGCCCGAATCACCAGGAATGTCACGTCCGCATTGTCGAATACTCCTTATAACATAATTTGCGAGTGAAAATCCCGTTAAAATCGGTCCATCCGTTTCAAAGATTATATTCAGTTCCAAAGACGTTTACTTATATAGGTGGTCGCAAAGAAACAAAAAAATAGTCTGCTGGTAAACTGATAACGTAGCAACGCCTGAAAGCGTTGCCGACCATCAAAAATACAACCTACGTCAACAATAATGAGTTCCAATGACCTCTTCACCTATCGAACTTCATACAAAAGCCGTAACCACTACGGCACAGGGAAAACCACTATAATATTAAACAATAATATAGGTTATATATGAAAACTTTATGGAGTCATAAACAAAAATAGTAATTACGCGTCAGTGTTCGACTGTTCTTCCTTGTGTATGCTTCTCTGGTTGTTGTCATTTGATGTACAAGATATAGTGGACCGTGGTAGTGATTGCTTGCTAATAAATTGAGTGTTGATAGTGTACTGTCGTCTTAAGAATGCGAGGTAACGTCCATACTACACTTGCATATTTGTTTACCATCGCACCATCCGCCATTGACAGGGCGTTCATCCCCACACGCTAGAACCTAAGTGGTCACGGACAGTGCGGTTTTAGAAGAGCTTCCTCCCGCGTACACTTTAATTGTGGATTGAACTACCTGCCGAGGTTTTCTCACGAGACTACAGCTTGGGGTTTTTTAAGATTCCTTAAAGGTCGGCAACGCGTACGTAACACACCTGGTATCTCAGACCTCCATGTGGTACGGTAAACATTTACCATCAGATGGGCCATATGCTTGTTTGCCGCCATAGTATATAAAAAAACTATTTAAACGTATCGATAGAGCAGTTTGATATACAGTAGTATTGACAGTACTAGACCTAGTGGACGATCACCCTTACAGTGGACCAACCAAGTCAAAGCAGCGGTAGGCGGTCCACTCCACGAGTGTACCAGAATGGCAGCCAGTAGGGAGAAATGGCGAGCTGTCGTAAGATGACATCTGCCTCTCACTCCACTACATAATGACCACGACCGTTCCATCAAGAGTTTATCGAATAAGAAGTATCTGTTTAAAATAAAAATAAGCAGGAAATTAAGTTAATGTTTGTACATTATTCTTCCTGTGCTGAATCTTTCCGAATGACCGGTAAAATCAGTGACTATTTTAAAGTGACCGGTAGAATAAATGACATTTATTAAGTGTATTTGAACAATTTATCTGTTCTATTTTCAATAAGGAAAGTATGTGTGTCACAAATATAAAACGTATGAATAATTATAATCCAGGATAATCCACACAGCGCCTGCTAGTCCTAAGCTAAGCAGAGATTGTGTTATGTGTACTAGACGGCTGATGTAAATACTTCAACATTTACAATTACTATCCAATGATTTTGGATTGTGTCGTTTAGCAGCTTCTTACAAAAGTATTAAATCCATATTTCGAATGAAATATATGTAAATGAAAATATTTCAGATATAAAATAACTAACCTCGCATTCAATATTCAATAGTTAAGATCAAACCATATGTTTGATCTTAACTATGTCAAAATATCGGCACTAAAATGGATTGATTGAAATCTATATTGAGATTGGATTTCAGACATGTGCTGCTTCGTGTAAAATGCGTACCTTTCGAATCATATAAAATTTATAATAAAAACATTGAATTTCACAGTAAAGGATATTGTGGTATGAAGATAAATCAATGAATATTTTATAAATAAGTAATATTTGAATCAAAACATATGTTACTAAACAGGATGACGTAGAGAATGGTTGGTATGTACATATGTATTAGTCTGGGTGATTATTTATCTGTGTCTGTGTGTAGATTATTGAGTTATCTATATCCTTTTAATTTTATAAACGCGAAAGGTTATTTATTTATTTCATATTGTATTATATAATATGTACATTCATACTATATTGGGTAGTGTCTGTTGAATACATCTAGTCCTCATACATATAAAATATCAAAAATATGAATCTATTGTATCAATTATTGACAATTTTAATTAAAGATAGTTATTAAAATAAAGTGCCAAAAGTAGGAGTTACTTTTAGTCAGTTTTGTTCTAGCATTTATATTTTGAACTAGCTGTTCCCGCGACTTCGTCCACGTGGAATTTAACTTTATTTTCCAAAATAAATGTAGCCTCATTACATCAGCTATCTGCCAAAAAAAAGTCCCGTCAAAATCGGTCCAGCCATTTCAGAGATTAGCTGGAACAAACAGACAGATAGACAAAAATTGTAAAAAATGTTATTTTGGTGTATGTACCGTATTTATAATCTAATGCATGTAGTAAAAAAACGGTTATTTCAATATTACAAACAGACACTCCAATTTTATTTATATGTATATATAGATGGGTGTACTAAATCATGAAATATCGCTAGACAGACATCCTTCCAATCGTTTATAAATACCTACTCACAAAATTTGTTTGATACAATGAAATTTTACCGACAAATATATCATATTCCACTATTAACACGTTGGATATTGCAAGTGATAAGATTGCCATTTTTTGCTTTTACTTTCTGACCTATTGATTTTATTATTGTATTTTTTTCTCTGCGCGAGTTATTATTATTGTACTTTTTACCGGAATTCATTCGACAGCGCCGCGGTATATTGCTAGGTTTTTTATTAATGATGATGGAATTGTGATTTCACGTTATCGCACACCTAGTACAATAATGGATTTAGTCAAATATTTGAAATTTTGTAAATTAGAGTTTAATGTTAAAACTTTAGAGTTGATTATCCAAAGTTTTTGTAAATAGTATTATTTAATCTGTATTGACATTTCTTAAGTGGCAATTCATATTAAAACTAGGGACTACATATAATAATATAAATAATCTTAAATCAATTAATATGAACATTTTTGAATAGTATAGTTTTATTCTGCAACCATATTCGGAATGCAGTTTCTATCGAAAAGTATGGCCAAGAAACGTGATTGAATCAGCTGCAAATTCACTGCCATGTCTGACCTTTTTACCGAAATATATCTTCCGTGAAGTAAGGTGCTTGACAGCCGAAATTCATGAATTTGAGGTATTCACGCAGAATGACTTTACAAAGTCAACCACGGTAGTAGAATTAAGTGAGTAAATAAATATACGATAACAGCGAGTTTGCTTTCCATTACTTATACGTACATGTCTTTTTTTACTTTGAGATAATCCTCATAGAGTCTTGATGGAGGTAAACATGAGATAAGCTGTGAGAGTCCCACACTAAAACTCCCGATGAAGCGCCTATTGCCTGAGTCACGGGATCGAAATCGCAAAGGGACAGTCCACCGTGACGGAATTTATACAAATGTCAAATGTTGCATTCACCATGACGTCGACAATACCTCGGAACCCATTAGAGATACAGTGCCACAAATTTATGGGACTCAGTGACGGAAAATGGAACTTGATGATGACAGGACTATATACTAGGATCCCCTGGTCGTATGGTCGGGCGGCGAAATAAAAATGCTCGGTTGTTATCTTGTACTTGGTAGGAAGGCACCTATCGGGTCGCTGTCTCGCCGGTGAATGCGCGACCGCTGCGCGGCCGCGCTCTTTATATAGACGCCCGACGGGTGGCCTTCCCTACTGCAACTGTACGTTGCGTGATTTATTTTTATTAACAAAAATGATCTTACAAATTTTGCTTATACTAATTATATCTAATTGATTCCGTCGTGTACATTTCTCCCGCCGTCGCTATCCTGCGATTCTACTGGTAGCACGACGATTCGTTTTGTTGGTCTTCTCAGGGTGCGCCCGTTGCTCGTTGTGATGTCTACCACTCGCACCGTGTTGGGGTTATCTTTCCCGGGGTAGGTCTTCACAACGCGTCCCCGTGGCCATGTATTTCGGGGTAGGTTGGGGTCGCATATGATGACTGTGTCGCCAACCTTGGGGGGAACACCGGTACCTCGGGGCTCCCGCCGGTGTTGAAGTAAGGGTAGGTATTCCACCACCCAGCGCCTCCAGAACTCATCTGCTAACGCTTGTGCTCGTCGCCAATGATGTCGTGCGTTCATATCTCCTTTGTTGAACACTCCGGGATTAGGCACGTGTGAGTTGGGGCCGATCAGGATATGGTTCGGTGTTAATGCCTCCGGATCGCTCGGTGTGACGGACACGTGAGTGAGAGGTCGGGAGTTGACTGTATTCTCCACCTCGGCTAGCAGGGTCACCAATGTCTCGTCTGTGGGATAACGCTCGTGCAGCGTAACTCGTAGGGCTTCCTTTACTGACCGCACCATGCGTTCCCATACCCCGCCCATGAAGGGAGCAGCGGGTGGGATGTACCTCCACGCGATGCTGCGGTTGGTGGCCTCCTCTTCTAGTGCTGCCATAGCCGCCTTGAGTTCCTTTTCAGCTGCCTTGAAACACGTAGCGTTGTCGCTCCATATTTCCGTTGGACAACCTCGCCGAGCCATGAACCTCCTTAGGGCGGCGATGGCTGAATGAGTGCCGAGGGTATGCACCACTTCAATGTGTATGGCTCGTGATGTCATACACGTGAAGAGGGCGCCGTACCGTTTTTCTCGGTGCCGTCCGACTGTGGTTTCAATGGGGCCGAAGTAGTCCAGCCCTGTGTAGGTAAAGGGGCGAGCGTGATGCGCTAGGCGGGCGGCAGGCAGGTCACCGGTCGGTGGGCTTGCTGGCTTCTTTCTTCTTATCTGGCAGACCAGACACCCCTTGATGACGTTCCGTACTGTGGGTCTTATTTTTACAACCCACAGCCGCTGCCGTAGCTCATTCACTACCGCTTCTATACCGCCGTGGTGCATTGTTTCATGTATATGTTGTATATACAGACGTGTATATCTGTGTTTCCCGTCTAACACGGGTGGGTTGAGTACATCCTTTTCTACGTTCGATGTTGCTGTAATTCGTCCTCTTAATCGCAGCATTCCGGTTGTGTCGATGTAGGTACTTAGCGCTGTCAGTCTGTCTTGTTTATTCAATGGACTTCCCTTTTTTATTCGCAATATTTCATTCCCGAAACTATCTTCCTGGCAGGCTCGCATCCACATTCTCTCGGCTTCAAGTAGGTACTGCGCTGGCACCGGGATGCTGGGCGTCGTTATTTTCGTTCTTCCATTTCTTGTTATGATTTTTTCATTATTCTTTTTTTTCCAGTCAACATCGCCCTTTTCATTCTGCTTGGTTCGTTTCTTCGTGGCGGCTACAATATTTCTTTGAGGTCGACAGAGATCGACAAATTGTAGCACGCGCGCAGTCGATTTGATGAGCGGCAGCCACCGCGAGAATCGGTCGATGTCAGGTAAGTGTGCGTGAGCCGTACTTGTAACGGTCACATGGCATCTCTCTCGCTCTTCGCCCGTGACTGATATCGCTGTCCTTGTTTCTCGCGGCCACTCGTTTTCTGGCTGATGTAAAAATGATGGCCCGTTGAACCATCTGTGCTGTGGTCCGAATTCGCTTGGTATACCTCGGGTGGCATCATCAGCTACATTTTCATGTGTAGGGACCCACCGCCATTCATTTTTTTTTGTTGTCTTCTATTTCAGCCAGGCGGTGAGCACAAAGGTCTTAAAGGCCCTTGGTTCTGACCTTATCCATGCTAGGACTGTCCGAGAGTCGCTCCAGTATGTTTTACTCGCTATTTCGTAGTCGTGCTCCTCCGCCACGGTATGTGCGAGGCGCGCACCCATTAACGCAGCTTGAAGTTCAAGTCTCGGGATTGAGACGGGCTTGAGCGGTGCGACGCGACTTTTAGCGGCGGCCAAGGTGACATGTGTGGTACCGTCGGCTCTTTGTGACAGCCAGTACACTGCCGCGGCGTACGCCTCTTCACTGGCATCCACGAAGGTATGCAGATGATGGGTGACCACTGGTGTGACATCATAGCATCGTGGTATGCGTATCTTGTGTACAGTTCGCAATGATGTCAACCAAGTACTCCATGCTGGCTGCAGTTCTTCTGGTAGCGATTCGTCCCAGCCTGTTTTATAGCGCCATGTATCCTGCAGTAATCTTTTCGCTGGCGTTGTGATGGGTGATATGAGGCCAAGGGGGTCGAAGAGTGCCATGATGATGCTGAGCGCTTCTCTTTTCGTTGGTATCCGTTTGTTTTCTAATATATCTTGCGGCGTTTTTATTTTGTTAACTTGAAATCCAATTATGTCTTCATTTATATCCCATAACAAGCCGAGAGCTCGCTCAGTACCGCTCCCGCCAATCAGAACCGCTGTACTATTTGTCCCGCTCTCTGAAGTGTTGTCTCGCTCGCTTGCTATAAACTCGTCGATAGTATTGCGATTGTTTGATGCCCATCCGCTGAGTACGAAGCCGGTTTGTTTATGTATATAATCGACTTCTCTTGTTATTTTTCTGGCTTCTGAGATTGATGAGAAGCTTTGTAGATAGTCGTCCATATAATGATTTCTTCGTATAGCGATTGCGGCGTCGGGATATATATGCGCGTAGTCTTCTGCGTTGCGGTTTTTTATATACAGAGCGGTGCAGGGTGATGACGTCGCTCCGAATATTAATGACGTCATGCGGTACTCGTCTGGGTCGCCCTCCCGCCGGTCACCTCTCCACAGGAAACGGAGCGCGTCGCGGTCTTCTTTCTTAATTTTTACTTGCATAAACATCTCTTTGATATCTGCAGAGACTCCGTAGGCGTACTGTCTGAACCTCATCACCACCCCAGGCAGTGATTGCAACAGGTCAGGTCCAGAAAGCAGCAGGTCGTTTAGGCTGAGACCTGCAGTCTTAGCGGAGGCGTCATGCACCAGTCGCGGCGGCTTGTGTGGCTTCGCTGGGTTCGCAACCGGGAAGTGTGGCAGGTACCATGTTCTGTCTTCAGCTGGCGGTGTCTTGGCGTGCTCTGCATACCCCGACGTGAGTAGGTTATTGATTCGTTCGTTGTATTTAATTTTCAGGTCTTCATCTCTGTCTAATCTCTTTTCGAGGTTATGCAGGCGTTTTCTTGCTTCGGTGTAATTGTTCGGTATTTTCATGCTGTCTTCTCGCCAGAGTAGCCCAGTTTCATATCTTCCATTCGGAAGACGGCGACTTTCTCGTTCTAGTATTTTCAAAGCTCGCTGCTCTGGATCATTTTTTGGTTTTCTGGGTTCGATGCATAGTGACTCCAGCTTGAAGTAATTTTTCATCATTTCTTCTATGTTGACGTCATCTTTCTTCTCCACCAGGTGCCCGCAGAAAGTCACCGGGTTGCTGAGAGACGTCTTGCAACCATGCAGAACCCAACCTAGTAGCGTGTAGGATGCTACCGGTTGGTCACGACGTCCCGCCCGTACTTCTCTTGACACGATGAGATCCCAGTTATCTTGTCCTATTAATAACTTGGGGGAGGCACGGTGGTAGACGAGTTCTTCTTGTATTTCTTTCAGGTGACCACACTCCTTTATGTCGCTGTCGACGACCGACTGGGTAGTGATATCCAGTCGATCCACTGTGCGGACTTGATCTAGCTTGAAGATGGTTGAAGAGTGTTTGCCCTTGATTTTCACGCTGGTTGTCTTGCTGTGTTCATGCTTGACCATGGCGCCGACGCCCTGTATCCACATCGTGTTTGCCGGACCATCAATACCCAGGATGTCAGCCACCGATGTATCGATGAGTGTCACTGTGCTGCCTTCGTCGAGAAGAGCGTATGTTTCTATCTTGCTCTTCGGCCCTTGCAATATGACAGGTACTATTTTCAGATAGGCGCGACGTCGGAGACATTCTTCATTGCCTTCCATCGTAGAAGTTACCACCCCATGCTCTTCTGGTGGTTGTTGAAGCTGGTCCTCTTCTTTTCTGTCATGATGCAACAAGTGATGGTGTTTCATGTGGCATCCAGATTTGCCACACCATGGAGCTCTGCAGACGGCGCGTCGATGTTTACTTCTCAGGCACTTGTAGCATATGTTATTCTTCTTTGCAGTTTCCCATCTTGAATTAACGTCGATGTTATTGAATTGCTCGCAGTCAGGCAGCTGATGGTTGCGTTTGCACAGCGGACATACATTTTCATTGTTTTGCTTCATATTAGTAGCAAATGAATGTTCTGTTCAAAATAAAAGATCTTCCGTCTCGCTCTCTCCCTTGTTGCCGTCTCGCTCTCAACGAGACGTTCCGGCGCGGCGTACGCTGCACATTTGTCTGCCTCTTCGTTTAGGAAGACAGACATTTTCTTCAATTCCGGGATGTCTTCCTTTTTCAGCGCGTAGTCGTACCATTTATTTTTTATTATAGGTGTGAGCTTCTCTATGATGAGACGTGTCATTTCTGGGCTGTGTAGATATTGTGTTTTCTTCAGTGCTTCAATCGTAGCGACTGTGTTCGCTATTTTGCCGGCGAACACGCAGAGATCCCGTGGGTTATCGGTGATCTTGCTCAGTGACTTGATTCTATCCATCTCGATGAGTATGAGTGCTTCTGGTCTTCCGAATCTTCTTTCCAGTGCTTCTATGATGACATTTGGTTCATGTTGACTCAGGAGTAGGCTGCTCACGGCGTCTAGTGCTGGTCCCTTTATACATTTTCGCAGGCGTGCTACGTTTTCTATCTTCGAGAAGTATTGCTGTGTATCTTCGTAGCTTGCCTTGAATGATAACCATTCATAAGAGAGGCCCCTGAACATAGGCAACTCTTGTATATATGCAGGCGGCTCCCTTGGTCGTCTTCTTGATGCTTGCAGTAGTGCTGTCGTTAATGTCGAAACGTCGATGGTTTGCTGCGGTTGCTTGAATTTCCTCTCCGCGGCTGCCTCATCTTGTTTCTCCTCCCGTGGCATAGGAACTTCTTTTTCGCGTGGCTGTTGATCAAACCACGCATCCACCCACGTGGAGTCTTCATTTTCTTCTTCAGAATATTCTTCCTCGGAGTCTTTTTCTGCCCGTAAACGTTGTAATCGCGCTATCTCCATATCTGCCTCTGCTTGCAGCTGTTTGATTTTTAACTTGGCCAGTCGTTCTTTAATCTCCAATTCTTCCAGTTTTTTCCTTGAGACCGTGGAACGGTGTGACCTCGCCTTCACTGTTTTCTGGGAGGTGTCTTCTCTATTCGGTGAGTCCTCCACCAGAATGACTTGACTGCATAGAGGATTCGGCGCTTGTTTCGTTTTCGGTGGATTCATGCGAGTTTTTCGTTTTAGTGCCTTCTTCATTCATGCTTCGCGTCACGACCATCTTGATTTTCTTCCTGGTGCAGGGATCCGGCTCGAAGGACCACAATGATGATGACAGGACTATATACTAGGATCCCCTGGTCGTATGGTCGGGCGGCGAAATAAAAATGCTCGGTTGTTATCTTGTACTTGGTAGGAAGGCACCTATCGGGTCGCTGTCTCGCCGGTGAATGCGGACCGCTGCGCGGCCGCGCTCTTTATATAGACGCCCGACGGGTGGCCTTCCCTACTGCAACTGTACGTTGCGTGATTTATTTTTATTAACAAAAATGATCTTACAAATTTTGCTTATACTAATTATATCTAATTGATTCCGTCGTGTACAGAACTAATGCCAAAACTGTAAGGTTTCTTATGTGTTGGCACCGCGGTGACACCCCTGGTGTTTCAGTAGTTCAGGCTACGCTAACCATTTACCTTCAGATGCTTAATTGTCGCCACTGTGGTATAAAATTACTGTAGCAGTCGTATATGTACATTATTATTATTTGTTAGTAATTATTTTTATTGTTTCCACAGCCGGCTGTCGGCCCGCTGGGCGCTGTCAGCAAAATCCACAAGTCCGACCGCAAGATTGGACATCGGCGCGTGGGAGAAGGCGGCGAGATCACTTATAAGAAGATACAGTCGTCCCAGATTATGGGATCTATACAGCTTGGTATGGCTCTTTACATATATAGTTTAATGGTAGAATATGGAGTGGTCCATTCTTTATCTAACACGGTATACTCTGGCGCCAGTGGTAGATGGTATGAGAATGAATCTAAGTCAGAACATAATAAGAGGAGATATAACACATATATATATATAACACATCGCTACTAAGAATATCCTTTAATTTTTGTCCCTGACGGGTCTAGGTTGCGAACTTTGAAAAAAAAAAACGTTGAGCACAATAGATCTATGTAGTTCGCAGTGGTACAGGTTCAAACACTTGACAATAGCTCAAACCCCCCAATAAAAAAATAGGACATAGTGCCTAATTCGCCTCTTATTAATCACAATGGCCGTAATGGTCGACCCGACCTGACATGGTATATTACCAACACAGGGTTCACTATTCTCTAATCCTAACAATCAGCTCTCCTCTATCCATAGAGTTTATTCTATAATCTTGTCACATCAGTCGCATTGGACGCGCGTAGTCCTCTCTAACAGCAAGATAAAACTCATGAATGTGTTAATGGCTTTATAAATGGATACCGTTGTTGCCAGAATTCCTAATTTTCGAATGATCATCTACATGGGCTGATTGTCGACCTATATCTCTACATGTTCGTATATTAAGTTAAGATTTCTTAGTGTGTTCTAACAAAAAAATCATACGTATACTTTACCCCGCTAAATAACTTAGTTACATTACAAAAATACGCGAAATTATTCTACTAAAAAAATTATACGTTGATAGAAATATGGTCGCATGATAGTGTAATAAGTTCTTTAGTCAACCGTACTATAGGGAGATGATTGTAACAGCTTATACAAAGGTAACTACGTGACATATGCCGACCCTTGTCATACAAGTATTGGAGAAAATATTTCGAATACCAGTAGCGTTGTTATCTATCGATAAAACACCTAGATATGCGTAAAAAGGTGTGACCGCCAAGACAAAATACGAGTATCGCAAAATAAATACAAATATTCTAATCAATATTGTTTTTTTTTTATAAAAGCAACACAATCTGTTTAACAGATCAGATGTTTATGTGTCACGAAAATGTATAATGTGTAATTAATTCACAACAGTATATCCGAATCGAAATACATTATTTGATGATTTCATATTGTTAACTGACGATTAATTTCTTTCTTTGCTTCATTCTTTCTTTCTTTCTTATTCAAACCTATAAGAAAGGACCATAAACCTTAAGGATTGGCACTAAAAATGGGAGCAAACAGGTGTTACAGTAATCATTATCCGTCAGGCTAACCGGTATAAAAAAACATTACTATTTCAGAGATAAACACTTTAGACTTTATTATGGCAAACAAGTTAAAGCGATTATGTAAGTTAATGTCAAAGTTTGCGTATCTCAAGGTTCCGTTTTGAGGCCTTTTCTTTGACATTAATAATAATAATTAGCCTTGTCAATAACATAATGTAAACCTATGTTTATACTGATGATGTTGGATATGTTTTTAATAGTTCAAATTTCGACTTTTAATAAGTACGTTAGAATCCCTTGCAGCTCTTATCACACATTGTCTTAATTTATAATCCCCCTCACTTAACTTGTGATATAATTTATGACTGTCCACAAAGCAGAGCAATACAGCTAGTATATTTATATTTGGATAGGTAATCATACACGAAGTTTCTAAAGTAACACCACCACTCATACCACTGATCATTGAGGTATCAACATAAAGCAATGTTTTATCGTAATTTGCGAAACCAGCCGGTTGCAAAACAACATTATACCATATTTTGTAAACAAACCTATAGCACTTAGTTGTGTTGATGTGCAGTGTTTAAAATTAGATCATGTTAACTAATATAGACATACACAAGTTTAGACTTTCCAACCTATGTACAGAGCATGTACAAAGTGATTTATTGCACTTTTGTTTGTTTCTGTAGCTTTCTAGTTAAGAGCCTTTGTTAGCTGTTTTGTTATGTCTTGTAAATCAGTTGTATAGTCGTTATTTGATATTGCTACTAATATTATAAATACTAATGTTTATTTGAATGGATAAATGTTTGTTCCTCTTTCACAAAGAAATTGGATTTAAATAATATTTTACAAACAATTGGGCGAGATCATTTCAATTTTACAATTTTATGTCAAGAAATCAGAAATGAGTATTAGTTCCATTTAAAATACTGATTGAAATATGATGTCACAAAATTTATTACTCGTCCGATGCTTTGTCATACAACGTCATACTTTACTTGTCGTTTCCGTCGGTCACAAGTGACATAATTTTTTAATCAACTCTAGTAGGTCTTCTGGAATTATGGCAGATTGATTTAAATGTGACGTCACGAAATTTATGACTCTTCTGATCTCTTGTCATACAACGTCATACTTCATTTATCGCCTTCGTCACTCACATGTGACGTAATTATTGAATCTAATCTAGTAGGTCTTCTGCAAATAGGGCGGATTCGCAGAAGACCTACACAAGTAGTAAAAGAAGTGAATTAATATGCAATAGACGCTTGCACGGGAAAGACAAAGACCTCTAACATTGCTGTCTCTTTCTATACCATTCGGGAGCTATTTATTTAATATCATTAGTTCTATTTGCCACTAGTTTCTTTCCTTCTCGTTTCTTTACTTGAAATTACAGGTTTAGAAACATGTTATTTATCCAGAATGGCAACATATAAATATTATAACGGGTGTTCCATGATAACTTGATGTCGTAGTGCCGTTTATGTATATAGGCGATGGTTAGCGTTTACCATCAGGTGGGCCGTTAGCTTGTTTGTTATTCAAATTACATAAAAGAAACGTCCAGTCTACAATTCTCCAATATCTATGCCACATGTGTAGAATAGATGTTATGTAGTATTATGTATATTGTATAGTTATTCTAGTGACCCAGATCGCATGTTTAGCGTTGCTGTAAATTCTGTAACATTTGTCTGTTTAACAAGGTCGGGTTGGGGGGAGACTGTTAGTAATGGGGACTTGTATTAACTACCCAGCAAGTTGACCTCCACGCGGTTCCCTTTTAAACCATAGTGATAACCAATATTCTTTCTGATAACCATATTTTTTGCAATTCAAAGAACCATATTCTTTGCGAAGTTAAGACAGCGCATGCCAAAATAACTTGCACAAATCTTTCGCCCATTTTACACATCACATAGTCTTTTTAATTTAAAGACGATGTGTTATTCCAAGGGCTAGGTTTTTTTTTATACTACGATGATGGCAAAGAAGCCACCTGCCTATCTAAAGGTAAAAGGATACCGTAGCCTAGGAATATTGCTGTAATGTTTATATAAATCCGTTTAACAGTGTGATAGGGCAACAAACGCCCATATATAATACCGTGGGACTAGATCGCGCTGTGTTAATTGTCCAAGATTATTTATTTATTTTCTTTTATAAAAAGTCGCGTTTTGTTTGTGAGCGGAAAATGGCCAAGAAAGGTCGGAGCTACCGTTATTAATGTTTGCATACTTTTAATGACTAA
This sequence comes from Achroia grisella, assembly GCF_030625045.1. Taxonomy (NCBI): domain Eukaryota; kingdom Metazoa; phylum Arthropoda; class Insecta; order Lepidoptera; family Pyralidae; genus Achroia; species Achroia grisella. The sequence continues at coordinate 2,990,211 of NW_026713039.1, read as the reverse complement.
TCCTGATGCCGCATAGCTGAGAATATATCCAAGAATGATTCATTATACGGATGATTGTTTATATCACATATTCATAGAAATGTTTTGTTTTCATTCAATGGTAATGACACGGGAGTTACAAATTGTGCCAACTAATAAATTAACTTTTTTAATGATAATGGAATTATGCTCTAACGGCTTCAGCTGCTCCAGTTGAAGGTGATAAAATGCGCATAAAGTTAGTTTTTAGTGGCCTAACCCTTGAGGGGTATCACCACCGTCACATGTCGATTATCGGCATCGCACATGTGACAATCTTGGTGGATCATGCGTCCATAGGTTACGGTAACCGTTTACCATCAGATGGGCCGCATGCTTGTTTGCCATCTACGTGGTATAAAAAATATGCAGATTGAGTTGCATGGAATTCTGTATGTAAAATCGTCATTTTTGAAGTTAGAACGATGAAACTTTTTTATTATAACTTTTTTATTGGGTTAGATTATTAAATATTTTTCATTACTTGGTCCACGTCACTATTTTACGCGAACGAATGCGTGGGTACAACTAGTTAATAATAAACGCGAAAGTTTAATTATAAGTATTAGACGATTTGCTATTTGCGTAAAAGAAAATTAACTTTCCACGTTTGTTATTGTGTTTCTTTTTAAATGTAGCTGCAATCGATTTTGTTTGTGTTTGAACGCTGTAAGTAACACACGGCAGCCTATTTTCAGGTTTACCGTATACGTACAGTGAATAGTACTGTGTGCGGTCTATTAATGGAGTTTGCAGTTCAAGGCCGTGACATTGAAGCGTTTTCATTACGTTTTCCCACTAGTAACAATAAATTGTCGCGGATTTTGATGCCTGTTTACTCTGTAGTGGATTACTGTAGTTTTCTCTGTTGATGACTAGGTCTCCGCCCGCGATTTTGTTCGTTGGACCGTGATGAGTCGGGAATAAGAGTAGTATATGTCGTCGTAATAAGTAATAATAATCGAGGCGTGTGTTTAACACGTGAATTTTGGTTTTAGAAATGTATAAATGATATAAGTATAAATATATAAATTGTTTAGTAAAAATATACTGAATACTGATAATATTGCTCGGCCTTCTGGTCATATCAGTCATTTCCTCTGGCGCATAAATATTAACTGTAGTAACGTAATGTGGTAATTGTTTAATACAAAATAACGTAAACAAACTAAAAACAATGTATATCTATAACAATGTATATACGGCTGTAATAAAGTCATATCGAGTCACAACGCGAGCTTTAAAGCGTTTGCGGCCAGGGTCCAGGGTCACCAACATGCTGCCCATCTTGCAGGAGGACTACTGGCCGAAGAGGGTATCGGCGCTACCGTGGCAGATTGCTGTCGTCGGTGCCGTGACCATAGATACAATTTGAATTTATATATTTTATTACTAGCTGACCAAGCAAACGTTGTCTTGCCTTATAAATTAAAATTGCCTTAGGCCTTATAAATAAAAAATAGGGGTTAGTGGTAGAAGGCTGAAAATTTAGGGTTGATTGTATTTTTCAATGCTAATTCATAATGAAAAAAAAAAAATGTTAAAAAAGTAAAAAAAAAATTTTTTGGTGATGTCATCTTAACGCTTATGAGTATAAAAATAATTATAAACCTATTCTCATACCTACTGAATATACATATAAAATATCACCAATCGGTCAAGCCGTTTCGGAGGAGTATAAACACAAAACCTGTGATACGAGAATTTTATATATTACATTACTTCTTATGTATGTTAGTCAATAGTATTAGGTAGGTTAGGTAGGTATTTGTAATATGGGCCATGTAGCTTGAATTAAATAAATAAATAAAAAATGGGGAGTCACAGGTTAGCAATTATCAACATCATGGTGTGACAACACTTGACATATCCACATTTTATTAGTTCCTCTAGTTTTTCATAGTGGTGGTATTATGCCTTTTATTTGTTTAATGGGGTTAATAGAAATATATTTTCGGGTATTAATTGACGGCCTCAGTGGTCTAGCTGTTTAGCACAGCGCCTTGCTTCCGATGGTCCCAGTTTCGATTCCTCGCACGGCACAAACATTAGTTATAATTGTTTTTTTTATACTACGATAATGGCAATAACGCATACAGTTCATCTGATGGTGCGTTGCCGACTCTTATCATTTGAATTCATGTGTATTATTGTTTCTGTCTAGGTGTTTTGTATGTATAATAGGTATGTATTTACGAAAAAAAAATCTACATGTTATCTAGTACCCATAACACAAGAGTTTAATTTGGGTCTAGATGGTGCTGTGTAAATTATCCTGAGATTATTATTATTGTAAAAAAAACTAAAATATATTGTTTATTTATTCTCCAGGAATCCAACACGCAATCGGTGGTCTCGCGTCGAAACCAGAACGCGATCTGCTCATGCAGGACTTCATGACGGTGGAAACGACGAACTTCCCCCACGAGGGATCGAACCACACGCCCGCTCACCACTACTCCGAGTTCAAGTTCAAAACGTACGCGCCGATTGCATTCAGATACTTTCGAGATCTGTTCGGTATACAGCCGGATGATTTCTTGGTGAGTTGTCGTGATTCTTAATTAAAAATTCTATATCCACTGCTTTGCCTCATAACAAAATATATGGTATTTTGTTATGGGGACATAATGCTATGGAAATAGGTAAAGTAGACAAATCTGTTTTGTTGTCTAATTCTTCTTACCGCATAGCGGCAGCAATAAGTCGACTCGCCAATTTAGAAAAATGGGCATCTCATTGCAACTTGGAGTCTATTGTGATGTAGAATCTAGAAACACAGTATCATCAACAAAATTTATAGGTTTATTGTCCAATACCATTTTAATCTATCTGCCTTAAATTAAGGAGCATAAATTTATTACACTTAGTTCCGTTTGTAGGGTGCAGATTAATCAGTGAAATTACAAGGTAAGTGGTATGACATCTTAGCCTCTGCAATGGCAACGCTATATATGTAATAGGATGGGAATGACGTGTGATTACTACTAATCTATAGTGTAATATGAAGAATCAAAATCTGTGGTCGGGTTAAACAAAATTATTTTTTTATATTACCTTTAGATAGATAGAAGGAATATAAATTAGTAACTACATAAAACAAGCAATATAGAAACTTAATCTAGCATTTAAAATATTAGTTGGCTTATCCAAATGCAACATCTAAATTAAAAACCTAGTTTTGATTGGATATATGGGTATATTCCAGATGTCAATGTGCAGCGCGCCACTCAGAGAACTGAGTAACCCGGGCGCATCCGGTAGCATATTCTACCTCACGAACGACGACGAGTTCATCATAAAAACTGTGCAACATAAAGAAGGGGAGTTTCTACAGAAACTATTGCCCGGATACTATTTGAATCTCGATCAGGTAAGAATTCAAATTTAGATAATTATTAAATATCTTTGATTGCCAAATATTAAATTGCCTGGTTTTGCAGGGGTGCTATAATTTTGGGATCAATAATTGTAGTACAAACTAGTAGCCATCTAGTGACGATAAATGTAAATAAAATATTTATACACCGCCATCTATTATTTTGTTACTTAATTAATTAACAATTGTAGATAGCGTATTTAACATTAATATAGAAAATATGCTCGCAGAAAATTCGAAATAGTTAAATTTCAGGAAGAGGTTTTGTTTGAGTATTTTTTTTTAAATATTTTTAACCTATATGTAAACACGTTTAACGACATATTCCATGAAAATTTCATCATAATTCCTCCAGCCGCATTTTCGTTAAAGTTAACGACACACATAAAGACTAGCTTTATTTTGATTGTTGATTTCATTATATGTTCCTGAAGATAAAAATCGTATACACTCATACATTTTAGTAAATAACCATATTGTTTATGAGAACAGTTTCTAAGTCATTGTCCCAGTTACAATCTCTTGTTGCCATCTGTGTCAATCGAGCCATAGTAATTTATCAAATTTAAAATATTTTTTCTAATTCTATAATAAGTAATGAATGCTAATGATTTATTTATTTGTAAAATTAACATTTTTTCTTTACAATTACTATTGCAATTTAGAAATTTATCTATCCTTAACCTATTATAGTTTTACATGATATTATTAAAAATATATATACCTGAATCATATATACTTGCTTTTTATATATAACATACTATGTTTATTTACTTTGTGAAACGTTCCGTAGTGTATGATCAAAGACATCAGTAACTCTCCACAAACAAACATTGTCATAAGTACGTTATGGTGGGTTATAACCACTATTTAGTTTAAACTGAAGAAATTATATTTCCGTCTATTTCCTATATACATATATTATATTATTTCTCCAGAAAGTAATGAGTCTGTGTTAGTTGCTGTTGAATTCGACACGATGGGCCCACCTGACGTCATTCTCATTCTATCATCCTTAATTTGTACGTTTGTACGTTCCTACGTTTACCGCTAGCTCAAGCGAATGCTCCATTAACAAAAAAGGTTATTTATTAATGGTGCATTGGACATGCGTACATGGATTTGAGTAGGGGGAAGGGGATTTTAGTAATGTGAACTAATAATCCTTTGCTAGCTGCAAGAAGCTGTACCATGTCGATAAATTGTCATTTACCAAGATGGGCTAACTGACCTGACTTCATGCTCATTTTGTCATCCTCCATTGGTGCCCCGCCAGCGTAAACCAATAGCGCAAGCTAGTGCAACATTCCATTATCATTCATACAAAAAATAGCCCCTAGGTTTGAGATAGTCTCGCAATTTATCATACTATCGTATTTCTTGTACTATATTTAGAGTATTAATAGAAATCTTAGGCTGGATACAGATATATGCGGCATTCCCGGTCCGCCCCACTCCCGGCCCAGGCCGGTACGATGCGCCACGCTAGCGACCAACTCTCGGGCTCGGCTCAGTCCAATCAGGTAGACGCACCTGTTGACGACCTAGGCATCACGCAGAGTTTTGCATATTATTTCAATGTAGAATCACGATGTAGCCGGCACCTAGTTTAGTGCTTTTTTTGTTTAATTAAATAGGGTACATGCCGATTGTGTAAAATATAAAAATGTATAGAAATAACGGAATTATCTACGCTTTGATTCACTATAGTGACGTCACTTTGCATGATTGTTCATTCAAACTAGTGAGTCAATGTGCGTTGACCCCACTGCACCCCGTCCCCCGCTCCCCTATTTGACTTTACTAGTAAAGACAGCGATGAGACAATGTAATATGGATTCTATTCCACATAATTAGCATCTCATTTGGACCGTTGTGCGTGTAGTACAGCGATCTGTCGTTGTATCATTTTAATAGCGCGGTTTAGGCGATCAATAATGTGATTATACCTTTCGGATTTATACGAGGACAGACCTGCACTTGCTCCAGATTTTTTGTAAATATTTTTAATATCTTCTCTCTCTCCGAATTACAACTATAGAAAAATATAGGCGAGATGGGTCTGAAATTGAGTGTCTAAGTGTTTAGTAAAAAAAAGCAAACACCCGCTTCCTACGGCGGTAGCTTGTTTTAATTTAGGAAATTTTCGCATGCAAAAATGTGTTTATTAAAAAATAAAGTAAATCTTATAATTTCCCCATTCCTGGAGAAATTGCGGGGCCAAAAGAACAACAACAATTATTATTTAAAACAACTAATTTCGTTTTTTAATTGCTTCTTTATTCTAAATCATATCCAATTAAAACTCTTCTGAGGCTAACTCTTAATTTCTCTACTCTACAATATCTTTAATTAGCCACAATCACGGCGCTAGACCACTATGTGTATTTAACACTTAAATAATGATCCTCAATTTCATCAGCCGGAAGTTGACCTTAAGCCGTTCCATAAGCCTTACGCGAGTTGAAGCTATAAAGGCCAGCTACGGCCAACAGCACTAGAGTAATCTAAAAAAAATCGTAAATGACGTCACTTGTTAATGTTAAACCTTTTATCCTCTCATCTGCGAAGGAGCCAATTATTCGACTCGGACACTATAGCCCCATCTGTGGGAAATCGAAATGATCTTTATTCAAATAAACTCAATACAAGCACTTTTGAATAGTCATACTTTTCGGAACGCAAATTCATCACAAGAAGAATGAGCAAGAAACTTGTATGTTGGTTTTTTGAATACATTTTTTTTTTAATATAATAGTGAGAAGCCCTGTAATTGGTCTCACAACAATGGGACGTTAATGTCATTTTGACAGCTGACGGTTGAAAGGTTATAAATGTTATGAAAATCCATGTACTAGTGTTTTTGGTGTTTAAATTTGTCAGAGAAGACTTGTACGGCTGATTAATTCATGATATACAAAAAAAATGGTAACTTCATATTTAGAAGTCATACTTTCTACTTCATTAATTATACAATATTTAATCAATTTGTACTGTATTTAAATAAATAAATAAATTGCTAATTTGCGCTTCACATTTAATTAGGCCGTTCCCGCCATTTTTACAATCAGCCTCTGTCAACTGCACAGAGTACGTTATGAACAATATTAATTATGCCAAAGACTATATATACTACACAATTATAATAAAAGTTCGATAAGGATAATAATATTTTTGTAGAAAAACTTAAAATTCATACCGCTTTCAATATTATCTGATTGCACTAAGAATGAGTGCGTAGCGGTAATGTTGATTATATATAACACAATAATAAGTAAAAACTTGTTATTGCGTAATTATTTATATAACGAAAAAATCTATTCAAAAGGGCAACACACAAGTTTCTTGCTCATTCTTCTTGTGATGAGTCTGCGTTCCGAATGAGTGGTAGAATAAAAAATATGACTATTCAAAAGTGCTGGTACTGAGTTTATTTGAATAATCTTTATTCAAATAAACTCAGTACTTCTATTTCTAACATGACTTAAACCAATAAAACCCAACTCAGTTTAAGGTGCATGTACCCTATTGATGACGTCATTAATTCGAGCGTATATTTCGTACCCTGAGTTTGTTCGCTTGCTGGCTGCCCACCCCGCCGCCGTTATTTGTCGTAAAGCGATCCCGATGTTTTTTTTTTTAATTTCACCTTGTAGCTTTTATATATAGTGATTAAACATAAGAATAAACCCCTTATTATGTTATCCATAAGAACGGAAAATGTTTGATATTATTTTGTTACTTCAGTTAGAAGATTTAACGGAGTGAGAGAGATACAGAGTGATCGTTGTTATCTTACTAATATTATAAACGTGAAACTTTGTGAGTATGGATGGATAGATGTTTGTTACACTTTCACACAAAAATTACTGAACGGATTTTGATAAAATTTTACATAGTAATATAGCTCATAATCAGAATAACACATAGGCTATAAATTTCACGCAGGTGTAACCGCGGGCACAGCTAGTATTAATATTAGTATAAACATATATATGTATAATAGTATTAGTATAAACATATACATGTGTATGTATTAATATGTATATTATAATGTTTATTAGAGGTTTGCTAAAAAAAATTATAAAATGGTTTGGGTGGTCATGGGAGGTGGTAATATCAGTTACCATTAGATGAGCCGTGAGCTGGTTTGTCCCTTGTACTATAAAAAAAAACTTAGTTCCTTTAACTTTTGTAATTGGTATAAATAATGACATCGTAATAATTTAAAATGTGTATAATTATAATAACTAAAATTGACATCCTCTCAAGAACATATCGTCGGATCTTCGCTAAACTCGACCGAGGTAGATTTTGAGTAAATGTCCTCTGCGTGGAGTGGTGTTTAGTATACATGTATTTACTATATTCCAGCTAGAAGCCTCTCCTACATATGTTTCTTTATATATTTCTTGTGATCATACGGCCCAAAAGTGAATCTGTTCGATTCACACTTGGCACATTTTCGGAAATAGACAATAGTGTCAATATTTGATAAGCTGCAACATAATTTGGATATTAGAATATATGCTGTATAAATAGAAATCATAATTTTAATTATGAAAAGAGTACAATATTGTTTGTTCAACTGCGTAAAGCATATAAAATTGGTGCATATGCGTGTATTGTTCCGGTTGTTTGCTATCATTTGGGTTAAACACATTGGTTTCCATTCATTTTGATTGCGATTTCGTTGGTGCGAAATGTTCTCCTAGGAGCTGTAATAAGGGTCCATACATAAATTACGTCACACGTTAAGGTGTTGGAAGGAGGTTGACAGAATGTGACTGTGTGACTATGAGTGGGAATTCTTTGTCACACAATGTCACATTTTGTCCTCTTTAATGTTTTAAATTTCTTGAGGTCACATTTTAATCTATACTTATAATATTATAAAGCTGAAGAGTTTGTTTGTTTGAACGCGCTAATATCAGGAAGTACTAGTTCGAATTGAATAATTATTTTTGTCTTGGATAGTCCATTTGTCGAGGAAGGCTATAAGGTATATAACTTTAGCGTAATGTTAAAGCCAATTAGCGTAGCTTAAAGCCTTCCTCGACCAATAGGAGCGGAGCTGCAATGAAAAATATTATAAAAGATGGTGAAATGAAATGCAGACGAAGTTGTACAGGTCAGCTAGTGTATAATATATCTAAATGTGTGTCTGTGAATAAAATATATAAAATTTGAACTAAAAATATTTTCAATTCAATCTACTATTTTAGTGCAAAATTGTGACGTCCCACTAGGAGGGGAGACTCCCACAAATGTGACCACCTGTGACAATGACGGTGAAGGGATCAAAAATCAAGAAATTCGTGATATAATTTCGCACAATGTCGCTTGAAATATTATGATGTTTTTATGGATGATAATAGAATGGTGCACCCGCCTGCGCTAACTGTATATGCTGGCGGGGCACCAGTGGAGGATGATAGGATGGGGGTGAAGACAGATCAGTTAACTCATCGTGACTATTAACAACGGTTTCCATGGGGTCTCGAGGAGATCTATCTGATATAGTACATTAATATATGACGTAAGGGAAAAGTTCAAGTTGCACGAGTCAGCTAGTATGATGTAATATTGTTTTATTTCCCTCAGAACCCGCGGACGTTACTACCAAAGTTCTTCGGCCTGTACTGCTACCAGTGTAACAGTAAGAATGTACGGCTGGTCGCAATGAACAACATACTACCGTCCTCTGTGAAGCTTCACCAGAAATATGATTTAAAGGGATCCACGTATAAAAGGAAGGTTAGTAGTCTGCTAAATGTGATAAAGAACTTTTTAAATGGTAGATCACGCTATATGACGCTAGGTTGTGCAACATGACTGGGCCTGCTCGAACAGGGGGCAGAGGATAGGCTGCGGTAATTTCTAACAGTGGGCAAACTAGTCTAAATTCAACGTTAAATCTATACAAACGTGTGTATATATATATCTTATCTTATATATATATATATCTGTCTGTATATGTAAGATAAGAAAATCTATTATTAGGCCGACTTACATGAACACATGAACTCTCATCACAATGATCGTTATAGTTTTTGTCTGTATGTGTTAATACTAGAAACAGTTTAACCAATTTGTATTTGTTTTATTCCAATCGTTGGTTTATAAACATAAAACATGCGGTTTCAACTATTAATAATAAATAATCTTCTGTAGTTCTGTCCGTCTGTCTACTCACCTTTTGTTGTTTAAACCACAAAACCAATGTTGAAGAATTTTTATTGTTTAGTTACTGATATGAAAACTATACGAGCTTTGTAATTTCCCAATATTATCACTTAGGAAGAAAAACGAATTTATAAATTTACGTTTGTCAGATTAATCGGAATAATTTGTTCCATTATCGGTATGTATGTCACCGGATAGTTTGTTACAAATACAATATCACGCATAATGTTTTGCAGGCAAACAAATCAGAACGACAGAAGTCATCGCCCACTTACAAGGACTTGGACTTCATGGACCACCACCCCGAGGGCATATTCCTCGAAGCGGACACATATACCGCTCTCACGAAGACTATGCAACGGGACTGTAGGGTCTTGGAGAGTTTTAAGGTGAGTCACCTTTACTGATAATCGCCTTTTACGCCATCTTTACGAAATTTATATATTGAAATTTAAAGCGCGGGTAAAACCGCGAGCATACCTAGTTAATATTATAAACGCGAAAGCTTGTGAGTATGGGTGGATGTTGGATACTCTTATTTGAAACTTTATAGTAATATAACTTATACATTAAAATAACATGAAGGCTATAAATTTCACGCGTGTAAAACCGCGGGCACAGTTAGTATGCAATAATATTATTTCTTATGATATAGGTTATTATTTCACGCGTGTAAAACGCGGGCACAGTTAGTATGCAATAATATTATTTCTTATGATATAGGTTATTAGTAGACTTAAATTAATAAAACAAAATTTTTTTGTACGTCCACAGATTTTGTAGTCCCATTGTTACCTCTTTGTCTCGTTTATTGTTTAGAGGAATAATAAAGAGTTCATTCATTCATTCATTCACAGATTATGGATTATTCACTGCTAGTCGGCATCCACAATCTGGATGAGGCGCAGCGTGAGAAGACGGAATCAAGGAAGCGGACTGACTCCGGCCAAAGCGATGATGATGCTGAGGGGGAACCGAAACGTAGCGGACTCAACCGGACCAGGTGAGACGTTATATAATTTCTTATAACTGAAGATATGTGATTGCCCCCCGGGCAAAAACGATACTGCTATGGCTTATTTGCAGCTTTATGTCATTTCGTATAGCTGAAAATCTGTGTTTGCCCGCCGGGCAAAAACGATACTGAGCTATGGCTCATTTACACCGTTATGTCATTTAGTATAGCTGAAAATCTGTGTTTGCCCGCCGGGCAAAAACGATACTGAGTTATGGCTCATTTACACCGTTATGTCATTTCGTATAGCTGAAAATCTGTGTTTGCCCGCCGGGCAAAAACGATACTGAGCTATGGCTCATTTACACCGTTATGTCATTTAGTATAGCTGAAAATCTGTGTTTGCCCACCGGGCAAAAACGATGCTGAGCAATGACTTATTTACACCATTATGTCATTTCGTATAGCTGAAAATCTGTGTTTGCCCGCCGGTAAAACGATACTCAGCTACGGCTTTTGCACTGCTGTAGCACACAATGCACAAGGTCCTAATATATCTATGTGTGATTTTTTATGCATTTGCGTTATTTTTAATTAAGATTTAAGAGCAATTTCACATTAAATTTGTTACGTCATATAACACATTTTTTCGCAAAATATTCAATATTCTTTATTGCACAAATAATATAAAGATATTATAATATAAAATATAATATAATATAAATCTATTGCCAATATAATGCATATATAAAATATACAACATCCTTATTTATAAAAGCAAATTTTATACATATATTCATTTCACTTTTGAGTGGGTTTGTCATAATTTTTTAAATCGTGTAAATATTTCGAAATGCCATAACACTCCAATTTGAAATATATTTATATATACTGTTACTGTAATATTATGAAAAGGCTCTTAACATATTTATTTTTTACTTCTATGTTGCACAAATTATATATTACACGAAACAATGTTCGAAATCAGTATATGTTTATGGAAAAAGGATTTGTTATATTAAGTAATGATTACGCATTTATTTATTATTGTTCTGACGATATGATTGTTAGGTAAGAATTTATTGTATTTTTTTTTTGGTGGCGGTAATGTATATACGGTTTTCAGGTCAGAGCAACTCAAGGAGGATTTCGGGACACAAGTAAAACGAACACAGTACGATATTTACTGTTTCTATGCTTGTAACTAACTCTTGTGTGGTGTTTCTCTCGATTCTAACCTGTATTGAAGTGATGTCTTAAGGTTCAATTTGCGTTACACTGTACTGATGCAGCAAATAATTTCTGTCTTATGTAGTGTACTTACCCGCCTCTAACCTGTATTGAAGTCATGTCTTAAGGTTTAATTTGCAATACACTGTGCTGATACAGCAACTAATTTTATTAGTATCCGGTTTTAAACGACTATGGAATTTCTATAATGTTATAAATACATTTATAATTGACCCTTTCGACCGTAGTTCCCCTAAAAAAACTTCTAAAGTAATGAAGAATTCTCATGTCACGATGTTAGTTATCATACGCAGCCGAAACGGCTTGACCGATTTTTTTAAATTTTATATGCATATATCCAGTAAGTCTGAGAATCAGCTGCTATCTATTTTTTATACCCCTCAGTGCTAAGTGTTGTCCACGCCTAACATTTGTTTTTATTTTATGATCTTTCTTTTTATTTTTTAATGCGACATTAAACATATAACCCTAAATTTACACCCTTCTATCACCAACCCATATTTCTGAATAGCGATTTTAATTCATTTTCTATGGTAAAACAACCTTTGTGAGATCAGCTAAGTAATAAAATAAAAACTATAAATTATTGAAATATAAAGTACAGTGTGGGGCAAATTAAATCTGTAAGGGTAGATATTAAATAAAAAAAACGTAACCTCCTTCTAAAACAGATTACAAACTGTCCTGAAGCTAAATGTTCTACTACCATACTACTAACATACTACACGAGTACTTGTGTAATTGCATGGATATGTATGTAGAGATACAAATTGGATGAGTGTGTGTAGGGGTGTGTGAAAGCATGTATTTTTTTATGGATGATAATGGAATGATGCACCCGGCTGCGCTAACGGTTTACGCTGGCGGGGCACCAGTGGAGGATGATAAGATGAGCATGAGATCACGTCAGCCCATCATGACAAATTCACCAGGAATTTGTCATGATTGCTTCCAGGGGGCACCGCGTGGAGGTCAACCTACGTTGTTAGCAATGGAGTCATCAGGCAACATTACTGACAACTCTCTTTCTTTCCCAGTGCATGTATTGTGTGTAGTCATTAATGTTATACAAAAATATATTTGTGATGTTTAATATATAATGGCAAATAAGCAGAATGTTCACACGATGGAAAGTTCATTTATACTACATAGGTGGTATACGGCCCATGTGATGGTAAACGGTTACCATAGCATATGGACGCCTGAAATACCAAGGAATGCAATGCGGGTTCCGACCCTTAAAATTCAAAACTAAACTGAGAACTAAGTGGTGACTGTCCCAAAAATAACACAATAATACTTTAACAATACCATTATAAAACTTGAGATGTAACTTATATATGCTATTTGTAATCATACATACAAATATATAATTTAATACTAATAACCAAAGCCTTGCTTGCAAATGTGATACTTCAAATTATTTTATATATAACTAACTGATACATCATACATTGCCGTTGCAAAATATCGTGCAATCCTCCATGGTCTATAAAAAGAGCAACACGCAAGTTTCTTGCTCGTTTTTCTTGTGATGAGACAGCTTTCCCAATGAGCGGTAGATTAAAAAAATGTAATTACTATTCAAAAGTGCTTCAATGTAAGTTTATTTGAATAAATGATTGTCTATTCTATTCTATTCAATTCTATTGATTTAGCGCACCATGTTAATTAGCACCCAGACCGATACAAACAATCATACAAATGTTTGCATCATGTGAGCAATCGAACCCGCGACCATCGGATGTAAAACAGTGTGCTAATTCGATAGAACTACGAGGACGAACGAAAGGAAATATTTTATAAGACATTTGAATATTTTTTCTGGATTTGAATATGGCAGATTTAGGTTAAGCTCTGGCAGTTTGTTGTAATAATTTTGTTTGTTGTGCCCAGGTCCATAAATCGTCAACGGTTGGTTGCGCACTCCACGGCGATGGAGAGTATTCAAGCGGAGAGCGAGCCCATTGACGAGGAGGAAGATGTGCCGTATGTATTACTTGTACATAAAAAAATAGCAAATTTATCTTTTATGTATTACTTTACTTACTTTTACTTATATATTACTTATCTATAGACGGACAGACAACGACGGCGACTTTGTTTTATACTATGTAATGATTAGAAATTAGGATTAAGATAAGATGTTGTTTTTGTAAGTTCAGTGTATCGAAACAATTTCATTTTCAATTCCAGCCCCGGCGGTATTCCGGCGAGGAACGCGCGAGGGGAGCGCCTACTCCTGTTCCTGGGTATCATCGATATACTGCAGTCTTACCGGCTGCGGAAGAAGCTGGAACACACGTGGAAGAGTATGATACACGACGGGGTGAGTATATTCACATACCATTTATTTTTCGAGTTCAATAATAATAATAATAATTACCATAGACAATTCGCATAGCGCCATCTAGTACTAAATAATTATACAACTGATAGATATACTAGTAGAGTACTAAGTATTTCTATCAATTGTATAATTATTGGTATTGGATGGTAAACGATTACCCGAGACGCCTGAAACACTTTCCTTTTTGTTGTTCAGAATATTGTTATACATAACACAGTATACCTTATAAATAACGTAGTGTAACTCAGTATATACATTGTTTTTGTTGGATTTGTTTAGCAAAATCACTGGCTGTAAGTGAAGCCTTTGACAAAATACAATCCGTACAGTAAAGTGTCACTTGCCGAAATATGACGTCACAGATCTACGACATGTTTGCGATTGTGACACACAATACATGATGGCCTCGGTGTTCTAGCGGATTTACTTCCGATGGTCGCGGGTTCGATTCCTCGCACGGTACAAACATATTCATGAGTATGATTGTTTGTATCGGTCTGCGTGTTTTCTATGTATATTATGTATTTACTAAAAAATCTAAGTATTTAAAAAAAGATTTTAAAAAATCTAAGTATCTAAGTATATCAATTGTCTAGTACCCATAACACAAGCTCTGCTTACTGTGGGACTAGATGCCCCTGTGTTAATTGTCCAGGGGTTGTTTATTATTATTATTACTTGACATTCTAATAATTTGCTGGCTATTTTTTTAATATAATGTTGTTACGAGACGAGTCTACCGCCTTCTCCCGTCTGTCATCACCTTAGTCAGATTTATTTGGAATTTTTGGATCTGCGGTCTCCATCACCAGAGTGTAAGAAATTAAATTGTGACAAGGTTTATCTGGTATCGAATAGATTTGAACACAAGACTTTTGGTTTAGGAACTAGATAACGACGCATTTAATAATTGTTTTCTTTATATGTATTTTTTTTTCAGGACACCGTTTCAGTCCACAGACCGAACTTCTACGCGCAGAGGTTTCTAGCTTTCATGGCCAAAACTGTGTTCAAGAAAATACCTTCGTGTAAGTTTATGTCTGCTATGCTATACTATCTTGAACTTTAAATGATGAACTATATGGTTCTTTTTAAAATAACGGAAATATCACATTGATAACAAATAAACATACTTTATTATGTGGTGTACACAAATGTATACTTAACGTAATTTTTATTGGTAGGAAAAAGAAATGGTGTTGAGGAGAATATATTTCGCGGAAACCCCAAGTCGAGAATTTTTAAGCTTATAAACAATAGCTTTTCCTGCCCGTTTTAAGTGAAAGGTGGACTATGTCTGCTCTGTTGATACAATCTGTGTTTACGTTAAATTTCATTAATATCCATCAGCCGTTTAATCGTATGTTGGTAACAAAGAGACGTACAGATATAATCACGCGAACATTGGTTTTGATTCAATTTTGTATACCTTTTTAAATGCCACATTTTATGAAGTACGTTTATTGAAGAAAAGTTATCTTTACTGTTTAGGGTAATAATTAGCTAATTAACTATTTCTCTGAGCAGATAACTCTAATGAATATACTATGAAAAAATAATATAGTTTCGACATAGGGTTTATTTTTTGTAATAACTATAAAAAAAAATAGAGTAATATAATTCTTTTTGTTCTTATTATTCTTAATATGTGATCAATCCAGTTGTTTACCATTTTGGTTAGAAATTATTCATCATCACGCTAAAACCTAAGTACAAAAATAGACCCTCTCCAAGTAGTTATAAAATTGATATTTCATCAAAAGCTATTTATGTGTAATACCTAACTTTAATGTGTCTAATTTATTCTCTAATCCACAATAGGAGACGCTGTATTTTGGTAATATATATATGTATATTCGAGGCACTAGATATATTCATATTATATATGTACAAGTTTACTATTGGTTATGATCAAAAGTCAGATAATAATATTCATGAGACTTAATAAATATCACCAAAAGTAAAGTGGAATTTGAAAAGATTGTTTTAAATCTCTTTTTTTTTTATTTGGGGTGTTTGGGTCAGGTGCTTGAACCTGTAACACTGCGACCTACA
Organism: Achroia grisella; assembly: GCF_030625045.1. Classification (NCBI taxonomy): domain Eukaryota; kingdom Metazoa; phylum Arthropoda; class Insecta; order Lepidoptera; family Pyralidae; genus Achroia; species Achroia grisella. The sequence goes on along the minus strand of NW_026713039.1, from coordinate 2,974,017 downwards.
TAGATCTATTGTGCTCGCCCTTTTTCAGAGTTCGCTACCTAGACTCGTCAGGGACAAGAATTGAAGGATATTCTTAGGAGCGAAACTCTCATACAAACTGTACGGTCATGTAATTAATTTAGTATGAAAGGTTTTTTTTATTATTTACTAGCGACCTGTCCCGACTAAGCATGGATGCATTACAAATCTTTGAATTTCTCGGCTTATTCTATACTATAACACGCTAGTATTGGGCATATAAACGTACCTCTTGAATCACTTGTCTATTGCTGAAAACTGCATTGAAAACCGTTGCGTTAAAAGATATAAGCGGATGGACTGCGGCGATGACATTATTATATACTATGGAATAACTATAATTATTTGTATAATATATATTAAATGATAATTTTAAAAGCCCATTACAAATAATCACAGTTCTATACGGGACGTCACTATTTATATAAAAATATACAGTAAAAAGTTATTTTCGCCACCCAAAAGCACATTGTGGAGCTTCCGACGACGCTGTTTCCGAAACGATACGATATTGAAACCTTCAAGAAAAGAGCTTATTCTATTGAAACGTTCTGGTGTTTATGGGCGGCGGTAATCACTTACCATCAGGTCAGCCTCAATCTCGTTTGTCCCTTATGTTATAAAATATATGAATTGACCGCTAAATCATATTAAAATTTCCACTTTGTTTTTTGGTGAACATGATTTAGTTTCAGAGTATTTTATGTTACTTTGACTTCATCCTCTTCATACCCTTTACTAGTAAGTAATAGTAAACACATATACAAAATATATGTTTATTTCTTTATAAAAATCTAGTCTCTCGGAAATAATTCAATAACGCTGTGTAACTTTGTGTTGTAATTTTGTGATGTTTGTTCAGGTAGAGTGATTAGGTAAAATTGTATTGGATAATTTGTTAATTAGTATTTTTTCTTGTAATTGATGATATTGGAATGGTGCACCCGCCTGCGCTAACGGTTTAAGCTGGCGGGGCACCAGTGGAGGATGATAAGATGAACATGAGGTCAGGTCAGTTAGCCCATCGTGACAAATTCTCCAAGAATATATCATGGTTTCCAGGGAGAAATGCGTGGAAGTCAATCTGACATGGTACATTGGTAGCAATGGGCTCAGCAGTCCACATTACTAACAGTCCTCTTCTACCATGTTATTTTGTATGCAGTATGAAGGAAATTAAAATAAATTAATCATTTTTATAGATACCAATGAAATATTGTATAGTGACTTACATAAATAATAGGAAATTAAGTAAACGTTTTTGTCAGAAATGTGGTGTAAGCTATGTTCTCTTATTCATAAAACTCGAATCGTCTATTAAATTCGTTTATCCTTTTCTTCGGCAAATTTTGTATATTTGAAAAAAAGTGACAAAACATTCTTAATATTTAAAACAGTTTTGTAGGTTCCGTTTTTATGAATTTAGGGGTAGAGTTTAGATTGGTGTTTCCTTCACTTGCACAGTACAGGACAATGTTCTGTCTCTTTCATGACGTAATAAATAATTGAAAGTCGAATTAAAATCAAACTTAATGACATTGTGTTTCATATGGATAATTAAGCTTGAACAGACATCACGCCTATAATTCGTTACGGCGTAGCGACACTCGTTATTTTTTATATAATATTAAGTTAATCATCTTTAATTAAATATTAAATATCAATAATTAAAAAAAAACTTCGTTAGACAAGGTGGTAAACATCATATACGTATATTAATATTTACAGAATGATCATGTCAAGATGATTGGCACCGTAATGATGAGTTTGACAGGTTTTTTAAAGTTGTGACTTTGTCACGATTGTGATATTCTGTCACAGTTACAAAATGTTTTCGGCATCCTAGCATACAAGTGTCGTTTAAGTATAAGTTATCTGCAATTGATGTTATGTATGTTTAATTATTTTGCATTAAATGATATTACGTCAGTATAAATGTATTCCTTTGCCAAGTATAAAAAAAAAGCGAGTGTTGCTCACAAAATAACATGGGCGTATTGTTAATTAGTGGACCTCCCCGAGATCAAAGGCAACCACCGCAAGTTCAGAACGCTGGTGACCAGTTACATAGGTACCGTTCGATGCACATGACGTATGTGTTGTGACGTGTGTAGGGGGGCGGGTGTTGGTGTTAAGCGGCGTGATTTTTTTTTATTACCCAGACCCCATTTACATAATGCTATTTGAGCTAAAGAAAACATCGAATAACAGCTAGAAATCTTAAAAAAAAAATACAAAAAGAAAAAAAAACATGTCAATACTCATATCAGTATTAACGTCGGAGTAAATATGTTAGGTATGTCAGTAGGGGCAGCATTTATAAATCAGGTCGTTGTTAGAAAGTATATTGAAGTAAAAGTAAATTGGAGACATAAAAGGTGTATTCAATAGTATAACACAATTAAGAATTAGTATGTCAGCAGAAGTTTTTTATTGTCTATTTTATTTTCCCGCGTTACGCGCCACAGATGCACAATATTGCACAGCACGCAGTCGCAGTAGGATGAGCGGGTCATAGCTGTATGCGACGCTAATACAAGTATGAGTGTGAAATAAAATCAAAGACAGAGAAATCTAGATTTTCCTTTGTCTTTTTAATTAATAATCCAAGTAAGTTCTTTTTTATAATTATTGTAAGTATGCTGATAGATCATAGGCTACATCTGAAATATTTTGAAGGTATTTAATTAGAATAATTTTAGCAAATATTTATTTAATGATTATAACCGTTTGCTATTTATATATATTTCCACGTGGAATGGCCAAGTATACATACAGATAAAAGCAAGTATCCGTCCCTATTAAGCTCATGAGTAGTTCATGGAAGTTTTTTACCGTTTACCTATCTGATGGTAAACAGTAAAAACTCTGTATCTGTATGCTGGAGTGCCATTACTGGTATACAAAAATAGAGTTTTTAACGTTATTTATAATTAAAATACAGTATGACAACGGCACCAACACCCAAACCTTTCCGTAGGAGTTTTAAATTACGCTGATGTATTTTGTTTATTAACATTTAATTTACATTTTATTTTCTTTATTATTAAACGCAATTGAAATTTTATTAGGCATGTTACACTTATTTTTTATAGTATTCATTTTTCGTTCGTTCTAAATTTGAAAATTGGATGCATTTTTTTTTTGTTTATAACAAGTTAATATATTTCGCATGACTTGTTTTATGTGAGTGAGTCATGCACGCCAACCCAGTTCCTAATGAGACAGTGTTGCCAATTGCCAAAAATAATATCTGTGTTTTTTCCATTTTTTTTTTCCAAACAATTGTCCGTAATCGGATTCTGGCGCGCATCTGTGGAGGTCTAAGTGAGTCCCTGTTATTGTGGGATGTTATCCGACGCATGATGTTTGTCTGTTATCATTGATATATCCATCTCCTTTTATCCCTTTCTCTCTAATATATGTACTTCTTACTCTATAAAATTGTTATATTCACAAAGAAATTAAAAATTACGACACATTTTTCATGAACTTCAATAAAAGGAGTTTTTTAATTCTCCAATGTTTTTATCTCTGGACTTTTGTATACGCGAACCGATTTTATTGATTCTATTTTTATTTGAAATCTGGTGTTTCACGCGTGGTTTTAAATTTGACCAGCTTTTGAGTTATCTTTAATGAAGCTTAATCCCATCATTGGTTTTTCCATCACTTGAACACGTTTATTTTTTTATATATGTTATTGTCACTTACCAATCTGGATTTTATAGATTATGATATCTGTGTATTTTTATTTATACTTCTGTAAAGGAATCTGTAATATTCTTTTCAAATATAAAACATGAATTGATGTTTAAAACATGAAAAATGTGTTTATAACAGTTTTTATAGAAAATAGTAGTTGTCTATCAACCATTGCTAATTTAATCGACTAAGATCATGTATACCGATTCTCTGGTCCATATATTCTCCATCTGTAGTTAGAACCCTCTCATGTCTGTTCTCGTGCTCCCATATGACTCTTATCTCTTTCTTTCTAAGAGAAAATATGCACGATTCTTTTTTTAAATCATTAAATCTCGAAAAGCAAATTAAATAATCAAAAACTATTTTTTTTATTTACTTTCTGGCTGCGTGCAAAATAGATACGTTCTAAATTTAAAATTATAAAATTTAAGACACCAGTAATTTGCTTTTGGAGAATTTACGAAATCTATATTTGAATTTTTCACTATGCTTCCATTGTATTCTAGAGTCCTGATTGGTTATTTTTGATTTGCAATACTATGACGTCACTGCGGTTGATTTGACAGCTTTCTTTATAGAGATTTTCGGTTGCCCATTCCACCTATTATTTTTTTTATAAAGTGTTATTGTGGTCATTTATACATATAATAAAAATTTTACTACTCGCTGTTTGTATCTGAAAAATATATGAAAAATCTAATATATAAATATATGTCTTTTTAATGCAAATAGTCGATAACACTAAAAATGTACTAACACAAAATTTTAAGTGCTTACATATAAGTGAAAAGCACCCAAATCTGTTAACCCATATCTGAGATTACCACTCATAAACGTACATACAAACAGACAAAAATCGTAACGTAACGTAATAATAATATTACTTCTATATATTACTCTTATTCAATAAGACAAAAATTCTAACATCCCATTTATTGGGTTTTATCATAATGATAAAATTCTACTTTCTCCTCCCTTAATTGTTTGATATATATTTTACATACAGACACCGATCTGTAACGTACTTATTTATGTTTTTTTCCATGAATGCCACAATAATACTTCGCATGAGATATACAGCAAAATAGTGTAAATTAAAAATTCCATGTTTTACGTTCACAGCACTGAAACACTCTCCGTCTAAGAGGAAGAGCATTGCGAAACCGGCGAGACCACAGGACGAGATCGAAGCGGCAGGTATGTAAAGCAATATGATCATTATGGGCATGTCAATTGGGTTCACAATGCAATGTTTCATTACTATAACTTTGTATTAAATTTGCTATATATTCATTTTTATTCCCCACCGATCGATCTCCATCCAATTCAAACGGGGATCGAAATTACGACGTTCTGAGCCGAGGTTCAAACCCCTAGCGGTGCCCTCAGAATAAAGTCGTATCCGTCAGGCGGGAGTTGGCCTTCAGCCGCTCCATAAGTCCTTAATCCTTCCACGGGTTTGGAGCGCCATGTGCACTCGCTCCCTATCGTCAGTGAAACTGTAAAGGCCAGCTGCGATCAACAGCATTTCAGTAGACCTAAAAAAAACAATTTTATTGTATATATTACTTCCGCAAACACTTAAATTGTGGAATAAACTACCTGCTGAGGTTTTCTCGACAAACTACAGCATGGGGTTTTTCAAAAAGGGTATATATTTAGGGTTCTTAATGGTCGGTAACGCGCACGTGACACCCCTGGTGTTTCAGGCGTCCATAGGCTACGGTAACCGTTTACCGTGGCCCGTATGCTTGTTTGCCGACGTCGTAGTATAACAAAAAAAAATATGTAAAACAATAAAGATCTTCCCAAACAACGAGACTAGCTTTTCAATGGGACAACATAAGTTAATAATAATATAACAAAATAAAACAGAAAGTATTGTGAACTCAATTATGAAAATAAAAGGCTCGAGTAACTAATATTCAATTTTATTAACCATTTTTTATTTTTTTAACAAGTAGTATTTGAACCCTAATATTCCTAACAGTGAATGCAAAAGTATTTTATTTTGGTACCTATATATTATTAGTAGTATACATTTCAGTTTATTTTGAACCCCATCCTTTGTCCTATCCGGTGTTTGTTATCCAATAGCTAATATGGACCTTTCCTATACCTTCACCTAAAATAGTAAAAAAAAAATAGTATTTTATACTCATTGTTTCCATTTTTAAACGTATTTGATCGCGTTTTTTTTATGAAGTAAAAACCGTTTGTTGTGTGTTTGATGTGTTAAATGTGCGACCGACGTGTGCCTAACGGCATGGTTTGATAACCGAAGTGTGGGGGGAATAAACTGAAATGTACCATAGATAAAAAATAGCGTCCGCCTAAATCAACGGTCTTTTATCCAGGACGCATGTACATCGGGCGACCTATAATGGACTACAATCCAGATCTAATGAGAATGTCTAGATTATCGCCTAAATCGTCCAGACGGTCAAGTCTGAGTGACTTCACAGATACCACGATATCTACATGGAACCAGAGACATAACCAGGTCCCAGCAGAATATCCGTCTGTATTGTCCGATAGGCTCAAAACTATGGACAGGACGTTCCCTAGACGTATTGACTTTGACACTTCAAACCTAGGCGCTAGAGATCCCGCGACATCGTACGCTGAAAATGTATATACGATGGAGTCATTGTCTGATCAGCTGACGAAGGTCCTCAGCACCGGCGCTGGCAGCTCCCACATCAACGGTAGTCTAGCGGACAGTGGCATACAAACAGATAACACTAGCACAAGCGTACCGCAGATATACGTAGACCAACCGTCAACACCCGCCGGCGGTAAGGTCTACAAAGATGCATCGGTAGACACAAGAAATAAGAATAACCTTCAAGATATACCATTTATTGATGACGACGATGATTTCACCAAGTCTCCACGACGCAGAGTCGTTCTAGAGAAACATAAAAGCATGTCGAATATTCCAGAAAGAATAGACGAGGTCAGCTCGAAAGAACAGTCGAACGAGCGTCTCACGAACAGTCTAAACAGAGCGAAATCGCCGACGTTCGTAGAAAAGTTCAAGAAATTCTTTATGGATATTGGTCTAGTTAAAACGGAGAGTACGCCCAATACAGGTGCTAATACGCTACCAAAGAGCATGAACTCTAGTTATAGAACGAGGAGTGCAACGCCAACGGAGCTGGAAGGAAGGGACGCGTCCACTTTGCCCAAAGATATGAGGTTCCGGAAAGCGCGGTCGACACAAACGGTATACATAAAGCAGGAATCCCCAATTCCTTTGAAGAGGAATCAGGAGATACAAACGAAAGAACATGTGTCCGTTGTTCAACTAAATGGAGATGAACATATCAAGGACTCTGATACAACTGAGAGGGTTATTAAAGAAATCGTGTACATCAAGACCATAGAGCAGGCAGAGGTGCATACAACTAAAGAGAGCGGTAGCACAATTATAGTTGTACCACCGGCGGATTGAAGTATTTAATGTGACCTTCTGGATATTAATGTATTCTGGTAATGTTTTACCATAATTACTATTATGCACTTAATTACAAATTGAAGCTTGAGCTACTGATCTTGGGAAATAATTTTTGTTTCGTTTTCTTCAGGTTTTAGTTTGAAGTGATACGGAATAGATTAAAAGTATTATGAAAATTATGTATTAAATCGAAAATCTTGAATATAGACGTAGCTAATTTATTTTATTTGTTTATACGTAGTTTAATTTTAGAAGATTTTCCAAAGTTTGTATTTTTTATTGTAATGATCAGTTTGTTATTAGGTGCATAAATAATAATTGTATAGATATGAAACATATGCCACTGGCGTTCTTTGTTTAGTAATGGATGCTAGTAGAGTATCTATAGGCAATTGATTGTTATTAATGTATGACTGATATTAAGTTATTTATTCAAAGTCAATTAGAAGGCAAAGTGGTGTAACTTATAAAAAGTAGGATTTGAGTGTAACTATCACAGCAATGTTGAAGTTTCATACACTTTCAATTCAAAATTCATATTTAATCACCATATTTTCATACCATAAGAATCTGTAGTAGAACTACTATTACAGACTCTTATGGTATGTCAAATCTACCGTCAGATCGGAACGATTTCGAGATGAGAAGTACTGACAATAAACTCAACTCGTATTCATTTCAAATAAATGTTGTACTTGTTCACAATGTCTTACCTATTGCACCAAACAGCTTGTTTTTTGTAACATGTTTGTGTCGAAGGGTGAAGTAAAGCAGTGACTGTAATTTGACTGCTTGATAAGGAGGTATGATATGTTAGTCCTTCGGAATGGCAACCCATAAGTCACGGGCGTCACATGATGACGTAATATCCGTGTTACCATCTTACCATCAAGTTGACCATCAGCTTGTTCCGCATTCTAATTAAATTAAAATCTTTATCTACGTTATAGGTAAAGTATATTAAAAACACGCTTGAATATTGAACTAAAATGTAAGATAAAAGTTAAAGTAATATTGTTGCCTGATGCTTATAATTATTATTTAGAAAAAATGTAAACGTTGTCCATAAGTGCCTTCCAAATATCTTCCTATTAAATTAGGTTTATTTGATATTAAATTGATGATGTAAATTAAAAAAAAAATAGATAATGTTGGATTTCAGTATTTTGTTTAATGTGTGCAGTGTAAGATATAGTATGTGCGCGCGGTTCTCCTCGACATTTTTTAAATAGTTTTCGTATTCTGTGGAAATTCGTTTCTGTTTTATTTTGAGACTGGAGATTTTTGTATCCATAATATTTGAATCAGTTTTGTCACGAGAGAAGATTTATTGTATGTATTTTAAAATAAAAAACCTTTGTAACAAGTTGACAAGAATATTGTGTTTTATTAACGGTTGCAGATAATTTTCTTTTATGTATAAAAATTGAATTTAAACGAATATTGAGTATTGAGAAAATATTTAATTTTATTTTATTGTACAATTGATTTTATTGGATATTGGATATATCTGAAGAATCATATAAATATTTATATGGATTTTTAATATATATAATACAGGTAATTAAAAATCGATATGTAATTGAAACAAAATTATGTAATTTTCATAAGAATTTCTTCAAGCGTCTCACGTATATGACGTTATGTACGATATTATTTATTTATTTATTTGTTTACATAAAATTAAATGCACAAATATTATATACTAGTTGATCCGAGCAAATTTTGCTTCACATTTTCCCCGTTTTTGCAACATTTTTCATTGCTGCTCCACTCCTATTAGGCGTAGAATGATGTTATATAGTGTATAGCCTAGTTGATAAATGGTCTATTGAAGGCTAAAAGTATTTTCAAAATCGGATCAGTAGTATCACAGATCACAATGAACATCCAAACTCACAACCTTATACCTCTTTATAATATTAGTATAGATAAATGTAGATATTTCATTAACATATTCTCTACCAAACAATCAGATAGGGTAATCAGAGGTAGTCCTGTAATTATGTGATGATTTTTAAGAATATTAATCAATGAATGACTTATTTGTCATCAATGGTATCATGCTTATTATTGAATTGTTTAATTTTGTATATAAAATTATGGTTATCGTCTGTTCGTGCTGTATTTGACCAAAATGTGTATATAATGTTGTATTAAAACAAATAATGTTTGAATTGCCTTGTTTCATTTGTAATGTATGGATATTTTATTTATTATAAATAAATAGTTTATAACACCAACAGTAAAAATAAACAAGAAATTAATGATTGGAAATAAAAGCAAGTACAAAATTTTATACCTCTCGAATAAAACTTTTTTAAAGAGAGTATGATTAAAAATGTCTCTGCCGCCTGTACATAAGAAATAAGTCGATTTAAATAAGAAAGGTGTGCCTGAGCTAACGGTTTGCGCTGGCGGGGCACCAGGGGATGATTGTAAAATAATCAGGATAAGTCAGTTAGCCCATCATGACAAATTATCGACCAGGAATTTATCACGATGCTTTTCAGGGGAAACAGCATGTAGGTGAACATACTGACATAGTATGTTGTTAGCTATATGGTAATTAGTCCAGAATATTGACTGCCTCGATGGTCTAGTGGTTAAGCACACCGTTTTATTTCTGCTGGACGCGGGTTCTGTTCTTCCTCCCACGATCCAATCCACGTATAATTTTTTTGTATTGATCTGGCTGTTTTGTATTACATATGTGTTAACCAAAAAATGTATATAAGTAATGTCTAGTATCCATAAATCAAGCTCTACTTATCTTGGCACTAGATGGGGCTGACTGAATTGTCCAGGATTATTAAAAAAATATAGGCCGGTGTTTTTGAGCTTTCTAGTTAAGTTATTCAGGTGAGCCATATGTAAAATAAGAGATGTTCTAGATGACGAAATTCCAACGGATTTTTGGTGAAATGAAAAATGTAAAAAGAATGTTAATGTTGCGAAATAATGTATGATGTTAGTTCATACATATTCCCGGCCACGAAAGGAGATGTGAATGAAAATGCTGTAGTGTTAACGACCTTTATTATTACAAGATGATATACAATTGTTCCTTATAGATAATGTGTTAATGATTTTGTTGTTTGTATACTTAACGATTGAAGTCGATTTTTTCGTAGTCTGAAAACGCTTATACTTATTACTGTTTTAGTGATGTTTATTTTATTTATTTCATTATTTCAAGCTACTAGGCCCATATTACAAATATCTTATACATATGAATTAATATTATAAAACTATAATTCGTTTAATTTTATCATTATTTTTATGTGTGTTCAAATAAATTATGGTATTATAATATATATATTATTATTATTATACAATTTATACATTGATTTTTATATATATTAACAAAATAACATGTAAACTAACATTTCACGCTACCGGATTAGGTGTTGCTGGCTCCAGCAATACAGCGGGATGGAAAGCAGGTGAGATTCAGGATTGATGTATACCTATATGTGGTGGATTGTATTGTATATATAATGGATACGTACTATGATATTATTTAACTAGCTGACCCGTGCAACTTCGTCTGCGTCACATTGTCCCCGTTCCTGCAATAATTTTCATTGCAGCTCCGCTCCTATTAGTATAGCGTGATGTTATATAGTCTATAGCCTTTTTTGATGAACGGGCTATTGAAGACTAAAAGTATTTTCAAAATAGGATCAGTAGTACCGGAGATTACAACGAATATCCAAACTCACAAACTTTTACCTCTTTATGATGTTAGTATAGATAAATGTACATATATAATTACTATATTCTCTACCAAACAACCAGATAGACTTACCTAAGTTAGGTAAATACAAATAGTATGCCTTTTCCTATTACTGCCCTTCAACTTTCTGTTTTTACCCAATGGTTAGCTGGTAGAGAATGCCATGTGGCATTAAGCTATCCAATTGTACATTATTTTAGATAGTCCAATAAAGGATAAATAAATAAATAGAGTAATTATTTGACATAGATACTGTAATCCATAACTGCTTATGGATATTTAAAAATAAACAATGGGCGTATTAGTTGTTACAGCGTTGGATACGGTGGTAAAATTATGCTACGCAGACTAACTACAGCTTAGGTCTCAGAATGCGGTTGGTTACATGTAGGGTCCTAAAGGTCCCATACCTACAATATATTGACAGCCTCGGTGGTCTAGTGGTTTAGCACACCGCTTTACTATCCGATGGTCGTGGGTTCGATTCCTCGCACGGTACAAACATTTGTATTCATGAGTATGATTGTTTGTATCGGTCTGGGTGTTTTCTATGTATAATATGTATTTATTTACAAAAAAAAATGTATCCATGTATTTATATCAGTTGTCTAGTACCCATAAGACAAGTTCTGCTTAGCTTGGGACTAGATGGCGTTGTGTGAATTGTCCTGAAATATTATATTATATTATTATTATTATATTGTTAAGTTCGCGTTTTTGTTCATGTCTATAGGTGATAGTTACTATTTCATCAGGCGCGCAGCTAAATGACATTCAAATTATTAAAAATGGCAATTTTTAAATAGAATTCCCTGTCACAGTCCTGCTACGCTTTTTGCTTTTCTAGGCAACTGGGTCTTCCCAAATCAGTAAATTTGTTGTCATATATTATTTTTTCCATGCTGCTATCAACCTATCGGATCTGTTACTATTGGGTATACCTTCACACTTTTCGTTGTACCTCGACTCCTACTACTGCATGTTTTATTTCTTAATAACAACACTAATCTTTAATAATGCACTAACAATAAATACAACTCATTAACGGTCAAGCCCCATATAAAAAATATAATTACAAACACGCTATTTTGGACTTTTAAATAATATTAACCGTCTCTCGTAACTACGCTTCCATTTTAATACACAAATGTTTTTATTTGTTATAATATTTTTAATGTTATACTCTAAACGTGCCAAAACTTGCGTTTGTATCTATATAAATAAACCTATACGAACTGTCGAGTTGTTTTTGTGCCCTTTAGTTTCACTGTCTGACGTCACAGCACATATAACGCCAACATCGGCGACGTCACCAGTGGCTACTGCCGCCAAAATAATAGTCACGGCTTCTAAGACCGGTACTGCGTCATCAGAGCCTGATATAGCCTTCCCGGCTGTCCTTAAAGGGTCACAAAAGCAGAGAGTACCACCTCCTGTACCGCCAAGAGGGTCGCCAAAAGCGAAACGTGGCGGTGCTAACTCGCAATCATCCAGTCTGGATATGAAAGGTGATTATCCCAAATTAGACATATCTGTTAATGATATTCCACCTCCGACACCTATAACGAGCAGTGACGACGATTTCTGTTTTTATGGGCATGATTTTAAGTTTAAACAGCCTGTTGCATGCCATATTGCTCCATCTGTGTCTGAGCATTCAGTTAAAGTGACGAAATTGGTTGCGTCCAACTCTTTTCTAGATTACATTGAAGAGGGAGACAGTATTACAGAAAGATCGCATCCTGGTAAAGATTTGATAGCCCAAACCACTATGATGGCTAAGTTTAATATAAATAAAGCAGTTCTAGAACACTTGGATTCCGGAGAATATGATGACAATTCGCTTACAGAGTCTAGTAGCGAAGAAAGAATTGTAATATACGAACTGAGTGATAACGAGGTTAACATACAAAGCAGTCAGTCTGAATGTTCTTCGCAATTTATAAAAGGAATGGTAACGCAGATTGATGATGAATGTGCAAGAAAATCCCCGATAGTTGTTAAATCGTCTACTGAAAAGGTTAGTGTACATAATGTAAAATCTTCTGATTTAATTTCGGCAGCAAAAAAATTAAAGAAAATACCGCACATAGATAAATTTATGCAAAATGAACCAAAAGGAATTGAAAGTAAATTCGAAAAATGTGATACAAAGTCCGGAATAATAACAGGTTTAACTAAAAGATTAAATTTCAATCAATCCAAGAGAGATAAAAATCGTATACAAGACGCAAAGAAACCAAAACCTAACATAGTGATTAAGCCTTACTCTGAAGAGCATTCTAAAGGATTGAACAATGATGATGTTGTCTGTCATAGAAAAGCCAAAACTAAGATTGACATGTTTCAAAAACATATACGAAAACTTCAATCGGATTCAGAGAACAGTTCTAGAAGAAGTTCTATGTCCTCGTTGCAAGACAGTAAAAGACCACAAAAGACGCTAGAAATAGGAAGGCCATTGGTAAAAGAGACTAAGAAAATGTTCGAACCGATCAAATTTGCTCATGGCAGTACAAGTTCAAGTGATAAAAAATCCAATTATTCATTAAATGTAACTACAATTACTCCATTTGTATCTAAAGCAATTGCTGGTAATGTACATGATAAAATTAAGAAGTTTTCAGAACCTACAGACTCTGAATCTAAGGCACCAAAAAAAGTTGCTAGACGAAAGAAAAAAGGTAGTTTCAAAAAAAGATCCGATATGAAAAAGATATTTAAAATGAGGAAAGATGTCGAAGAAGTCCTGTAAATTACACAGTAATAGAAAAAATAAAAACCGACTTAGTAATTATAATTCCATGAAATGCATGTCTTGAATCCAAAAGGATATTTATAAAAAAATATTTTGTCTAATGAATTTCTACTTTTTTTATTAACTAGTAGATACCTCTTAGTACCTATGTAGTTTCTTTGTATGTAGTGGATTAAGTAATCTTTAACCTCATGTTGTTTTCTGTACTCGTTCCTTGTCACTGCCATTATTAATTGATTAATCCAATATTATATGTTATAATGTACTAATCTGCCCGGTATGTTGTATGTTTAGTTTTTAGTATTCCAGTCACATAATTTTTAGTACTGCACTTTGTAGGTTTACATACGTTTGTTGCTTTCCTAACTTATTTGCCTTCATAAATGGATTGTTGTCGATCATCCTAATATATAGTTTAATCAGAACTGTAATTATTTTCCCAATTAGTAGAATAGAAGCTAATATAACGCTAGTGATTATACCTAGTAATGCTAGTTCATTGTCAGCTGCCGCGCCGTTATCCTGTTGCTCAACCCCGCCTCCGCCGTTTGAAGAAGCACCACCACCGAGGACTAGTCGGACTAACTCGTCGTCAACAACGTCATCGAGTGCGTCAGGCCGACGTCGCGGTGCATCAAGCGCTGCTAGTGTCATGACAACGTCATCAGCGTCATCGTTAGCATTGACACCAGCAGCATTGAGTAGCGCACGTAGTAATGAGGCCAGGTAATTTATACTTGTAACTTCTCTATATTAAGTTCTTCCTTCTTCTTGAGGATTCCTTATTCTGACCTAATTTATTCACCATAATGGTGTGATCTGATGGTAATCACTTACCATCTGATATCCAAAAATTCGTTTGTTTCCTATGTTATTAAAAGAAAGTATTTTGTAAATTACAAACCATTAGAATAATAAAGTAATGTTATATATGCAGTGTATGCTGGACTCCGCCTGCATCAGTGGAGGGCTCCACTCCGACGTGGACGGAGGGAACGCCTAGCTTTACTGAATCCAGTAGTAGCGAACAAGGTAAATAGACTACTGACACGTACGTTTGGCCGCGTATCGTCCATCGCCCGGTGAAGCTGTAAAGGCCCGCTGCGGCCAAAAGCATTGGGATAGTCCCAAATAAAGATTATCCGCGTCAGTTTCTGTTCTTCGCACGAAACAAGCACTTGTATTCATGTTTACGATACTTTGTATTAATCTTGGTCTAATATATATATATATTATGTATGGGATGTTAGGGAAAAAAAAAATATAAAGACTTGACGTCCATAAGCGGCTAAAATGTTTTACATGAAAATTTTTTGTTATTGATTTTGATTTTAATTATTTTTAGTTATTCTATTGTGTATGAAACAGTTTTGGTAAATAAATAAATTATATTATTTATTATTTTTTTTATTTTGATTCTCATTGTCATATTGATTTTCATTTTCATTTTGATTTTAAACTTGATGTAGATTTTTTATTTTATTTTTATTTTATTTTTAGCGGTTATGTTGGGGCCGCTATTATTTATCTTTATTGTGTGTTCCTTGTATTGTAGCAGCAGCAGGAAAGGAGGAGGTGAAATAATGAGTCCAGTGATGGCAATTTACATATTTATATTAACGGAGTATTTACAATTACAAATGTACATAATAAGTATATTTACAAGATGATTCGGTCTTGATTCTATCAGTTTCTTCTATCAGTTGTTTAGTACCCATAGTACAGGCTGTGCCTATTTTGGGATATTTGTTATATGTATGCCTTATTGCCTTACCTGGGCTATTATTATTGTACCGTTTAAAATTCAATTGTATGTAATTAATTATGATTTATTTTGCCATTAATTACAGGCTACCCCCTGACCCCCGCTCGAGGGGCCACCCCTAGCGACGGACGGCGTTCCCCCCGCCCACCGCCGCCGCCCCGCACCGTACCACCCTCCACTATCAACTGTCTCACAAGTGAAGTGGTGAGTTGACTGAATTATTTTAATATATATTTATTTTATTAATTTTCGAGCGTGGTCGATTACTTTTTAAATCACTTTTTTTTTTGTATGCTATGATCAAAAATATTTTTATATTTAAAAAATATACCTATATTTTGTAAATTAGAAATTTGTTTTTTTTTAAGAATTATTCTAGTAATGTAAATATTCAATCTCGATATTTTACTAGTGAAATTATTAAAGGACTATCTTTTTTTAATAATATACAGCCATTATTCGTTGGTTATCTCACTTTTTATAGGTAACAGCATTATTAAAACGACTAAGTATTTATTGAGTTTATGCATTACAAAGAAAAATTTTTTTTATATATTATATTAGTTTACATTTTATATCAAATATAAGTCTAAACACATGTTATTAATACACATACACACTCAAACCACTATTATTAACACATACAAAACTGCCTATGATAAGAGGATTAAAAAATCTACACGAAACGTGATTTGTTATTAATGTGGGCCGATATCTAAAAAAAAATAACTTTATTATATAAATTATTTGCGATTGTACAAAAATAGGTAACAGATTATTACTGATTTGCAAACTTAGGTATATTTATTATCGACCTCGCTCGGAAATGTCTAACCTAATTCTAAATATCCTTCATAACACTGGTATGTATTGTTTTCACGTGGTTTCGGGTTTTTATATGAAATATATAACTTTATATGTTTATGTATGGGCTACACTATAGCTTTTATAACATTAAAAAAATTAAGGGTACAACTTTGTTGACATGTCTACGCTTACCTATGAAAAAAAATTAAAACATCATTAATTTTTTAGCGCAATTTTATTTATACAGGAGCGAAGTAAAAGTCTTTAAAAAGAAAAAAGTCTATGCTTTGAAGTCCTAAGAACAAGTATTTACTGTTCTTAGATGGACACTCAAACATAGACAAGAATAAAATCAGGACCCCATACAGTATGATTTTAACAAATGAATATACAGCTAAATAGCATTAACAAATAAAAAAAATTCCTGTATTTTTTTGAAATGTTTTGGTAACAGTTGTACCATTGATTTTTCTAGACCTTCGTTACTAACACGCCTGATCTGAATTATAGTAAATTTACAGTAATACATTTATAGCCTATATACTGCTATATTTAATATTAATGCTATTTATTTTTGGACGCTGCTTCATGGTGGGTTATAGATGCATTTGAAAGAAAAAGTAGAATACGATTACAAATGATAAAAAAAAAACATATAATTACGCTTCAAGTTTTTGTAACATTCCGGCGTTAGCTTCTTAGAAAACTTATGTGATTTCGTGTAAAGGCCATTTGTAATAATCACAAAAAATGGTGCTTCCATTTCGAGGAAGATAACTAGCATCCGCTAGTGGGTTCATGTGTTTTTTTTAATAAAATTCTAGCAATAATATCAGTCGATTTTGTGTGATTTTATACCTAATCTTATGTTCTAATCTATGGTATTTGTTGTGTTTTTAAATCTAAAATGGAACGCTCGACGTGTGCAGTTCATATAACTGAAGCCAAAACGCGGACCTATTTTTTAAATTTTTGTTCTAGCAAAATGTAGTGTCGTAGCCATGGTCATGTTATTCATAAAAAAAAACAACTTTACAAGGCTTATTTCGTAATAAGAATAAGGTTAAAATAAAAGGTCCCGCTTGCTAAGAATTAGTAACGACTAATTTTGTATTTTTACATTATATAATTTTGCATTACACATTATTTCAGTTTTATATTTCAAATTTTTACTTATTTTAGAATTGTATGTGTAAGTTTTAACTTTTGACAGACTGATTACAAACATATTTGGAGATAAACACCGTAAATACGGTACATATTTGCAATATGTATTAAAACATAGTGACAGATTGTCTATGTGCTATTAAAACTGCAACAGAATCTATCATTATCATTAATAGCAGACTACTCCCACAGTATACCAATTTTAAAATGTATAAATTGTGTATTCATCAACTATACATTGAAACGTCACATTCTGTCTGAAGTATGTCAAAGTCAATGTCAATGTCAATGTGTGATGTTGATTAATCTAATAATGTTACTCTCTCTCTTGTTAATTATCTGTCATTGTGTAAGTTTATAAGCTTCCTAATAAATATTAAATATAAAATATAGACTGCATATTATTTTAAAATATCATATAAAACATGGCGCAGTGGTATTTACTGTAAGTCTAAACAGTGTATTTCGGCTATAAATATATCAAATCTGAAGCTTACCACGGATTAAAATTTCAAACAACATGGAGCGTAGCTGGGTGAAATTGCCCCCAAACTTCGACATTCGAGCTCAATCTGCAGCAACTGAATGGAGAGCGTGGAAAAGCATGTTTATAGATTATCTAGTGGCTGTCGGTAGTGACAAGGCTACAGATCAAATTAAATTATCTCTGCTGAGGAACATGATGGGTCCTGAGTCGACGAAAATCATATTATCGTTTAAGTTATCAAAGGAAGATAGTGAAAACTACAATAAAGTGTTACAAGAAATTGAGAATTATGTCAAGCCTAAATCTAACGACGTTTTTGAAAGGTACAAGTTTAATGAAAGAAAACAATTGGAAGGTGAAAATTTTGAAAGTTTTTACACTAATTTAAGGTTACTGATTGTAAATTGTAATTATATGGAGTCTATAGAGGATGATTTACTAAGAGATCGTATCGTTCAAGGCATCTTCGATAAACAATTACAAGAAAGTTTACTCCGAGTCGAGAACTTGACGTTGGACAAAGCTACAAGTAGATGCAGAGCAGCAGAAGCTAGCCGTTCTCAAGTAATGGAAATGAATCCAACCTGTATTGAAGTAGATAGAGTAAAGAGTTATGGAAATAAAAGAACTGAGAAGAAGTTTCAAAGAAATATAAATAATAAATTTGATTGTCGTCGTTGTAAAAGTCAGCATGGTCCGAGAGAATAAATATTAAATATAAAATATAGTGTCCTGCATATGGGAAAAAATGTGCAAAATGTGGTATATTAAATCACTTCGCAGTGAGCTGTAAAGTGAAGAAAATAAGTGAAGCTGTGTGTAATAAATCAAATTCATCAAATGAAGAGTTATTTTGTGGAGTAGTGTTGTCAAATATAAAAAAGAATAGAAGTGAGTGGGAAGAAAATATACAAATAGAGGACAAAATTTTTAAGTGCAAGCTAGACACAGGAGCGGATGTGAGTATTCTGCCAAAGAGTGTATTTGATAAATTAAATTATAAGTTAAATTGTAAAATTCAGAAGACAGAGTTAACAGTACAATCTTTTACTGGAGAAAATATTAAGCCAATAGGCATTGTAAATCTTAAATGCAAGTATAAAAATAAAATATGTAATGAGAATTTTGTCATAGCTGAAGCAAGTAACATACTTTTAGGTTTGCCGGCATGTGTCTCATTAAATTTGGTGAAACGAATTCATAGTGTTCAGGTGACAAATAATGATAAAGATAAATTTGTAAATAATAATATAGTAGTTTTTGAAGGAATAGGAAGGTTGCCAGGAAAAGTTGAAATTCCTACCAGAGCTACAGAAGAATATATTTGTCATCCTTCTCCGAGATTGCCATCTTGTTTGCTTGAACCTTTAAAAGCAGAACTAAATAGATTAGTAGAGAGAAAATCAATTGTTAAAGTTAATAATATTAGTGAAAATGCATATATAAACAGAATGGTAATAGTAGAGAAGCCAAATCGTAAAGTTAGGTTATGTCTCGATCCATTAGACTTAAATAAAATTATTGTAAAAAAACCTAAATGTTTACCCACATTGGAGGATTTAAGTTTTAAATTACAGGGTAAGAAGTTTTTCTCTGTTTTAGACTTAACTGAAGGCTTTCATCATCTAAGTTTGTCTGAGGAGTCATCTTGGAAGTGTTGTTTTGCTACACCTTATGGAGTTTATAGATATCTTGTTTTACCATATGGTTTAATGAATGCACCAGAATTATTTCAGGATGTACTTGAAAGTCATTTTTCAGAGTTGTCAAATGTTATTATTTGGGCTGATGATATTTTAGTAATGGGAAACACTGAAAAAGAGCATGATTTAGCATTGCAGAGTGTAATCCAGAAAGCAAAGAAATTAGGTATTGTTTTCAATAAAAATAAATTTCAATATAAACAAAGAGAGGTTAAATATGTAGGCCAAGTTTTTAATGAATATGGAATGTCACTTGATCAGGATAGAGTTGAGTCATTAGTTAATTTAAAAGAACCAAGTAATAGAGATGAGTTGAGACAAATATTAGGATCTTTCAATTATGTACGAAGGTATGTGCCTGACATGGCAAATATAATGGCACCACTTTTCAATTTATTAAAGAAAAATTCTGAGTTTACATGGTTACCTGCTCATAGTCTTACTTTTACTGAGCTGAAAAGAAAAATATGTTCAGCACCATCTTTGACACCTTTTGACCCCAAAAAGAAAATTATTTTACAATGTGATGCAAGTAAAAGTGGATTAGGTTGTTGTCTATTTCAGAATAATGAACAAAATATATTAAAGTTAGTAGCATGTGCATCTAGATCTATGAATGATTCAGAGCTTAATTATAGTCAGACAGAAAAAGAATTATTATCACTATGTTTTGGTATAAAAAAGTTTCATAGATATGTTTATGGTTGTAATGTTGATGTTCAAACAGACCACAAACCAATTGTATCAATTATGTCAAAACCAGTTTGTAAAATAGGATCTCCTCGTTTGAAACGCTTAAGATTAAAATTATTTACATATAATTTGAATGTATATTATGTACCAGGAAAGTTATTACATTTCGCTGACATGTTATCAAGAAATTGTCTAAGTATTACAGAAAATGATAATCAAATGTCACAAATAGTACACTCTGTTACTGTACACTTGCCTATGTCAAAAGAAAAGTTTGTTAAGAAAAAGGAAATGGAATATAAAATAGGAGATAATATAGTTCATAAGACTGATAAACACAAATTTTGGAGAAAAGGTATTATTGTGGGAAAATGTAAAGAACCTAGATCTTATTGGATACAAAAGGAGGGAGAAGATAGGAAAATAAGAAGGAATATTAAACATATAAAGAAATCTTTTTCAGATTATAAAAGTGTAAAGAAACTCAATCCTTTTTTATCTAATTATGATGAAGATTTTGATCAGGAATCTGATATAAATCTAAATGTTCCCATTTCACCTAGACCTGTAACAACCTGTAGGAATCAAGTACCACTAAGTGTAACTACTAGAGATGGTAGAACTACTAAGCCTAGAAGGGTGTTAGATCTGTAAGCTAAAGGGGAAGGTGAAGTATGTCAAAGTCAATGTCAATGTCAATGTGTGATGTTGATTAATCTAATAATGTTACTCTCTCTCTTGTTAATTATCTGTCATTGTGTAAGTTTATAAGCTTCCTAATAAATATTAAATATAAAATATAGACTGCATATTATTTTAAAATATCATATAAAACACTGTCTACGCTTCTGGATGTAATGATTAAAAAAAAATAAACTAAGTACGCATCGTTATTAAATTCATAGTTATGATGTTATTACAATTTCTACATAGATTTCGAAATTAAATATTATCATAATAATGGACAGCCATTTTATAATGGTACTTTACAATATCAGTATCGGTTGATGCAAGTTTTTTTTTAAAGCAAAAATAGGTTTAGTTCATGTTAATATTATACGGACTATTATAATGTTACTATTATTAATAATGTACTATGTATTATTATATTAAAAAATGTATACTAATAATACGAAATAAGCCTTAAAATAAAAGTTATGACTGAATTCATCAATGTTCAGCAAAATGACTGATCTTATCAACACATTAGTAAAAATTAGAATTTTTAACAACAGGTTGTTAACTAAGATAAGATGCGAGTGAAGTGAATAATAATCTTAGTTAAATGAAATACTAGTTCACGAGGATTTTTAACAAAATGTTTTCGTTACAGTTAATTTTATTGAATGTGTCCATATTTAGAAGTATCTACGTAATTCGAGTCATATCAATTTGTTTCGCATAGTACAAATTTAGAAAAAAAGTTACCAATGTTTAAAAATAAATGTTGTCCTTTTTCCATTAACATTTATTTATTCGAAATAGTAAAATTTCTACTGTTCTATTATTACTCTGTGAAAATTTTGTTGTTTTAATAAAATACTACTAAATTCAGTGTTGCCCGCGTAAGTCGACCAATAGCTACTATAGTTCATGTTTATCCCCAATAATAATCGCTATAAAAGGTTGTCTTATGAAAGCAATTTGTTGTTCGCTTTTGAAATATAATCCGCTTTATTGTGAGTGTAATATTAATGGTTCAAAATGTATCAAAGTGATTTATGAGTATTGTTAGTAGGATAATATTACTTTACTTGTAGTATTGAATGCGTAACAAAGAAATATAACCAAAAAACTTTCATAATACACAATTGTGAAGCGTAATTTATTTTATTTAATTTTATATTTAACAAGAAGTGTTCACTATCTATAAATGATCTTACTAAAAATACTCACAGATCAAGTGTAAATTGTAAAAATATCTTCTTGTGAGTGGTGACCTTGGTTCATTATTTATCAGATTAATATTATTCCAAGTAAATTATCTGGGATTTAGTTTAAATAATTATGTATATTATTTCTGCTATAAAAAAACATCATTTAAGCTCTTCCAATTACCACAGTTAAGCGTTTAGTTCTATAAATGGCTGATTTTATTTCGATCAGTTAAAAAAAATATATATTTATTTGATTATATGAAACATCTCTGATGGTAAAACACGTTTCGGTTTAAAGGAATCGATATTGTATGTTCAAAATTTTCATTGTACATTTTGAAGAAAGCTAGGAAAAATTGAAGCCGTTCTATTCGACACTATATACTACTACAGTTTATAAGGTTTCATATGTTTGTAATAAAAAATAACCAATCACAATTTTCAAAGAACAAATATTGCCTGAAGTTTTGTTAACAGTTATAAAAACTGTTCAAATATTTTATTTAGTGTTTCCCAGAGACGTGATACTATTCTCGTTATTTCTAAAATACATTTTGTATTACTACGGAAATAGTATTAAATGGTAGTCTCTGATACTGATTAAAAAATGAGAATAATTTAAATAGTGGTGTATTTTTCCTGCGTAATATTGAAAATAGGTACAAATTCAGAATGGTCTGGTCACCCTCACAAAAAAATCTGGTGTGTAAAAACTGTTTTGTTATCGTCGTTGTTACTATTATATCAATATTGTATATTTTGTTGTTGTTAACTATTTAAGACGATCGAAATGTAGAATAAACATTTGAAAAAAATAACGGGATTTTTATCTTAGTCGTGTATTACATTATCAAATATTGAGATATTATGGTATTTTGGTGTTATAAATACAGGATAAGATACACTTTTCTTAAACCATACAATTTTATAAAAATATAAACAAATGTATAACTTCATAGATCGACAACATTATGTAGTCTCGTTCCAACATATTTGAAGAAGTAATTTGCTCTTTAATAATAAATAATTTTGGGATTATGTCGTACCTATTACGTTCAATCTCAAGTAATGTCCGACCAACTGATAGTTTTGGATAGATATCGCGAAAAATGTAGTTTCGGTTTTAGGTACATAGAATTGCGGTTTCTGCAATAGGCTGAAGAAGGTATTCTTCGTGAATATTAACTAACCCTCAATGAATTATCAATAGTGTACTCCTCCTAGGTGGTTTTTACTGTTTACAATATTACCTTCTTGTACCTTTTATTATATTGTCAGGCTATTGATTCAGTTTCAAACAGATAACTATTGACAACCATTTTTATAATCTTAAAAAATCTTTAAAAACTCTAGATATGAAAGTGGGTTTGAATAATATATATATATTTAGAAGACACTACTTTAGGTAGTCAGATATATATTCTATTACTATAAAATAAACGAAGGTTAACCTACGAAACAAACGCAAAACGTGTTAAAAATATGTTCAAATGTAAGTACGGTATTCATTTCTCAATTCCCAACAGGAAACCTACAAAGTATAACTTCATGTCTCCTATTACAGAAACAAATGAAAATATTTTTTTGCACAATGATTAAAAATTTTATAAATATTATAAGACTATCTTTTCAGCATGAGATCATTTACATCGGGTATGCTTTCCATAATATCTACTATGTTATTATAAAAATGTTTCCATCTTTATCTAAACCTACTAAATTGGTAGATATATTGCTTGGATAGCTTGCTAAAACTTGATTGGCTTAATGCGAAGGCATACGACTTGAGCTGTTGTGCATAAAAGGTAAGGTTTTTTACAATTTTGCATGTTTAATTTTATTATTTAATTATATCTATTTAACTAAACTAAAATACTTTACAATAAATACATTAGTAAAAGTCACAAAGTCTGACTATTGTACTTTAAAGTCTTATATTTAGATATTTAATATTTCTATTTTCATAAAGCAATCGTGCTCCTCTTTCTATATTTTATTTTTAATTTACTGATCCGAAATTAGTGTGAAAGTAATTATTAATTAACTGTATAATTAATTAAATTGCAGAAGTAATTAATAAATTTAAAACGTATAGTTAATTTAAGTATTATTGACACATTTATAAGTATTCCTGTTTTATTTGTGCAACAGGAAGAAGGCTTGACACTCCACGACTGAAAATAAGTACAAGTAATAGATAAGGCGGCAGCTTATCAAGAAAGAATACACAATAATGGAATATTCAAAATATTGATTATTATCTAAACTATATAGATACTATAATAGTGTTTTATAACCTGTGGTCTTCGAATATATCTATGAAAGTCTGCTATAGAAGCTCCGGATCATTTAACATAATGTATAAATGCGACCAAGTCTTGTCATCGCTATTTTTTCATTCTTGAATGGTCTGTAGCTGAAAGAGGTTACGAAAAGCTATACGCAAATTTGTATAATGTTAGTTAGCTTTTCTACTATTATTATAATAACTGCCATATAAAATTATAAATATATACTTATGCAATTTATGGGGAGGAGGAAGGAATCGGTGCTACAAATTTAAATAAATAAGTCTATGGTATGGTTTGACATCGACTCTTTACAGTAGTGTTTATGAAAATTCACAGAGCAAGTAATCACCACGTTTATGAACATTGACAACAATTTCTCACATAAATCTCGTTCTACAGATATAATCTGTGTGAAATTTCATAAAAAAACTACTACAAAAACTCTACAAGCAATCGTCATTTGTTTATTTTTGTTGATAAATATTCTGCAGTAAAAATCTCAGCTTTATTCGTACTTGTACCATAGACATACATTT
Organism: Achroia grisella; assembly: GCF_030625045.1. Lineage (NCBI taxonomy): Eukaryota > Metazoa > Arthropoda > Insecta > Lepidoptera > Pyralidae > Achroia > Achroia grisella. The sequence continues at coordinate 2,949,008 of NW_026713039.1, read as the reverse complement.
ATAATGCAAGGATGAGTAGCATCGTACAGAATGTACGTTTATTACTGATACCGTTGAATAAATATTATTACTATATAAGAATGAAATAAAAATTGAATCTATGATAGACGTTATCACCAATAACGGTTCTAAAAAAATATAGTAATAGCTTATATGCATAGCTTTTTTTGTTGCAAGTACATAGCGTACAAAAATCTTCCAAATGAATCTATGGAAACTATTACTTGCAAATATCCTGTATAAAATAATGGATATATAATTTCATGCAATTGTAACTTAGTTCCAAGTGACAGAAGCCATTTCCTAATGGAAAACGATACATCATGACAATTACACATAACATCATACAAAATGTATGGAAGTCTTTTTTGTATCAGCAAATACTGATGTTTTTTTCTGTAATCTTCATTCATTTATTAGAAAGGCAGCGTTTGCAACTGTATCATACAACCTAAGAATAAGAACTAACAGCATTCTTAGCAAGTGAACAGCGAGCAAAGATTAGAAACAGGCCCATAGAAATAGAAATTATCTTTAGTCAAATAAACTTAATATAAGCACTTTTGAATAGTCATATTTTTTGACATACAGCCTAATGCCCCGTATTTTCATACTTAATAGCCAAAATATATACAATAATAAAGATATATCTCGAATATAGTCAATATAGTAGTCATAGTATGAATAATTTATTTGTAAATATGGCTATAATAAAGAAATTCTCGTTATCGGTTATCAGCAAACTATATATATAATTTACTTTTTATTTATCTTTGGAATTAGAATTGGCTGCCATGTTATAATAATAATAATAATAATGTTTATTGAACTAATATTTAGTACAGCCTTGACATGTTAATAGGAATATATTTAATCTGTTAAATTTAATATTGACATAAAAAAAATAATGTTAAACTTAACAGATTATACGTATTTCAAAATTATTTATTTTAATTTGATTATTATGATATTAAATTAAATTAAATAATTGACTAATAAAATAAATATAGATATCAAGGAAGAAGACAATAGTTTCACTGCCAACTTTTGATAGTAAAATATAAGTCCTTATGTATCTTCGTATTAAATTTAAAAGTAGATGCTAAAACGCTTTTTAATATTACAAGAATTGACTGATTGCTCATAGATCTGAACGAAATTTAATAACCATATTTTTTTTATATGCAGGTGTATCTAGAATTAAATATCACTTATGCCAATAAAATTATGCTCATTTATACAACTTTTTTAACGTCAATATGAAAGTTTTTACAAATTATTTTTTAATTTTTGTATTATTTATTTGTGAACTAACGTCACAATATTATACTTTAGAATTAAGTAGCCCAATTTATATCAATGCAATAGAATTATTATTAGCATATTAATTTATTGTTTAATAATGGTATTAGGGCGCTTCTCTCTTGTTAAGAATTCACAATACTGCGTCTGTTCTTTACAAGTTTTTAGTTATTCCGTAGAACGTACTCTCTAACTGATGTCGCCATTTTTGTACAACAAAATGTATCTACAGTTTGTATGGTATAATTCTTGCGATTTTTTAGAGATCCTAAATGGCGTAACTACATCTTTATCTAAAAAAAATTATAGCTTCTTAAAGTGATTACACAATTTTTTATAATGTTCGAGGGTCAGGAGACCGTGGTATTTTGCCCACTCTAATAATATTTTGTGAAACCAGTGGTATTGTAATAAAACTAAAATGAAGTAGTCATTTGCCTACATATTTGTACTGCATTTAAGTTAAGCTTGAAGTATGTAAACTCAATAATAGCTTGGTTAAAAATGTATAAAATAGTTTCACACATAAAACATCACTGTAAACTTATTCTCAATATCGGTGTAATTATAATTTAATGCCAATTATTAATTTAACTTTATTTAATAAATTAATTGTAAACAAAATTAATAGTTTTGAAGGTCAATTGGTAATACAAGATTTCATTGTTACATTTCGCGGGCTAAAATTTTTCGGTGTAATTTTAAAGTGCAGAGACATATTTTGAGGTTATAAAGACTTCGTTGTTTTCATTTTTCGAAAAATAAACTTTGCTTTTTGTCTTGCATTGCCTAATAACGCATTATTTACCTTTAAAAGTCATACTCGATTGTTCATAATATTTTGATATAGCTATTCAAGTATATAGATGTTTTGTATCAGATTTTGTTGATAACTGCAACTGTATCATATGAAACGATATATTGTATAATATTGTACTTATCTGTATATCGAGAAGTGAAAAATAAATACGTTTGAAAACTGAACGTTTGTTTAAATCTCTGAATACATTATTTTCCGATTTAATAAATATATAATTAAATTATAACGTTTTTTTCGTAATAAAACTATTTGTTGACGTATCGCAATATATTGTTGCCATTGTTTTATTTATTTTATTTAATCAGGCCATTTTGAGCATTTTGTTATTTTTTTTCTAATGTTAGTAAAACATTGTTTATGACATTAGAATAATTTTGAACTTCTTCATACAATTTGCGGTGTGTATTCGATTATTATTTGGAGAAAGTTGAGTGTTCAATATATAATCATTTCGAACTTAGTAAGATTCAATACCCTAGCAAAAATTAAGTAGGTCCTGTAGTACTATTTGTATACGTATTATTGTAGAGCTCCGATCGATTCTCTGTGTTATTCAAACGGGGATCGAAATTACTACGTCCTGTTTGGTTACTACGTCGTGGTTCAAAGCCCTAGCGGTGCCCTCAAACTAAAATTGTATCCGTCAGGCCAACTCCTGGCCTTCAGCCGCTCCATAAGTCCTTCCGCAGGTTTGGAGTGCGATCTGCACTGCACTGCAGTCCGGTGAACCTATAAAGGCCAGCAGCATTAGAGTAGTCTGAAAAAAAAACAACATTATTCAAAGTAATTTGAATGTGGAACACTATTTATGATTTTTTTTTATTTTTCGTCTGTTTCCAGCTAATCATAGATTAAGACATTTGTTTTTAAGCTATCAATTAAGTTTACATTAACCCTATAATTGTATAATACAAAAATAAATAATAAATAATACTCAGTCTCTTGTCTCTTGTTTAGGTAGTGAGGTATTTATTTATAACTGTCTGTGTTGTCACTATTGCACTTTGTATATGTGTGCGTGTATTAAATAGAGAATTGTTCACGTTTTGTGCTAACCACTGTTGGGAGTGAAATGTTAAGATTTGTGCATTACATACATATATGGTAAGTGTATGGGAGTTTTGTTTGTTTATGCATGTGTAAATGTAATTATATTCACTTTGTGGTTATGGATGACACAAATATAATATATTTTTTATCACTATAATTGTAGCTGTACACGGGACACACGAGAGTTTTCCGCGTAAATTAAAAGTATTAAGTAAAATAATTAAACTGTGTAATAAATATAAATGGACAGTGTGTATGTAAAAGAGCAAACAGGCCGCATATGACCCTGTTATTTTTTCTAAATGTGGTGAAAATAAAATAGTAGTATATTCCTCTTTTTTAAAAACAAGTAACAAAACGCATTGCTAAAATAAACAAAATCTAACCAAAAATTTAGTGTTGCCATTTAAAATATTTTAAAGTGCAACTTTGTTTTCTGTTCTTTTTACATATGATACGTTTCCTTTTTTTACAGACTAGATTATGATCATCTGGATTTGGTGAAGAATCTTATCATCTTCATTCAACTTTATGTCATCGTTCTAAGTACGGGTCTATCCTCAAGACTAGTATTTAGAATATTGTTCCTAAGCTCACCAGGTGACTTGGTATAGTGTTTTATTTAAAGTTTTCCTTCTCTTACACCGATTTTGTACTCGTAGTCGGTTGTAACGAGATTCTGGGGATGAAGAAGTAATAATTACTAGCTATTTTTAGTCTGTCTTGTGATAGACTAGAAATAACTACTACACTTTTGAATAATCATCACTTTTTTTTTATCTACCATCCAATCGGATCTCATCACAAAAAGTACGAGCAAAAAACTTGCGTGTTGCTCCTTTAATTGTTGTAACTTTACTTTGTGATTAATATAAAAAATATATAATTTAAAAATAATCATACCAAAGGAATTTAGATTTACCATAGCTGTATACGGTACGGTTTCCTTTACTTCGCATTTAATAAGTTATTAATAATTTATTGAAATTGTTATACACATAAGTAAATAGTAATACTTTATTGTATAGACATTTTGATTTTTTTTTTATGTTAGGTTCAAATATACCAAATATATTATTAATTATTTGTATTTTTAAATATCGTGAACTCAAAAAAAGGAAATAAAAATAAGTTAATAAATAATAAAAATAGTTAATAAATATTATAGGTATGTAAATAATGAACATGTCTAATTTTAATATATGTATAAAAATTTACATATAAAATACGGCCATATTAGTACTTTTGTAATTACGTAATCTCTGTATAAATCACGACTAACAATTTAAGTATTCAACAAAAAAAAGAATCATCAAAATAAACTGCGCGATTATCCTTTACGTGTTTCGTGAAATTTGATGATGGATACATTTCCCTTGTAAATAAAACCTAAAACCATCTATTTTATATAATTCAATATTTTGTTACTTTTTATAAATTAAATAAATGTAGGTTCAAAGAAAGGGTCAGAGCAGTTCAATAAACAACCGAATTATTACACATTTGAAGAATCTATGGAGATTATGTTTCTTTTTTTGCATCTGCATCATAGATGAATCTATGGTTTAGATGCATCTAAACCTTAGAACAAGAACTTGTTCTAAGGTTTAGATATCTATCTGCATATCTTGCTGATAGTCGATAAATGTTGTAGCTTCAAAGAAAGGGCCAAAACAGTTCAATAAATAAAACGAATTATTACACATTTGAAGTATCTGTTTGGGTTTTTTGTTTTAGATGCATCTAAACCTTAGAACAAGAACTTGTTCTAAGGTTTAGATGCATGTCTGTCCTAATGATAGTCGACTTAAAATTAGTGGCAATAATAGAAAGGATAACCTACGAAATACATGTAGTCATGTAATATGCATGTTTGCCACCGTCGTGGTATTAAAAAAAAAGATAGAAAGCTATTCTCTGTCTACGGATAATGAGGTGATGGCATATTTATATTTAATTGTAATATTTTTTATTTTTTTTTATTTTATACGTTTTATATTTAATTAGGCAATTTATTAGGTATACATAAAAAGACCAAAATAAATAATTAGTCGGTATATCCAACACATTTTTGTATATATGTACCTAGTAGATAAGGTTATAAAATCTTTTTATTTCCAAGTATTTATATTTTTGTACCTAAACATTTTTTGAGAGAATAAAGATTTAAATTTATATATATATTTTAATTTTACTCCTCTTAGATATGTAGAATATATCAAGTAAGGTTTCAATAATGCGTGATTGGAACAAGGCGTGAATGATTTCGTTTCATTCATACCATATTTTATAGTCTGAAAGAGTGAAAGAGATAGCAGTAATAACACGCGTAGAAATAAAAAGAAAATAAATTGACACATTTACATTCTTAACCATCTTACAGATAACGTATATAATACGATGAACGTATTCTCTAAAATGGCAACACTTGGGAGGTATCTTAGGCATCACACGAAGGGGTTATATGGTATATCAGTGGCTCTGTTCATGTATATAAATGTTTACTAAAAAGTGGGTCGAAAGTTTGTTTGTCATTACAATTAAATAAAAAAAAATCACTTAATTGTATTTGTTCACACTCATACTAGTATTAACATCGCTCATACAGCTATGACACGCTCGTCATCCTACTGCAGCTGCGCGCCGTGCAATATTACGCATCTGTGGCGCATTATGTTTGCGCGGGAAAATAAAACAACAAAATATCTTCTTCTGCAGACATACTGATTAATTGTTGCGCTCTTCATTATATATCCCCTCCGATCGATCCACCGTCCAATTCAAACGGAGATCGAAATTACGACGGCCTGAGCCGAGGTTCGAACACCTAGTGGTGCCCTCAGACTAAAGTCGTATCCGTCAGGCAGGAGTTCGCCTTCAGCCGCTCCATAAGTCCTTCCGCGGGTTTAGAGTGCCATCTGCACTCGCCCCCTATCGTCCGGTGAAGCTGTAAAGGCTGCCAGCTGCGCCCAACAGCATTAGAGTAGTCCGAAAAAAAAAAACAAAAAAAAAAGCTGTTCATTATTATTTTATACTATTTATGTTGGTAATTTACTTTTATTATAATTTCTTTATTCACAATAAACCTGAATATAAATACAGCCCCTAACAACATATCTAACAGTATTGTATTCATATGAACTAGTTTTATTGGGAGAAAATGAACAATTAATCTCACTGTACTATTAGATCTGTCAGTGAATGAGCTATCCTTGGTGTCTCCAAGGCGGCAATATAAAATGAATTACGACTGTCTGGCCTGCATCCGTGATAGACTTAACGAATAGAATGGGAAACTAGCTGAATGCCCCTCTAATCGTGACCCTCGCTTAGACTAAAAGTATTACGCCCGTAAAATATAACATTCTTAGTACTTTTATTTAATACTGATCAATATGTTTCTACAAAGATACAATTATAGGTGCCAGGTTACTTATTAATAATTATAATAAAAATCTCAGGATAATTCACACAGCGTCATCTAGACCCAAATAAAGCTAGCTAAAGCTTGTGTTGTGAGTATTAGATAACTGACACAAATATATAGATTTTTTTTCGGAAATGCATATTATACATAGAAAACACCCAGACAAACAATCATACTCTTGAATATAAATGTTTGTGCCGTGCGAGCAATCGAACGAATCAAGGCGGTGTGTAGACCAAGGAGGCCGTCAAAATCGGTGATATTATTTTTTTTAAATGATTATTATTTTTATTTTGTATGGATGATGATGGAATAGAGCGGGTGCTCTATTCCATCATCATCCATACTACCTGAGCTAATGGTATACACTTGGGGCAGTGGAGGATGATAACATGAACATGATGTCAGTTCAGTTACCCAATGGTGACAAATTTACCAGTATTTTATTACGATGGTTTCCAGAGGGAACCGCGTATCGGTCAGCTTGGCATAGTACATTTCTAGCAATGGGGTTAGTAGTTATTACAACAACCCCTTCCTACTTAATTATTTCAATGTCGGTATAGTGTCATAAACTCAAGTCCCGACTCAAACCCAAGATTCAACAATAAATAAAATATGTCTTCTTTGTAGGATGTTAGTATTTGGAGTTGAATTAATGCATTTAGGTCTAAATAAAATTAGACAGATAAAAATTACAATATATTTATGACAAAGAATCAACAACACGATAGTCAATGAAATTAAATAAAAATATCCTATCGGTTAATAGACATAACGAACTATTTATTGCGAATACTATTCTGACTTGAAACAATTTCATCATATATGCTTACAAAATCACTTTCTTTCGCATAGATAAACTTTGGAAGTTTTGCCACCAAACGTTCTTCTTTTTTAGAAACTGTTCTTTCTGCATAAATTTCCAATACTGCCTTTTTGGTTTCATAAGATTGTAAAATATCAGCAGGTATGGATATATTCTCAGTCAAATTTCGTTTTCTTGCCTTATCTTTTTTAAAATCCCTAATTATATTTGTTTGTATATAATCATGAGACTTTTTATTTACATCAATCTTTTCTTCGGTAAAAATACCAGCTTTTTTATTTAACATTGCTATTTTTGATTGCTTTCTGCATATACTCATATTAGGAGATAATATTCTTTTTATTGTTGTATTACTTAAATCCTTTGATGGTTTTAGTTTATTAGTATTTTTAGATTTTACATTTTGTACGCTATTCACTTTACTACTCATTTTAGAGTTTTGTGTTTCTACGTCAATATGTTCAGGTGTATTGTAATTCAGCAAAAACAGATCTACTTCAGTTCTAATATCGCAGTTAGTTTCATTATTGGTTTTTGTTTTTTTCGTAGCACCTCGGCAGCAACATCCACCGCCAATATTTGTTTCTTTACACATATTTAATTTTGCAGCTACTTTACTACAAAGGCATCCCTTTACTTCATTACTATAATTGTCTGATGAGTCGCTATCACTACTCTCTGTATCCTCCTCTGATGGATACACAGGTTTAACTGTACTTTCCATTTCTGACATTTCTGGTGTACTGTCAGTTTTATAATAATTATTCATACTATCCGTGTCTCTAAAATAATTAGGTTTTAAAGAGGCAAAAGTTACGTCTTTAACTAATTCATTGCTAGTAATTGTAATTTCTTCGTGATCTCTGCTGTCTGAAGTCAAAATTAATTTCAGCATATTCCTTAAGTGCTTCATTCTACCTTTTATCTTTCCTTTCTCATTGCTAGCCTTTTCAAATATTTTCTTTAACAATTCCTTTTTATCTGCTTTAGTCACTGGTTTACTATTATTGTAAATATTTAGTTCATCACTCGTAACATTCATATCTATAGTATGTTCATTCATATTTGTTGCAGAAGTTCGTATCTCTGATTTTTCCTCTTGAGTTTCTTCGTCTATTTTTACACTCATATTTTCACTTTCTGTTTTACTTAATATATATTTAACCTGTTCAGTATCGCTGTTAATAACTTTTTCTGGTTGTAATTGTTTAAGACTAGGGTTTTCTTGTTTATTCGTAATTGATGGAATGGACCATTTATTAGTAAGCATGTGGTTCATTATCTCTTCGCTTGGTTTTCGATTTTTGCAATTGTCAGTTGAAGGTGTAAAATCTGTATTTGTTTTATGTACAGTAAAAACATTATCGAGTTGATTTCGTATGTCACTATAACCCGTAGACACTGTATGGAACTTTTCAGAAATTTTCTTAGAATATTCATTATTGATATGGCACTGTTCATTAGACCTTTTATAGGGTTTTTGTTTATAATTCTTGATCACTATTCGAATATTTACATCATTTTTTGCATTAAGATCTGAAGTCGATGACGGACGATCATCATTCAGAATAAAAACATCTTGTGGCGTTTGTGCTAACTGGATTTTCGCATTCGGTTTATCGGCACCTTCGCCGTTATTGTCGATATTAAACTCTGCGGTTTTATCGCCTTGCGTAACTTTTAACTTGAAATTTATTTCTATCAAATTAGCAACGCTTGCTTCACTTTTTGGATTACCTAAATCAATATTGTTTTTGTCTTCTAAATTACCCGTACTATGCCGTTCTATCTGCAAGTTAGTTGTATTTGGCGTTTCAACTCTATTAACGCAAGAATCTTTGTACGGTTCACCTAAAATAGAGGATCTGTTCATATTAGATTTTTCGCAAGTATAATGTCTTCTCTCGTATAGTGTTTTACCGTCAGCATCCTGCACTTTTATATTCATACCTTCTCGTATTGCTTTAATACTTGGCGTTTCTTTCTTTACCCGTATCATGATTTTCTCTTTAGAATTTGAATTATTATGGCCATGTGAAGGGGAGATTATACACTCATTACTATTACTGTTTTTATTCGACGGTTCTTTTTTTAAAAATATCCCAGATATTTTAGTTTTCGAACGAGGCTTCGGAGGCGAGTTTAGGTTAAGGTAGCCTGGCTTGCATTTTGTCTTAGAAGTTGGTTTTGTAGAACCTATATTATTTGAAGCTGGTGTGCAAAATTTTGTTAATTTACAATTCTCTAAAGAAGATTTGTTAGAAACTTGATTTTTTAGAGGCCAAGGAAATTCTTGACTAGGTAATTTCATACATTCGTCACAAGGATATATTGGTTTCTTATCGACTTGTGATTGGGCATTACATTTTGTTGCAGACTTTTTCTTTTTAGCTTTTTTGATAGGGTTTGGTGATATTGTTGGAGATAATGGATGATAAGGTGGTAAACTACGACCTGAAGTTGATTTCGGTAGATGTGCCTGTGAAATCATAGGTGGCGTCGGCGGACATGGAGATATTTTAGATTGCTTTTTATGTGTTGGATCTAGTGATGGTATTTTACAAATTGCTGGTCGTCTTCCGTGTAAGAGAGGCGACGGTGGACACGGAAGTGAAGGTATACATGAAGGAGATGAAGATTTTTTTACAGGAAGTTGTGGTTGTGGTGACTTTTGACAAGTAGAAGGGGATTTTGGACATGGATTGTTACGTGAAGGTGAATGTAACGGGGAACCTGTGGATACATTGCACGGTGGTGAATTAGGTTTCAAACATGCAGGATTTTTTTTCTTCTGGCACGAATCTTTGCAAGGAGGTTGTGGTATTTCACGAGATGTAGGGTTAATCGTTGCATGTTTTGGGCATTGTGAACTTTTCTTTTTGCAGACTTCGCAAGTAGATCCTTTAAATATTAGAATACCTTCTGGTAATTTCTTCGACAATTGAGCATCTATCGAATTATTCATAGCATCGCATTCGGGTAACGATACATGTTTCTGACTCGCCTTTTTTCTAGGTTTGCAGCACAGTTTTGTCAGTCTTGGATAATCGACTAACGTATTCTGTGCTTCTTTATCTTCTATGCTTGGTTTTGAATAAGGACTATCGTTACCACAAGAAGACCATCTAGATTTATTACTTGCAGCATACAATTTTCTTTTTCTGAATACTTCAAAAGAGTCCTTAGGTAATATTCTCTTACCATTATTTTCTGATGATGCCGACTTATTTTCTCGTTTAAATTTGCTGAAGAATTTGGAAGGAAATTTGTCATCTATAGGTTGTTCATCAAAGATTTGACATTGACTGCAAGATGATGTTCCGCCAGATGAAAGCATCGTGGATGCTTGGTAATCATCAAAAATGTTTGGGCATGACTTTGAAGCATCTCCTTGATTTTTTAAACTTGTGTAAGAGATCTCAGAGCAACATAGTAAATGAGATTCGCTGACACATGAGAATAAATCTATACCCAACGGCGTCCAATGACGATAATAGTCTTGCAAGTAACTTTTAGCAAATTCACATTTTGTTTGATTGACATGGATAGAATGTCCTGATTCTACATCACAGTATTTATTTTGGTACTTTAATCTGTAATGTAGACAACTATAAATAAATATAAAAAATAAGTAAGTTTAGGTGGTAGCTCTGTGTTTACAATATATCATGAATGATTTCAATATATATGAAACAACTTTAAATAATTATATAAAAAAAACTGTTCATCTTATAGTTCGTAGATCAATTAAGTGAAAAATAATTCATTATTCTAATTAAATTACTAAAAATATATATAACTTGATATACTAACATGGGTTTCTTGATTTCCCTTAATTCTCTTTGTGTAATAATTCCTACGCCTATAACGTCACATCTCTTAGCAGTGGTACCCGTACTGCCTTGGGCAACATCTATATTGATTGGCGGTCTCTTTATTATAGTATCAAGAATTTTCGTTTCTAAATCCTCGCTATCTTTAATGCTTACTGTAACCTTCATATCTCTTGTCGAGTTTAAGCATTCATCAGTTCCTAACTTATTACAGACTTTAAAACCAGTTTTGGAATCGGGAGTGTCATATTCCACAATTTTGTATACTTCTTCGTTACTGGTTTGAGTATTTCCACTATCACTAGTTGAATCTGAGAAAAATCCCTTAGGAATATCAATTCTTAAATATTCAGAACTAGGATCCTTATTAATTTTAACAATATTTTTAGATTGCAGGACTACTTCTATTTTGTGAGCAAATGCTTCAGATTTTTCTATAAACCATTTCCTATTTAAAATTGTTACTTCTATGTTCTTATTGTTATTTTCAGTTAGACTAACGATTTTTATAGGTCTGTCAGGAATTGTCTTTGGTATCATCCACGCTTCAATGTTCTGTTTGAAATTAACCTGAGCTTTAGTAAATGAGTTGAAAGTCGAGTCACTACTTGTAATTTCACTGCGGGATTTTAAAACAATTCCTGTTTGCTTGTAAACATTATCCATTAGTTCAAAAACTGTATTACTACTTGTAACATACATTTTGTTATTCCATCTAATTTGGACACTGTTCTTAGATTCAATTCTTCTACTTAAAAATTTACGTATCCAAGATTTTCTTAATATATCTTCGTAGTCCTCAGAAACTTTATTACAAATTTTGTTTTTTTCTGTCTCTTCCGAAATTGTGGTGTTAGCTCCTATATTTATCATTAAACCATCTTTAACTTCACAACGTCCAGCAGTAAACCCTTGTTTGGATTTGTACGGCTGCTTTATTTTATCCTTACTTTTCTTTTTAAAAAAGAAGAAATTTCTACCTTCTTTCTTTTCTTCAAATTCCACTTTTTTAGGTAGTAGTTCCTTTTGTTTTTTCTTTGTGATGTGTGAAGTTTCTGGTGAAAAAAATTTCGTGTTGCTTTCTTCTTCTAAATTAAACTTTTTTCCCCACAGATTAAACATTCCCTTAACTCCGTGCTCTTCACTATGTTCTGTGTGTATCCATTCTCTACTGTCCCTATTTTTTCTGTCTATAAAAGATTTCTTATACGTTGTAATAGGAGTTGTTACAATTTTTTTCTCATTGGAGCTAGATGGTAAAGGACTATAAATTTTTGTTTTAGAATAAGAGCGTGCTTCTAGTGAGGGTGGATCTGAAGCTATGGATACATCCTTGCGACTAGGGACGCTATTTTGACTCAATTCTTTAGTCATTAAAACTGCATTTTTTTTGGATTCATCCCTTTTAGCTATTCCACGTCTCAAAGCTTCAAATCGACGCCGTAGTAATGATGCACTTTTGAAATCTGGAATCGGATTCTCGATATTCGAGCCATGTTCTTTTATTTTAACAGAAAACATTTTTCGATATTCCCTTTCCAGTTTATTTTCCATAGGGTCTATGGACTCTGATAACAGCATTCGACTTTCTTTAGCTTGACTAGGCCTTTCAAAATTATGAATCTGTTGGACTAAAGAATCTGAAGAAAAATCATTACCAACTGCCGCTTTAGTTATAATTTCTTTAAATATTTTCTCTTTAATTTGTTGTTTAGATATTTTTTTATATACAGAACTATCTTCAGTATTATTAAGTGTTATTTCTGATAACTTTTTCTCATATTTGTCTTCTACTTGCGTTGTAGTTGTTACTAAATATTTTAGAGCAGTATTACCTACTTCGATATCTTTTGTTCTTTCTGCTGGAAATTTGGGACTGGTAGCGCCTGATTTTGTTTGCAATATAGGTGAAAGGTTTTTATTCACCACAGATGTAGTGGTGTGTTCGTTTATGGAGCCAACGCACTTCGAGGATGTCCTTTTATTATCATAATAACAGCTTCCGTTACGGTATCCTGTTCTTCCTTCAAAATAATAAAATTTACTTTAGACGAGTCGTAATATAAAAATTCTTACAAGTAAAATATCAATTATAGTTAGATAAATCATCATTCTAATCATCTTCGTCGACAATAAATAAAACTTTGTGTGTTTACAGTCCTGACTGATTCTACCATGAACGAAACAGGTTCACCCTCTGCCATGTAGTATTTATGTATACTCAGCGAAATATGGCCATGTCAAATGTTTCATTCACCATGCCTCTATTTCAACTAGGATAGTTTTTGTGAAAGTAGGTTATATTATTATATTTTTTGTAGCTCAGTCAGTGGTCAAGTTGTCAAAGGTGCATCAAAAATGATGAGTTATTTATTCATCTACATCTGCATCTGCATGGACATCGTGTGGCATCCCCCACGCCCTATCCCTAGTAACGTGTGTAAAATGTTTATATGCCAATAAGTCTGTACTAGTATTATATACAAATGATACAGTGGAATATGAAAACAAATATCTTAAAAAAATATCTTACGAGATGAATAGCACATTTATCAAGAAAGGCTATATAAACATTATGCTACGATCAATAGGAACGGAGCATCAATGAACAATGTTACAAAGAAAAAAGGATATTTGTAGCTTTTGAGAACAGACTTCATTGAGCGGGTCCACCATTGTGCTAAAAGATTAAATGAATTTCAGTTTGATCAATGACATTCAACTTACGATTGATAAACGATGACAAATCTGAACTCCCCACACCTCTAGCGTTAGTCTCAGGCAAATATATCTTCCTTACTTTCTTTCTCTGAAACGTTGTCACATTCCCAATCCCAATATTAGTAAAACTTTTGGATCTGTGGTATGTATATATTTGCTTGGGGTATCCGCTGAAATATCTAACCTCGTGTGGTCTACTCAGAACATTCTTACCAGTACAAATTATGTTATCTCGTTCGCGCTTTGTATCGAATTGACACCCCACGTCATAAGTCTGACCATAGCTATCAGGGGATGCTTTACGAATTATTCCGTTTGCGTGTGAATGATATTCGATATCTTCCTTGATATCACGTTTAGTAACATAAACACCTTTGCTTTTTTTCATTTCTTCTTATTTATCATTATTTGGCTCTTTATTAACTAATTTTTCACTTTTTTCGTTTCAGATTTTAGTTTTTGCTGTAAATTGTGTGGTTACAAATATTGTTCTGTAAAATAAAAATATATGAGTTTAAATATATTTAATTCGATTTGTTTTTCTCAGCCTGTAATAATTAATTTATTAGTGGAGACTAATAAATACAAATCTATTGCAATACATGTATAATTACTTTATATTAATGAACTATTTAAATTCACAAAACTAAATGTTTCCATATTTATTTACATAAATGATTTTAAGAGTACCTTACCGTATTCTGTTTTTGTATATTTCAACAATTAGTATGAACGCTTCAAATTTCACACACTGACTTTTTTACGAAGATTTTGCATTTCTTATATTTTTGCTAAGTTTTTTGACAAGTGTCCATTAATTTGTGTTGCGGGTGAATAATAAGATGTTGCTGGTCGAGACGATGTATATTACTGATGATGATAAACTGACAATGTGTACATAGAAATAATGATCTTATATACTAAATAAAAGTAGGAAAATGTAAGGTGGGGTGACACAGTTTAGATACAGCAGTGCCTAGTAGACAATATTGAATTTGTCTTACTAGACATTATTAAATGCAATTATTATTTTGATGTATCTAGGTGACTGTGTCCCATAATTTGATTTTCTGTAATTCTGTCAGATTTTTCTTTGACCTTTCATTAAAGCTTAAACAGTTGTACCTGGCCAGTTGTAATACTATATTAGATTGTCAAAGATAACATTAGCTTTGACAGAATGAGTTTTATCTAATTTATCTAATCTTGCTCGCAATTCTACTGAGCAGTATAGACTCCAATTTACCTTCACTTTTAATATTCTTCTTTGATATTTATATTATTTTAGTAACATTTGCATTTTTAAATTATGAATATCTTCTTTATATTTTCGGGGTATTTCAGTGTCTAATATTGATTTATCTTGAGGTTAGTTTCTTAGTTTTTTATAACCATTATATCAATGATATCAAATTTCCCATTTTTTTAAATATTGATGTCAGATAAATAAGTTACTAACTACTTATACTGTATTTTTGGTTAAAATAAATATATTTACAAATATATTCAAAAGTCGGTAAAGACGCTAATATTTCACCATAGATATCCTACCGCGTGGGTAAGGAAATCAGTAAATATAATAAAATTATTGTTAATTCCAGATTTCTATGAAATTCATATGATATCAGAGCAATCATTACAGTACAAAAAAGTTCAAATACACATAACGACTTTCGAAACAGAATTACATGAAAACATTGAAGAAAATAAAATAATGAATAAAGACAATAGAAACAGATATCGAAATACTGCTAATAATAAAACAGTATGCTCAATTTGTTTGAACACTAAAACAGTTGATAAAGAGAAAATAGAAGAAATTAGGATAATATGTCCCATATGTCATAAAAATAATCAGTGCGATAAATATGGTTGTGATAATCGTACAATGACAGAGAAACAACAGGCAAATCATGAGAAAAGAGAACAGGAAACGAAGAAACATAATACAAAGGTAATACAAACCTCACATTCTGATATTACTCAAGGTTTGAATTTACTAAACGAGGTATTAACAGTTTTTCAAAGTAAAAAGCAACTGTCTGTAGAGAGAGCAACTAGTAAAACTGCATTATCTAAAGATGCTTATACAATTACTGAAGTAAAACCAAAAAATTGCGATCTTAAACCTAAATTGTCATTAAGTAGAGTATTTCAATATTCAATTGAAGAAGACACAAAGATATATGATAACTATAATTTTAGAATTGTTCATTATTTTCAACCGGATTATATGAGAAAATCTCAGCATTTGATCAAACGAAAATCATCTTCAATACCTCAAATGAAATTAGAGGAATTAAAACATTCGTTAAAGGAAAAAAATAAATCGAAAGATACCATACAAGAGGTCAATAGAATGTTTGCTACAGTTAAAAAAAATGAAATATCAAACTGTTTAGAATATTCTAATAGGCCTGCAGTTAGAAATGGGCCTAGAATATTGCCTGTTGTAAAAACTAAAGATCATGAAGACGCTAATATAGAATTTAATAAGAAAACAGAATTGGAACATAACTGCACGTGTTGTGGAATGAACCAGCAACTGTCTAGTGGAGATTCATTGAATCACATGTGTCATAAAATGTGCCATGAAAAGAAATGCGATAAATGCATTTATACGTTGTGTTGCCATTATGAAAACTCACATCAGATAAAACACAAACCTCAAGTTTGTGAGTTTTGTAAAAAAAATTAAACTTGTGTGGACACGAAACAAATTGCAATTGTGAAGAAAATAGATTTTGATTTTTAAATTTCTAATAAAGTAATATTTTTAAATGTAATGTATTATTTTAGCCTTTTGGCAGAAATTTGAAATACATAATAGAGTACTACATATCTTACATCGTGTGTACATAAATATACATATGTTACATTAGTAATGCCGCTTGATGTGGGCCACCATCAGTCCTCCCTCATATCACAGCTTAATAGTCACTTTAATAATTTTAAATTTCATACTTTAATACTATCTAAACATATATAACTCAAAGGTGACTGACATAGTGATCAACAACGCACAGCCCAAACCACTGGACGGATCAGGCTGAAATTTGGCATGCAGGTAGATGTTATGACGTAGGCATCCGCTAAGAAAAGATTTGATTATTTCTACCCCCAAGGCGATAAAATAGGGGATGAAAGTTTGTATGAAACTTTGTCAATTTTAAATCGATCTTTGAGATTTTTTTGATTTTGATCGATATTTGAGATTCGAGACTTTGCATGCATAAAGCTACTATGACGTAGGCATCCCCTAAGAAAGAATTTTGATAAATTCCACCCAAAGGGGATAAGTTAACGCGAGCGAAGCCACGGGCAAAATCTAGTAATACTATATTTATAGTATTACTAGCTTTTGCTCGCGGCTTCGCTAATGTAATGTCGTCGTAGAAGAATGGGAAAGCATTACTTAAATTTCGCACCGCGTTCCATTGCCATACATGAATCCTGCGTGGATTAGCGCTTAGGACACGTTTAACATGAATTACTTTTTTTTTTTATAACACGGGACAAACGAGCACGCTGCTCACCTGATGGTAAGTGATTACCGCCGCCCATGAGCACCGACAACGTACTTGCAATTCCCCTGGTGTTGCGACCAGGGGAATTGCAAGTACGTTGTCGGCCTTTTAAAAAGGAATAAGCTCTTTTCTTGAAGGTTTCTATATCGTATCGGTTCGGAAATACCATTGCTGGAAGGTGATTCCATAATGTGGTTGTGCGAGGCAAAAAGTTTCTAGAAAACCGCACTGTGGAAGACCGCCATTCATCCAGATGATCAGGATAGTACTTGGAGTTACTTAATGAATTTGATAAATAATTAATGAAATTTTTAAGTATTAAAATATAATTTAATAATAACCATCTTAATGTACATATTAAAATTATAATCAAAAGTAAAAGCTCTCTGAAGAAAATTTCTTTTTTTCGCTTCTGCAACAAAACAACAAAATTAATTACTATTATTCATTCATCCATAACTTTATTAATAACTACACGCCTCGGCTTGGCGCGGGTGTACATGTATTATATATATAAACCTTCAATCACTCTGCGCATCAAAATCTGTTGCGTAGTTTTAAAAATTTAAGCATAAATAGGGACAGATTCTTAGAACATTTCTATAGTTTCATCACAGTTCTATTCTATTCTTACGCGCGTTGTGTAGCGGTCTACTTCCTATGGGCTTGAGTTCGATTCCTCGCACGATGCAAACGTTTGTATTTATGAGTATGCCCGTTGTTATGGTCGGGATGTTTTCTGAATGTATTTACAAATATATAGTAAAGTATTTCTATCAGCCATAACACAGTCCTGCTTAGTTTAGAACTAGCCGTTTATATTGCACAAGATTATTATAATTATTATTATTCATACCTATTGTCTCTATGTTTGTTTCTGCTTCTTTCAAATTTCTCACTGTGTGCTCTTTCCCATTCTCGAGGACTGTCTTGGCTGAAAAAATCATATATATGCCATACTCATGATCATATACGTAAAGGAAAAGGAAGTATGAAAGTGGCACCGGTGTCAGAGAGGTTGAAGAGTAATCGTCTATCATAGTATGGACATGTAATGCGTAGGAATGAGGATAATATTTTAAGAAAGGTGTTACATATGAATGTGAATGGTTATAAGCGCAGAGGAAGGCCGAAAAAGAGATGGATGAACTGTGTGAAAGATGATATGGTAAGAAAGGAAGTAAATAACGCGATGACTGCGAACAGGGATGATTGGAAGCGAAAAACATATTACGCCGACCACAAATAAATGGGAGTCTGGCTAGATGCCGACTAGATTCTACAGCAATGGAGAGGTCTATAACTTATTTAATCTGAAAAAGGTCATCTATAAACTAGTTCACACGAATTTTATGATTTTAAGATCCTCCCCCGTCCTTGAACCCACATCCGTTACCAGCTCACTGCTGGGCACGGTTGTATGTCTCTTCTATGTGTTAATTATTATAGATTATTTAAATCTTTTTTTAATATTTCAAATAGTTCAAATTTCTTATTTTCATACTTAGAAATGTGACGTCACGAAAGTTATGACTGTATATGAGGTTCATCCCCTTAGAGATCAGATTCGTCCCCTGCAAAGTTCCCTGTGGGACCCACGAATTACTTATCTTGCCATATCTCGTATTTAGTACTAGGCGTAAAATTCGTAGCAGACTGCCTACAGTATCGTAACCACAAATAATGTTTATATACTGTATTATAAAGATTTTCATTTACAAGATATATACTATTAAGTTGCCTTTCTAAAAATCATCCTAAGTTTAAATTACGTGTTATTGTCAGGTTTGTCTAATATTCTAAAAAATGCGGTATTTCAAGTTCTACTTACTCCCCTAAGCCTAAATCGAAGAACGGTTCCCTCTTCTCATCACGCACGCTAATTTTAGAATCGAACTCTTTCGTTAAGACTCTCTTTATAGTATTCGAGGAATCAACAAATCTGCACATACATTTGTTAAGCGTTTGCATTTTATTCAAGAACATATCTTTATCATTCATATCCATCGGATATTTCATCAGTTTCTCCAATTCTTTCGTTATCATACGACAGTTGTCTTTCAAGTCAGGTATATCAGTCCATTGCAGGTCTGTATTAGTACCTGCATGCTTTAAGATTTTAATTTTGGGTGTAACGGTCTCTATAAGAAATTCTCCTTCCTGGATTATTTCGTCTGAGGGTTTGTAATATATTTGTCTGACTCCGTACATGGTTGGTGCTGTATCTTCGGAAAGACCATCTTTGGTTTTCGCCATTACTAATTTTAATAGATTTTCAAGACCTATCTTATGATCATTGAGGAGATGCCGGTCTAGTACTGTAATTCTGTGAAAAATAAGAAGTAATCGTAATTCAGGAGGTTGCCGAGGCAGACTTTCTAAAAGTTATTTGTATGGGTACCTGTTGAAGTTGGTTAAAAAACAAAATATATTATAAACTAAAAATGTAATTAGTCTGTGGTCTGTATTCTGTATTATATAGTCTATAAAGTGTGAGTTGTTAAATGGGTGGAATAAAAATTTGTCGAGAATAAAAATTGTGTGTCTGAGTTTCGAAGGCTGTTTTTTTAGTGAAAGAATCTTTCAGTACCTCAATCTCACTTCAGGCGTCAAACAGATTATATTGTATTATTAATTTGACAACCTTCATGGTCTAGTGGAATAACACGCTTTACTTGGATGATCACGGGTTCGTTCCTCGCACGGTACACAAACATTTTTATTCATAAATATAATTGTATCTGTCTTGGTGTTCTATCTATGTATTTGTATCAGATGTCTAGCACCCAGAATACAAGCTCTGCTTAACTTGGGAGTAGATGGCGCAGTGTATTGTTATTGTGTATTGTGCTCAAATATTATTGTTATTAGTCCCAAATTACTTACCTATCAGCATCGAAAGGGCATAAGTGACAACCAAACGTCTCTCTAGTCGGCATCTCAGGACAGGGAGAACCGAGGGTGGTAATAGGGTTACTCTTCGATACTGAATCTATATTAGGGCCCTTCGACGTACACTCGCTAGGTACAGACAACTCCTGGAAGAGAAAAAGTATGTTTATTATAGGTATATTTTCAAATAAACTAAGACGAGAACTAAGATCCATTTTATCCTGTAATTTGATTGTTCAAATAAACCATAAGACGAGAACATAGAAACGCAAGCTGCTTTGATTTTGGCGGCTGAAATAGGTGAGACTGTGGTACACACGCAGACGAGTTTATCTTCTCTTAATAATATTATAAACGCGAAAGTTTGTGAGCATGGATGTTTGTTACTCTTTCACGCAAAAACTAGTGAACGGATTTTTTGAAACTTTACAGTAATATAGCTTATATATCAGAATAACACATAGGCTATAATTTAAAGAGATAGTATGTAAATTGGACGAAATATAATGATAAATGTCAAGTAAGTGTGATGCAGACAAAGGTGCGCGGGAGAGCTAGTAATAAAATTTTATTGAAACTTTACAGTAATACAGCTTATGCTTTAGAATAACATATAGGATATATTTTTTTATTGAAATTTAATGCAGGTGAAACTGAGGGCACATCTAGTTAATTTTATAAACACGAAAGTTTGTGAGTACGAACAGATCTTTGTTACTCTTTCACGCAAAAACTACTGAACTGATTTTGATGAAACTTTGCAGTAATATAGCTTAATATACAGGCTATAAATTTCACGCTGGTAAAACTGCGGGCACAGCTAGTCTAAATATAAAGAAGATCAGAGGTAGACCTCTAGTCTTCTTTATCTTCTTTATAATATTAGTATACATGAGTTTGTTTGGCCGTCATAATAGTATTAAATTGTATATTAACATTCAAAGAATCTTCAACAGTCTCTTCGGCATGTGCGAATAAAGTGCGGCTACGACTTCGCGAGATGCGCGCCCGCAGACGGTCGAACAACCGGGTTGCAGACGACGTCCGCGCACCCACTGAAAGAAAATAAAACTCAGGTCAATGTAGATTCGAACCAACACTCTTTTTTTGAAACTCATAATCGAATAAATTATGACAACAGCCTATTGTTTTATATATTGCTATCTGTAGCTTTAAATTTATATAAAAGGAAAGGAAATGACAATAGGAGTTCTATTTCCTATTAACGACGCACATTAAAAATAGGCTTAAAATATAATCAAAATATTGAAACAGAAAAATAAACATTACATTACTATGAGTTAACAACAAATAAATATAATCAAAATATTGAAACAGAAAAATAAACATTACATTACTATGAGTTAACAACAAATAAATATAATTACAATAAGACAGAATATAGTACTAATGTCAATTTAAATACATATTTCCGTTTCATTTTCCGGTTATGGTAACACCGATAACAAATGATTATATCTTACATTGAAATCCTTTTTTGTCTTTTGCTGTTGTATATTTTGATGTAACATCACAAGGTACTGTATACGGCTTGACCTGAAATGATTAGGTTTTGTGTCAATACGGAATCTTGCAACAGCCTGCGTGCCTGCATTTTTTTTTAAACCGGTAGTGTTTAAGGCTAATCCGACCTCGTGATAACATTGGGAGTTCGTAGGAACACCATATGGTTTTAAAGTTAGTAAGTATATTACACATATCTGTCGCGAAAAACGATTTCGTAGACTAGTAGCGACATCTAGTATCATCATCATCATTGCCTTGCCTATCCCATTACTTGGGGTCGGCGCAGTATGTCACTCTCCTCCACTGATCTCTATCAGTCGTCATATCTAAACATACTCTTTTATTCATATCATCTTTCACACAATCCATCACAAGCGACATCTAGTATAAAGTTTGTAAATTTAAAAAGGAGTTTGCTAACTTATTGTTCTGTTATTTAGTATAGATACGATTGCATTGTCGACATCACATTTAGTATACAAATATAAAAAACCTCCACGCGATTCCCGCTGGAAACCATCTGAGTGAATTTACCACGATGGATAACTGACCTGACCTCATGCTCATCCTATCATCCTTCACTGGTGCCCCGTCTGTGTCAACCGTTAGCGCAGGCGGTTGATCATAATCTACGAAAATAAAATACATTATATAGAATAATAAAATCAATTATTATATAAACAATCAACAGTTTAATACTTAATGATTACCGGTAAAGTGTTGGTTTTATTGGCGTCTGAACAGTAGATGGTCGAGGAGTGGTGGTAGAGCTGCTGATGCATCATCAGAGCGCTCTCGAACTGTGACTTGAAACTGCATTGAGGGCAGCTGGAAACATTGCAATTTTACTAACATTCTAAATGCGAAAGTTTGTGAGTATGGATGGGTGGTACGTGATGATGCGGCTCGAATGCTCAGATGGTAGGTGATGTTGGCTTCAGCAGATTACGGGTTGTAGAAATGATAGATTTGTTTATAGTCTTCAATTTAATGGGTAAATACTGTGATAAAAGTACGTTGGATCGGTCGGTTGATATTTTAAGTCTGTTACATTACGTTGCATATTTAAATTGGATGGGTGTGCGCTCCAATCAGAACGCTCCTTTTGTGTTGCGTTTTATTGCTGCTTGTACGCGACAATGGGTTTGTTACTCTTTCACGAAAAAACTGCTGGATGGATTTTGATGAAACTGTACAGTAATATAGCTTATACATCAGACTAACACGAAATTATTAACTTACATTAAAAAGAAATATTGTGTAAAAGGCCAAATAAAATGATAAATGTCAAGTACTTAAGTGTGATGCAGACGAAGTTACGCGGGTCTGCTATATAATAACAAAATCCTAGAGAATTCACAAAACGCCATCTAGTTCTAAGATAAGCAAAGCTTATGTTGTGGATACTATATAAATGATATAAATATCTAAATATTTTTTTGTAAATACATAAATAATGTACATAGAAAACACCCAGACCGATACAAACTATCATACTCATGAATACGAATAATTGCCGTGCAAAGAATCGAACCCGTGACCTACGAAAGTATAGCGGTGTGCTAAACCGCTAGACCACCGAGACCGTCATATGCAATATGCAGTAACTCTTGCCAGTCTAGTCAGAGGAGATATATATCTACCGAATAATGGGATTGAGAACACTAGTTTTAATCCGGGCCAATCATAGTGAAAGCAGACAAAGACGCAGGCTAAAACTAGTACATATTATTAAATAATTACTCAATATTCTGTGTGCTTACCTAAAACTCATGTGAAGTAAATAAATAAATGAAATTATATAGCAAACTTATTAAAATATATATTCGGAAAATGCCCTATTTGTTGTCAGTTTTTATGACGTTGACATAAATTTATAATATTTATAAAAAAAAAACCACAATAACCACGTCACGTCGCGTCATAAGAACTATAATTTTATTGTCTGACTCCGTTAGAAAAAGAGAAAAAAATGTGATGTTGTCTACTGCTAAGGTGCTTAGAAAAACTTGTGTCAGTCATTGCAATAGGTTATAAATAAAAATAATGTTTTGTTTGTATGTGATAATGTAGTGTACCCTACTGCCATGACTATAACGGTATCTAGTTATTTTTTAAAATTTCGTCTTTAATATACTTTATTTAGTTAACCATTTCTTATCTTAACATAATAATTTTCGATAAAACACTACTATGAAGTTGCAGCGGAATGAATCCGTTTAAAAAGTAAAGGTATTTACATCTCGACATGTCACCTAGGTTGCACTGGGGAGAAGATTCTTAGCAAAAGGGACTATTAACTATTAAGTAATATTTCTGTCAACGTTTTGGGACGAGACCCTTCCTCTCCAGTTTAATAAATTTAAAACCTTTTCACCAGCAGGGATATTTTAAAGATTGGGGCGGATCGTTAATTTGTGAGGCTCTGGGCTAAGTCTACTTAGGGGGCTACCTAATTATATTCATCATTGCCTTGCCTTTATCCCATTATTTGGGGTTGGCGCAGTATGTCATTCTCTTCCACTGCTCTCTATAGGTCGTCATATCTAAACATACTCTTCTTTTATTCATATCATCTTTCACACAATCTATCTTAGGGCGTCCCCTCCCTTTACATCCATCCACATTCATATTATACCTAATTATATTACTCAACTAATAAATACACCGACCAAATACAAGTGATTAGAAATTTCTCGTTCCCTTCGATTGACGCGCACTTGCATGGGTTGATTGATCTCAAGGTGGACAACCTTATGATAGGTTTTTTAACATTCTAGATATTTTTTATATTCTAAATATCATTTCAGTGGGGACTTGGAGCCCTTTGTATTCTCAGGACCCTGGGCTGCAGCCCAAAAAGCCCTTAGGTTGATACGCCTTCTCTCCAGATAACATAAGTGTAAAATCCTTCCGCAGGTCTGGAATGTTCTCTGCATTCGCACCCTATCGTTGGCTGAAATTGTAAAGTCAAAAACAGCATTAATTTAATTCCAATAAAAAAAACTCGCCAGTACTAGTATAGAAATAATCTTTATTAAATAAACGTAATATAAGTATTAATACCTTTAAATTCGGAAAGCAGAGTCGTCTCAACAAAAATGCGGCAAGACACTAGCGTGTTGTTCATTTAAATATTTGTTGTTCTGCTTAACAACATTTATTTATATATGTAATATTTAGGATGCTGTGTAAATACAAACTATAAATAAATTCTAACATAATACTTACATTGCTGACAGTTTCTGTTACAAACATTCCCATCACTCCCCAAATAATCCTATCCTATATTATATATTATAATACAAAAGTCAGTTTGTTACGCTTACACGCCTTAACGAATTTATCTTCATGTTTGGGATGAGTACTTATATATAATTAAAATTGGAGTGTCTGTTTGTAATATTGAAATAACCGTTTTTACTACATGCATATGAATATAAATATGGTACACACACTGAAATAACATTTTTTACAATTTTTGCCTTTGCCTGTTTGTTCTGTCTAATCTCTGAAATGACTGGACCGATTTTGACGGGACTTTTGTTGGTAGGTAGCTTATGTAATAAGGAGTAACTTAGGCCACTTTTATTTTAGAAAAATAAAGTTTGCACTATTCCATATTTATACATATAGTATAAAAAAAAGAACACGTAATAATTGTTCCTAAAAGTTTTTAACACATTCTTCCAAAGCCTAAAAATTTTTAAAATAAAGTACGTAACGAAAATGTAGTTTTAACCCTTCTAACAGCGTGTATGTTTGTTTATCTGTTTCTATAGACGCCATATTTGATATCCATTTCTATTAAGAAAAAAAGAAAAAATACTAATTAGCTTTTTTATTCTTTTTTTTAATTATTTTTAAATAATAAAATGATATAAGACAAGATAAGTAAGAAATTATGTGTATCGCTTCATTTCATTCGGAGACGTTTGTTGTTGAAAAAGAAATATTATGTCACCATATTTATGTTCATATTAAAATAATCGCCATTTTTTGCCATTCCGGTCGTTGTGTAACATCTAATTTTTTATATGATTACAAAATTCGTATCTTAAGTGGGTTGTTATGATGTATGTCTACTACTTTTGTCATGCAATATTGTTGTATTGATTTGAATGATCCTACGAATTAATATATTATAATGTATTCATAGTCAGATACCATTATGCGGATATCCTCACTGTATTCATCAGCATTCTGCAGTTGACTTCCGTATTTTTATATTTTTTTCTTTAATGAAATAAAGAAGTAACAATATTGAATACAAAAAATGATGTGATACCTCTTTGCATTGTTTCAAACAATTCTTAAAACCTATTATTACTATTACTAGCTAAGATCTGCGAATTTGTCTGCTTTTTAGATATATATACCCCATATCCTTCCTCTATCCTCAAGTCAAGTTTTATTAAGACTAACAAACAGACATACTAAGAATTTCGCATTTATAATATTAGGATGGACAGAAATAGCAACGATATGCTTTATTTTTGTTTAAACCGTTTAATCTAATTGTCTTAATACTGTCCTATATTAAGAAAATTCATTCAAACGAGAAAGTGACTGTACTGTTAAAGTAGGAAACTAATCATTAGAAACTCGAGTGAAATATAATACCAGTCTTATCATTATGGGCATAAGAAACTTAATTGATTGTAAAAACTCCAACTTCTTTTGTCCACAGTCATTAGGTAGCCAACTGCACAATTAAACTTATCAACAGCACTAAAATTGACTTTTGTAGACATTGAAACGTGTGAAATCTCACACAATCACATTCAATTAAGTCTTTTTCTTTCATAAAAGCGATAAATATTCCTTTGTACGCGTTCTATCATGATTATGTATATAAACAAAGTTGTGGTTACAATTTTAGAGCGGCGGTTACACAAATTTCTACTTTATTGCAATAGTATACGATTTAAAGGTAGAGAAAAGATTTTATTAAATGTAGGCTGTCTTGGTGCAAAAGCCTCTCCTAAACCGTGAAGTTAGCAACAGTCGGCGAGGCTCGTTTGACGACTTGGTTGTTCTCAGTCGTAAGCGGGGGCTTCGTAGTGCGCCTGTGTGTGCAACAACGCGAAACGTGTCGGATTTTTCACACGCCAACAAACAAGCAAAAAAAAAACAACTAAAGACTCCATGACAAAGCAGTTCGCGAGGCGAACGCGTATTTTTGTTGTGAGTTTAAAAAAGTTTATTGAAATCATCAAATGACTTTTTGAAACCGGTTGAAACGCTATAGGAAGTAGGCACGACAGTTATATAAAACTATAATATTCGGTTTTCTTTTGCAGGTATAACGAGTAAACGAGTTTGTCTTTTGTTTTGTGTGATTTTAGCCACAGTTCTTGTTTTATTTAAAAAAAAAGTGTTTGAAGACTGTTGAGTGAAATCGAGTGACGCTAACCGAATCAGGTGAGTTTGGTACAAAAGTTTTTTGCTTACACCAAACGGTTGTCGCTTTCTCCTGCCGCGGTTTAGGGTTGAATGCTTGGATGAGTCATTTTATTGTCAAATGACGTTTCGGCGTGCATTACAAGTTCTAACACAGCTGCTTATAGCTACGTGAAATAAAATATAAGTATCAATCATTATTCATTACGTACATTATTTAGTACCTACGAATATTTCATTAATATGGCGACTTTATTTATCAACAGCGCCTGTTATTTACGTTACGTTTGAAGTTTATAAAATTCAATACATGTATAGGTACATAATTCTTTTAAATATAGAACATAACTATATTTTTTACCGTTGTACAGTCTGTTACATAATTTTTACGTAATTATGAATTACTTAAAATGCTATTAGGTGTAGCCATTGTTAAATACGCAATACGCTAGTATTTATTACGTTTTTAACCAATTGAGTTATTTTATTTCATTGGTGAATTTGGACTTTTTTTTTATGGTAATGGTATAGTGCACCCGGCTGCTCTAACGGTTTACGCTGGCCGGGCGCCAGTGGAGGATGATAAGATGAGCATGAGGTCAGGTCAGTTAGCCCATTGTGACAAATTCACCATGAATTTATCATGATGGTTTCCAGGAGTGGAGGTCAACCTGACATGGTACATTGCTAGCAATAAGATCATCAGTCCACATTACTAACAATACACTTTCCCCCCGGGAATTTGGACTATTGTCAGGTAGTAGACCTACGAACTACTTAGATCTATTGTGCTCGCCCTTTTTCAAAGTTCGCTACCTAGACCCGTCAGGGACAAGAATTGAAGGATATTCTTAGGAGCGATGGTTTTTATCTCCTCAGTATAGAGTGTATATATCTAAAGGAGATATTTCATTCATGCATGAGTGGGTTATAACCACATAGGATAGGTAGTGGGGTTCCTCTTCAGCTTGGCAATATTGTTTTGTAGTGCACAGGCCTAAGTTTGCCATGAGTTTTTTCAATTTGCAGTGTCAAGTAATAACTTTAGTAATCATGTTTTTAACCAAAACAATAATATAATATGTCATGATAATATTAATAGTAATATATTCGTATTAGTGCGTACTTGAACAGGTGTTTGGCCTGTTCTGCTCACTATGACCGATTTATTTTGTTACTCAACCAACTGTATTTATGGTAAACATTTTTACGCTTATGAATTTGTGCTTAGTTACTTAAACCTTAACACCTATGTTAAAAAGATATACAGTTTGTTTCCTGTCAAGTTTCTTAGTCTTTTTTATTGTTGATAATGCATTCTGAATGTGCAGTAGATAAAAATATTATTAGGTATTGAAAGGTAGTTACTTTGTATGAAGATTATTTCTGTTTACTATTTATTACCTACTCTGTTATTGTTATATATTGTACTGACTAATCAGAAATGTATGTTTTATTCTAAATCTGTATTTAAATTTATAGCTCTTTTATTGTATATTATTTTATTTGTTTTATACTTCAATGTCTTAATAATCGTTTCCTAATATATTAGGGAGATATATCCAAGTCTTTGTCTATATTTACTTTTTACTTATACATATGAAATAAAATTACAAAAGCTATTATTGCTAACAAAATAACAAACCAGGTAAAACTTAAAGTGATCTCCCTGGAAAATCATTATGATTATTTTTTGGGTAAATTCCCCACGATAATCCAGCTGACCTGACTTGACCACAAATTAGACACAACTCAGAGGGGTAGTGAGTTCATCCTCTCTGCTATTCTGTTATAGCCTTTATCAATAATTATTATATAAAAAAATCTACAAAATAACGACTCCTTATAACACAATACCTATCTGCGAGTGAAAGCCCCGTGATAGTCGGTCCAGCCGCAAACGTACAGATAAAAGGCAACAATTTTTTAAATGATTTTTTATCCGTATATACCTACTTTCATATTCATTTAGTGAGTAGTTATTATTTGACATTACAAACACACACTTTAGTTTTGTTTATTTAGTGTATACATATATGAGAGCATTTTTTTAAGTCGGTTAAAAGAACACAAATAGCAGCTGATGTGTTGTGAGAGTCAGTATGGGCTGCCTTTGTTTCAATATCCACTATTGTCCATTGTTAAAAACACCATGACACAAATTATCTTGATTTTACGTAAGTCCGCTACAAATGCCGACCTTCTGCGACAGTGTACGCGGGGGACAGTCTGCGGCGTACTATTTTTTTTTTTTTTTTTTATATTTAAATACATTTTTCCACAGACATATTCGTCCGTGCCTTTTTTAATTTACTTTAATATTATTATATTTATTTAATTTCCATTTTTGTACAACTCCAGCCGAGATGTTACAATTTGCCTAACAGTGACACCGAGGCAGACCTTATCCGTCTAGCTCAGAACCACCGCTGGCCGGCCGGGTGAGTTGACAACATGCAGACCCATCTTTATTTGGAAGATTAGATTTATCAATATGCATATACAATTATATAAATCTTACATTACTACTAATTTCACAGTTTTCATTACATTGTGCAATTTAGGAATTCATAATGTAACAATACACATTATATGAAATCTTATTCTAACACTATTTTCAAAGTTCACTATTTGTTATAGTCCAGGTTTTGTTTAATTATTGATTGTTTAATTTCACAGTTCACTTTTTGTCGTAATTCGGCAATTTTTTTTTTTTTTTTTTTCCCTTTTTCACTTCCCTTTCCCCTTTTTTCTTTCTTTTTTTTTTTCCTTCTTCCTCCTTTTCTTTTCCTTTCCCTTTTTTTTTTTTATACTTTTAGCGAGCATGTTCCGGCCTTTCCAGTCCAAAGCGCCCCGACGATGCATCAGCTGTTCTGGTTTTCTATATCTGGCGTACTATTTGTCCGCCATATTTACTAGATACTCCTGTGATGTCACGTGCCGTAATGACGGCCTCGTTGGTATAGTGGTTTAGCACACCGCTTTACTTCCGATGGTCGCGGGTTCAATTTCTCGTACTGTGCAAACATTTTGTATTTATGAGTATGATTGTTTGTATCGGTCTGGGTGTTCTCTATGTATATTATGTATGTATTAAAAAAAAAGTATCCTATTTGTATCAGTTATCTAGTACCTGTAACACAAGCTTTAGCTAGCTTAAGTTCTTTAGATGGTGCCGTTTGAATTGTTCTGGGAAATAACAATGATAAATTTGTAAGGAGTGTTAATAGGGTGTGTGCCCTATAGAGTATAGTATATAGAAAATATTTAGTTTCTTCGTATTTTTACCAGCCTTATATAATTGGACTAGCTTTTGCTCGCGGTAATTTATCCCTTTAGGGATGGAATTTATCAAAATCCTTTCTTGTGGGACTACGTCATAGTAGCTTTATGCAAAGAAAAGTCTCAGCCCGATCGGTTTAAAATTGACGAAGTTTCATATAAACTTTCATCCCCTATTTAATCCCCTTGGGGGTAGAATTAATCAAAATAACGGACGCCTACGTCATAACATCTACCTGGGTCCGTCCAGTGGTTTGGGCTGTGCGTTGATAGATCACTATGTCAGTCACCTTTGAGTTATATATATTTAGATAGATGTGTGTAACGGTCCTGTCAGCACACCTCCTATATGGTTGTATCCCACTCGTGCATAAACGAAATATCTCCTTTGGAAAGTTTACACTATATCCTGAGGAGATACAAATCATCGCTCCTTCAATTCTTGTCCCTCATGGGTCTAGGTAGCGAACTTTGAAAAAGGGCGAACACAATAGATCTATGTAGGCCGCAGTGCTACAGGTTCAAGCACAACACAATAGCCCAAACTCCCAATAAAAAAAATAACTGTGTCCTATGGATATTATGATATCCATAGTGATGATGGTGATGTAATTAAGGGAAGTGTTGTTTATGAATAACACTTCCCTTAATTACATCACCATAGAATACTAGAGCACACGTGGATGTGTTAACTGCACTAAGTAATAGGTAAAATCATTACCCAAGTTATCTCGAGACTGAGGTGTTATGGCGGCGCCAGTAGTGTAGCAATAGGCTATTAGAAATTAAATAAAAAACTCGTTATTGTACTCCTTATAGAAAAAACAACATTTATGTGCATACTCTATTATGTATAAATATATATATATATAAACATACAATGAGCAAGACAAAACGACAACAATAAACAGCTTTATCGATGAAGCGATTTTACCAAAAAGTATGTGTTTAAACTAAAAAGAATTTTCGTAACTTGACAAATTTCCTTTTTTCCTCCATTAAAAAAAATTTATAAACCAAGTAAAAGATAGGTTGTTTATGTTATCTTTTTAAAAACCCAATTAAGTCCCAAATTCAGAAATTAAGCTGCTTAAGAGCTTACTACAGGGATCGTGGTCGCTTGATCCGATACTGTGGGCTAGTCGGCTCCAAATAACAGTATTACCAGAAATAAAATAATACTTTTAACTTAGGTAGACTTGTAAAAAGTCACCTGTATCACCACCTTGTCTCAGCTCTTGAATTCGAATTAAAAAACTCAAAGAATATGTAGGTGTTCATTTAACACGTATCAACGCTAAATTTATTACATATAGGTATATATAATATATAGGATTGTTGTTTCAAAATAGATTTTTAATATAATTCGCTAAAACAAAGACTAACTTCCTTTTTATAAATAAAAATAAATATTTTGCTGTTTGAAAGAAAAAAGTTGTTGGTTCTAAGTCTAATCTGTAGATTAATACTGTAAAAAATATGTGCGGAAACTACAAAAATGTATTTTTGTATTGTCGAATACAAACACGGTACTGGAAACACTAGTGTACGTACGTAAATGTCGAAATAATGTTGTAATACATCGTATAAAATTGTAATTTTACAAAATTAACGTATCTTTTTATTTTGGACAATTAGTTTTAAAGTTTTATACGATGTATTCAATAAATCGGTATCTTAGGTACAGCACTACCACCAGGGAATGCAAACCCGATCCCGCGGGATCCCGATCTCGCGAGATCTCGTGTAATTTTTCGGGATCAATCCCGACGCATCATATGACGAGATCCCGTTCGAGATTGACGGGATTGGGCGGCAGTGAAAGTACCAAACCAAGCATATATTAATACGGCAGTACTAATCGAAGATGACTTGCCTCTTTCAATGATTGCAAAAGATTTGAATTTACGTGCTGCACAAACTAATAAATCGCTTCAAGAGAAATTAGAGGAAACTCTGCGACCTTCTAGAAGTCCTTTTGCACGTATATCCACGTCCACGAGCTTAGACAAATTAGAATCTACCATTAAAAAAGAAATGGATTTGTTTGAGTGTGGAGGAACAAGGGGGCGATTTTTGCAGTTTGCATATAATTGCTTCGCCACGCTGTTGCCAACCAGCTTTGAGTCGGAGAGGGCATTCTCAGCAGCGGGGACATTGCAACGGACATTAGATGAAGCAGATGAAACTATTAATACCCCTTTGTTTTTTAAGGAGTCATTTTCAAAATCACTCTTTTTCCTAATTCCCTTGAAATAAGCTTATTGTTTTGATTACCTAATTTACCTACGTTAATTTCCTTACAACCGACTGACTATAGATTAGCAAATATTCTCCATTGTATTTAACTTACCTACTTACATGCTATATATCTATCTCATTTACTTAATTCAAATGTTAAATAAATATACTTTATTACACATATTTCTACTTTACCATTCTGTAAAGCTATATGTATTATACCTGTCTCGTTCATGTAGTTTATCTGTAATATTTCTTTCTCGCTCTCACCTTTCGCACTCCGAAGTAACGGTAGAACAAGTCAATGCTATTTCCTAGTCTAAAGCTGATTTAGTTGTTTGGTATGTGGCAGGCAAAGGACTAAATTTAGCTCTGCTTTATCTTTATTTTATTATATGTAATACGTTTATTTTTAATACTGGCCATATACGACATAGATTTCAATGTTTTCTCCAGTATGTGCGAACATGCCTCAATGAAACTTATTTTTTTATATGAAACAGAAAAAACTGTGTTGACTTATAAGATAAAATGCTTTATTTTTCCAATTTTTAATAATTCTAATTATAACACAAGCTCTGCTTACCGTGGGACTAGATGGCACTGTGTTAATTTGGTTATTTATTTATTTACCTACTTAACGTCAACTAGATGGCGCTGTGCCCTTAGATACTATTATTATAACCTCGACTACAAAAACTTAATATGTTGAACTCTTGACTGTCTCTGAATATGTTGTTTATAAATAAATATACTGTTGTAAAAGAACAGTATGTTTTATACTTGTCATAGCTACACTTGCATGTACAATGTATGTATGTCCACATACATTAGGTATGTATGTATGTACACATACACACACACGTTAATGATAATTTTCTGAGAATAATAAAACATGATGCATAATAAATCATTGTGTTCAGACAATGTAACTTTTATGTTTATGGCAATATCACGAATTTGAAATACTAATCGTTACCTAGTAACTTATACTAGCTGTGACCTGGGACTTCGTCCGCGTGAAATCTTATCAATTTATAAACGCGAAAGTTACGCATACTCACAGTATGGATGGATAGATGGATGTTTGTTACTCTTTCACGCAAAAACTACTAAACGGATTTTAATGTAACTTTAGGAATATAGTATATAGGTACATCAGATTAACATATAGACTATAATTTAAATAGGGTATAAATTTCTTGTGGATGAAACCGGAAGCACAGCTAGTATAAAATATTTTTTATTAAAAAGATATGTTTTCTCAAATAAAAGTAATGTAAGTTACTCCTTATAATATTAGATATGTCGTCAGCTAATCTGCCATACCGCAAATACATTTAAAAATTGATTCTTTGACGAGAATGACATTGACTATTTTTTATTTTAAAAATGCACACAAAAATTCCGGTTAACAACTAGTATTTTTTTCTATTATATATTTTAAACTCGGTTTATAACCTCTACGGATGTAGAATAAGTTATTAGATATCTATGGTACCTTCTAATACTCACAATCACGCACGATATTTCCCATGGGATAAACTTCAGACCACATTAAAGCAGTCTGTTATTCCGTAGCCTGCGCACAAATTATCTATAGCTATTAGAAAACAAAAAAGCGAGCGAAACTAGCGAAAGTCATAGACAATTAGAGAAAGCAAACGGCTGTACAATTACGATCGTTGACCAATTACGGGTCACGGCGACGATCAGTTAACCAATCACGTACGCCGAAAGTACTCGGCGCCAAATTTGGAGAACGTTGATTGGTCAATTGAATGTCAACTCGAGTTGTCATGTTGACGACAAAAAGATTGGTAGATAGCTACCGTTTCAATTTGCACAGGCGAAGAGCATGACCCATACTGCCTCGTCATAGCTGCAACTGAATGAAATTATATCTTCATTTTTTAAATATTTAAAATATGTTTGAGATAATTTTTTTTGTGGATAAGGGCATTATAATTTGATATTAAACCCGCCTTCATACCTGTGCATTACAAATATTTGATTTTCTTGACTTTTCTATACTATAATATGTATATAATAGACATGTAAACCTTTTTCTTTTATCACTCCGCGCCACTTTAGTTTATACTATGTACTGATAAAGATTATAGAATCTAAACTAATATTATAAAAGTTCAATTTTGTCTGTTGACTTAACGGCTGAACGGATCTGAATGAAATATGAAATAAAACTGATTGATTGATTGGACGGTCATATTTGTCTCAAAAAAAGCAGACGAAGTCACGGGTAACGGCTAATGTTATTAATAATTAGGTGAATACAGATGTACTATTTTTTTTTATTGTTTGCTTAGGCTATTATCAGGTTTTGGACCTGTAACACTGAGACCTACATAGATCTCATTGTACTTGCCCTTTTTCAAAGTTCGCTACCTAGATCCGTCAGGGACAAGATGGTATTTCATCTCCTCAGGATATATTATATACTTTCTAAATGAGATATTTCGTTTATGCATGAGTGGGCTACAACCACATAGGATGTGTAGTGGCGTTTGATCTTCTGCTTGGCAAAATCTGCTTATATTTACGAACTAGCTGTTGCCCGCGACTTCGCTCGCGTTAATTCATCCCCTTGGGGGTAGAATTAATAAAAATCCTTTCTTAGGGGATGCCTACGTCATAGTAGCTTTTTGCATGCATTGTTTTAGCCCGATCGGTTTAAAATTGACAAAGTTTCATGCCCTATTTTATCTCCTTGGGGGTAGAATTAATCAAAATCCTTTCTTAGCCGATGCCTTCGTCATAACATCTACCTGCATGCCAAATTTCAGCCCGATCCGTCCAGTGGTTTGGGCAGTGGAGTTATATATATTTAGATTACGTGTCTATGAGAGAACATGCAAAATTTGCATAGTTAACTGTTATGGCCAAAGCGGTTAAGTTGAGTACAACACACATACTATAAATTCGGGACAGACAGACGCAATAAACTGGTAATACTGTTATCTACATCTATTATACACTAGCTTTCCCGCGACTTCGTCTAATTCGAATACTGACCTTATAAGTAAAGAAAAAATATTTAATAACCTAACTTAAAAATGCAAAGAGAAAAATGAATGACAAACTTTCTTCACCTACTCTAATTTAAACCCTTAAGGGTAATTTTTACAAACAATGAATGTCATATTTATTTATATTTAATCTATATTAGTATATATTTAGACTATAAAATAATTTTCAACTTGTAGCATTCAAAATGATTATACCATCGTACAACCTTTTATCTCCCCTTTCAACCCCTTACAACCTTTTTTACTTTGTTTATAGTAGCCTAAAAAATAGTTTCAAATTTCAAGCCTTTAAAAATGACGATACATCCATACAATCAGAGGAGATTCAACCTCTTACAACCATTTTTTTTGCATTAAGAAGTAGCCTATGTCCTATCTCAAGTTCTAGACTATCTGTGTAACACACATAGATAGAGTTACTTTCGCATTTATAATATTAGTAAGGACTAGCTGATACATGTGACTTTTTTAGATTCGAGATAACCTATTTTCTTTGATCACTATTGCTATAAACTGTGTTAAAAATTCGTTGCGTAATTTAAGATATAAGGGTACAGACAGCGCAGGCAACTTTGGTTTAATCTATATAAATATTATACTAATATTATAAGACTGAAATTATGATAGAAAAGAATGTGCATTTATTTGCATTACAATACAAGAACATTTAAACATTAATCAATACAAGTCAAATAAATAAATATTTATTCATTTTACACATTTTAAATGTTTATTTTTAATAATTTTTCTCTACCGTCCAGTTAACACAGATTAAATTGAGAAGAACCGGCAAGTAGCTCAATTTAATTATTTACGTTGTGTATTGAGTTCAACTAGTGATCTAATGACTCTTCATGTTAAAATTCTTTAAAATGCGTTTGATTGTAAAAAAGTAGATAGACTGCCAGACATTCTAATATTTTTAATATTGGTATAGATTTTAATTATGTAACGCCTGTGGGATATATAACGGCAATGTGTATTAGATAAGAAAAAAACTTTGATTACAATAATTTTTGTTTCTAATTTCATTAGAGCTAGATAACCGAGGCCGTCTATTTTACAAACTTTCAACTTATATGAATATAAGTTATACTTCGCTACTGACCGAGTAAGGAATACAGAATAAACACAGAAGGTGCCATAGAGAAGAAAAACTTGGACTAAAACTCTTTT
Organism: Achroia grisella; assembly: GCF_030625045.1. Taxonomy (NCBI): domain Eukaryota; kingdom Metazoa; phylum Arthropoda; class Insecta; order Lepidoptera; family Pyralidae; genus Achroia; species Achroia grisella. Next base: position 2,911,931 of record NW_026713039.1, on the reverse strand, counting down.
TTGTATCGTCTGTGTAAATCGATCATAGTTATCAGAGCAGACCAGTCCCTTGGTAAATTAAATGTAATATATATATATATATTATTAGAAAGTAACATGGACTATGTTCCAAGCAGGCAACGGTGCGGTATATAGTTAGTTAACAGTTAAAAATAAAGTTTGCGGAATGAGCTCTATGTCTGATTTGTTTCGCACGTTCACTATTAAACTGTTTTAACTCACAAATTACTAGTACTGAAAAATATACTTTAATGGTTTCTTTTATAGAGTTGATTTCCTAAAATTCTTATTTTTTATGTTAATGCAGCTTGTTATCAGGCGGATTGTTGTATGTGTACGTAGTAGTGTTGTGTAGATTGGGAATAAACTAATTACGAAGTAGTTCGTATATCGTCCGCTCTTTAGATCGCCTGATAAAAACTTCTTCTTAAAAAAATGAGAATACATGTAACACTTCTAAGTACTAACTACGGTACTTAATATCCTTAAAAAAGTTCATATTCGACAGTGCATTTCGTGGTATAGGTAGATGAGCAATATGAAAGAGTTTTATTTCGAATTATATATACAGATATAAAGTAATATAGGCTGTCACCGCTCTGTATAAAAAAAAATATCGAGTTAAAACTGCGGGTATAATTTGCTAATTATTTGACACAATATTTTAGACTACTGCCCCATACTGAGAACATGGTTATAATTATTATTATTGTAACTAGCTATGAAAAATAAATGTAAAAATTACATTACATAAAAAATTGTAAATAGTATTACAAATTATAAACACACAATACAATATTTTAATACTAACTAGTTAACAGAAGAGCGACGAACTATACTGAGCGACCACAGTTGCAAACTATTATGACCAACACTAGTGCACAGTTCAAGGTTCTGTACGTACATTGTTCTATTATTTGCAGACGAAATCTAAACAGCTGCATCTATTTATCTTACGATACCACCGTTTAATATAATGGTTATTTTTTCTAGACAATTCCTTTGTGCGTTATTTAATGAATAAACACTATATTGACACAATACGTAAAGATTTGATTACAAAGTTGATTTAAACTTTGTATATTTTTTATGGAAAAAGACATAAAGAAATCATTTATTTGCCGCGTATCACAAGCAGTTTGTAAAATCTGTACTGATATCTATGTAATATATAAAATTCTGTGTCACAGTGTTTGTAACAAAACTCCTCCGAAACGGCTTGACTGGTTCTTATGAAATTTTGATTGTATAGTCTAAACTAAACTATTTATTACCTCTAAGTGATAAGAGTGGTCCAATATATTTTTTACATGTATATATATATATATATATTTATGATTCAACATTAAACGTAAATACAACCTTTTACTCCTTTTAAATACAACCTTTTTCACCCTTCTACCATTAACCTCTATTTTTAATAGCCCTATTATAAACATTAATAATTTACTCTCAAAATTAAAGAATTTCATTAATTTTGGCTGAAAGATATATTTTAAGACGAGGACAAATATGGTAACATTTATTTCAAAATAAATGGGTTGTACCACTCTTTTCACTATGGGGTATGAAAAAAGAGGTATCTCGGAAATCATCTAGTACTATATTAATAAAAAAATACAATTATTTAGAATATATTTACTATTGGCGAAGATTATTAGTTGGCATTAGACAATTTAATATGACAAGTAACATGTAAACTTACACCGTCAATCTTCCTAAAATAAATAAATAACGCTCGTAGGCTATCTGTATTAAAAAAAAGAGCAGAGGAACGGACATTATATAGTCCATTATAAAGTAAATAATAATAACCCCGGACAATTTATACAGAGTCATATAGTCCTAAGCTAAGCAGAACATGTGTTAATAGACAACTGATAGATTAGTTTTTTTTAATTGCATACATAATATACATAGAAAACACCCAGCCCGATACAAACAATCATACTCATGAATACGTTTGAAGTGTGTGAGGAATCGAATTCGCTACCATCGGAGCTAAGCCATGTGCTAAACCACTAAACTCGCCAATCTATAAAAAATATTATTGTTTATAATATGAATTTCAAGGAATACGGCCGGATAGTGGGCGTATTTTGTCTCATTTGACTCGATGTAGATAAACATTCGCGAATTCATCTGTTTTGATGACGTCACACCTATGTACCAAGATTGAATTTCGATGTGTGTAGTACACATATTTTGGTCCTTTGAGCCGGATAAAGGATCGACGAATGGTCAATACAATGACGGAAAGATTCTTTAACGTCCACTTTTTTGTGTTTTGACCATTTAAAATTAAATGTATGCAGCAAATAAACTATATCTAATCTGTCTATCTATCTATAAAAATATTTTTAAACTAATCATGTTCGGGACTTGTCTGCTTTTTTTAGGATACGATATAGTTTATATCCCTCCCTATCCCTATCCCTATAAGCCCTCAAGATATAATCTATCTACACGCCAAATTTCATTAAAACCCGATTAGACGTTTAGTCGTAGAAAAGTAACATACAGACAGAACTATACAGTTTCGCTTTTATAATATTAGTATGGATTTTAAATCTTCCGTCATACTCGTGAAGGAGTGCTGCTTGTAGGGTCTACTGTAATTACTACGACTGATTTACTCTTATTTTGTTCTCAACCAATTGGTTGTATATTGAATATTTTCTCTATTTGAGTATTTAATTGAACTAATGCTAGTTGGTAGTTTGTATTCACACACTTCAACTTAAAAATGTAAAGTAACAACAAAATTATTTAAAATAGCAACACGCAAGTTTCTTGCTCATGCTTCTTATGATAAGACAGCTTTCCGAATGAGCGGTAGATTGAAAAATAATGTCATGACTATTCAAAAGCGCTTCAATGTAAGTTTATTTGAATAAATGATTTCTATTCTATTCTATTCTTCCCAAGGAAAGTCATCTATAAATGAAGTGGGTGTATAAAATGTTTTTCAACAAAAACTCCCTCTATGGTTCCACGAAAAATATTGTTTTCGGAATACCAAAAAGTGCGGATGTCACGGCTTGGTACCGTATTAACTAATAACAGATTGTACGTAGACCGCGGTGACGTACTAGTAACAGGATGGCGTAATGCAGTACCTCTAATCCATAAATTTATTAAAAAACTAATAAATTTAAACCCAATCAGAATATATCTATATGCCACAAGCTGTTTGCGGCGGCATAGCGGCAAACGTTGCTTCGCCATATAAATTTAAGTACTAATATTTAAAATGTTGGAGCTATAAGTGTGAAAAATTATTGTTGTATGTATTTTTAATACCACATTATAAAAAAAGTTTTAGGGGTGGTCAACCCTTATCTCTTGAGTATGAAAAATAGATAGTAGCCGATTCTCAGACCTACTACAGGATATAAAACTTTATAAATATCGGCCAAGCCGTTTCAGAGGAGTATGGTAACTAACATTGTAACACAAGAATTTTATTTATGGGTATCATTGCATCCACAAAGTTCCTTCTACACACTCACCAGTGTGTGTATATATTTTTGTACACATTTATGTGTGTGTACACGTTTATGTGTACAATGTACATACACATATAATCCATATAACAGCACCTATAAAATAAAATTTTGACGCCGTATACGGCATGTGTTGCGGCTCCTAAGGAACTTGCGTCAACCCTGCTTTGTAAGCTGTGTTTTGGTACTAGGGTGCAGATTAGGCAGTGAAATTACAGGGTACGAGGCATGATATTTAGGTTTAGTACTCTAGATTCTGGATCACGACTGTCACACAATAACGTGATATAGGTAGCTCTGTTCATATGAGTATAGCGTATATAGGCGACGGTTATAGCTTACTGTCAGGTGGGCCAGATTGGTATTCTTACTGCATAAAACGATGATACAGAGTACCTCTGTATTATTATTATTTTTTAATTACATACGTTTTTTTATATTACTTACCGCGCCAAACTTTGGAAAGTCTCAATCATCTGCGACTTTACAAAGTTTGGCGCGGTGAATTTAAACATAACCTTGAATTTCTCATTATTTTTAGCATTGTATCACTGCAGTCTCTCAGTGATCATAGTAATCGGCCAACCGAGTCTATTTTACGATGATAATCTGTAACTTGGCATTGTTTTTTTTCATTATTTATCTGCATTCTTTTGTTTCATACTCAAATTGTAGACACTAAAATTCACAGCAGATAATGCAGTTCCGCATTTACAAACGATTTGGATGAATATTCTTTTAATTGTCTCAAAAAAGGTGGAACTTAAATTACTTTCTCTATTTGTCATTTTTTTAAGTACATATATTTGTAAATAAAATACCTATTAAACTTTATTTGCTTTTACTTTATTATATTTTAATATAAAATAAAACTTCATTGTGTGTATAATAAATAGTATATATATGACTATAAAAAATCCATACCGATTAAAAAAAAACAAGTAACTTTACACATTAACATAATCAATAAACCAATGTTACTAATTTTAAACCAGTCAGCTGTTAAACATGGCGGAAGCTGCCATTGTGGCATAAAGCGGTCCAATTATCACTGATACAACAACAGAATGACCATCACATGTTATCTGACTCGAGAAGCGGGCTCATCATCAATAAAATAATCGGCCATAGCCAGTGCATCGGAGACCGTCGACCGTGAGTGTAGCGCGGTACGGTGCGGCGAATAATATTTATTTAATTTACCTCATTTCGGCATTATAACTGTAGTTACCAGTGCATCTGTGATTTAAAAAAATAATTCAACATGGCTGACGGTGTCGTTCCATTGGTTACAAATTATGGCGGGAGCGAAATCGAATATGGAACGAAAAGAACCAACTCAAGGTAAATAGTTATTTCAATACAGCGAAATCATTCTATTTATAGTGTTGTTTTGGTACTACGCATTTAGTTGGGATTCTAGTATTGTCACAGTATACGTCACTGTTAAATACTTTTATCATTATTATGTAGGGTATGTGAATAACGAAAAAAAATAAATGAAATACCATTGCAATGAATGCGTTTTGCAATGACCTCACTTCACGATGTTGAAAAAGGACGTAGGTGCAGCTATACAACAATTAAAATACATTTACTTTTGTTAAAGTACACACAAATAATTCATACTAATATTTTAAATGCAAAAACGTACCTGTCTGTCCTATCTGTTTATTTCTTAAACTACGTAAACAGCTGATCAGATTTTAATTAAATTTAACGTGAATATGTATTACGAAAACAAACATAACCTATCTTTTAACACTAACATGGTCTAACTATACTAAATACGGATTATGTTCCACATTGCTAGCAATGTTCATGTTAGGTCGACCTCCACACGGTCACCCCTGGAAATCTTCGTTATCGGTTAATTCTATGTGAAATCACCACGATGGCAAAAAACCTTGCTTCATGCTCATCCTATCATGCTCCACTGGTGCCCCGCCACTTTATACTGCTAGCACAGGCTACAACATTTCGTATTCAACGCTATAAACATTATCCAATAATATATTTATACTTACATATATACTATATTATGTACACATAGCATTTTTGCACGTTTTATAACATATACATTAGTATTGTAGTCATTATGATGACCTACAAAATCCTCGTCATTAAATCGCAATGTAGTATCTGTTATTTTTAAATGCATGCAATTAATTAAGTTTAAAATTACTCAACGCTGCAGGAAATAATAAGTATCATGTAATGATTACATTAACCATGCACAAACGACCGCATTTATTGTTCTGCAACTTAGAACTTATTATTCTAGTATGTTAATGACTGTTACAAAAATATCGCGTGACATAACTAACAGCCGGTAACAGTGACCTATACCTAGAATGAATTAGTAACTAGTTTTGAATGAAAAAATACTAGGTATTTAAATAGCAAAGGACGAACGTGCGTACTTAATATTGCTAAAGTGAGTTTGTTTGTTGACTCTTGCCATCATAACGGCTCAATCAATCAATCTTAACCGTTTAGGGTAGACTTTGTAATAAGTGACCTGCATTCCTTAGTCTTACCTATTTAAGCTAACATGCAGTTTGCTTTGTAAACAGTGTTTCTGTTGTAGGACAGTGACATTATAGGATAAGAGGCATGACATCTTAAAGCACTAATAACAATGGTGACGCTTACCACTCACCACTAGGTTGGCCGTCAAGTACATGCCATTACAGTTCTATAAAACATTATGATATTTTATGAAAAAACATAGGCATACTTTTTAAAGAAGTTTAATATATCCGTTTTGCCAGACAAATATGAGGTCAAAATTATTTTCAAATATACCCTGAACTCATGTCTGTCTTGATAACTGTTCATCGGAAAATAAATACATTTTTGTTTATTGTAGAATTTTTTAATTTTCTATTTTCATTAAATTCTACTCACAAATACCAAGACTCAAGTGTAACCTAAAATAAATCTCTATGAAATACAATTGTTTTATCTATGATACAAAGAATATTACTCTAATTCACATGTTAATCATTTTAAATATAGGCCCTATGCCTCTCCAGAAAAATAAAAATAAAACAGTGTGCACACTTAATAACACTGATATGCAACCTATCATAACTCAAATAATGTATCTGTGGATAACGAAATAATTTGCAAATATGTTCTCGCGGGCGTCCGTGTGACCTTTGACATGTCTTCGTGTGGTCGCATTCAATTTATTCTAATTTATCATTTACCTACTTAATATGACGAATTTACTATCTCACTGGAAAATAACAAGCAATATCGAAAATTGACAAAACTTTGGACTCACAGATTTGTATCTCTTATTACGTTTTAAATCCTTAGAGTAGGTATTTACATACTACGATTGGCTGTTTAAAGATTACCCATAACCGTAAAACTATTATAATAAAAATATTTATTCTGCGAATATTTTCCCGCGGTTTTTTCCTTGAGTTAAATGAAGCTATAGATTTCAGAACGATTTATACCGCTTTTACGTATAGCGGAAAAAATCGTTCTGAAATCCAATGTACTAATATAAACTCGAAGTTTTGTTGGATAATACTTATTCCTCATTCACATAAAAATTACTTCCAATGAAATTTGATACAATTTGTATAATAGATTAACATATACGATGCTTTTTACCTAAATTCACGCAGCCATCGCCCCAGTGTCTGGTAATCCGTAGTAGTTGACCATTACTGAAAAAATACGCACAAAAACTTCTATCAATCAATCAATCTGTCGTATCTGTCAATCAAATTCAATCAACAATTTATTTTAAAAGTCCTAGCAATTAAAATGCACGTTGCGTGTTAATTAGCCAATTAAGACATAAGGAAACTTTTTCATGTAAATCAAATTAAGTTAAAAAATAACATAAAACATACTACATATAATAGTAATATTTAATATTTGTGAGTTTCCTGTTCCTCAATCCACCCTAGAAACCGCAGCTGACAAAAGCAAAAGAATATATATATGTAATGTGTTTGTCAAATACATGTAATGTTTTTTTATTTATTTAATGTATTTTTTTAGGATAATTAAACAAAAATAGAATTCTTCACTCCTTCTCTATATAAACTAGCAGTGTGCGAAATTTCATACTCCCCTCTCCGCGCAAATTTCATAAAAGGGATACAAAATTTTTGTTTCACGTATTAATATATAAATATATAGTTAATTTTCCAGCCAGAAGCTTGCAAATGGCAACATTAAAGCATAGTTTAAAACAAAACAGTTATTAAGTTGGGCTAAAAAGGACTTGTATCCAGAGCCGTAAAACTTATTAATAAAAAAAAACAAAACAGTATAAACGAAAACTTATCTCTTAGTTCAATATTGTTGGTATTAACATAATTTTAATACAAGGCCGAATATAAAATCAAAGTGATGTTTATGCTAATTGCATATAAGTGTACTTACATCAAATCAAATGCGCTTATTATAAGGTTATTTAAGACTAGCTGGCTCGCGCAACTTCGTCTGCATCACACTTACATGATTTTTATCATTATATTTCGCCTAATTTACTCATTTTATTATATCATATATGTTATTCTGATATATAAGCTATATTACTGTAAAGTTTCAACAAAATCCGTTCAGTAGTTTATGCGTGAAAGAGTAATAAACATCCATCCATACTCACAAACTTTCGCGTTTATAATATTAATAATAATATAAGATAATGTAATGGTAGGTACAAAAGTTGACGGTCCATCTGATAGTCAATGAATTCAAAATATCTTTATTCATGTAGGTCTACAGAGTCTTATGATATGTCAAAACTACCGTCAGTTCGGAGTGCTTTCGATCTGAGAGGAACTGACAAGAAACTCAACTCGTATTCTTTTCAAATAAGGTTGAGCATCTTACAATGGTTTTTTTTATTGAGCACATTTTTATAACTCTCTTAACTTCTGCGTTTGCGCTTTCGGGTTACGCTCGCTTTAGCAGAGTATGTGAAATGTTTTGGAAGTGTTTTATTTGTTTGGTTTTTACTTGTTACAGTTTGATGGTAACGCACCTATCTATACAAATAAATAAAATTGATGTGTCTGTTTGTAATTTCCAATTAACAGTTCTTCACTAAATGCATAGGAAATTATATACGATAGTTAAGTGAAAAAAAAAATTTTACCCTCTACCTGTTTGTACTATTCTCATAAACGGCTGGACCGATCTTAACGGGATTTTAACTCGCAGATAGCTAATGTTATGTATAATTTATTACTGCTGTTAGAGCCTATTGACCTAACATGGCAAATTGACGGCCTTGGTGGTCTAGCGGTTTTGATCACCTTACTTCCAATAGCCGTGGGTTCGATTCCTCGCACAGTACAAACATTTGTATTCTTACCGGAACTGAAAATCAGTGTTTTGTTCCCTGAACAGTCTTCCACACTAAGTTTTCGATATGTTTGTATTGCTACGGATCATACACAACACCCAAACTATAATGTTAATGAGTTTTTATAATTAGTAACAGATATTTTTTGATCTTCTTATATATAAAATTGTCGTGTCACAATGTTAGTTACCATACTCCTCTGTAACGGCTTGACCGATTTTTATGAAATTTTATATGCATATTCAGTAGGTCTGAGAATCGGCTACTATCTATTTTTCATGCCCCTAAGTGATGAGGGTTGTCCAACCCATAACATTATTTTTTTATTTTTTGGGCAATTTTTTTTATTTATATTTATTTAAAATGTGACATTAAAAATAAATACAACACCAAATTTTCACCCTTCTACCATCAACCCCTATTTTTTAATAGCGATTTTAATTTACATGACCAAACAATGTCTGCGGTGTAAGCTTTTATTTTTTTTTAATATTTTTTTATTATACTTGGACAATTCACACAGTGCCATCTAGTGCCAAAGTAAGCAAAGCTGGTGTTATGGGTACTAGTCTACTGATATAAACACCTAGATACGTTTTTTTACATTACATACTTTACATACCATCAGATGGGCCGTATGCTTGTTTGCCACCATAGTAGTATAAAAAAAAAAAACAGAAAACACCCAGACCGTTACAATCATGAATACAAAATGTTTGTACCGTGCGAGGAATCGAACCTGCGACCATCGGAAGTAAAACAGTGTGCTAAACCACTAGACCACCGAGTCCAAATATACATGAGGAGCATTGCGACATCAGATCATCAGTCATCAGGATGTCTCCGTCATCGATATCAATTATCAATGATAAGTCCATCAGATTTAATATAAGTATACTTGTGTGATATTTGCATTATGGTTATGTAAATATTTACAAGCAAGTTTACCGATTTGGCCTTAGTACAAAGTCGTTTGCGTGGGTAGCTCTGTTTTACATACTTCTGGTATTAAGATAGATAGATAAAACGTTTATTTGAATTCATACAAATCAAACACAATTGCTTTAACAAAAAATATCAAATGTCTAGTACCTATAACAGAAGTTCTTAGGATTAGATGGCGCTGTGACTATACATGTTTATTATTATTATAAGACCATTCCTCTAAATTGTGTAATACAATAAAATGTCTAAATAAGAAATATATGTTTATATTTATGTATATTTAAGTCCTATATATTTATTTTTGTGTATTAAATGCGCCACCTACCCTGTTCTTATTTTTATTTCTCTATCCACCTAAAGGTAGTCTGGAAGAGATTGCTTAGCGATAAGACCGCCTTTTGTATCAGTGTATATTTTCCATTTTAATTGTTTTTTTGTTTTTCTGTAATTGGTGCAATATAGAGTATAAATATATATAAAGTGCTCTAAGTAGTCGATATTTTCGTCTGTACACAATAAATAAACGGAGAAATCCTTTTCATTATTGTGTACGGATCGTATCGCTACGGATTTTGATACGATAATCATTATAGTTTCGACAAGTTTTCGTAAGCTTTATTAGTTTTTTTTATTGTAAATGGCCTACCTCCCCACAGCTTTAAGTTGGACCTTTATTTGTTTAATACATGCATACTATACCAGGTATGAAACCTATTGCCAATTCTCGATTAGTTTTTGTTTCTATAACGACTATCCTTCACAGGAAAGTCTATCATAATAAATATATAAATTAGTCAAGTTTATTCTGTGCCCCCCAGATTTGAACTTACGGCTTCGTGGTTATAATTCAAGGCAGTTAACCGTTAAGGCGTGACGCTATTGAATTAAAATATTACCTAGTAAAAGATAACGGTTTTACGTGACTACAGATACAAAATAGTCTGTAAATTAGTGTACATATAACAAATATAGATAAGAAAGTTTATTTATGTATTAAAATTGCATGTCGCATGACTTACGCAATCAGTAAAAATGACTCTATTTAATAATAAATATCTATTTAATTGTAACTATATAAATTACACTTTTACAATTATAACTGGTCAGGTTTCCACACCCCATATTTGTAGTCTCACACACGTTAACTGTAGCGGAATTAAACAAAATAATATAAATCTATCGAGTAATTATAACTCTGTAGAGTCTCCATATAAATATATTTCATTCATAATTTAAGAGCTGTGCTCTTGTCGTTGGATCTCCCGCCACCTTCTACGATCAATAAATATATTTATTATACTTTATTACACCAACATTGAAAAATATAACAATAAATTAAAGAAAGAAAAAAGGTACAGAAGGCGGTCTTATCGCTAACGAAATCTCTTCCAAACAACCGTAGGAAAAAGAGTGGCACTACAAATAAAGAGGCGGAACATGAGTGGAAATAAGTTAATAAAAAATATCAATACAGTTGATTCATATTTGTTTACATGAAAATAAGTTAACAAAAAATATTAATACATTTTACTTTTTATTTGTATCTATACATCAATAAAACGGTATTTTATTAAGATGTCTAATTAAATGTTACCATTATAGTTCTGTATTGTTATTTATTAATTTATGATTTATTAAATTCTATCTTGTAGGTTATGTTATGAGAAATATTATTGTTATTATTTACATGAAAATAAGTTAACAAAAAATATTAATACATTTTACTTTTTATTTGTATACATCAATAAAACGGTATTTTATTAAGATATCTAATTAAATGTTATTATTTATCAATTAATGATAAGAAAGTTTATAGTTGTACTAGCTGAACCGCGCAACTTCGTCTGAATCACACTTGACACTTATCATTATATTTATCTTTTTAACTTATAGCATATGCCTTATTCGGTTGTATAAGCTATATTACTGTAAAGTTTCATTAAAACTCGTTGAGTAGTATTTGCGTGAAAGAGTAACAAACATCCATCTATATCCATACTCACAAACTTTCGCATTTATAATATTAGTAAGATCATATAGATACTGCGTTTCGTACATAATCACTATTTCAATATAACCCTTTATTTATTAGTTTCTTAATAATTAATGTTATTAATTAAAAACTATATAAATTATACATTTTATAATGCTGTAAACATAGCAAATAAATAAACAAAACAATTGAGTTGAGTGGGATATTTGTTTACATAAATAAAACTGTATTTTATAAAGATATCTAATTAAATGTTACCATTATAGTTCTGTATTGTTATTTATTAATTTATGATTTATTAAATTCTATCTCGTAGGTTATGTTATGAGAAATATTCGCCGGCGAGTCGCGACCGTTTGACAGATAACCTCTGACTATAGCGGGCTGTCTGCACGAGTTCCTTTGTCCACTCTATTTTTAAAACTAACAATAAAACCGATTGAGTCAGCTGTTGCGAATGTTCAGTGTTTATTTTGATCCGTATTGCATATAACGTTAGCTTGAAATTACAATGACTAGTTATCATGATATTCCATTTTTTAATTTAAATGTAAAATAGAATCGTGTTTTTTAAAAATTATTCTAAAGTCTAGAATTCTATTGAAGTGATAGCAAAATAAAATATCTAAATGGAAGCCATAGATATTTTATTTTCTTTATCCCACTTTCATAACACGTCTGATATGCTTTCATTCCAATTCTAGGAACTTCAAGATGTTGTTTTATATCATTACGATAATCACATCTAGTGCTCATATTTTCTACTGCTTGAAATGTCATAAGATACTTTGTATATGGTTTTATTTGTAGCAACCCCAATTTAGAACAAATAATTTATTTTTTAATTTATATTTTTTTAAACCAACGTCAAAAACTTCTTCACATAAACGGCAAGTCATTTATGAAATTATGAATGTAGAATTTTTTTATTATAATTTTTCCCTGCCGTCCATTTCAGTATAAAGATTCGATTGAGAAGTACTGGCAAGAAACTCAATTGAATTACTTTTTTTTTAAAGGCAGTTTATTTATAATCTATATTTATATAGGTGTCTATGTCTAACATTAAATGAAAATCCCATGCATAAACACCTATTGCCATGCACGCTCATCAGTACAGTTACAATACTAATCCAACATTACTCCTTAGTGATTGAAATACAATACTGTTTAGTAATATAATACAACAATGGAGAAATCTGACTGTCTGTACGTTTGTAATAAAATTGATGACCGAACTGGACGTTCAAATGTCAGTTGACCTAGTTAGCTTCTTCTTAACTATCAATAAATAAATCTACCATATATCGAAATTATATCCTTACTAATATTATAGATACAAAAATAACTCTGTCCGTCTGTCTGTCGCGCTTTCACGCCAAAACTACTGAACCAATTTAAATGATATTTTGTACATACAAAGTTTAGACCCAAAGAAAGAACATAAGCTACTTTTTAATGGAAGTACCGTTATTTTTAAAGCTAGAAGCTTGAAACTTATTTTTTAGGCTGGGTGTTAAATATAAATAAATATGACCTTTGCCTAAACGACTGAAACCGTGAGAAATATAAATTGACATATAAGATTTTTTATTGTCTATTATTATGTATAGAATGACAGTCATACATATACACTCTACAAAGTAGGAAATAAACAAGCAGACAAACAAACTTTCACATTTATAATATTAGTTATCCAATATGAGGGCAGGCTCCAAGCACGTCGCATTGCATAATGTGTTCTATGTAGCATACTAATTAAATATAATTTACCAGTTACACAATGTGGTTTATAATTATATTTTGAGGCATAGGTACGTAAATGGATGCGGTATAACAGGGGCGGATCTATCTAAGGACTTTTTGGGCTGCAGCCCAGGGCCCTGAGGATACAAAGGGCCCACAGTCCCCACTGAAACGATGTTTAGAATGTAAAAAAATATCTAGAATGTAAAAAAGCCTGTCATAAGGTTGGCAACCCTGAGATCAATCAACCCATGCAAATGCGCGTCTACCGAAAGGAACGGTGAATTTCTGGCCGTTTGTTTTTGGTCGGTGTATTTTTTAGTTGAGTAATATAATTAGGTAGGCCCCTAAGTAGATATAGCCCAGGGCCCCACAAATTCACGATCCACCCCTGCGGAACATTTAATATTACGAGACACCGCATCGCCCCACATTGGGTCGTAAATGAAAATAAGGGACTTGCTTTTTACATCTCTGACATTATTCAGTCAAACTACTATATTATAGGGGTATATTTTTTTAAGGATTATAAAGGAATAGTGCACCCGCCTGCCTCACGGCTTACACTGGCCGGGCACCAGTGGAGGATGATAAGATGAGCATGAGGTCAGGGTAATTTATATATCCTGGTTAAATATCCAGGAATTTACCAAAATAACTGTGAAACAAAAAGTAAAAAAAACACGATGGTATATTCGTGCGTTTATTTATATATATATAGATTAGATGCAGTAAGAAGAGAAATAGACACGTAGAGTGACTTTGTATCTACTGTTACAGATTAAACTCAATGATTGTTTATGGTCCTCTTGAACCGGAATTAACTGCTTCCGCGTGGTTAGCGTGGGTTTACATTCCACATGTGTGTATTATGTATGACTATCTGTATGTGTGCACATATGGTTTTCCTAATACAGTTGATCTACAAAACTTTTATAGTTACTTTGTTTATTTATTCAATGAACGTTATATTTAAGTGATGTAGTTTTGTAGTTGTATTTTGCTCGAAGCCGGGACCCGTGGCTAGTATTATAGTATAATATACATACATATAACAGTTTGAAATGAGAATAAGGAGTCTTATTCTTATATATATCTGTTTTTATATATTTATCTTATATATAATAATAATATAATCTTATATATAACAATAAAGAGTTTTATTATTATTATTAATAATAAAACTCTTTATTGTGCATAAAAGAAACAAATAATTACAAAAAGGAAATTAAAAAAAAAGAAGGATATGCAAACAAAAGGCGGCCTTATCGCTTAAAGCAATCTCTTACAGACAACCTGGGAGATAGAAGCATTGAGTAAGGGGAAGGTAGGTGGCGCACTATAAAAAGTTAGATAATATATGAATACTAAATATACATACATACAAATACCATTAATATACATATATATATACATATAAATAGAATACATATACATAAATAGAATATATAATTAATTACATGTCTAACAGAACAGGACATTACAGAAAGATTTTTAATTGGAGAGAAAGTGAGATTTTACTAGTTTTTTAAAAATGGACTGGGACTGGGCAGATCTGATAGAAAGTGGCAAGGAGTTCCAAGACGGAAGAGTTATCTTATATATAAAATTCTCGTGTCACAGTTTTTGTTCCCATACTCCTCCGAAACGCTTGACCGATTCTCATGAAATTTTGTGAGCGTATTGAGTAGGTCTGAGAATCAGCCAACATCTATTTTTCATCCCCCTAAATGTTAGGGGTAGTCCACCCCTAAAATTTTATTTTTATTTTAAGGCAAAACAACGTTTGCCGGGACAGCTAGTGTGTATATATAAATATATATAATGTATATTAATGTTGTAAACAGTTTTACTATAAGGGCATGCCCACGCCTCATGTACATTATACATTATAGAATCTAAGTTGATGATTAAACTTATTGACTTGTAATTAAATATAATTTTAAATGCAATAATTTATATTATATAAATAAGAGACAAAGGAATGCTTATACATTATTTTAGAAAGATAAATAAGTTTAAATTATTATTTTTTCATAAAACACATTTTTTACCAATTATGTACACTAAAACAACTAATATTATAAATATGAACGATAATTTATACGAAACGGCTAAATAGATGTTAATGTAATGTCACGTGAAGATATATTATATCAAGAGAACTGACATAGGGTTCTTTTATAGAAAAAATAAACGAGTAATAACTAGTTCATAAATATTTCGCCTAACATCCTTTTCGGTAAGCATTTTCAGCCGAGAAGTAGTTTCTGACAAGAATATTACTTTAAAGTTTTTTAAATATTGCCATAATAACTAAAAAATCTGTCTCAATATTTGTATTTTTTTTTTTATTTTGAGTTATAATTCAATATTTTTTTATAAATATAGATTACCACAGAATACTTATTACTCAATTGAAATCAAAATATCTTTATTCATGTAGGTCTATTACAGACTTATGATATAATCGTTAATACGTAGCGCGTTCGAGCTGAGAAGAACTGGCATGAAACTCAGCTCGTAACCTTTTTAAATATTGGTTACAATAATACAGATTCATGTTTAAACAAATGTTCAGTAGGTACTCTATTTTAGTACCATAGCACTCAAATAGTACCTGTAATACATTTCGTACGAATACTGAAATATCACACAATATTGTTAACATCGGGACAAGTAAAAGCACTTCACAAAATATCGAATCCAATTTGGCGGGAAAACCTAACAGTAATCTGTGGTAAAACCCGCAAAAATACTATCACCCGATAAGTAAAGCTTTTATTTTAATAAACCCATATCTATGATTGCTCACTGATAAGATTTCGACCACAGAATAATTTACGAAACAGAAACTAAAATTGCATCTATACAATCTGTAATGTTAAAAATAAAGTAGTACAATATCATAAAAAATATTATTGACCTAAGAAGTTAAAACGTGATGATTACATGCTCGGTGGTTCTAAGTGACACAAGCTTGAGAAATATACTTCTAATTAAATAAAATTAGATTAAAATGGTAACTCAACCTTATAGATGTATCGCGTAATGACTTATGAATTTACTAATAAATTAGAAGAATTTACTTTGGATTGAATTAATATTATGATTATATTTAATTTAATTTGCCATAGCCATTTATTTTTTTAGTTTTATTTATCCTTATAGGAAAGGCAAAGGGTCTAAGCCCATACAGCCGTTGTCTTCAGTATCATTTTTGTATTTCAGTTCTTTTTACATTCGTCAGAAATCTTCTACTGTAGAGATAGCCATACCCGTTACATACTACCAAAAACAAAATCGAAATTTCAATGTCATTTCTTTTATTCTCATTGTTCATAGTGAGGAAGTAATATATTTACGGCCATACATTTAAAATACATTTATGGAAAGTGAGACAATAATATTGAAAAAAAAAAAGGTTGTTTTATAATTCAACTAATGGGTATAGGCTAATAATAACATAATCCATACTGCCTAATCATAAGCTTTATGTTGTAAAAACGAATAATTTTTATTTATATAATTCGTAATAATAATTCGTTGTATACTGAGCAAGTAATCACTAAGTTTATGCAGCCATTGCGATATTTCTGTATTGAACACTGTTAAAACCATAGTGGGTCGTGCGGTAAAACGGCAAGTGAGGTCAACGTGCCAACTGCAAACAAATATACATAATGCATAATTGACGATTGTTCATAGTAACGGATTGTAAATGGGTTATGCGATAACTTGCTTCGCTTAACATCGCTATAGCATTTTATTGTTTCCAACATGGCGCGTTCGATATTCAAAAACACCAGAGGGAGACAAAATTATCTGTCTCACCTATTTGGAGCGCCAAATGGCATACTTTGCTGTTTCAGTTGTAGGGTCAGATTAGTCTGTGCAAATACAGAATTAGATGTATAATATCTTAGTTCTCTGGAAATACTACTGAAGATTAGGCTGTATGGTCTCGTACCTTTGCCTATCCACTTGTGGATAAAATATACCACTACTACTACTCTTAGTTCTCTGGAATGACAACGCAGGTGTCTGGTGCTGTTTATATATATATGCTGTTCATATATTAATGCTTACCAGAAAGTGTTCTAATACTCGTTTTGGCATTCCTATTATATAAACAGTAACGTCTAGTTATAGTAATAATCTGGAAAATTCACACAACGTCATCTAGTCCTAAGATAAGCAGAGCTTATGTTATGGGTACTAAACAATACATAGAAATTGTTTTTTGTAAATCATATTCATATTATTATTTTTATTCATCAATGTAACATATCACGTTACAATAGCATGTCAATAATAATTACAATTATATGTCAACAAGTAATTATGTTACAATAAAACTTTTAATCTATACTTAGGTATTATATAATAAATCTGCAGAGAAGTCAATTCTGAAATATATTTCCAAAATTATTAGGAGGGGGGTGATTAGTGATCGATACTGATGCCAAAAATGCAATCATTAAAATTTTTGTCTGTCAGTCTGTATGTTCGTTATAGAAACAAAAACTACTTGACGGATTTTAACGAAACTTGGTACAATTATTCTTCATACTCCTGGACAGGTTGTAGTATACTTTTCATCACGCTACGATCAATAGGAGCAGAGCAGTGAAGGGAAATGTTAGGAAAACACAAAACCACTGAACCGTGAGGAAGGACATGGGCTAATTATTTTACGAAAAACCACGGAAATGCAGACGAAGTCGCAGGCAACAGCTAGTTATTTATTATATTAAATTAAAAATATATACATTCAATGTACATAGAAAACGATCCATACCGATACAAACCGATACTCATGAATACAAATATTTGTACCGCGCGAGGAACCGAACCCGCGACCATCGGCATGCTAACCGCTACACCACCGCGGCCGTAAAGTTGTATGTTTATAAAACGTATTCAGAAATATAAAAGTAATCAACGCTTACGACGTCAGTATGTGTTCGTGTAACTCGCTTCCTATTTTGTAACAGTGTGCAGTTCTGTTCAGTTGCGCACACGCAACGTTTCGCGTTATAGTACTGTATGTATGTACTGCAACGGTTTCTACTAAACTGTACCTACATAGTTATAAGTTTCAAATCTTATATATATGCTAGTTATCCCGGCAAACGTTGTTTTGTCATATACATTAATATCGCTATTAAACATAGGGGTTGATGGTAGAGGGGTGAAAATATAGTTGTTTATTAAATAATAAAAAAAAATTGTTACCGATTTCAACGCAGACAAACAACGTGACACGATATTTTTATATATTAAGGAGATATATATTTCGATTTCTGCTTAGTTTCGGTGCCCTCGATTAAAGTCTTATCCATCAGACAGGAGTTAGCCGTCAGCCGCACCATGGTTCCTTCCTTTGGTTTGGAGTGTCATCTGCACTCGCCCGCTATCGTCCGGTGAAGGTGTAAAGGCCAGCTCCGGCCAACAGCATTAGAGTAGTCCGAAAAAAATATTGTAAACACCCAGATGAGAGGTATCAAGGGTGATACATGCTGTTCTACGCGACGGTTACCGCTTACCATCAGACAGTCCGTAAGCTAGTTTTAGAAAAAAAAATAACCAAATATAAAAAAAATGTATGCAAACATACTCAAGAATACAATTTTTTTTTTATATATTTTTTTATTCATTTGTATTCCATAGTGTTACAATATAACAAATATATTAAAAAGTAGCCTAAGTTACTCCAGCTATCTGCCAATAAAAGTCCCGTCAAAATCGGTCCCGCTATTTCAAACATTAGCCGGAACAAACAGACCGACAGACAGACAGACAAAAAATTGTAAAAAAAAAATTATTTTGGTGTATGTACTATTTATATTCATATGCATGTAGTAAAAAACGATTATTTCAATATTACAAACAGACACTCCAATTTTAAGAGCACTATGGACCCGAATGGGCGCAGCAAGCTACAATGAGATACAGTGGCTTTAACACTTTAATTATTTTGTGTATTATCTGTCTGATCTATGTGTATATCTACTGACTTTATTATTCATAAGTTATATGTCAAATATTCACATCGTATCAAATAATGAACCCGTGATCATTAGACGTAAGGTGGACTTAACCGCTAGACTACCGAGACCGTCTCCATATAGAGCAATGATAGCCAGACAGGACAAACTATTTTATATGTATACTAGCTGTTCCCGCGATTTCGTCCGCGTAGAATTTAACTTTATTTTTCTAAAATAAAAGTAGCCTAAGTTACTCCTTATTACATCAGCTACCTGCCAAGAAAGTCGCGTCAAAATCGGTCCCGCCATTTCAGAGATTAGCCGGAATAAACAGACAGACAGACAAACAGACAAAAAATTGTAAAAATGTTAATATTGTGTTAATAATGTGGTGTATGTACCGTATTTATGTATTTATGTCAAATATTCACATCGAATCAAATAATGAACCCGTGATCATTAGAAGTAAAGTGTGGTGGTGTACTTAACCGCTGGACTATCGAGACCGGCTTCATATAGAGCAATGATAGTCAGACAGGCTAAACGATTTTATATGTATATATATATATATAAATGAT
Organism: Achroia grisella; assembly: GCF_030625045.1. Classification (NCBI taxonomy): domain Eukaryota; kingdom Metazoa; phylum Arthropoda; class Insecta; order Lepidoptera; family Pyralidae; genus Achroia; species Achroia grisella. Next base: position 2,891,826 of record NW_026713039.1, on the reverse strand, counting down.
ATCACTAATCAGCTTGTACAGGAAACTAAAGCTTACATAATGTTTACTAGCTTAACTTATTAATCTATTCTGTGGCTTTACTTGCGTGAATCTAAACCAATACAGAAGAACTGAGGAAAATTTTTATTTTTTTATTGATACCTCGCCTCGGGGGAATTCATGACGGCCTTGGCTTCTAGCGGTTTAGCACCTTACTTTCGATGGTCGCGGGTTCAATTCCTCGCACGGTATAAATATATTCATGAGTGATTGTTAGTATCGGTCTGAGTGTTTTCTATGTATATTATGTATTTGCAAAAATAAATGTATCTATGTTTTTATATAACTATGTTGTCTAATACCCATAGCACAAATTTGATTGCCAAAAACAATGTTCACCATTCGATATATTTTTTATTGTCTATTGTGATATATTTACCAAAAGAGAATTGTAGGTTTAATCTCAATGTAGATTACAATACAATCAAATTTAGGATTGTACATTAAAACAAGCTCTGCTTATGGATGGCGCTGTGTGAATTTTTCTGAGATATCTTTATATTATATACACAGTGCCGTCTTTCTTTTATCTTTCACGATGGGCTAACTGACCTTACCTCATGATCATCCTATCATCCTCCACTAGTGCTCCGTTAGCGTATCGTTAGCGCAGGCGTGTGCACCATTTCATGATCATGGATTAAAAAAACACATGAGTGGTATAACTGCCACGTGTATATAGGAGACGGTTACCACTTACCATCAGCTTATTTGCCGTTAAATACTTGAGATGAATATATGAAACATAACATTGTTTTTTCTGTGATTCATCATAACGTTATGAAAATACATAAAAACGGTTTTTTTTTATAAACGTGTTTTTTTATGTTATGTATATGTTATATTCTGGTAAATATTTTATTAGCGGTATTTTTTTTATAAATGCTTTTCCATGATTCGTCAGCATGTGCGAAATACTATATCTAATTTTTTTTTAAATGTTTTTGTTTTTTATTTACAGGTAAATTTTATATTACCGGTATATTCTGCAAATTGAAAGTAATTAAAGGTAACATTTTTTTTGTGTGAATTTTTGTGAATGAATGAACCAAATTTTGTGTGAATCTCAACGAGTTGCGTGAATGTATTCGTTGTAATTAATTATAAAACACCAAATTGTAAATTAAATCGTAATTATATATATTTATTGAAATGTCGATATAATTAGCGGTGTAACAAAATATTGAAGCACAGTAAAAATAAAAATAAAATAAAATTAACATATTAATGAGTAAGCATGATCATCAGCAGTAATAAAGTAAATGTATTAATTTGTCTACATATTATTTTACGGTTTTAATTAACAAATGTTTCTGTTATCTGTAATTTAATAACTTCCATAGATTATGAAGATTGGTTATAAAAAAATAACACGAAAGTTTGTGTGTATGGATGGATAAATGGATGGATGGATGTTTGTTAATCTTTCAGGCAAAAAGTACTGAACGAATTTTGATGAAATTTTACAGTAATACAGCTTATACGTTAGAATTATTATAATTAAGCTATAAACTTTATGCGAGTGAAAACCTGCGGGCACAGTTGTTATATACTTATTCTTAGTTTGTTAATCATAGACAATTCTTACTCTATCTGAAATACGAATGCCTCATAAAATTTATTTAGTTATTAAAAAAAAAATCAGTATCAGAGTGTCATTCTAATAAGTACCCTCTTTTAAAATGTATAGTTATTTGATCAGTCCATAGTTCATATATTTAAAAAAGCAACTAGTCCATCAAAAAGTCTAGGTTATTAGCACAATAACTTTTTTGTATTCCACATGTGTTTTGACCGAACATGGCAAAAGAAACACATTTATTCAGCCACAGCGATTACAAACATGGCAATTTCATTGTTTTATATTATCGTATGACTAATCCTTTGTCGCTACCATTTTCTTTGTAATTTGTATTGTTGTGAGCTGTCACGGATTGGAAAAACAAAACGCAAAAATATTGCTTTGTAAACAAAGATTTATGCGATTATTTCCGTAACTTCATTTTTTACAATGCAACTTTTTCATCTTAAAAAAGTTACAGCTGTTGTCTGTCAAAGTTCTTGATATTTTGTATAAAATTCTCGTGTCACTATGTTAGTTACCATACTCCTCTGAAACGACTTGACCGATTTTTATGATATCTTATATGCATATTCAGGAGGTCTGAGAATCGGTTACTATCTATTTTTCATACCGCTTTGTGAAAAGGGTTGTCCAACCCTAACCTTTTTTATTTATTTGTACAATTTTTTTATTTATTTATAATGTGGCATTAAAAATTCCAACATCCCTAAATTTTCTATCACCGACTCCTAATTTTTAATAGTGATGTTAGTACTTAAATTTATGTGGCAAAACAAATTTTGCAGGGGCAGCTAGTCAGAAATACAATTCCTAATAATAAAAAATAAAAAATACAATATGAACGTTAGTAAAACGGTAGGTATAATATGAATCGAGTAAATCACTCGTATTGATGGGTCTAATCGACTTGTCCTGTCTGAAGCGTTATGATTCGATTAAACAAATGTTTAATATCATCGAGTAAATTTTGTACCGTCTATATTTGCTTTTGCGATGAGAACATTGCTATAATACTATAGTATAATATACATATATAAATGTTTTCATTTGAATTTAGTAAAAAAATTCAATATTGGAGATTATATATATATTATAGTCGTTACAACTAAGAATTACTGCATGTATTTCAAAATATATATATATCTATATATTTATATTCATAGTCTAGCTTGTAGTACTGGATTTTAATGAAACTTTACAGTAATATAGCTTATACATCAGAATAACACAGGCCATAAATTTCAAGCGAGTGAAAACACGGGCATAGCTAGTAGTATTCATAGTTTCAAACAAAATATGAAAGATTTTTTGTTTTCAGCTTAAAGACATATAGCGCGTAAAGTCGCGTACTACAACTAGTCTAAAATTCAAGACTTATAAGTACCATCGTAATAAGACACCGGGCGATATAAATATATCAATACTTTCATGTAACACGAACGTTCGACTTTTATTAAGAAAACAGCTGTCGATTATACAAGTCATATTATATTACTTTCATTATTTGATACTAGTTACACACGCCACTTCGTCCGTCCGTGCGTCTAAATTTATTAATAATTATAATAACCCTGGACAATTAACACAGCGCCATCTAGTCTCAAGGTAAGCAGATATTGTGTTTTGGGTACAAAACAACTCATAGAAATACTGACATACGTGTATATTATATATTCACATGAAAACACTCAGTACAATCATAGTAATAAATACAAATATTTCTACTGGAAATTGAACCTAGGCCTATCGGACAGAAGGTGGTATGTCTAACCGCTAGACCACCGAGGATTTATTTACCACAGTTTTTCTGTCGATATTAACTTCCTTAAAAACAATTATATAACACCCATTTCCTTGGATTTTATTAATTTTTACTACTATATTTGATCTGTGTAAGAGGCCAATTAAATCTAATTACAAGTTGTTGTGATAAATCATTACCTAACAGTTACAGAAGTTGTACTAAACATATATCTCGCTTACTTTTAACGACGCACTTTCTTCGAAGTCGGGTTGTACCAGTTACTAAACCACACATACCTACAAACAACTTTATATATTTCTATAAAATATCATCTTTTCTCTATCATAATATGATTTTATAAATAAAATTTCTAATAAAATTTCTTCTCCCTTAAATTTACTTCTCTATTTTGCACTAAATACAAAACAAGTCCTGTATTTTATATCTATATATATATATATATATATCCTGTATATATCCTGCAAAAAAGAGAAGTAAATTTAAGAGACAAGTAACTATACATTAACTGCTATAAAAGCAACCTCTTCAGTTCCAGACCACCTTTGGGTGCATAGAGAAAGTGATAATAAGTAATAATATAAGTAGCAACTGAAATGGTATTCAATATTTTTATAGATCTAATTTTTGATAGGTAATATCTGTACTGATGTTGGGATAGTATGTAATTTTTAATAAATAAAATGTAGTAATATAATAATAATAATCTCAGGACAATTCACATAGCGCCATCTAGACCTAAGTTAAGCTAGCTAAAGCTTGTGTTATGGGTACTAGATAACTGATACAAACACATAGATTTTTTTTTCAGTAAATACATACATATTATACATAGAAAACACCTAGACCAATACAAACAATCATACTGCATGAATACAAATGTATGTGCCGTGCGAGGAATCGAACCCGCGACCATCGGACGTCAAGCAAGTGCTAGACCACTAGAACATCGAGGTAAGTAGTAGAGGTCACCGAGGTAGTGACTTATTATTTTATTATTTTCATTTAAGAGGTATTATATTTTCTATTAAACACAATTTATTTAATTAAGCTAGCACTCTTAGTGTCCGGGATATATGTATAAGTTTTTTTAAGTGGCCCAAATTCATTGCTCACGAGTGTATTTGATAGGTAATATCGATATCTGTACTGATGTGGGATATACCATATATAATACTAGCTGACCCGCGCATCTTCGTCTCCATTTCTTTTTCCCACCTTTAATAATATCTTTCATTGCATCTCCGCTCCTATTGATCATAGCGTAATGTTATATAGCTTAAAGCCATCCTCAACAAATGGACTATCCAACACAACAATATTTTTCAATTCGAACCAGTAGTTCCTGCGATTACCGCGTTCAAACAAACAAACTCTTCAGTTTTATATAGTGCTCAGATTACTGGGCATTGTTTTATATGTATGTATATATTACCGTACATATAATCAGATTAATAGTATATTTTGATAATTCACCGCCCACACGAATCTCTGTTTACTCTATGGTTGACAAAGGAGAATGTGCAAGGTCTTGAAAGTTTAATAATATTTAGTAGACGACCTGCGCAATTCAGTCCACTTCACATTTTATCAAAGTATGTCTATATATATATATATAATACAAAGGTGACTGACATAGTGATCAATCAACGCACAGCCCAAACCACTGGACGGATCGGGCTGAAATTCGGCATGCAGGTAGATGTTATGACGTAGGCATCCGCTGAGAAAGGATTTTGATCAATTCTTCCCCCAAGGGGATAAAATAGGGGATGAAAGTTTGTATGAAACTTTGTCAATTTTAAACCGATCGGGCTGAGACTTTGCATGCATAAATCTACTATAACGTAGGCATCCCCTAAGAAAGAATTTTGATAAATTTCACCCCTAAGGGGATAAATTAACGCGAGCGAAACCGCTGGCAAAAGCTAGTTATAAATATAACGCAAAATTAAGATAATTCAAATAAGTACATAGCCTGCTTTCTGTAAATTATAATGGTAAAAGTTTAAACAATTTCAAGATCTAGAAATGTTCCAATTACCAATTCACGAACGCAGCGAAAAGGTCACATCACAAACAAAATGGCGGGCACCGCAAAATGTCGCTATGAGGTTAAAAGTGAAAGAGATTACGCCCCCCATTGTCGTGTTGGATCATGAGAATGTTTGCAGTAAGTCACTGCACCGTTTTAGAACACTATTGTTCTGTAAAATAGAGAAATACACGCGTCGTAACGTATATTTTTTATACGATTGCAGTGGCTGTTAGAGAAATAACATTACGAGGGACCATAGACAACATATATAGAGTTATTTTATTTTTTTGACCATTCGTTTTCGGGCAATGTAATTCTTTTGTTAATATGGAATATAACAATGTATCCTGATGAAATTCACTTCTGTGTGTATTAAACTGACTAGAAAAATGAGCCATTTATGTAGAAAAGGTTACCCATGAAACATTTCTAAAAAAAACAGCCCATTTTGGCGAAGTATAATAATATAATAAATACGAATGTATGTCTGTTTGGTACCATCTAAATGGATGAACAATTTCTATCTATCTTTTATACTTAATTAACCTGTAAGAATGATGATTAAAGTTTGTACAAACAGCAGACGAAGTCGCAGGTGTCGACCAGTGTATTATGTAATAATGGGATATGTATTATGTAGGTATAAGTACCTAGTTAAATTTGTTTATTTGGGCAAATATATGAATATCTAAACTAATATTATAAAGAGGTAAACACTGTGAGTTTGATACTAGTGATACGATTTTGAATATACTATATATGCATACATAACACTACGCCACTACCAATAAGCTCTAATATCGTATATATACTCGAACAAATACTCCAATGGACTATTTATTTCTAAAAAAAACATATGTATCATGACTAGTGCCCTCACAGGACACTGCAAATTGAACAAACATATGGCAAACCTAGGCCTGTACACAAAAAATATCTGCAGTTTTTGCCAAACTGAAGAGGAAACGCCACTACACGTCATAAGTGGTTGTAGCCCACTCATGCATAAACATAATATCTCATTTGTAAAGTTTACACTCTATCCTGAGGATATAAAAACCATCGCTCCTAAGAATATCCTTCAATTCCCCTAGGTAGCGAACTCTAAAAAAGGGCAAGTTCAATAAATCTACGTGGGTCGCAGTGCTACAGGTACAAGCAACTGATAATAGCGCAAACCCCCAATATAAAAAAATACTACCAATAGGAGCGGAGTTGCAATGAAAAATGTTGCAAAAACGGGGAACATGTGACGCAGATAAAATTGCGCGAGTCATGTTTTAATTCTGAAGTAAGTTGGAATTTATTTTGCATAACATTTGAATAAAAACTACTGTTAAATTAATACTAATGAGATTCCAGGTAATTTTAGTAAAATATCATTAGCAATCACCGGCATTGCATCGTCTTTCGTACCCGTCATATATCATAAAAAAAACCTCAATAATACTAACGTCATTGGCGATTTTTTTTGTATTATTCATTTACCCGCCAAAACAAAGCGGTTCCTATTACATTCGTTGAAATAAAAAATAAAAATTAACGTTGGAAGTTCTTCGAATCCGCCAGTTTTTGCGATGTTTTTTTTTTACGTGACAAATCACAATACGTCGGCACTTGTTAGCTATTATTATGCATGCGTTTATTTTTCTTCTTAGCATGTTAGCATCTTGTCTCAGTGAACAATGACCTAGACATAGTTTGAGCTTGGTATGTCTGTACCTACCTACTTTAATTAGTAGGTTTATATTTATTGTTGTATATAAATATAAGTATATATGTATAAAGAATAGGTGTTAGATTATAATAAGTAGGTAGATATATACTACACTTACAACTATATTTATCAATGACTAAATTAATCATAAAATAAATAAACTAACATATTTTATTTATTTTAAAAAACATAAACGTACAAACTGAGTATTATAATGCTGGCAATGAAAGTAATTGGCTATCTATGAGAATGACTTTTTTCTGTTTTTAAATTAAAATTATAGGATTTTTATGTAACTAGAAGAATATATAATCTGACGGCTCATCTGATTTTAAGTGGCAACCGTCGCCTACATACATGAACAGCTATACATGGCGCATATACATGAGGCATGACTTCATCTTATTGCACTAGTTGTATACTTACCATTACCACCAGTCGTATACTTACACCCTTATATTTTGCCATTCCTGAGAACAAAGGTACTTAACTGTAATATCATTCATCGTCATGCCATATCTCACTCTTCAATCGACAGCTTATAAACTAAGATGCTTGGTGGCTGATGCTGGGTAGCTTAGTGCTAATCTGTAGTTTCTATTCACGCACTTAAACTTAAATTGTAAAGTAAGAATAAAATTATTTAAAAGAGCAACACACAAGTTTCTTACTCGTTCTTCTTGTGATGAGACAGCTTTTCGAATGAGCGGTAGATTAAAAAATGTGATGACTATTCAAAAGTGCTTCAATGAAAGTTTATTTGAATAAATGATTTTCTATTCTATTCTGAAGTAAGTGTCATAGAAGTGTCTACGCAGACGACTAGTATGTCTACCTCGATAATATATCTCGAAAGAAAAAAACAAAACAGTTCAATGGCTAAAAAGCATTTATTAAATTATTGTTTTGTCAATTTTGTTTTTATGAATACGGGGAATTAAGTTTTTTTTTCTATTGTATTCCTCATTATTGATCAAGCAAACAAGCATATAACACGTCCGGTAAACATTCAAATGTGTGTTTAACTTCATACCTCCAAATTTTCTGGCGCCAAGGTAAAAATATTGGCTTAGTTTTGTTTGCTTTGTATGTAAAATTTAATATTAATTATTTTCCACACAAGAGATTTTCATTATTAATATAGTTAAAACGGGTTTTAACACGAATATTTTTATGGTAATAAAATTTTTCTCTCTCGACGCTTCGACTAGGTTGCACTAGCCGTGGTCATGAGCTAACTGGAATTATTAAGTAATGATTTCTTCATTACTTAATTAGATTTTTATTCTAACAAAATTCATATTAGATTAACTAAAGATTAAAAAAAAATATCAAATCATAAATTATTGAAAAAATATACATGATTTATTTTTTATAAAAAATGTCGCGTTCCTCCCGGAGACCGAAAGTCTTGAGTTCTAGAGACATTAAAATTTACTTTTTTAAATTCTGAGCGCTGAAAATGGCGCGTATCTACATATTATTTGTGACATTCTGTATCTAGGACATAATAATTATTTTATAATCTGTGATCCTAGTGTTAATCTTGTAGCACTTAGGCTATTTAGTTATCCGTCACATATGTTAAATTATTTTTTTATTGAAACTGTGTAATATTTTTTTTATAGCGCAATATTTGGGTATTGTGGTTGCTTTTAATAGAACTTTTACTTGCTTTTAACAGAACAGTTTTAAAATACCGTCACCGTAATAGGAGTACAATTGTAATTTGCAAATATGATATAACTATACATGAATTGAATAAAAAAAATAACGCTGGCCACTATGGGTGCCCGCTCAAGGCCGACGCGTCACAGAATAAAAACATACGATACCATAATAAAAAAAAATGAACGTTGAACCGTGATTACCAATAACGTTTTTGCCCATATAAAAACAAGTTCCATTTGTAACCAGTCTAGTATAATTAACATCGTCGCAAGTTGTATATATCTTTTAATAATTGTATCTAGATTTATGTGCATTCAAACGTTTCTATCACTTAAAAACAACGATAACCAATTTTTAGTGTTGCTATCTCTTATATATAAAATTCTCGCGTCACAATGTTAGTAACCATACTCCTCCGAAATGGCTTGACCGATTTTTATGGAATATTATATGCGTATTCAGTAGCTCTGAAAATTGGCTACTATCTATTTTTCGTACCCCTAAGTGATCGCGGTAAGGTCGTGGGTTTCTCGCAGTATTTATACCGTGCGAGGAATCGAACCCGCGACCATCGGAAGCAAAGCTGTGTTCTAAACCACTACACCATTAGTAGTAGTAATATAGTGTAAACTCCTAAATACTTTTGACCATAATAAATTATAGCCGTCAAAATAATTTCAGAATCTAAATTAAAAGATAAAATAAACGTGGTAAGATCCCGAGATTTTTCTTAATTCTAACAACGATGAATGATATAACAATATAGTTCACTTCATTACATAATAAAGTCACATCGTATCACATGCAAGAAAGCAATTATAACACTGTGAAAGTATATATAGGTACTTACGTGTACTTGTATCACAATATACACCGTGAGAACGTAATCAGCACAAATGTAATTACATCTGGCAACACTGTAGGGCTGTCAAACTCTATGGCTAGAGTTACAACTCTACGGCAGGCAAGGATGCTAAACTTAAGAGGACTTTCGTACAGATACAGTTAGTAATGTGGACTTATGACCTCATTACTAGCAGTGTACCAAGTCAGCTGGACCCCCACGCGGAACTCCTAGAAACCATCAATATAAATTATTTATACCCATCTTAGTTGTGTTGTCATTTGTACCACCTACTCTTTTTCTTATATTTTCACTGTCTACCTAAAGGTTGCCTGTAAGAGATTGCTTAGCGATAAGGCCGCCTTTTGTACTCGTCATTGATGTACATATTTTTATAGTAATTAATATTTTCTGTAACTGGTGCAAAAAAGTGTAAAAATAAAAAAATAATAAAAAAAATTTCCTGGTGAATTTGTTACGATGGGCTAACTGCCCTGACTTCATAGTCGTAGTAGCATGAGCTCATCTCATCATCCTCCACTGGAGCCCCGCCAGCTTAAACCGTTAGCGCAGGCGGGTGCATCCATTATCATTCCTGGAAAGAAAAAATAATATATTACTTCATCATAACATTAACACCTCATCACATCATATATAACGCTACAGTGGTGAGGTGATAACCACCGGGCTGCACGATCTAAATTTCTGTTCAAGTCCCGATTTTCTGTTTCTGTTTTGTTTAAAGCAGGCCAGTGTGTAGTCCTAATCAATAAGATGGACAGCACCCAAGGTCCAAGATCCACACGGTGCCAGGCGCCGCAGTAGATAATTGACCAAATTGTGGGACAATTGCTGACCTCGATCATGTTACGACACGTCCTAAAGGACGATATATTGACTATGGGAAAGTTGTGACGCCATTGTTCATCGAACACCTGATATCAAAATAATACGTGATGCAGAAACGTTGTACACCTTTTTACGAAAATTGCGCGGACTTATGAAATTTCACACATATAGTTTATTAGCTTTTACCCGCGGCTTCGCTCGCATAACTTCATTACTGGTTGTTAGATGGCGCTGGAGTAGCAAATTTTTCATATTTTATGTTTTTGCTTTTTATAAAAAATATTTTTTTTTTAATTAAAAGGTATGTTCTTTCTGATACCGCCAAGAACATGTGTACAAAATTTCATGACGATCGGTTCAGTAGTTTTTGTGTGAAAGCGTAACAAACATACTTTCACATGTATAATATTAGTAAGGATATAGAGAAGGGGTGCTGAATGCCATTTTTTTTATTATGCATAAAGAATACTTTAAATCTATATACAACATTACAAACGCATAGTAGTATAATCTTAGTATAGACAATAGAACCTTATAATATGAACATTACGTTATTAATTTAACTTGTAATTTAAATGAATTACTGTCGAATTTCGACGACAACTAGTTTTTTCTTTAATATCCTTTTTTATGTATTTGGAATAGCAAAGAAAAGGTGACGACTCAGCTGAAATTTGAGTGTCTGTTTGTAATATTAAAATAACCGTTTTTAGTACATGCATATGAATATAAATACGGTACATACACCAAAATAACATTTTTTTACAATGATTGTGTCTGTTTGTTGCGGCTAATCTCTGAAATGGCTTGACCGATTTTGACGGGACTTTTTTTGGCAGGTAGCTGATGTAATAAGGAGTAACTTAGGCTACTTTTATTTTAGAAAAATAAAGTTAACGTCCACGCGTACGAAATCGCGAGTACAGATAGTCTTATATAAAAACAATATTAATTTATCTCTAATCAACGCAACAGTTGACTGGTAGAGAATTCCACCATGAATACAATTTCGTGTGCAAAAGAATTAATAAATAAATAATTTATTACGCAATTACGACTCCACTATCTACTTGTTCTGATACGCAGTAATCTGTAGTGATGCGCCACGTGTCGGCATAAGTTATCGATACTGCCGCTAATTACTACGCAGATCGCACGTGACCCGCGTGATAACCACTAATTGCGTCTGACCATCACGATTAATACGAGTACATCTCTAAATTATTCATGAATAAATAAATGTTTATACTTATTCAATCGTATATGAATTAGCAATTATATTGGAGGTTAGTTTTTGTTTACGTAATATACACGGACTGTTTAACACAATTTACTGTAGAGGGCACTACAATAAAGCTTCTTAAAGTACACCCCTGATATCTCAGGTGTTTGTGGAATGAACCACCTGCCGAGGTTTTCCCTAAAGACTACAATGTGGGGTTTTCAAGAAGGGTTATATTAAGGTTTCTTAAGAATCGGCCACGCGCACGTGTTACCCCTGGTGTTTCACGTGTCCATAGGCTACGGTAACCATTACCATCAGATGGGCCGTATGCTTGTTTGCCACCAAAGTAGTATAAAAAACGCTCAATTATTTCCACTGCATGTCTGTCATGAATTACACTTACTAGATGTGAATTGAACTTTTTACGACGTAGGTGGCATCTGATGGTAAACGGTTGCCGACCCTTAAGAAACCTTAATATACCCTTCTTGAAAAACACCATGCTGTAGAGTCTCGAGAAAACCTCGGTAGGTAGTTCCACAATCTAAGTGTACTCGGGAGGAAGCTCGTCTGAAACCGCACTGTCCGAGACTACTTAGGTTCCAGCGTGTGGGGATGAATTCCCTGTCGATGGCGAGCGGTGCGATGGTAAAAGGTAGCCGTAGGCTTCATGTCGAAAATTCTTCAATTATCTTAGATGTAAGCCAGTTGATTTCTTTTGTAAAGTGTGCATACTTTATGGACTCTTTTGCGTCTGCTCTTTTGATATTCGCTCCTATTAATCTAGAATTACTTAAAGTTTTTATAAGGTTTGTGCTAATATTAAAAACGCGATTGCTTGGCTGTATGGATGGATGGATGTTTGTTTCTCTTTCACGCAAAAACTACTCATCCGATTTAAATTAATCTTTACATTAATAGAACAGAATAGAAAATCATTTATTCAAATAAACTTACATTGAAACACTTTTGAATAGTCATTACAATTTTTTAATCTACCGCTCATTCGGAAAGCTGTCTCATCACAAGAAAAAAAGCTTATAATCTAGCTTATACATCAGAATAACATATAGGCTATAATTTAAAAAGATATTATATAATTTGGGCGATATATAATGCTAAGTGTGAATTATTTCTTTATTATCCGCTTCGCTACAATAGGCAAAGGAATAAAACTATACAATTTTATTTAAACTCGATATTAACCTGCAAAACTGCTATGTTGCAGTCTCCAGTAAAGTACTGAGAACATGAACGCAATAGTAAACGTACTTAGGAATTTCACCGTAGCTCTTACAAACCGGAACATGGTAATGTGTTACATTGGTTCATTCCGGTTGGCAGCCTAGCAAGTAGAACTAGGTAAGATGGAAGATATGCAATCATCGTGGAGCTAAGGTATACGACATATCTAAGACATAGAAAAAATATTTAAAATCTTTAATTCTAATTTCTAATTATTACTGTATACTCATCTCTTTGTATATTTAAGTCACACTAGGTATGTCTCACAAATGTGACCAGCTGTAAAAGGAAGTACAAATAAAAATAATTCGTATGAATTTTGTGTGTTAACTATATGAATATATGGGTTCTGACAGCAAAAATAATCTAATATTTCCTTTTCATTTTAGTAATAGTGTGTAAATTACATAACAAAAGTATAAAATTTTTTTCTTAAATGAACGAATCAAAAACCTCATGCGGTTTAAGAATAATAGCTGTGCCCGCAACTCTGCTCATATTGGACGTAGCGTTATGTTAAAATAATTTTTATAGCAATTTCTATGTTGATTATCAAGTAGTTATACTGTAATTATTTATATAAAAAAACCTATTAAAAAGAGCAACACACAAGTTTCTTGCTCATTCTTCTTGTGATGAATCTGCATTTCGAATGAGTGGTAGAATCAAAATATGACTATTCAAAAGTGCTTGTAAAATTTGAATAAAAATTTTTTCTATCTATTTTCTATCCAATACAAAAATAATTTTTCAATTCGAACAAGTAGTTCCTGAGATTAGCGCGTTCAAACAAACAAACTCTTAAAATATTAGTATTATAAACCTGAAGAGTTTGTTTGTTTGAATTATATATATATATAGTACCTGCACCCTTCATATTCCTAAAATAAAAGTAGCCTAAGTTACTCCCTATTACATAAGCTACCTGTCAAAAAAAGTCCCAACAAAATCGGTCCAGCCGTTTCAGAGATTAGCTGGAACAAACAGACAGACAGCTATCTGTCTAAACAGACAAAAATGTTATTTTGGTGTATGTACCGTATTTATATTCATATGTATGATGTAACGGTTATTTACAAACAGTAATAAGTAGTAGTAATATTACAAACAGACACTCCAATTTTATTTAAGTGTATGATATATATATATATATATATATATATATATATCTATATATATATATCTATATATATCTATATATATATATTATCATTAAAATGTAGACTAATTACATTCATACATCGCTAAGCGTGGCCTAATTTAAGGAAATTAGACCATAGGTCGTCTGAATACGGAACGACTGATAACAATAATTTTATGCGTTTTGTTATCGTATATACCCTTAGCGGATTTGTTTTGCATTATTGAATGTGTATAAAAGTAAGAATGATTTAGAATTTTGTCCATATCGATATAGTTGACAACTTGGGCGGTCTAGCGGTTTAACTCGCAGGTTCGATTCCTATTATATACTCCATACAAATATTTTTATTTATTTTTATTTATCAGCATATATAGATCTGGGCATTTTCTATCTATATTAGTATTATATTTATAAAAAATATATACTGCTCTGATCTATCAGAGGGGAGTTTGGAAATTGATGCCTCTGTGAATAGGTCAGGTAGTTATGGTTTAATTTATAACTAGCTGTACGTTATGTACCAAATAAACTATTTTATTTCTTTCTTTCTCTTTTCTTTCTTTCTCTTTTCTTTCTTTCTTTTATACAAGCAAAAGGTTATTTTGCCATAAAAATAAAAATCGCTGTTAAAAATAGGAGTTGATAGTAGAGGTATGAATATTTGTGGTTGTATGTATTTATTAATGCTGATTAATAAAAAAAAGTAAGATTTATTAAAAAAAAGTTTTTTTTGGGGTGAGCGTCCCTTATCACTTTAACTACAATCTATTCTTAGACCTACTATACATATACTGAGTATACCTACATATAAAATTTACATCAAAATCGGTTAAGTAGATAATTTATATTTCCATCGCGCACAAACAACGTAACACCAAATTATTATACATTAAGATTTTAAATTTTATTATTATTATAAAAAGCGCGAAACTAATATAATAATAATAAATAAAATTAATATGATATATTATATTAAAAATATTGCTCTTTTACGCAAAAACTACTGAACGAAATTTAATTGAATTTCATTCAATTAAATTAAATTTAATTGAATGAAATTCTACAATAATATAGCTTATATATCAGAATGAAATATAGGATGTAATTTACAACAATATTATGTAAATTGATCAGGTAAGTATGATGCATACAAAGTTGCACGGGTCATAAAATAACATCCTGATTAAATTAGAATATGGCAACTAGTAAATATTGAACCAAACTGCTATATATGGGTTTAAATGAAATTTCGTATCTTGATATAGTCTCTACGAATACATACGAGTCTATTTATAAATTTATAGTGCTTTCAACCAACGAGTTTTGTGATTGCAAGCCGTTCTGGAAAACGTGTGATTTTGAATAATTTCAAACGTTATTACATTATAAAATTATAGGATGTAATGTGTAGTTTAGAATCGTTTACAAATTGGATCTTAGTGAGTCTTATTGTAGACTAGATTCTTAGAACTTGCAGATAATTATTTAAAAATCGGACACCTCGCTCAGTAATTTTATATATAACTAGCTACTCGCCCGGCTTTGCACGGTATATGTATTATATATATAAACCTTACTCTTGAATCGCACTATCTATTAAAAAAACCGCTTCAAAATCCGTTGCGTAGTTTTAAAGATTTAAGCATACATGGGGACAGACAGCGATAGCGACTTTATTTTATACTGTGTAATAGCTATACCAGCAAACGTTGTTTTGATATAAAAAATTAAATCGCTATTAAAAATAGGGGTTGATGATCTAAGGTGAAAATTTTAGGGCTGTATGTATTTTTCAATACTAAATCATAATAAAATAAAATAAAATGTTGAAAAAATGAAAAAAAAATCTTTGAGGTGATCCACCCTTAACACGTAGGTATAAAAATTAGTTATTAAATAATCCCATAGTCTGCAGAATAGAATTGTATTTTTTTAACTTTATTAATGTTAAGACTGTTGTAATAGACACCTAAGAAATAGAAACAAAACATATATAGAAATCGTATACACGTTCCTAATAAGTGGAAGAATAAAAAAATTATGTCTTACAACACACTTACAACCTTTTTTTATTCTGCCACTCATTCGGAGCGCAGACCCACCACAAGAACGAGCAAGAAACTTGCGTGTTGCTAAATAAATGAATCTTGTTTTCAATAAATATACATTAACAATGATTGTTGTATCCATTGAACTAATAATATGTTTGTGAACATAATAATAGTCCATAATATTTATTTCTGTTTATTGTTTTACAAAGAAGCTTATCTTTATTACTAATAATTATAAATGTTCTGTATTGTTAAACGATTGCTAGCTGTCGTTTTATCAGTATTTATTTTAAATTCAAATCCAAGAAAAATAAACATATTTATGTAGTGAATAATGTTTGATTAATGTTTGAATAGAATAATGTTTGAATAATGTTTGTAGTTCTGCTATAGGATGTCCCGTGGCTTTTATTCAGAACTAGCGTACACGCGACTCCGTCCGCGTGGAATGTAACAATTTTTTTCTAAAATAAAGGTAGCCTAAGTTACTCCTTATTGCATCAGCTACCTGCCAATAAAAGTCTCGTCAAAATTGCTCCAGCCATTTCAGAGATTAGTCGGAACAAACAGACAGACAGACAAGAATAGTAAAAAATGATATTTTTGTGTATGTACCGTATTTATATTCATATGCATGTAGTAAAAAACTGTTATTTCGATATTACAGACACTCCGATTTTATTTATATGTATAGATGTATAAATTAGTTCTTCAAGTAATTTATTTTCATCTCCATGCATCTTTTCAATCTAATATATATTTTACTTTATTGCTTACCAAATATATAAGAACAATTTTATACTTGATGGTGTAAGTGGTATAGTGGTAGTACGCTCCTTTACACCCGGTGGTCGCGGGTTCGATTCCTCGTACGTTGCAAACATTTGTATTCATGAGGGTCATTGTTTGGTTCGGTCTGGATGTTTTCTATTTTTCTATGTATATTATGTATGCATTTACAAAAAAAAACTATGTAAATATATATTATCAGCTATTGTCCATAATTGTCCACAGTTATTTATTTATTATTATAGATTATATAGTTGAGAAATAATTGATTCGCCAAAACTATTGTGACCTCATTTGTTCTATCAGCCATTTCTGTATAAAGACTTGTAGAATCAGATAGGTCCTATGCCTGTGTGCCGCTATCGTAGTTAAAAAAAAAATGGAGATACACGATTTTACTAAAGCATCAGTTCAAACATTGAAGATAAAGTACCATTGCCCCCAAAGTATTATAAACAGCTACCTAAATGCATTCCTTGCATTTTCATAGTCTGAGTCATAGTCACACCTTCACCTCAGTACCAGGAGTAACCACAGAGTTAGTTGCGTAACGCTGCATATGCCCAGTCAGTTGCAATTTACACGAATGCACAGCGGGCAATGTATTATAGAACGTAATTTGATTTCATAAACGGTCTGTCTAGCTAGGTTATTGTTTACCTTTCACCAATGTAGGTAGTCGCTTTATTCGTTATAGGTAGTTGTTTGAATTTGGAACTAAGAATAACTAAGAATAGCTTTTGAATATTCACAGTCTTCACATTCTTTATTTAAAATTTTGTTTTTATATTCATACCTATACAGCTATAATTAGTTTAGGAAAATGAATTAAAATATCGAATCACTTTATTCGTTAAAGGTAGCTGTTTGAATTTGGAACTAAGAATAGCTTTTTAATATAAAGTCTTCACATTCTTTATTTAAAATTTTGTTTTTATATTAATTCCCATACAGCTTTAGTTTAAGAAATAAATTAAAATATCGATATCGATAATTTTTTTATAGAATTAACATTTAAGTTTAACTATTTTTCTTATGTTAATACATATATCTAGTTAAAGTAAATTGCTTATAAATTACTTGCAAAACTAAACAGCAACTTACTGAAATGACTTCTTTTAACTGAATTCTTCTTTTAACTTGTAAATTCATTATAACGTATTTTTATTTTTAATTATATATTTTATATGTACAAATCTGAAATGTGCAAGGGTTTTTAAGATAGTGTTTTTGGACACCTATGTATTTTAATTGTCGCAATTTTTTACAAAATGTATACGTAAGCACGTAAGCATAAATATAAGAACATTACTAATGCTATTGTTTTTAAACTTATTTAGTATTCTAATAAATATCTAATAGAAATAAAAATAATCTTAATTCAAATAAACTTAATATAAGCACTTTTTAATAGTTACATTTTTATTCCACCACTCATTTGGAACGCAGACTAATCACAAGAAGAATGAGTATGAAACTTGTGTGTTGCTCTTTTAAATAAATGTTGTTTTAAGTAGATTTACATTAACAAGGATTAATGAAAATCTAAACTTGATCTGAGTAGTCGAATGTAATAATCGTGTATTTTCGTACAGCCGGTTTGTTTTTATATGCTAATAAAAATATTGCGTTGTATAAATTATGTATCAATACATTTTCCTTCCTCGTCTGATGGTTTCGTTTTCTTTTTTTTTTTATTTGTTACTCTACTGAGAAATTGTACAGGAAAATAATTATTATATATCTATGACATTTTAATTTAATAAATTAAAATTTTCCAATCTACTTGAATGAATTTAATTAAAATATTTGTAATAATTATATTATCTATGGAAAAGCAATTAATAGAAACTTTGTATCCTTTTTATGAAAATTGAGTGGAAGTGTATGGAATTTCGCATGCGTATTGTTTATATAGAGAAGTAGTACAGAATGGTAATATTTTCTTTTAAATAAATACTTAGAAGCGGGTAGAAGATTGTTAGTAATGGTCCCCATTACTAGTAACCCAATTGCTAGCAATGTACCATATCAGGTTGACTTTCATGCAGTTCCCCTGGAAATCATCATGATACATTCTTGGAGAACTTATCAATATTGGCTAAGTGACGTGACATCTATTGGAACTTTGTTAATTTTATATCTGGCCATTATTTATAATAGACAATTTGAATTTTGTATTTAGAAATGTCTTCTATTGTTCGCAAATTTTCCTTTTGACATGTTGTATGTGAGCCTTGTTACTTTTACCAAATATATATATTTTACTTTTATAAGACCTGACTTCATGCTCATATTATATTCTCCACTGTTATCCCACCATTCACATCACATCGCATCATTCTGTTAGCATCCATAAAAAATCTAGCCAGATAAAACTCATTAATCATAGTATTAGGGACTAAAGTAGATTTCACCTATTGTGTACAAGATTTAAATAATAACAGTTATAGATGCGATATCGACTATTTATAACCAACCTTGGTTTCGTACACGCAAATGTATCACTATTGATATATGCAGAGTATTCTGCCTAAAAGCAATAAAAAAATTCCTATACACGATATATTTTTTTTTTAATTGAATTCATACATGGCACATGTTCGCATTTATATTGTAATTGTATTTTTATATTTTGGTAATATTAACGTAATATTTACATATCTGTACTCTTTACATATAAATAAAATTGGAGTGTCTGTTTGTAATATTGAACTAACCGTTTTTTACTACATCCTTATGAATATATATACGGTACATATACCAAAATAACATTTTTGTATGTCTGTTTGTCGGTCTGTTTGTACCAGCTAATCTCTGAAATGGCTGGACCGATTTTGACTGGACTTTTTTTGGTAATTGTAATAAGGAGCAACTTAGGCTACTTTTATTTTAGATTTTTTTTATTTTAGAAAAAAAGTATAAAAATAAATTCCACGCGGACGAAGTCACGGGAAGAGCTAGTTAATTTATATAATTGTTATTTTCTTTCTGTGAGAGGAACAATGAAGAGTTTTTCATTCATTCATTTCATTCATTACAAATACCTTACAGACTAACATACATATGAAATAATAATAAAATATAAATATAAATTGTTTTTGTGGTCACGGCAATCTGCCATCATAGCAATATACCACCATCTAGTACTAAGCAAATCAGAGCTTATATTTGGGCTATAGACAACTGATAGATGACTTACATATATTTTTTATATATACATATTAAACACGCAGACCAATAACAGCAATCATACTCATGAAAAATGTTTGTACAGCGCGAGGTTTCAAACCCGTTATCATCGGAAGTAACGTGTACTAAACTACAAGAACATCGACACCGAGTTATGTTCTACGACTTCGTGTAATTTCTTTTAGATAAAAGATAGAAAAATTACATGGGATCTACGTATCAAATATCATTAATATCCGGTCAGTGTTTACTCATGATGAAGAACAACAAACATACAGACAGATAGAGATATATTAGAATTTATAATATTAGTATTGTAGCATGGATATGATCGAAATTTGAGATAACACTACAATTTTGAGTTATTGTGTGTTTGTTATAGAAGAACAACTTTATAACATTAGAAATTAATAAACTGTATTAAAACTTATAATTTAAAAAACTCACAATAATAATTATAGGTCATTCATGCTGTATCGTCCAGAATTACCACTGAAATTGGTACAGCAATAAACTGCTTACCTCCAATTTTTCCTGCTCATTCAAAGGATAGCTCGGTAAATAGCGCGGACTCTTGCGAGTGGGTTGTGCAATGCAACTCAACCATATCTCTTATTGTCGATAGTTTTAAAATATAAACAATTATTTAAAACTATCGACAAAAAGTCACGCTTTTTTTGCTTTCAGGTTTTTTATTGTTATTCTGACGCTTTTGTTTATTGTATCTATCATATCTTAATAATTATAAAAAAGTAGTTATTTTTAATGATTTATATTCAGGCATGACGTAGATACCATTATATAATTTACTGATTGATGACTCGCGACTTCGTCTGCCTATTTACATATATTATTTATTGTACTTTGTATATATTATTTAGGTCTGTTTATGTGTATTAAACATAATGTTAACAAAGAAGGGCTTATCTCTAAAATAGATAAAGATCTCTGGAAGAGTCTAGTCAATACAAGTGAAGTGGGAGTGGTCACAGAAGTGCTAATAACAATTTTTAGGTAAAATGTAGCTTAATTATAAATAACATAAATAAAATATACCCTACATTCGTCCTTGTGATATGATATTATTTACCTTTAAGTAAATTTCATTAAGATACGTTCACCTACTTAGGCGTGATTTTATAAAAAGACACTTAAACTTCAGCAATTATAATATTACTAAGGACAAATAAACATAATTTATATCTATTCATAAAAACATATTGAATTTTTACTTTAACTCATTAATTATAGTTCGTTATATATAGAACAATAAACTATGTATTATGGAAATGATGAACCTCTTACCAGTAACAATCATGACTACGTCAATACTTTAATATTACACGTATGTGTACTGAGGCAAGACATTATCTCTCCGTATATACTTTAATGGTTTATAAAAATATAAGTATATAATCATACACTATTAAGTTAATTTAAACTCTCTGTTCTCTATTAAATATTTAGATACTTTATAAACAAATGTATTTTTGTTACACTGATAGTGTAAACGTAGATAAAACTAAATCTGAATATTAATTGTAATAGAAAAGTGGTAAATGTTGATGTTATTGCTTTTAAACGATATTTAATATGCAATCCTTACTAATATTATAAATGCGAATGCAAAACTACTGTACTGATTTAAATGAAATTTGGTACACAGATAGTCTAGACCCCGAGACATAGGCTACTTTTTAATACGAAAAATGGGTTGTAAGGGGTCGAAAGGGAAGAAAACGGTTGTATGGAAAAATCGTCTTCTTTGAGGCTAGAACGATGAAACTTTTTTATTTAGCTTTTATTATGTTAGATTATTAAATATTTTTCATTATTTGGTCAAGATCATTATTTTACGCGGTTGAAGTCGCGGGTACAGCTGGAGCTTAATATAATTTCAAAGTTAGCTTACTATTTATACTTTACTAGATGTGTTTCATAATTCCATCTGTGTAGAATTCACCATAGTACAAAATTACAGCCTCGGTTCTCTATCAGTTTAGCATGCCGTTTTACTTCCGAAAGCAGCGGATTCAATCTGCACGGTACAAAGATTTGTATTCATGAGTATGATTGTTTGTATATGTCTGAGTGTTATCTATGTATTAAAAAATGTATTTAAGTATTTCTACCAGTTGTCTAGTACCCCTTGATACTGCATGGTGTTGTGTGAATTGTCCCGGATTATTGTAATAATTATTACTACTAGCTGATAGTGTACCATTCTATAAAATAATGTGTAAAATACTTCAAATCACTTAAATATTTTATTAATGATTAATAATATACAGAGAAAACAAATGTTTCCTGTTTTTAATGTTAATATCTAGACGTTTGTATTATGTAGGTATATTAGTAAACTGTACGTAAATATTTCTATTATGGATTTAATTATAGATTTTCCTATTTACGAGTATCATTTTTATTATTTTCTTATTATTATATAGTATATAAAGGCTGAATTGTCTGTAATTTTATAATATTATGGTTATGTAAAGACAGAAAAGAGATAAAAATATATAAACATTTATTTTACCACAACGATTATATTTATTAATTATAACAACATTAATATTTTTATTGCCAATAATTTAATATTACCACTAAAAATATTATTGGTCCCCATTTCGTAATAAAAAGTATTTGATGACTGCAATATCAAATACAGTCAAAGCGACGAATAAACGTTATTTTTGATAGTCATGTTTTTTTTTAATTTATTAAAATGTAATGGTGCGTAATGTAATTAAACCTATGATAGCGGTATACTCATCTTGAGGATGATAAGATGAGTATGAGTTCAGGTTTGTTAGCCCTTCATGGCAAATTTAGCAGGAATTTATCTCGATGTTTTCCATTGGGACCCGAGTGAATATCAACCTGACATGAAACATTAGGTTTATCAGTCCACAGATGTAGCGACGGCAAAACTTCTATATTTTCATAGCTTTATGTCATATGGCATACCTCCATAGAATTAAATTATCGGTTCATATCATCGTCTTAGAGAATTCATCAGTATAGGTCAACTTAACTTGCTTCATCCTCGTTATTTCATCATCAGCTGTCCGCGAGCATAAACCGTTAGCGCAGACGACTGGCAAATTGCATTATCATCCATTAATTAAATTTAGCATTACTATTTATCAATTATTGTTGGTCCGTAACTGAAACTGACAAAAAAAAAGGCCGTAATCTATTTCAACATCAACCACTGAAAGAAACTTTTAAACTAGACATGTATTTTAGTCCTAAATTAAATGTATGTATGATCAATTTTATTGATGATTGATTTGGTGTGCCCACATTTTCACCCGCGTGAAATTGTGGGCCTATATGTTATTCTCATGTATAAACTATATTACGGTAGATTTAACATATCGTAAGAGTCTGTAATAGACCTATGTACATATATGAAAAAAGAAATTTTGTTTTTTGATTATTATAAGGTGTCATAATAACCCATTCAGTAGTTTTCCGTGAAAGGATAACAAACATCCATCCATACTTTCCCATTTGTAATATTAGTGGGATGCTATCTCAAATTAGAATATGTCAAAAAAGATCAACGACACTGTTGAAACAATAATATAAAACATATTAATTAATGTATGTTCATGACTAATTACCCCAGATGATGATAATGACATGATGGTGATGTTATCACAGACGACCACATATCGCTCTGTATTTTTGAGTCCAAAATGACATACTCGTAATTTATATGTATATGTTGAATTTCATAGGTATTTACTTATTTAACTAAAAATCTGCATGTTCATTCTGTAAAACAATAATTTCGGATGTCATAAAAACCATTAACGAGTAAATTTAGCTGTTTTTAGCAATCAAGTTAATACACAACACTATTTTTAATATTCAACAAAAAATGTAATTTATCAAAATGAATAAGTTTCAACTTATTTTAATCTACGTCACTCACGTGTACAGTATAATAATTTATAGTCACAGCTGGTGTTTATAATTATTACAATGTATCAATGTACAATTGAGATATATTACAATAAACATATAACAATTGAAAGATATAAACATTATTGCATGAAAATAATAAGCAAGGCGATAAGTCGGTGACAGATACTATAATAAATTAACTTACTTTATTAAGTATAGAGATGAAAATCTTAGTATTTTATAGATTTACAGTACGGACGACGGGTCTCGCAGAAGCTTTTCTCCTTGTTACGATACAGACAAGGCAGGCAGGCAGGGAGAAAAACTTCGAACAGATCCCTAGACTTCTGTCACGGTTATAAGGTGTAAGAGATCTCTCTCTTTACGATCCACATGAACACTCACCTTCACTACTCTTTGCTCTCCCTACCCAACTGAATCTATGAAACTATGAAATGAATTTAGTTACTGATTCTGGGCAACCCAAGATCTTTCAACGGGTTATAGAGATATACCTCTCGCACATAATTCTCCAGCATATTGATTAAATGTTACGAAAGTATCCTTAAAATTAATAATTATTTAATTTGTATTATATTTCTCAATAATGCAAATAAAACAATGTGTATCGTGCTTGTTAGTAATTAAAAACTACATTTATTCATAATAATGCCAACATTTGCAAATATAATGAAAAAACAAAACGATTAAGTTCGCGATCTATACGTAAACATTGATTACGCACCTCACTATAGACGCGAGTGTGAATGAACGACGACGTTGCATCAGTGTTGAGCACACTGCGGTGTCACTCCGTGCTTAGTACGGAACTTGGTAATATCCATTAACATAACGACCTAACCACCATTGACATGCCATACAATATCTCACCTTATTCCTATAGCGTTGAAATCTAATTACATCTATAAAGTTGATAGGTCGTCACGTCAGCACGATAACGTATAATTCTTGTAATGGCATATGTTCCATAGATTATCGAGTAATACTAAACTATATTTATAAAGTCAGATGAATCGTTTTTTAATAGCTGTAAAAGTCGTGACAAAGCGATTTGAAAATGGACGCTGGTTTTAAGTTAGAAGTATAGTTCATTTTTAGGATTTATCCTTGTTATTCGATAATCTATATCTATTATAGATAATTAAAACTAATAATAGGTGCTATGCTTTTACGTATAACTTAATGTTCTGAAATTAGTAATCCCTTGTTATTTTATTATTTCAAGTAAGTACATTTAACAGTTTACCTATTTACACCAATAATATTAAGTAAGTTCGCTTTTTACCACAAAGATGGCGCAATTGCATATACTAGTTAGTAATTGTTGTTACTTAAAATCAGCAATAAATATATTATTATATTATTGGAACGTATTTACTATTAAAAAAAAAACAAAAATAGTTTATTTATGTATACAGATTCGACTTTTTTTTTCTTTAATGGCGATTTTATTTGTTTCTGTTTTTTCTTAATTTATAAAGGCAAACTGCACCCATACATCTTACTAATGACGATTATGCAAAATATTTTTGCAGTAGTTATCTAGTAGGTGTTTCATCGCAATTTATTATTAAACATGCGAAAAAAACGCTATTTCGTTGATTTTTTTAAATCAATACATTTTATTGCCTATATTTTGCCCTACGCTTTGTTACCAAATTCGTGTAACGTAATAAATTGCCTTTTTCCAATTAGCAATATTCTTTTTTATTATTAATACCTCGGTAGCTAAGTACCTTCTAATTATCAAATACCATTACATTTTTTTCTAATCACTATGACGCAAAAGATATAGATATGCTGCTATGAGAATTACACTTTTAAAATGCGGGAAACACTAATTACAGAGTAATTAATGCACTTGTTCACAATGATTACATCTAAAACAATGCATTTTTAATTCTAGACTTCACACAAGAATCTCGGTATTCTTTATTTAAAAAAAAACAAGATGACCTTTTTCGTTGGTAGGTCAATCTTTCTTTTTTTATATACTACAAAACTTTTTTTTTAATAAGGATATATATGCATGATGGAAGTCCGCAGTGCCATCCTATCTCTAACTCATTTCAAAACCAAAAATATCTCTATTGATGTAGGTTTGCTTACAAACTTCTATTACGTGGCAAATCTACTACAGCGTGGAGAGATTGGTAATAATTGATAATGTCGACTTGTTACCCTTGAACCCCATTGCTAACAGTGTACCATGTCAGGTTGACCTCCACGCGATTCCCCCTGGAAACCATCGTGATAAATTCCTGGTTAATTTGCCAAACTGACCTGATCTCATACTCATCATCTTCCACTGGTGCCCCGCCAGCGTATACCGTTAGCGCAGGCAGGTGTACCATTCCATTATAAATATTAATTTCCGCAAAAAAATGCGCAATGAAACTATACAAAGCTTTGACTGTAAATATATGTTTATGTGACACAACGCATTTTGTAATTTGTATTCAAACATGGCCGCCGACAAGGCGTTTACCCGCCACTGACCTTTGTAGAACGTCGAACTAAGATTTAGAATTCCGTAGTTCTATTTTAAATCTAATCTTCAGAGGTAGGGATTTTTTGTACCCATTAATAATAATGTACTTAAAAAAAATCGTATTCGATATCTATTTAGCCTGGAAACAGAAAAAGTTCTTTTAATACTACGATGGTGACAAACAAGCATACGGCCCGTCTGATGGTAAACGATTACCGTAGCCTATGGACGCCTGAAACACTAGATGTGTCACGAGCACGTTGCCTACCCTTAATAAACCTTAATACATTTACTCTTCTTGACAAACCCCAAGTCTCTCGACAAAACCTTGGTATTTCATTTACACAATCTAAGTGTACGCGGGAGAAAACTCCTCTGAAACCGCACTGTCCGAGACCACTTAGGTTCCAGTGTATGGGGACGAATTCCTTGTTGATAGCGAACGGTGCGATGGTAAAAGGTAGCCGTGGGCAACATGTCGAACAATTATTCGGAAAATTAATTCCTTATGAATTCATAACGATAACCTAACTAAATTTTTTGTTAAAAGTAAAACAACTGCCTAGATTAATATTATAAATAAACCAAATAACTGACACAGAGTTACGCTGAGTTACGCCTCCAGAACAGATTTAAAATATACAGAACCCTAAGACATTATGTAGACTAGCGTATTGACTATTTACATGTATTTGACAACAGGGTGCTAAATAATTGTGTGATCACTATTTAGCAGCGAATAAGGTCGAAAATTGCATCGACCTTGTATGTTTACGTTTTTGAATTTAGAATAGAACTGTTAATTTTTTTGAATTGAAAAGTGGCTCAAATAATCAGTAAATAATAATTGAATAACTTATTATGTATCTTTACTATGTGCGTCACAATATCAGAAATAAATTAATATCTTCCATTTTCAAAAAATCATTCGAAATTGTCCATTTCACAAAGAGCTTGCGTTCTATAGGATTCCATACAATAGTGCGGCCAAGTTATATCTTTTATTCGTACGTCTGCTTACATATTTTTTCTAATATTTTTAAGTACGTACTCAATTACAATATTACGTTGTGTTCTTTATTACAAAAAAAATCTGGCGGGAAAATAAAATCTCCACTTTACACCAATTATAATAACTTCTTTCAACTGTCGATGAAAATGATAATATCCTTAATAACATGCTTTCAATCTGAATGGTCTATTAAATTCGGCCGGTTATACCTACAAAAAACGGATTTATTATTAGTGTAGATGTTTTTTTATACTCCTAGATCCGGAAAATGTTCGTAATTATGCACAATTTATTCAGCACATACATATCGATCATGTCACGACGTACTATCAAGGATATAACCAACAATTATTGTTCGTAGAGTTAATAATATGTTCGCAATTGATTATATCACCAACCTCCATAGCTGTATGGCTAATTTCTTTTGTTACTATTTTGGAAAGGCAAAAAGACTAAGCCCATACATCTGTTTGACGTTGATATCTAAGGTGCGCGTTTGACGTTGATATCGCAACGTGTGGTACTTGTCAATTCTAGCAAAATTAATGAAAGAATTTTTATTGTATATAATATAATGAAAAATATTTAAATAATAACTAGTTGCTAAATACAATGGTATTCAGACTGAATGTGATGCTTTAATGGATATGTAATAAGTATCCATAATTTTATTATACATTCCTTACAAAAAGCACTTATTAAAAATATTATTTTTATTTTTTCTTAAAAGTGAAGACAAACAAAAGTTTTTCACTATCTTTTTAATTTTAATTACGATATAAAGGCACAGGAACGGTCCCCATACAGACATGTTAAAGTTTATTTTTTTATTGATAGATCATGCAGACTTTGCGACCGCGACTGAATTAACACCTGACGATAAATTATTCAAATATTATGATGGAAGTGTACACGCCATCAGATAAAAATCGCTTTTCTATGTAGAATGTAGACAACTATAATAAAAAAGAAACGCTTGCACGTTGGCCATAATCTATGTTAATGATTCATAATAATCCGCATGGAAATCTTGCGTGTCTATTTACATTATTTTTTGTCTATGGTTATTGACAAGTGATGTTTTTTGCGCGGGAAAAATTAGGTTAATAGTTTAACATAATCGTCTATACAAAATCATTAGTATACACACCAACGTCTAGTATTATAATTTATCACATGCGGAATAACAGAGATACTTATTGATTGAAGACGTTTTTGAATGATAAATCAGATGGGCCATATGCGTGTTTGCCAGCATCGAAATCGCCTGCATGCCACTGTTTTATCTATTTTAGTCGTCAAGCAGCTTGCTTTGTAAGCTGTTTCGGTTGTAGGGTGAGGTTAGGCAGCGAAATTACAGCATAAGAGGTAGTGCACCTTCGGAATGACTCCGTAATAGTCTTTCTTTTATAATGGATGAAAAAGGAATGGCTGACCCGCTGCGCTAATGGTATGACGGGGCCTAGTGGAGAATGATAAGATGAGAATGAGGTCAGGTCGACCTAAATTGGTACATTGCTAGCAATGGAGTTCTTGTTCTCATTACTAACAATCTCCTTTTCTCACCGTAAATGTTATCACAGCCGTCATATGATAATTTCATGTCCAGGGGGGGAGGGAAGGTGATTATTGGCAATATGGATTGGTGTATCCATTTCTAGCAGTGTAACATGTCAGGTTGACCTACACGCTGGAAATTGACCGGACCTCATGCTCATCCTATCATCCTCCACTTGTGCCTCGCCAGCGTAAAACATTAGCACAAGCCGGTGCATGATTCCATTATCCAAAGCGATACCTGTGGTGCTATTCATGTATACAGGTGACAGTTACCACTTACCATCAGGTGGGGGGTCTTAGATTTTTTTTAAATGTATTTTCTGTTGTTTCAGAATGTCCACCCTGCTGTTTTGGCAGGGGCGTGGTAAAACCAACGGTGCCCCCAACGGCCGAAACTGGATACACGCGCCCGACGCCTTAGTCAAAGGACATGTAGCGTATCTTGTCAAGGTTGGTACATCATCTTTTTTTTTAAAATGTTACTGGAATGAAAAACAGTTTCGCCCTACCGTAAGTGGTAAACGTCCCCTAAGATTTTTTTCCATCCACAATTCACTCAGCGCCATCTAATCGCAAACAAAACACAGCTTGTGTTATGGGTACTAGACAACTGATAGATATACATGGATATTCTTTTGTTTATTAATATTTATCTTAATCTTAATAATAATTACATAGTATAAAACAAAGTCGCTGTCGCTGTTTGTCCCTATGTATGCTTAAATCTTTAAAACTACGCTACGGATTTTGAAGCGTTTTTTTAATAGATAGAGTGATTCAAGAGGAAGGTTTATATGTATAATACATGTACACCCGAGCGAAGCCGGGGTGGGTAGCTAGTAATATTATAAACGCGAAAGTTTGTGATCTTTGTTACTCTTTCACGCAAAAACTACTGAACGGATTTAGATGAAACTTTACAGTTATATAGCTTATACATTAGAATAACATATAGGCTATATTTTATATTGAAATTTAACGCGGGTGAAGCCGAGAGCACAGCTAATACCTATACATGTAAAACACCCAGCCCAATACAAACAATCAAACTCATGAATACAAATGTTTTCCATATACCGTGCGAGGAATCGAACTAAACCTACTGGTACTAAACCACTGGATCACTGACGCCATTATATATTATACTCTATTAATAGAATAGGTAGTGAAAATAAATCAATATTACACGATTTAACATGGACATGAGTGCGAGAGATACGACGCCCCCAACATTTGATAGTGTAGATATACGAAACTATTTGGACCATGTGTGACATACTATCGCACTGATATTAATGTTTATATTAATTATAATATTATATATATTATATTAGTATATGAATCAAAAACTTTAATAACTTATTAACTTTCTACGAAAATCCCAATAAACAAAATATTCATAGTAGTTCTACGCTAACAAGAGCTTGTGTTAGGGGTACTAACTACTAGACAACTGATATAAATACTTAGATTTTTTTTAGTAAATACATACAAACAATTATATTCATATATACATATAATACTTTGTACCATACGAGGACTCGAACTTGGCCATTGAAAGCAAGTCGAGATGTTAAACCGCTAAACCACAGGCAGTCAAGAAATGAGGCACTAGTTTCCTAATTGGAACTAGTCAGAATATTACTAAGTATGTACTACTATTTTTTCGGATAACTCTAATGCTGTTGGCCGCAGCTGGCCTTTACAGCTTCACCGAACGTTAGGGGGCAGCAGGGGGTTCTTCCGCGGGCCTTTAAAATGGGCTGTTGAGTACGGGCCTCGAGTATATGCTCATTACCCGGTCATACTGCTAGGGTGTAAACGTTAGGGGGCGAGTGCAGATGGCACTCCAAATCAAAGGAAGGACCTTATGGAGCGGCTGAAGGCCTACTCATACCTGACGGATACGACTATACTTTGAGGGCTAGGGGTTCGAACCTCGGCTAAGAATCTCCTCCCCCAGTTTTTTTTTATTGGGTTGTTTGAGCTACTGTCAGATGTTTGTAGCACCTGTAGCACTGCGACCTACATAGATCTATTGTGCTCGCCCTTTTTCAAAGTTCGCTACCTAGACCCGTCAGGGACAAGAATTGAAGGATATTCTTAGGAGCGATGGTTTTTATCTCCTCGGGAAAGAGTGTAAACTTTTCAAAGGAGATATTTCATTTATGCATGAGTGGGCTACAACCACATACGATGTGAAGCGGCGTTTCCTCTTCAGTTTGGCAGAATCTGCAGATTCTTGTCGTGCATAGGTCTAGTTTGTCCATATGCTTGTTTAATTTGCAGTGTCCTGTGAGGGCTCTAGTCATCATGCATATGTTGTTTTTACTCCCTCCAGTTTAATATAGTTCTATTTTTTTTAGTAACTAATATTAATGAAATGGTTACGTTACATTGCTTTACGTTTTATTTATTTTAGTAATGCTTTCGTTACAGTTCCTCGGATGCACACAAGTAGACCAACCCAAAGGCATAGAGGTAGTCAAGGACGCAATAAAAAAACTGCAGTTCACACAACAACTCAAGAAGTCAGAAACTAAAGATGCGGCCAAATGTAAAAAGGTCGAGATCACGATATCGGTCGACGGTGTTGCCATACAGGTATCAAAATTTATGTAATTTATTTATTTTATATAATTCAGGCTACATGGTCCATATTATTTATATCTTAAAGACTAATATACATAAGAAATAATAATAAAATATAAATTCAAATTGTCTCTATGATCACGGCATTGACGACGGTAGCGTCGATACACAGTTACACAGCCGATACATGCTAACAAAACAGAAAAATCAACAAATGAAATGTAGAAAAAAAAATATTTAATCTGCGTAAAACGGAACATAATTATGTACCACCAAATGGTATTAGTGCGTTAAACCCAACATCAAGCTTATGTGTATTGTATAAATATTTTCTTTCTTTCTTTATTCTCTCTGATGTAAATAACTAAATATTTTGTTCATCATCATACTTATTAATATAAATGTTCGTATCGGACGAGAATAGAACCCGCGACGATCTCAAACAGGACGGTGTGAATCGCTAAAGAAAAAAATCTTAATCTGCGTAAAACGGAACACAATTGGTATTAGGGCGTGAGACCCAACATCAAGCTTATGTGTATTGTATAAATATTTTCTTTCTTTTTTTATATTCTCTCTGATGTAAATAATTAAATATTTTGTTCATAGTCATACTCATTAATATAAATATTTGTATAGGACGAGAATAGAACCCGCGACGATCTCAAACAATACGGTGTGAACCGCTAAAGAAAAAATTCTTTATTCTGCGTAAAACGGAACACAATTACCACCGAATGGAATCAGGGCGTTAGACCAACTTTACTTTCCCTTTTAACTATCGCTCATTTACAATTCCATCGCGAATTGGTGTACGCCATTAGCGTCATTTGACCGCCATATCGTATAACTTCACACTTACGCAACTGTTATGTATAGTTTAAAAATTCATCACGTACTATGTACCATATATTATGTTATATGATGTTGTATCTCTTACCTACATAGTAATATTATTCTTTTGCTTTTAAAAAAATAACAATTAATAATTATTTAATACATCGCAATCACTATATAGTATAAAACAAACTCGCTGTCGCTGTATGTCCGTCTATGTATTGATTAAATTTTTAAGTCTGTGACGGTTTTTTTTAATAGATAGAGTGATTCGAGAGGAAGGTTTATATGTATAATACATGTACACCCGAGCGAAGCCGAGGCGAGTAGCTAGTAATATTATAAAAGCGAAAGTTTGTGAGTATGGATGTTTGTTACTCTTTCACGCAAAAACTACTGAATGGGTTTTGATGAAACTTTACAGTATATAGCTTATGCATCAGAATAATAGACATACTATATTTTATATTGAATGTAACGCGGGTAAAACCGCAGGCACAGCTAATATAGTATATGTATCAACAGTTACACCCTATCGGCCATGCAGCAATGTACAACTGATGTGATTTAATAGATCTGTATTATTCTAAAGATAATAAAAAAAATTGCTTTATCTTCCAAAAATACAGACGCAGTCGCGGTTATTAGCTAGTCACTACACTAGTATAAAACAAAGTCGCTTTCGTTGTCTGTCCGTCCTGTATGATTAAATCTTTAAAACTACGTAACGGATTTTAAAGCGGTTTTAATAGATAGAGTGATTCAAGAGGAAGGTTTATATGTATAATACATGTACACCCGAGCAAAGCCGGGGAGAGTAGAAGAGTATTTATAAACATTATTGCACAAAACTCGATAAAATGTTTAAAACAAATCCTGAACGCACAGTCATAGTAATCAAGTAACAAAGTAACTAATTTCAGTCATCACTTCGTGTATACAATACGCTTAATTGACTTCCTGTAATTACAGAATTTGTGTTGTACTGAAACTTGTATGTTTACGTAGTTGATATGCCTGTTAGGGGGCATCCATAATTTACTAGACACGTTAAAAAGGGGCGGGACGTGATACGTTAAAAGTTACAATATGTGACATTTAAAAAAAATGTCATGATTTTTTGACTAATTTTCGTTGTTCAAAATCTCGTACTAAATTATTCGATGATGAAATTTGCTAGTACCAAAGGCCAAGAATGTCGTATTTCTAAGATGAACGATGAGCCTCGTACGGTTGGCATCCAGCACGTATCATAACATACAGCTATATCATGTTGTTACAGCGCTTCGCTACTTATCGTAACATAACAGTAAAATAAAGCTGTATCTCGCTGTTCCTGCGCTTCGCTATTTATCTTTTAAAAACGAAATTCAGTGTGCGCCCAGACTTATGATCATATAGCAATTTTATCATAGTGTACTATTATTTAAAATCTAAATTTGAAAATAGAATGTCATCATGACATAGAGTCTGACTGAATAGGACTGTTTTTTTAAGAACTTTTATAAAAATAAAGGTAACGACCCAAGATTCGCGTTTTCCGTGATTGCAAAAAAGTACTCTGTTATTTAGAGTTTCAGATAGTGTTTGTTGACTATGGTTTTTACAAATGTAAACTAAGTACCTTAACTGTATAATTGCATAAGTGAGTTTGTTTGTTTCGCTCTCACTCCTTAACAGCTTAACCAACCATTATGAAATTAGACGGCCTCGGTGGTATGGAAGTTTAGTACACTGGCTTACTTCCGATGGTCGCGGGTACGAATGTCACACGTTTAAAACATTTATATTATTATTTGTTTACTATAAATATATTAAATCCTTTTTAAAAGTTGACGTCGTCATTATTTACAGAAAATAACGGGATCTTACCACGTTTCATTTTTATTGAGTTGCCGATATTTCGACAGTGTCATAATTTTTTTTTTTTTATTTCTATATATAATATTAAAATTAAAAAATATATTAAATCCATTTATTAAATTATTAATTTAAATTAAATTAAAACCTTGCCTAAAGGGACCCCTTTTAATAATATATTTTAGTCATCATATTATATATTTTTTTTAAGCTTTTTAATTTTAGGTTCTTAGGTGTACAATTAGGTTATGTAAATACTAGTAATAAATGTACAGTTTTAAACTTAAATCCTTTTTTAAATTTGACGTCGTCATTATTTATAGAAAATCACGGGATCTTACCACGTTTTATTTTTGTTAAGTTCCCGATATTTCGACAGTGTTACAATTAATTTTTACTTTAATTCTTGTTACTCACGGGTCTAAGTAGCGAATTGAATAAGGGCGAGCACAATAGATCTATACGAGTCGCAGTGTTACAAGTCTTAGCGTCTGATAATAGCCCAAATCCCCAATAAAAAAAAATACAATTAATTTGTGATTTTTTTAATTTTACGTATAAAACTTCTTTTCTTTATAAATAATAATGTTATATTTTGTCGTAATTCTCACTTTAAGCCAACTGATCTGACTTTATGCTCATCCTATCATCCTCCACTGGAGCCCCGCCAGCGTATACCATTAGAACACGCGGGTGCACCATTCCATTACAGGAATATTATCTAAAAAGGTGAATTTTGTGTGTCATCCAGGCTCTAGGTATCTAAAAAGGTGTTTTAGGTGAGACGTAAACGAAATTAGGCAAATCGGCCAGTTAAAAATAATATAAACATGTAATTCAGCCGTCTATTAGTTCATACATGGGTAGTCAACTAGTGTATAATACCGGAATTACCTGTGGTACAACAATAGAGAGCGGTTTAATGTATTAGCGACCTTGTGTGCTCGTTGTGGCGGAAAAGTGGAGACTAGGGTGCAGTCAATAGGAATATAGTAGTGGCTTCTACTGCGGTGTTGTCTGTATAAAAATGTCATATAGCTATTTTACAATAATAACTAGCTG
This sequence comes from Achroia grisella, assembly GCF_030625045.1. Classification (NCBI taxonomy): domain Eukaryota; kingdom Metazoa; phylum Arthropoda; class Insecta; order Lepidoptera; family Pyralidae; genus Achroia; species Achroia grisella. The sequence goes on along the minus strand of NW_026713039.1, from coordinate 2,856,325 downwards.
TACCCAAATGTACCCGAAGAGAAATTTAACTTTAATTTTCTAAAAAAAAAGTATCTTAAGTTACTTCATATTACATCAGCTACCTAGCAAAAAAAGTTCCGTCAAAATCGGTCCAGCCATTTCAGAGATTAACCGGAACAAACAGACAGACAGCCAAAATTGTAAAAAATGTTAATTTGGTGTATGTACCGTATTTATATTCATATGCATGTAGTAAAAAATGGTTATTTCAATATTACAGACTGACACTCCAATTTTATTTATATGCTTGGATGATTCACACAGCGCCGTCTAGTCCAGAGCTAAGCAGAGCTTGTGTATGGCTACTAAAAAACTGATATAAAAAAGAAAGAAAGAAAGAAAGAAAGAAAGAAAGAAAGAAAGAAAGAAAGAAAGAAAGAAAGAAAGAAAGAAAGAAAGAAAGAAAGAAAGAAAGAAAGAAAGAAAATATTTTATTCAGTGCACTGTAAAAAGAGTAAATGTAATGTAAGAGAGACAAACTTCTAAATATTCCATGGATTAACTGTGCGGGTTCCGGGTCCATCGTGTTCTTTTTCGGGCCACTCTAATGCTGTTGGCCGCAGCTGGCCTTTACAGCTTCAAAGGCACTCCTAACAGCAGAAGGACTTATGGAGCAGCTAAAGGCCAACTCCCACCTGACGGATACCACTTTAGTCTGAGGACACCGCTAGGGGTTCAAACCTCGGCTCAGGCCGTCGAAATTTCGGTCGAGTCAGGCTATAATACGGAAACAAATAGCAATTTTTTTTTCTTTCCAGGAGCCAAGATCCAACAACATTATGTACCAGTTCCCGCTTCACCGGATATCATACTGCGCGGATGATAAAGGCGCGAAAAAGTACTTCTCGTTCATCGCCAAAGGTGGCAGCACTGTCAACGGTGTGAACGGCCACGACAACACCCCCAACCTTGAAAAACACGAGTGTTTTGTTTTTATATCAACAAAACTAGCCTCGGAAATTACTTTAACTATCGGTCAAGCTTTCGATTTAGCTTACAGGTAAATTTTTATTTAGTTTTTTTACTTATTGTAGTGTATTATGTTTGTAGTCTGCTGCTTATGTTTTTATTATTACCCCCAATTGTCAATAAAGTAGTATTCATCTTGTAAGCTTGTGTTGATAGAATAGAACAGAATAGAAAATCATTTATTCAAATAAACTTAATTTAAGCACTTCTGAATAGTCATAACAGTTTCTTTTATCTATCGCTCGTTCGGAAAGCTGTCTCATCACAAGAAGAACGAGCAAGAAACTTGAGTGTTGCTCTTTTAAACAATCATTGTAAGTTTACATTTACAAGTCAAAATGTGTGAATACAAACTACCAACCAGCACTATTAAGATCAAATATAAATATACAATAAGATTAAATCAGTCGTAGTGATAAGAGCAGATCAGTCCCTACAAGCAGCACTCGTTCACCAATATGACGGATGAGTCAGCCATCACTGCGCTTGAGCATATTTTAAAATCATTCCATTGTCGAAATTCGACCAATATTAATTTAACATTCAATAAGACTATAGACAAATAATATTAATCTATTCCCAATTTGACCACAGACTAAGAATAAATAAAAGAGTATATATGTGTGTGTGTGTGTGTCAAATACATGTTCTTTTTTCTTTTTTAATTCCAGGAGATTCTTGAACGATAATGGAAAGTATATTGAGATGCAGAAACTCAGTTTGCACAACAAGAAATTAGAACTGCAGGTGAACGCGTACAAAAATCGTTTACAGGTAATAAATAAAAGTAATAAAAAAAAAATTACAAATACTAGTCTTTTTTGACGGCCTCGGTGGTCTAGTGGTTTAGCACACCACTTTACTTCTGATGGTCACGGATTCAATTCCTAACACTCGTTGGTTTCAATTCCTACACGGTACAAACATTTGTATTCATGAATATGATTGTTCGTATCGGTTAGTGTCTATGTATATTATGTATTTACAAACAAATATATGTATTTATATCAGTTGTCTAGTCCACTTATGTACCGCCTGCTGAATATTTAGTGCCACTCCCTTTCCTAAGGTTGTCTGTAAGAGATTGCGTTAGCGATAAGAGCGCCTTCTGTAATATTCTTTCTTTAATCTATTGTTATATTTTTAAATATATCTACTTTTAATGTTAGTGCAAATAAATCATTATCATCATCATCTGCTTCTTCCTTATCCCATTTATTTGTGGTCGTCGTAATATGTTTTTCTCTTCCATTCATCCCTGTTCGCAGTCATCGCGTTATTTACTCCCTTTCTTACCATATCATCTTTCACACAGTCCATCCATCTCTTTCTCGGCCTCCCTCTGCCCTTATAACCATCCACATTCAATAAAGCATTATAAATAATAAAATTATTTTGCAGGAGTTATCAAAGATTACATACAAGGATGATCTGTCAGCGTACCTAGCGAGGAACAGCCTCTCAGAGATCGCCGAGTTCAAACCACCACCAGAGTTAGAGAAACAGATCTCCTCTCTCACACTCGCCAACGGTTTCAGCGCTATGAACGGGAACAAAACGCCTGAAATCTGTAAGTACAATTAACTCATAAAAATATTTTTGAAACTGAAGAGGAAACGCCACTACACATCCTATGTGGTTGTAGCCCACTCATGCATAAACGAAATATCTCCTTTGGAAAGTTTACACTCTATCCTCAGGAGATAAAAACCATCGCACTTACAAGAATATCCTTCAATTCTTGTCCCTGACGGGTCTAGGTAGCGGACTCTGAAAAAGGGTGAGCACAATAGATCTATGTAGGTCACAGTGCTACAGGTCGAAGCACCTGACAATAGTCCAAACAACCCAATAAAAAAAATTGTACACCCGGTGGAGGCATCAGTAGAGCATCATACGATGAGCACATAAGGTCAGGTGAGTCAGCCCATCTAGGCAAATGGCAATTTATCAGGTTCCCAGGGGAGATCACGTATCTGGGTGACTTGGATGACTAGGCGTTTTTATTATGCATGAATTTATAAAATATGTATGTATGATAGGGAAACGTTAGCACATTTGTATGAAAGTGACACAAGCCTGAGCTATACTTGATTTACTGTACTTACTGTACTTTCACGCAGAAACTACTAAACGAATTTTGATGAAACTTTACAGTAATATAACATATACGTCAGAATAACGCATAGGCTACAATTTAAAAAGGTATTATGTAAATTGGGCGAAATCATAGTAATAATATAAATGCGAAAGGTTGATTTTAATGAAACTTTACAGTAATATAGCTTATACATCAAAATAACATATAGGCTAATAATCTAACGCGGCTGAAATCGCGGGCACAGCTAGTATATTCAAGTAATTTTGATTCAGACGAAGCTGCGCGAGTCAGCTAGTAGTATATATTTACAGTAAGTACGGTACGTAATTTTTTTTAAGTAATTTAATTTTTTTTATATTTATTTCCAGCAACAGACGCACTGTCCAACAATTCAACAGATACGTTCAATTCTAGCAACGACAACAACTTATTGTTATCCACACCACCACCCACGCACAATGGGAAAAACAACTTTAATACTGGGTATGTAGCTTCATAATACCATATCTTATCTATAATAATACTGACGGCCTCGGTGGTCTAGCGGTTTAACACACCGCTTTACTTCCGATGGTCACGGGTTCGATTTCTCGCATGGTGCAAACACTTGTATTCATGAGTCTTGTTGTTTGTGTCAATCAGTCTGGGTGTTTTTTATGCATATTATGTATTTACAAAAAAATATTGTCTATAAGTATTTATATCAGTTGTCATCTATAACACTTTAACATTAATTTATTTTAATTGGCCAGTATGGGATATGCTCTTAGCCTGTCGAATCGAATACATTTAAAAGAAAAAAAACATCAAAAGTTCGCAGGAGCCAAAACATAAAAATAAAAACAATTATGAAAAAATAAAAAAATTATGAAAAAATAAAAACTCTGTCAACTACAAATTTATTTTTATATATAAATATCACATTATAATTGACAATACAAATTCAGTTGCTTTTTTTCCCATATTCGTCCATCTCCTTTTCAGTGATGGAACAGGCAAAGATCCACAGTTGCAATAAACAGGTTGTATTCTATGTCAATTATAGGTTGACATTTACAAAACCGATTATTACCGAAATTTTTGGCAAGTCTATATAGAAAACCGAAACATAACTTTAATATTGGTAATATCACTAATATTAATGTATTTATAGTTATTAATCGATTTTATTTCTTTCTTTACAGTAAACTCTTGGGCGATCTGTCGTCAAGCAAGAATCCCGTAGTAGGCACTAAACTGGAAGGATTACTACTGAATTCGGACTCAGATAGTGGTAAGTTCAAAACTTTTATTATACCTGCATATATATTGTTCTTTCGTCTATTTTTATACCTGTTTGTAACTAAGATTGTAACTTAAGAACTTAAGATTATTTTTTAAATTATTCGCTATTATTGAAGAATTAGAATACACTTCATTACTTATGGTATTTTATTATGGGGCAAAGCAGCTGATATAAATAGAATATTTACTTTACAAAAGAGGGTCATTCGCTCCATTTATGGTATGGGTTCCAGGGAGTCATTGCGAGAATGTTTTAAGGAAACAAATATCCTCACCGTTGCTTCTCAATACATTTATGAAAATATCATCTATGCCAGGAAGAATATAGACAGTTCTCAAAAGAGTTAGTGATTGCACCAATAAAAGCTTACGTAACAATAACAAACTGATTTTACCTAAATGTCGTTTGGCTAAAGTTAGTAATTCGTTTTATGGCAGTTGCGTAAGGTTTTACAATAAAATACCAGAATCTGTTATAAATCTGCCAGAAAAAAGATTTAAATGTTAACTAAAACAGTTCCTTTGCAAAAAAAGCTTACTACAAAATTGAAAAATTCGTTAACGATAATAATATTTTTATAGAAAAACTTTAAATCCATAGCACTGACAATATTATCTGATTACACTAATAATGAGTGCGTAGCGATTTATATGTTGATTATCGCATTCAAAAGGCATGCGATAATCAATAAATAAATATATAAATCACTTGTAATTATTTATATAAAAAAAATCATCTATTAAAAAGAGCAACACACAAGTTTCTTGCTCATTCTTCTTGTGATGAATCTGCATTCCGAATGAGTGGTAGATTCAAAATATGACTATTCAAAAGTGCTTGTAATGAGTTTATTTGAATAAAGATTATTTCTATTTCTACTTCAAAATGAGGAATAAAATACCTATATATTATTTTTACCCTACCGCCGCGAAAGGAGGCTATTGTTTTTAAGGTAGATATATAATGTATTTATGTTGTATGATATATCATTGTATGCTAAATACTTCAAATATTGGATTATATATATTTATTTTATTTATTGCACTGTAAGTATTTTACAAAGAACATAAATAAGTCATTAAAAAATACAATAAATATTAAATAGATAAATGGCTGATTTATCGCTTATATATTCCATATAATATTTAGTATTTATTGTATTTTTATAAGATCTTACATTTAAAAACCTTATCACCTATCAAAATTTATAGAAACGAACTTTTATGCTGTTAGTAACTGAAAAAAAATTTTTTTTTTGACCTATTTGTTTATTGCTTTTGTTTATGTGTCTATGGTTTTATTCAAGTTATTTCCTAATAACTGTCATTACTGTGAGAGTGTGTTACAGAATACCATAGTTTACATACCGCAGTCAGCATCTAACGACTTTCACTTTCATTTGTACATGTAATTAAGTTGTTTTCTCACTAATTGCAGACTTCGACCCACGCGCATACGAGTCTGAACCCGTGACTCGGTTCGCTGCACCCGTCGAGAACGCCACACCCACTCCGCCACTGCGTTAGTATTTTATGTTTAATGATTGTAAAATTGATTAATTTCGTAAGTTGTGTAAAATTAACAAAAGTATGCTTTATAAATATGTAAAATAGAATCTTTTTTAGTACAGTAGATTGGAATCAAATATTATTTGTATGGGAATTTCTGATACATATTTTCCTTTTTAACCGACTTTAAGAAAGGTTATATGATTTATTCGATTAATAATAACTAATTCGATTCTAGATTTCGTGGTTAACCATGGTTCTCTATATTTTTAATTAATGTATACTAGTACATTACACGTTTTCAGTACAGTCGCAAATGTAAAATATCTAAATTATGAGTCATATTTTTATCAGTTTCAAACAACATCGGTAGTAAATAAGTAATTTATTTGCATTACTGTCTATACATAAACAATTAAACCACAGTGATATTAGCAAGCAGCGCTGTAATACGCGTTTGTCAGGAGGCATGCAAATTTTTATTAAAAAATAAATGATTATTTTTTTTGCAGTAGCTCCACCCCCGAAATCTTCAAAACGCCAATCGCCACAACAAGTCGCGCCGCAACCGCAACATTCAACCCCTGTCGCAATAAACAGCGACATCTTCGGTTCAACCCCGTTCATGCCAGCGCAACCACAGTCTGCACCACAGACTTCACCCTTCGTCACCGCCTCCACGAAGCCCAACTACGACATAAGTGACTTCAACCTCCAAACTTCAGTCTTTAACACCAACACGTCGTTTACGAACGGGCTATCCGGCTACGACCCGTTCGACACCGCCAAGACTGGGAACATCTTCGGTAACGGCTTCGGAAACACCTTCAACGGTTTCGGTAACCTGAGTGAAAAGCAGACTGTTGAGTTGGACAGCAGTTTCAATGGATTCCTAGATAAAACCATTTCGGAGATGAAGGTCAGTACCTATATACTAATATTATAAAATGCAATATGTGTCATACTTGTGAACGGGTGCTGCTTGTAGTCCGTTGAGATTACGACCTCTGATTAGACTATTTCCTTTTGACAAAATTGCAATAGCATATGCTGGTGGACACTCTATTCTCTCAAATTTGAATTTAAAAACGAATCTGTTTTATTGTAATCGTGTACAAGCTTATTTGAAAATAATACGAGCAAGTTTCTTGTCAGTTCTTTTCATCTCCAATGTACTCCGAACTGATGGTAGATTTGACATATCATAAGAGTCTGTAATAGATCTACACAAATAAAGATATTTTATTTTGATCGATTAGATATATAAATGTTAAAAAATAATTACTAAAATTTTTAAAATAATGAAATAATATTTATTATTTTTTTAATTTATATTATGTTTTCGTATTATATAGAACTGCAAAATCAGCGAGTAATATAGACTGTATACCGAGCAGGCAGCACCGAAATCAATCAAAACATTCCGTCCATTTGTTTGAGGTACATAACACGTTCAAACCAGCAAAATCCTACTACTTATTATTTTTCTCATCATCTTATTCCCTTAAATTCTACTCCAGCAACATATTAATTCCACAAACTCTGCTTAGTTTTTTTTTACGGATGATAATGAAATGGTGCACCCACCTGCGCTAACGGTTTATGCTGGCGGGGCACCAGTGAAGGATGATAAGATGAACATGAGGTCAGATCAGTTAGCTCATCGTGACAAATTCACCAGGAATTCATCACGATGGTTTCCAGGGGGAACCGCGTGGAGGTCGACCTGACGTGGTACATTCCTAGTAATGGGGTCGTAAATCCACATTACTAACAATCTCAAATTAACTATACAAAGATAGGTTGGTATAAAAACATTTATAGACCCTTTTAAGAACCCATTCTTTGGGGTAAGTCTTATTGGGTAAATTGATAATTGATAAATATAATGTAAATAGTATTATATATTAGTATGTAGTAGTTATATATTACATCGTTACTGTTCTTACAAATAACTTTCTTTTTGACAGCTCGACGATCGGTAAGTCGTGTTGATATCGAAGGTTTCTAAAGTTTTTTACTGTGTTTTTACGATTACATCATATTAAAATAACAATAACTGGTTCAGGAATTCGCCACCATTATGATTTTCTATGTTTTTTTATGTGTTTTGTAATACTAAAAACTGTTTTATTTAAATAAAAAACCGTAACTTTTCATAAAATTCAAGAGTTGGAAAGGAATTACTGGAAACCAATAAATCCTAATATAACAAATTAAAAATTTTGTTTATTTGTACTGCTTTTACGCCTAAACCGCTACATGGATTAGGATGCTAGATGGGACGTTAAGGCTTCTTTACAAATGCATAGTAACGCAAAATTACCAATTAATTTTAGAACGGTTTATTTTTGTCCCCAGGATGGTTTCAGCCGAGGGATCAGCTTTGGAAACGATGATTTTTCAATAGACAACCTCGATCCCCTGAAGAAGAATTAAGAAAATAGTTTATTTTCTCGAAAAATAAATATAATAGGTAATTTAGTTGATAATTATATGTGAATCTCGTCTCGATGCACACGACATAGAATAAAATGCAATAAAATAATATTATGTGAAACGTAATTCGATTTTAGTTATAGTTATTTTTAGTTTTTAAGGCGTCGTGTGGAAAGAGCCGATATTTTTATAGTTATGTGTTGCCATGTTATTGGTTACAAGTGTAGTATTCGACAAATTCGTGATAGTAGTTATTTTAATTATGTTTTTTCCTATTAAAAAACATACTTCTTTGAACTTCCACCTTCTATGAATCTCGATAATAACCAGTAATGTGACAAAACATTACTATGTATGAATATAATTTTATTGGAAAAAAAATGAATTTTTGGTGATAATATTATTAATATTATACACTATTATGTAATTATGCTCAATGTCATTCCAAAAGTGCCTTAATTTATAATAAATATCAAAACAACAACATAAAAATATTATGACTTTTTCTATTAAGTTATTTGTAATGTATAATCAAAATTCATAATGCATGTTTCATATTTAGATTTTAGGACAATAATATGAATTTAAATAATAACTGAATGAAAAAAAAACGTGGACCAAAATTTACCAGTCGAGAGAAAATTTGAAGAACGCCTCAAATTATTCTGTGATAATTCTCTTTATGTTGAGGGGCTTCAAATACTTTTTAATTTATATAGGTATAACTAACAAAAAACGTCCGAAAACGACCGGAACCAACCATAAAAGCGTCGCTTTTTTACTGGCTGTATATAAACAATGTTTACCGTCGTATTTATGTATACAAGTATACCTACGGATGACATTGTAGCTATAAGGGTCAACATTCCATGAACATATTTTACAATGATAACTATTTTATTACTATTGTGCATTGCCTTTACAGGTCAATGCTGCTGTATATAAAGTGTAAAAATAGCAGTAAGCTAGCGGAATAGTCAAGTGTGAATTAAAAAAAAAAATTCTTATAAGACATGTCTGTGTAAGCAATTATTTTTAAATTTCGAATCTTAATCTTTATTAAAATACTGTACTATTGCAAAATATTCATTGTATACAGTTATTTTTTAAATAAAAAGAGCATTAAGAAATTTTTTTAATGTCTATTAGAAACTTAAATCTGCTGTTTTTTCACTTTGTATAAATAATTATTTTAGATTTGTATATTGTGTCTCGTAATTATCTGTTGTATCCAATGTCACATTAGTGGAATATTGTTTTATATTTTGTATACACTAATGTTACGTTAAGGCCAAAAGATATACATAATTGTGTATTTTCTGTAATAAAATTTATGTTTCTAGTTTGTTGTTTTATTTATACATTCAGTCACAGAGTAATTAACATTGTATGTTATAAAGGCTGCCACCACTCTCATAGACCGCGAGCCAGCCAGCGTAAATTACCAGTCACCAAAGAATGCGAAGAATGTATAATATTACGGTATATAAATTAGTTTATTTTTAAAAAAAGCAAAAAAATATATCCTGATATTCTATATAAAATAAATGAGACTATGAACAAATAAATCCATATATATACTATAAATTAGCGTGTGTCTGTATGTTTGCTTTTCGTGATTAAATAGCTTCCTATAAGCAGCCGAAATTAATATAAAAATAGATCACCATAACGAAGCGAAGGTTAAATTTTTTTCAAAAAAACAAAGTTGCGGACAGCAGATAGTAGTAAAAGGACGATATAGTAATTTAATACTGTCAGTGATCAATTTAATAGACGGTTTATAATTAAGAGGGACGTCTTAATGCCCAGTTTTATTTTTTAACTTTTTAAAATTGCACTAACACTAAAATCCACTCTTTGTATTAATAAATATAATAATATAGTAATAATAATAAAGACATTTGTTCACCATTACAGCCCGTATTAATGTTTTGAATATTTATTCATCATAAATAACCGGTAACGAAATTAGTACCGCGTCTCTAGAAAAGTCAAATGTCCTAGCCTAACTACTCTGTGCAAAGTTGCTGTCAATTGTCAACTATATTGTACTGTCAAATAAAATCGAATTTCAAAAAACGTCATGTTGAAATTGTTAAATTACGACAGCAGAGAAATTGCATTTAATCTTATATTATATTCATTGTCGTAAACTAAATAATGCTCTCTTATATGATCTGAAGTAATCTTAGTTCTCACCGATTCAGTATTAAAAACGTGGCAGTATTAAGCGAAAATGGTGGACTTAAGTGGCGGACAAGACGGGCCGTTGGAGCATGCATTTTCTAATAGTGTTTTTATCGTACCCGGCATTATTGTCATCAGTTTAACAGGTAAGAACCGATTAAATTATTATACTATACTTATTTCCAGCTGCATCGCTGACTAGGAGACGTCTCATTCTAGTCCCTCAATTCCTTTAGAGACCGCTCAAGAATTGTAATATTTTCACAATGTATTAAAACGCCGGTTATATACATATAAGTTTTTTATATAAAGTATATATAAGAGTTCAACGCTACTGGTGTTTCTCGCCAATTCTTTCTGATTGAATTTGATTTGTAAATGTGGGGGTAGATAAAAAATACTATTGAATTATGCTTAAAATTAAGTTTATTTTAATGAAGATTATTTCTATTCTATTATAGTAGTTTATTTTTGTTACAACACTTAGCAGTTTTATATATTAAGAAATTATAACGATTGCTTTAGATATTATGGCCAACTGCCTGTGTTTATTGACACCTTTTGCTACTGTGATACATATTCATACTTTAGAATAAAGAAAAAAAGGAAGAAAAATATTTTATTCAGTGCCATGTAAAAAATACAATATAAACAACAAACGAAAAAAAGATCAAATAAAATGTACATATTATTAAATTGAATTTACCGTGTAGATAATTAGAAATAAATACTTTATGGTATTTTGATTAAAAGCTTGAAATTGTGAATCTTATGCTCAGATAACTATGATTGATTTATCTATACATCTATACTTAATACATACAAATAAAATTAGAGTGTCCCTTTGTAATATTGAAATAACCATTTTTTACTACATGCATATGAATATAAATAAAAAATATTTTGGTGTATGTACCCCACATACACCAAAATATTTTTTTTTACAATTTTTGTGTGTCTGTCTTATTGTTTCGGCTAATCTCTGAAATGGCTGAACTTTGGCGGGACTATTTTTGCCGTGTAGCTGATGTAATAAGGAGAAACTTAGGATACATTTATTTTGGAAAAATTAAATTAAATTTCATGCGAAAGAAGTCACGAGTACAGGTAGTACATAATAAATCAACCTAACTTTTGCCAATCTTGCTATTATGCAGTTTTTATTCACACAAAATCTTAAATAATTAATGCTGAACAAGATTTATTTAAAAGAGTTACATGCTCAGTCTTATTCACTGGTTTCCGAATGAGTAGTAGAATAAACAAAATATTCAAAAGTGCTAATAATAAGTTTATTTGAATAAAGATTATTTATATTAATTAATACTGCTCCAATTTTAACTGCTATTTTATTAGTTGAGAGAAAAGACTCCCTGGAAATAAATCTGTCTTCATGTCAAACATCATGACAAATAAGATCCATTAAGCCAATTAGTCTTGGAAAGGTAACAAATCTACAGACAATTTCACATTTCTAATATTAGTAGACGGGGGGAGGGGATTGTAGGGTTGTCAGGTTGTCAGGTTGACCTTGACATGGTTCCCCCTGGAAACTGTCGTGATAAATTCATGTTGAATGATGCTTCATGATTACCTTGAAGGGCTGACTAACCTGACCTCATGCTCATCTTATCATCCTCCACTGGTGCCCCAGGGGCCATTCAAGTATTATGTAAGCAGATTTATTACAATTATTTACCCCCATCCCTCTTGTTAGCAAAAGTAAGCGAGCTTACCCCCTCCCCCAATGCTTACGTAAACATTATTCAATTAATGTATGTCTTTGCTAAAAGTTGTTCTTTTAGCAAAGACAATATGAGGGTTGTAAAAATGTAAAATGTATGTTGGACTCCAGTCTCCGCAATTAGCCTCTCATTCGGGCCGTTGTGCGTGCAGAGCCAGACTACTAAAGTAGCCAGCCAAGCTCCTCCCAAAAGCGCAGAAGACTCCTGGTGTCTTCACAGGCTTCACGGAGCGACCTCACCGTTCCGAGGATTTGTTTTCGTTGTTGGGCCACTGCACTCACTGGAGTGCACGACTCCACGATTACGTGAGCCGCCGTTTCTTCAGCTTTAAAACAGCCCCGACAAAGAGGACTGTCTGTAGCATCAATTTTGTATAAGTGTTTATTTAAGGAACAATGGCCCGTTATTGTCCCTATCATTATTTTAAGGTTATGTCTATCTCGATTAAGTAGATGTGTTGTTAATCGATGGTTCGTTTTTGGAATTGCCACTTTAGATTGTTTGCAATCAGTGGTTAGGTTCCATATCAATATGATCAATATGAGGGTTGCCATTAGTGTAAAAAACGTAAATAACTACCGATGACTTAATTATCATCTAGACTCCTCCACCCCCATGTCATCTAAAATAAGCAAAGCTAAGAAATAGTGCTTACATAATACTTGAATGGCCCCCCACAAGTGTATAACATTAGGCGGGTGAACCATTCCATTAACATCCATAAAAAATAAAATATATATGTATTTATTTATTTCTTTATTTTAGGTATTAGAATAGAATAACATTCATTACATCACACATCAAAACACAATAAAAACGATGCTGACAGCAGCATATAAATTATTATATAAGATAAACGTAAATAAAAACAATTCATTAAATTAGAGATGAAATCATTATATATAATAAAATAACAACAGAATAACAAACAAATAATAATAATAATAATAATGAACAGCTTATTTACAATTTATGCATGATATATAGTTTTACATAGTTAGTAAAGTGTATAATAGATACCTCAAATTATCTTAATATTAAACTTACATTTTGGTTATTTAAACAAAAATGATACAGTTAGACAGGTCAGAGCTAAATACAAGGAACAGGAAGGAAGAACATATAAGAAGGAACATATGATGAATGTATAGAATGTATAGTGTATATGATATTTATTAGTATTAGTAAGCATTTATTTTATCACCATGTATTTCTTCAATTCAAACTACTATTATTTACCTTCAAGTGTTTTTAATCAAACATCTTAGGAACATATCGCGCACCTAGCACATACTTGACAAACTCAAGAATTTCAAATATTTAAATTAGACTTTAAGACAAAAATTTTAGAGTGGATTTTCCAGAGTTTGTATTTCTGGAGTTAATTTAGTTTTGACCTGGATGTCCAATATGTAACATTTCTGAGTTTTATTTAACAGTTTTATTAAAACCTAGCTATATCTGGTAGCTTTGTTTGCAGCGTTTAAATTTATTTATTACACCTATAATACTGCTAATTTTGCAGTATTATTGAGACCTATGGCTCCATGGTCTATTAGTTTAGTACATCACCTTACTTCCAGTGGTTTCAGTGTATGGGGGATTCAATTCATCACCCAATACAAACATTTGTATTCATGAATATGATAGTTTGTGGTGATCTGGGTGGTTTTCCACACACTAAAAATTTTTCGCGAGTACGCTAGTCAACACCAGTCTTCAGGCTATCTATCTGTATACAAAAATTCGTTATAATCGATTTAGTAGTTTAACCTAAAGGTTGTAAATTCGAATGTGGACGACAAAAAATATTTTTTTTCTGAGTTTCTGAGTCACTCAGTTGATGGAAACACCGTTAATAAACTAATCTAGCTGTTTAGTTTACTGCCTAGTAGCGGGTTCCTCACACGGTACAAACATTTGATTTATTTGATATTATACATAGAAAACACTCGGTCTGAGTGTTTTCTATGTATAATATCCATGTATTTATATCAGTTGTCTAGTATCCATAAAACAAGCTTTACTTACATACATTGGGTCTTGAGGACCCTGTGTGAATTATCCAGGGATTAAAAAAAAATATGCAAGCAAACCCGCGTGATATAGCTAGTTCACGATATAATTATGATAAGCAATTGAATACTAATATTCCAATAGCTCAAAAATGTATATAATAACTACTTTATACAGTAAATAGGCAATCGCAAAACACTTGTGATAATAAAAACCAAATAATTTATTATCCGCGTGTTTTAAAGTATAAGCGGTAGCGGACGCGGATTTTTGCGAGTTTCTTTATAATAATAATATCTCACACAGCGCCATCTATTCTCAAGCTAAGCAGACCTTGTGTTATGGGTAGTAGACAACTAATATAAATACATATATATTTTTGTAAATACATACATAAAAAGAAAATACTGAGACAGATACAAACAATTATACTCATGAATATCGTTGGTTCTATCCCTCACACAATATGTAGATATACTGTGCGAATGTAGATGACTCACTCAGGGATCGAACCAGCGAATATTGGAAGAAAGAAGGCGCGTTAAACCGTTAGACCACCGACGCCGTCATAGCATTTAACAATAACCACAGCAAATTACTTTATAAGTTGGTACCCTTTGTTATGTAACTAATAGGAAAGAGGCTGACGGCCCATTGCTCTATTTGATACCATAGGGGGAAGGGGGATTGTTAATAATGTTCATCAGACGGTGATGAACCCATAGCTAACTGTAACATGTCAGGTTGACCCCCACGCGGTTCTGAAATCCATTATGATAAATTCCTGGTAAATTTGTAACGATGGGCTAACTGATCTAACCGCATGCTCATCTTATCAACCTCCACTAGTGGCCTGCCAGCGTAAACGACAGACGAGAGCAACATTCTATCATCATCCATTAAAAATAGTAGGCTAGCTTATTTTTCATATATATACATTGAGTAGACTAACGTAAATCGACATAATCCTTTACCATAGACCACACGTTTAACTACAACGTGTAAGTCCACGTTGAACATCGTGTTATATTATCATCTCAATGATATACTGCATTCGTGATAACAAATGTTATACAGGCATAGACTAACCTGTGGTAAATAAAAAAAAATAACAGTGCATAGAGCCATTTAAAAGAAAACAATAAAAACAGTATCGAACAGAGCAAATCAAATTTCGAATTTCGAATAGTGCAGGATTCTATTTTTAAAATGTCCGAACAAGAGAAGGCTATAGAAGAGATATTGAAGTCGGACGATCCAGTGACGGCGAAGAAGAAGCTTCTAGAACTATTACACTCGGGGGAATTGAGTGATGACGTCAGGGAGAGATTGAAAGCGTTGTTATTTGGGAGATCACCAATTTTTGCTGATTACGATGGCATTACGGGAACGTTGCTAGCGGTTGGACTTGCTATTATAATATTTTCTGTCTTAAGTGAGTATACTTTACTAATATTACGAGTTATGTCTGTTTATTAAGAAATAAGGTAAGAACCTTCTCATGACTAAACGGCTGAACGAAGTTTTTGTGAAGATTATGCCACGAGAACGGATAGAGGTCTGAAGAAAATCGAGACAAAATCGCAAGTAACTGCTATTTTAAAATAAATATCTTTATTTATATAATAATCTACAAGTATGGAAGCCATATCAATAAATCAACAGTTTATTTTATTTTTTCTTTCGCTGCTAAAGCCAAAGATTGTAGCCTATACAGCCATCTGTATCCATTTTATTGCCAAATTTTACGGAATTCAACATTTAGTTTTATATCTATAGTACATCAAATTCTTTCAGTAAATGTACCTTCATGTTGATCATAATCGCAAATAGGATAATCAGAGGTCTCATCAGCTTTTGACGTGAACGCATCACAGACAGTACTTATACACTTGCGGTATCCCGTAGATTCATCCAGCTAAGGTTTTGTTGTTCAAACGAGGAATAAAATGATGTCGGCTTGAGACGTGGTTCGAACCCCTAGCGGTGCCCTCAGAATAAAGTCGTATCCGTGCAGCAGCAGTTAGTCTTCAGCCACTCCATAAGTTCTTCCGCGTTTGGAGTGTCACCTGCACTTGTCCCCTATCGTCCAGTGAAGCTATAAAGGCCAATTGCGATCAATGGCATTAGAATAGTTAGTTATTATTTCTTTTTAGTTTATATTGT
Source organism: Achroia grisella (assembly GCF_030625045.1). Taxonomy (NCBI): domain Eukaryota; kingdom Metazoa; phylum Arthropoda; class Insecta; order Lepidoptera; family Pyralidae; genus Achroia; species Achroia grisella. Next base: position 2,839,885 of record NW_026713039.1, on the reverse strand, counting down.
TTTTGCTCGGATCATAGTGTAATGTTTAATGGATATAACCTTCCACAACAATAATGCTATCAAATGCAAAGATGTTTTTTTAAACACGACTAGTAATTCCAGAGATTAGCGCTTTCAAACAAACAATACATATTAGCAACGGCTAATTAAAAAGGGCATTAACTTGAACATTGGAAATTTTGGATAATCGACTTAACTACTGCAACTTAAAGTCGATTGTCTAAAATTACTTGTTAATGAGTTAGTGCGTTATATTATTAAACATACGATATATTTTGTATAGATTAAGGTCAAAATAATATTATCGACCAAAAGTGATATAATTTTATTATGTTACACATACAAGTGGCGCGTCCAATGAGAATTGCGTAAATAATTCGATAATAAAATGATAAATTATTATTCCTAATTACGTATCTTAATAACAATTTTATTGCTATCAAATATATATGAGTGCTATTAGTAAATTAAACAGTATTTGCTAAATTTATTATTATTATTATGTGACGGCCTCGGTGGTCAAGCGGTTTAGAACACCGTCTTACTTCGCAGATGATTGCAGTTTGGATACTCGCACAAACATTTGTATTCATAACTTTAGTATTATATTTTGTGTCGGTCTGGATGTTATCTATTTATATTATTTCTATAGGTTGTCTAGTATCCATAGTACAAGTTCTGTTTAGATTGGGACGTGATGTTTTATGAATTTCTTAACTTATTATTTAATTTGACTTTTATATAAGGTCATTTATACTATAGTCTTACCTAAACCTAAACCTTTAGTCTTATCTAACTTAACTTAGTTAGATACGATCTTATCTAACTTAACTTATTTCATTTCATTTCATTTCATTTCATTTCATTTCATTTCATTTCATTTACGTTAACATTTGTTATAATAATTGAATGGTGCATCCGGTCCTTACGGTATATGCTGGCGGGGCACCAGTGAATAATGACAGTATGAGCATGTCAAGTCACTTAGCCTATCGTTGAGAATTCATTAGAAATTGACAGAGAAAGTTTTGAAAAGAATCGCGTGAAGGTAAACCTGATAATACATTGCGATCAATGACTAATCCCCGTTACTAACAAACGCCTCCTCCAGTTGTTACAATATAAGGCAAAGAAACTACAAAGAGAGTAATCATCGTTAATTCAATCGTTAGGAATGGCGAAACATAAAGAGGAACAAGAACCTGGCAGCATATACAGTTACCTCAGACGGGTCATATTCATCCATTAGTACTGCTCTTTCGGCTTTATCCCATCTTAATTGGAATCGGCTCTCCTAATTATTCGTCTCCAGAGGCTTCTTGGATACTGATTTACTGGATCGTCATTGGGTCTAAATTTCTACATAATAGATCTTATTTTATGACAGTTATCCATATGAGTCGAAGTCTTCCACGCTTCTTTTGTTCCAAATTGACGTTTAGTATCTAGTAAAAAACTAATTCAACATGTGACGTCATAAATCCAAAATGGCGGACGGTACGTGCGAAATGATACGGTTCTATGTCTTTCCTCGGCTCAAGGAACACCTCCGAGGCAAGAAATTTGAAGACGCGGCGAAGTAATGGCCTCTGTTGAGGGATTTTTGGAGGGTCAAAATAAAGATTTTTTCTAAGAGAATTATTGCTTTAGAAAAAAGATGGACCAATGTATTGACTTGTTAGGAGACTATGTAGAGAAATAAATTTGTTTTGTAACTTTAATCACCTTATTTAATATTGATTATATTATCATTATTTGATCGCCCCTCGTATACGGCCATCCTACATTATCAGTGTCTATTGCTATCGCGTACACGTAATCGGAACTTTGCAGTAATTTGAACAAATCAGTGTTGTTCGATATAAATTAGTATTTTATCTATAGTCGCCGACATATATCGTGGTGAGTTGTTTTTCGCAATTAAATTAACAAATACACAATTTTATTATTAAAATATAAAACATTTTAATTATTTTGTTAATATTAAAAGTATGACTACAAAATGAACATGATAATAAAATAAATCGACTACTGAAAAGGGAAATCTGTGTTATTCAAAATGTATTTATGGTTTATCTTTTTTTTTTTTAATATTTATGTAAATCACGTGACTTTATGATTCTTCTATTTATTATTACAAAAGTGTTCATATATGTTTAGAACGGAGGGAGAGATAAAAATCTGTTAAAAAAACAAAATGCGAAGAATTCGTTCCTTCAATGGAACCCGCGTCCTATATAAACGGGGATCGATCGATCATGTGAGCCGAGGTTCGTACCCTCTAGTGGTGCCCTCAGCCGTCGTGGTATCTGTCAGGCGGGAGTTGGCCTTCAGCCGCTCCATAAGTCCCTTTGGTTTGGAGTACCATCTGCACTCGCCTCTTATCCGGTGAAGCTGTAAAGGCCAGTTGCGGCCAGCAGCTTTAGAGTAATAATAGAAACATGCTAAGAATTCTTGTGCAAGCGCTATTTGTCAGCTGAGTATTAGTGTTTTTATGATTAACTATAATCTCAGATCTAAATCTAATCTTATACTATCAGTACTGATATGTTTGACGAGCTCGGTGGTATAAGCCATAAGCCTAAGACTTTTTTTTATTATTTATTCCAAACAAGTTAGCGTTAAGCTACAAAATCATTACAGAGCTTGTGTTATGGGTACTAGACAACTGATAGATATACATGGATATTCTTTTGTTTATTAGATTTTATCTTAATCTTAATAATCATTACATAGTATAAAACAAAGTCGCTGTCGCTGTCTGTCCCTATGTATGCTTAAATCATTAAAACTACGCAACGGCTTATGAAGCGGTTATTTTTAATACATAGAGTGATTCTAGAGGAAGGTTTATATGTATAATACATGTACACCTGGACGAAGCCGGGGTGAGTAGCTAATGTTTATATATAATACAAATATTTATCTCAAAATATCCTAATAAATAATATGAAGAATCATAAAGATCAAAAGATAACCTTTAATAAAATTTACATACTCATTGTGCAAATAGAAATTTAGAATATTAATCTATTGTACTTATAGTGCAAATAGATACCTTCCCTTTTTTATGTTGGTTATATTTTATATATCGCGCAGTAATTATACATAGACTAATAAAACATTACGACAATGCATAATCTAATGATATTCCTAAAATTTACTTGAGGAAATTTGATTCCAATCAGGAAAATTAGTTGGTTTTGAAAAATAATAGACGATTCAGACTTTGATAATGAACTCTCGTCATAGAAGAAATAATATAAAGCTGTAAAGTCAGCGGCTGCATCAGAATAGTTGAACAACATTGTGTATTTAGATTAATCATTGTTATAAGTTATTCGTATAAAGAAAAACAATATATTAGACCGTTATTACACTTGCTATATACGTGGCGAAAAGGGATATTAGTAATGCGTTTTTATATATATAAATTGCTTATATATAATTTATATATATGTAGATATATATAAATTATATTAATTAATTTATTATAATATGTTTTATAACTATGTAGATAGTTTGTGTAATTATGTGTTTCAAAGGCACCCCATTCTCGCTATTGGTTGCGGGATACCAGACGCCTAGGTTTTGGGAGAATTAGATGTTGTTTCGGCCCAAAAAAGTAACGGGTACTAGTGATCCTGTTGAGATTATGTCGACCTCCACATATCCTCCTTCATCCCTCTTCTTCCCTGAAAACCGTCGTGTCTAATTCTTGCAGAATTTTTCACGATGGGCTACCTGAAATAACCTTAAGTTTGTCCTCATCATGATCATCTTCTGGTGCCCCGCAAGCATCATTTTCATTAACGCAGACAGGTACACCATTTCATAGTCATAAATAATATATTTATCTATTAAATTATAGTTGTTCTTATCTTTTGTTTAAAAAATAATGAAACAAAACATGCAGTGTAATACCGGCTTAATATACAAAGTAGATCTCTGCAGTCTATTTATAATTATCTAGCGCATCTCAGTTTTACGCATTCTATGCCGTGTGCATACGCCTAATTTAGAATTGCAACAATTAATTTAAAAAAAATCATTTCCAAAAGAAAATGGCCGTCCAAGAGTTAGAGGAAGCGCCGTCAATGAATTTGGGGCAGTCGATTACCCAAAAGCTGTCGGATATGATAGAAGGCATGGATTTGCCGACTGTACTACAGAAGATGGCGGATATCACACCTGATGATGAAGAGTCCGAAGCAGCCAGGGATAAGCTGATGAGCATACTTCAGAAGCTTGATGACATGTCAGACGAGGAGAGGGAATCGTTCACGAGACAGGTCAAGGATGGTTTAACAACAAGGTTGGCAGCGAAACTGCAAGATCCTGACTTCTTTGATTCACAAGGATTTGAAGATGCTCTTAAAGAAGCTGTGATTAATAGGCTGCTATTGGTGGGAGCTGTAGGTCTTGTACTGATCATCCTACTTGGTAATTATGTTTTGTTAATACCAAAAAGAAATAAAAGATTATTATGTAAGGAGTAATAAATAATTTAATACATCTCGATAACTGACACAGCGTCGTCTAGTCATAAACTAAACAGCTTGTGCTATGTGTACTATACAACTTATAGAAATACTTAAATATATGAAGTATTTTATATATGTATATATATATAGAAAAACAGACCAATACCGTCAGATAAGCTCAGGAATAAAAATGTTTGTACCATGCAAAGAATCACGGAGACCCCGCGACCATCGGAAATAAAGCTGTATGATAAACCGCTAGGTTACTAAGGTCATCAAAATATTAAACTTAAAAATTTACTACAATTATAACGAGAAAAATTATGACTTTCCTGGATTCTTGACAGTGATGTTAATAACAATCTCAGTTACTTCATACCTATTGGGGAAAGGGGGTCCTAATATCTAATATTGATTGAAACATATAGCTATCTAGTCTTTAACACGTCTACTATCTCTGTTGTTTTTAAAATTGTCTACACGTCTTGTAACATTAGATAGCTAAAATTATGCTTATTTGAAGTATCATAAAAGAAAGTCGGTCTCGAATTATACCTTTTGTCACTAGAGGAACATATTAGAAAAGTTGTTAAAATTTTATGAATATAATACTTATAGTATATCCAAATAACGAAGATTTTTTTGCTTACATACAACAGTAAATTCTTAGTATGAAAATTATTTTTATTCAAATAAACTTAAATATTAAGGCACAGTAATACTTTTAACAGAATTAGACATTTTATAGGACATAAAAAAAGCACAATTCTATAGTATTTATAATCGCTTTAAAAAAGTAGTATGTTCTAAATTCAATCTATGGTATATGTGGGAAAAAGAAAGAAGTATTACGTCGTCTCTATCGCACACTGCTGGCGTCATGCGAGCATTAAACTATCAACAGAGAGTGAGAACAGTGGTGTGTATCTGAGAGCCGATAAATTATAAAGACGAATAGTACACAACCGGTTTTTGTTCTATTTGCTACCTCAGAATTTTTTTCTACGTGAGCCGATTTACTTGTGATTCCTTTTTATTTTAAATCAACATTTATGAAGAAGCCAGAACACCGTATTATTTATACTTAAAAACTCGATTTAGACTATATTTTTTTTAACTCGTGTAACTTTTTTTAACGCCTCTCTTTTTGAATCGACCAAAAAGAGAGGCGATCTAAGTTTGGTGTGTCTGTATATCTGGATATCTCCTGAACGAATGGACCGATTATGATAGTTTTTAACATGAAAACTGATATGACGAGATAATCTTTGAATCGATTTATTTCGATCAATTTGTTTCTTTTTTATTCTGAGTTACTTAAAATTTTATATGGTACCACGGGTATGACCTGAGCATGACCCCTGAAATTTCACTGCCATATCACACCCTTCGACCGAAACACATCTTACAAAGTAAGCTACTGGGCAGTAATAGGTGAGACAGAGGTGCGAGAGGTGATGCAGACGACTTTCTAGAAACTGTACTGTCGGTAAAAATAATGAATTCTCCTCCATCAATAATGTTTTTTTCATACTATGATTGTGGCAGACAATGGTCTATGTGATGGTAAACGGTTACCGTAGCCTATGGACACCAAGGGTGTCACGTGCGCGTTGCCGACTTAATATACCCTTCTTAAAAAACCCCGAGAGAACCTCGGCAGGTAGTTCATTCCACGATCATGTATCCACACTTATAAATACGAAACTTTTCTATCTGTTTGTTACCTTTACAAGACTATTTAGTTAAGCGGATTTCAATTAAATTTAACGTTAAGATATATTTGTCACGACGACGGTCATGACAAACTTTTATCTAAAAATATCAGACAGAGTCGCGGCTAATTTATAGTGTTAGAAATATATATGGCACTTCTTAACATTGTACTATTTTAAATTCCAGTCTTCTTCGGCTACAAACTCTACAAATCTATAAAAGAGAAGGAGAGAAAGAAAGAAGATAAAAAGAAAGCTAAGCAATTGAAGAAGAAGAAATGACCGGCACGCTGTCAACGGACGCACGGATAGATGACGATAAGCTTATATCTTGGAAGTTGGTTTAATATATTAAGAATATAATAATAAAGTCCACATTGAGTACAAACTTAGTAGTAAAAATGCCATTCATAAATTATGGTCTACTAAGGGTGAGATTGTTTTCTTTTTTTGAGGATAACTATAATATTCAATAATGAGGTTCACTACAGTAATTAAAAACGATCAATAATTGTCTATTGAAAGTAATGATTAAAATACAATGTTTAAGTTAACAGATATAGTTTTACTTATCGATAAATTAGTTGATAATACCATCAATCACAATGCTATCTCATAATTATCATTTCTCTGATTGTGAAGCAACTGAAATTATAAGTAGTTCTCAATTGTATAAATTCAGATTTCATAATCAATATTCAGTATCAGTGTTGCCATATGTATGTCAGGTTTTCGGACTAAAAATAATTTAAAATAGTAAATTGGCCGTAATACTAATTTTAAAATTGCCCAATGATATTGAAGTAGATATCTAATTGATAATAAAATACTAAACCTTATGTTTAAGGTCATTACATTTATATTCTTACTTCACATTAGAATTAGGCAGGATGGTATGGTACAGTTACATTAGTACTTTGTCATAATAACAGTATGAATCATTCCTAAACATTTTTTCATTAGATTGCTATTGTGACAAGGCGTTTTATAAGGTATAAGCTTATCCAAATATTAAATATATTTGGATAAGCTTATACCTTATAAATTATGGACTAAAAAACTTTAAAAGCTAATTTTCTTTCCCCTTGTTCCTTAAGACCTGCAACAAGATGATTTTAGACGTAACTTCCAAGATATGAATCAAAGGTATCAAAATGACTGATTTTAATGAATTAAAGTTTAAGTGCGTACTAAATTTTTTATTTCTCTTTTGACGATTATGTTGAAGTGTTAATAGTATTGTAAAAATGTTTTATTTATCCAATTTTTTTTATGAATATGTCTAAACTCGGTTTTAAATTGTAATCTGTATAGTTAGGCGAAAGTAGAATCTATTTTTAAATTTAGAAACAGATTGTGTTGTAATATGGCAACGAAAAAAAATAAACATTTTGTCTATGGCCTAACGCAATAAAACCAAATTTAGACGGATTTATTAGATTTATTTTAATGACTTGAAAGTAAAATTGTAGAATTTGACCAACACATTTCAGTTATTGTGTAGAATTATCCTATCTTCAATTAGATGGCGCCACTTTTTTATGTTTTACTTCCAAAACAATAACACTTGTTATCAAAATATAGGATTAATTTATTAACAGATAATGTAAATCTTTAGAACTTTAGTAATATTCTCCTATATGAAATCCGGATATTAAGATACAAGTGACGCCCTCTTTAAATTATATTTAAGTAGATCAGAAATATATCAATGTGTGTGTGATAGTGTTTTAACTCTATGGTTTTGACTTTTCATTTCTTTAATGTAACATTCCATATTTTATCTACACTGTGTTATTAATGTTCTGTTTAAAAATATAATTTATTTTTACATCAGACCATAGTTTTTTTTTCTATCTTTTTAGAATATATATTTCACTAGTACGGACAGCCCGCATTGGTTGCTACTTTTGTCACCTTTTTAGAATATACTGAAGGTATATTCCACTCGTACAGACGGCCTGGTGCATTGGTTCTCCTCTTTGCAAATTAACCAATCAAACGTTGGTACGGCCGTCGGCCGCCGAGACTATGTCAACGATGTTGGAACACCAACAATCAATTTTACTGAGCAAACTTTGTACTTATCTGTATTGATAATTATGCCTCATTTATTTAAGCCGGCTAGCAACTTGCTTTAAGTTTCAGATGTTGAGATATGGCAGTGAAATTACAGAATATAGACGAATGACATCTTAGTCTAGAGGAAGAGGGTTTATCAAGTTGATACCCAAGCGGTACCTCGTGGAAACCATCATGATAAATTCTTGGAGAATATATAAAGATGCGCTAACTGACCCTACCTCCTGTTGATGTTATCCATGCTCAACTGGTGCCCCGCCAGCGTAAACCTTTAGCGTATGTGTACTATAAAGACATCTTAGTCCTCTGGAACGCCATATATATGTATGTATTTGAGGGTAGCATCACCACCATACTTGCACAAAAAAAAATGAAAAATCCAAATTAAATGTATTTATTTAATTATAAATTAAACATCAATAACATGAACCTAATTTAGGGTCATAAATTGACATGTAAATTACAATTCCGTATAAATGCATATCTGTGCACAATATCTTTAATACTAATTAAATTATATTCTAATATCACTGATTTCGTTATATTTACATTTAATACTAGCGATTAGACCCGGCTTTGCGCGGGTTAATATATATATGTATATATAGATCTAATGGTAAATATAAAATAAAGGCATTATTAGTCGCAGTAGGGTTACGTCTAGTGACCTTAGATTTAATTATACACAGGGAAATGTGCTCAAATTCATTCATACAACCAGACAAGTGTTGTGTTCACCATAACATCGAACAGTGTGGGAGGATAGGGAATTGTCAGTAATGTAGACTGATGATCTTATTGCTGGCAATGTACCATGTTAGGTCGACATCACGCGGTTCCCCATGGACACCGTCATGCTTAATTCCTGGTTATTTAATCACGATGGGCAAACTGACCTGACCTCGTGCTCATCCTATCATCCTCCACTGATGTCCCATTAGTGCACGCGGGTGCAAAATTCCGTTATTATCCATGAGAAAAAACATTGATCAGGTAATTATATCTCTGACTACCCTTATAAGTAGTATTTACAAAGTGCTTTTGTAGAGAATATAATAATATATTATTAAATTATAGAGAATATAATAATATACTATTAAAAGCGATATAGTTATTAGTCTAATAATATAACACAATACAACTCCTCTCAGTCAAATGTTGACTGGAAGAAATCCCTCTCTTGCGACAAGACCGCCATTCTACATATTTATTTTATAAGTCAATTTGCTTACATAATCCGTACAAACAAACTAACAATAATTTACATATAATTTATTTTTATTCCATATAATGAGATTTCTTAACAGTTTATGAATTCTTTTCATTATATAACACTTTCTATCTGTTATACTTATAGGCATTATAAGTATAACAGATAGAAAGTATTATGGCTGGCCTTTAGTGGTCCAAACCTCTGCTCAATCCGCTCACATCTATATTAGCAATATCTTCATACATAATACTTTATATTTGTTTTGTATATACATACATAGTATTATTGAAAACACCCAGACTGGTACACACAATCATACTCATAAATACAAATGTTTGTACCATGCGAGGAATCAAACCCGCGACCATCGGATGTAAGACGGTGTGGTAAACCGCTTGACCACCGAGGCCATCGATGAATTATCATTATAAAGCTTACTAGTTAATAATTACTGACTTCCTATATTTTGGCGTTTAGTTTATACCTCGGTAAAATAATATACAATCAGCCTTATGGTAACCTATTATCGCAATATACAGCATTATTTATGTTTACACTTTCAATTGTGAAATTATTATAGACTATGCCCGCGGTTTCACTCGCAAGAATTTATAGCCTACATCTTATTCTGATGCTATATATCAAAATCCGTTCACTAGTTTTTAGGTGAAAGAGTAACAAACATTCGTACATACAAACTTTCACATTTATAATATTAGTAAGATATAGGGTCACAAATGATGACATCCCTTTTGGCATATAATGTCCACAGCCCTTTTTATCAAATAGAATCCACATCCGTTCTTGTCAAACAGGCTTCGCCCCACTTTTTATTAAATAAGATCCGCATCCATTATTGTCAAAGAGACTTCGGTTCCCTTTTTTCAAATAAGATCCGCATCCATTCTTGTCAAAAAGTTTTCGGACCTTTTTTTATCAAATAGGATCTGCATGTATTCTTATTAAAAAAAAGGCTTTGGACCCCTCTTTATCAAATAAGATCCGCATCCATTCTTGTCAAAAAAGCTTCGGACCCCTTTTTATCAAATGGGATTTGCACCCCTTCTTCCTTCTTCATGTTACAGTTAATAATCAAGTTCATACGACATTGACATGTCGTAGTCCACGTGTCATTCATAGTCTTCTTGCGTTATGCTCTCCGGGATTGGCACTTGATCTTCTATAGAGCGGTCCATCTCTTCTGTGTGGGAACCGTCGGTGCTGGACTGCGACTCGCTGTCACTGTCCGATTCGTCTTTCTGTAATTATATTTATTTACTACATACTTGCATACTATACCATGTCAGGTTGACCTCTACACAGTTCCCCCTGGAAACCATGAATGGGCTAACTGACCTGACCTCATGTTCATCTTATCATTCTCCACTGGTGCTCTGCTAGCGTATACCATTAGCGCAGGTGAAACCACCATTCCATTATCTCCAGGGGGGCCGTTATTTTGTTTGATATTAGAATTATTTAACACGTTGAAGACCGCATTGAATCTTATTTCTCACGTAGGGGCCGGCATTATTTATTGTTAATTACGAGAGGCTGTGTCAAATTAACTAAGTCCGCTATATGCAGTATCTCTTCGTGAGAGCAGCGAGTGAACTACTGTACATAAATTGAAATTTAAATCATGCCCACAGGTAAAACATGGCGTGGGCCCACCCGTGAGCACGCGGGCCGGTAATGTTGTTGCGGAGTGTCCCCCCGGTGGGCATGCGGTCTTTAACGTGATAAAGAACTTGGAGCCCCGAGTTACCTTAAGCGCAAAGACGGTATATGCGGGCGGGGTCGCGTGATAACGGCAGGTGGCGGCTGGTAACGGTAACTTCGCCACCGGCTCGTTGCAGGCTCCCACGCCGGCGATGCCCACTCCACACCGCACGAACAGGACCTGCAGATTTCCATTATAATATCATTTGATTCTTTCTTATCCCATTTATTTGAGGTCGGCGTAATATAATAATAATCTCCGGACATTTCACACAGCGCCGTCTAGACCCAAGTTAAGCTAAAGCTTGTATTATAGGTACTAGATAACTGATACAAATACATAGATATTTCTTTTTGTAAGTACATATATATTATACATAGAAAACACGCAGACTGACACAAACAATCATGATCCTGAATACAAATGTATGTGCCGTGCGAGGGATCGAACCCGCGACCATCGGAAGTAAGGCGGTGAGTGTAAACCACTAGAAAACCGGACGCCATTAATAAATATGTTTTTCTTTTCCATTCATGCCTGTTCCACAATCATCTCTGCAGTACCCGTTTGTTACCTCCGGAGCAGACGGATCTCCATGACAGATTTCCAAGTAAAAAAAAGGCGGATGCAACGGATGCAAGCAATATGGTAGTGATCTACCATCCATTCCAAACAGAAGAAGGAGCAAGACATTGTCGACTATATACAGACCAGGAGTGACCTGACAATGAGGGTGACGCAGCTGGAGTCGAGTTACAACGTGAGTTTCAAGATGTTAGATGGGGTGGTGTATCGGCGCTAACGTGGTAGATTGCCGTCGTCAGTGCCGTGACCACAGAATCAATTTTAATATATCAATATATTAGTTTTATAATATTAATTCATATGTATGGTATTTATAATATGAGCCTAGTAGTCTAAAATAAATAAATAAATAAAACGACATGTGTCACTAACCTGCTTATTATCTCTTAGCACGTGTTGCGAGCAATGCTTAGCGGCGGGCAAGGCACGGCCGCTGCATCGAACCCCGCCCTCTGCGAACACACAGCCGCGGCCACCCGTCGCACCGCGAGTCTCCATACAATCAGTCTGAAATTAAATAAATTTAGTATTTATGTACTCATGTCATTGAAGGCCGCGGTAGTTTAGCGGTTTAACACACCATCTTTATACAGTGGGTTCCGTTCCTCGCACGGTACAAACATTTGTATTCAAGAGTATGATTGTTTGTATTGACCTGGGTTTGTATGTAATACACATACATATGTGTTTACCAAAAAATATATATAACTAATTATACAATCAATACAATCTAATCCATTGATGTCATGGATGGACTCAGTGATGTGGCTATTTAGCACACAGTCTTTATACGGTCGCGGGTTCGATTCGCCGTACGGTACATTTGTATTCATGAGTATGATTGTTTGTATTCTATGGCAACTCAACTATTAGAAAAACACTACCCTAAGCGACTAAAAAGAAGCGATATTATGTTATGCTTTGCAGATTGTTTATTTGTAATTATTTATTGTATAATTATCGCAGTATTCTTAAGGAGCAGCTGCTGGAATGGGCACACCATCTTCAATTCCCAAACTCAAAAGATCTGCTTATAGTTCCAGGACTGACTGCAGATAAAAAAGGAAAAAAAAATGTGTTTATACCTTAGCCCGTTTTTGATGTAACTTTTTCGCAAGTAACGCTTCCACACCATGTTTCCTGTGGTAGCCCGCGTACGCCTTCAGTTTGCGAAGCTGCCTTCTCTCGCGTATAGACAATGGACCGCTCCGGGCTTGAGCGTTAATACTGCCTGAAATAATACATACATAATTTATGGTTAAACACATCAACATAGACAGAATAAGTGGCCTCGGTAGTCTAGCGGTTTAGCACAGCGCTTCTGATGCTCGCGGGTTCGATTCCTCGCACGGTACAAAAATATTTGTATTTATGAGTACGATTATTTGTATCGGTCTGGGTGTTTTCTATGTATATTATTTATATATTTACAAAAAAAAATCTAAGTATTTATATCAGTTGTTTAGTACCCATAACACAATCTTTGCTTACCATAGGACTAGATAACACTGTGTGAATTGTCCAAATATTATTATAAATACTTTAATACTAAAAACGTGTATCTGACTAATATTAAACGATAAAATATTAACAGAATAATTTGTTAAATATTGGTGAAAATATAGGCTAAAGAAATTTTATAGAACACCTCCCAAAGAGTTAATTTGTATTTTTTTCTTATTAATTTTATAGCGGCTAGACTAGACTTCAACAACAAACAAAAGAGTATATATGAATGTGTGAAATACATGGTAGTTATTGCGTATTTTTTTTTTATTAATATTTGTAAATGTGTAAGTTCAAAAATATGTTACAAATTTACCCCGACAAAATAAAAAGTAATTTATTCATATAGGACATTTTCGCTACTACTGAACATCAAAGTTTTATATTAAAACAGTTTATTTACATTATTTATTTATATAAGTTAGACACCAAAATCCCCAGCACCATTAGTATATTAGTGCAGACAATTTTAAACATTTTTAACTCCTAATAAAAAACAGGGTACTTACAGTACTGTTCCTTTTCAGCTTTCAGCGACCTGATATACTGCAGCCTCGCGGTCTGCAGTAAGACACGCAGGCGTCCCATCTGGCGGATATACGCCGCTTGAAGAGTCTTGAGAGCATTCTTTGTCTCCGATACAGCCTCTTCCGCAGTATATACACCAGCCCGCCTTAAACAAAATATCATTTCGTTAATACCTATACTTGAATTACGTCACATCAATATCAGTATTTTTTAAACCTGGTCATTGTTTTTGTTATGGATGAAAGAGTAACAATCATCCATTCATACTCAGAAACTTTTGCGTCTGTAATTTCTATTATATGACCAGGTTTAAAAAATACTGATATTGATGTGACGTAATTCAAGTATAGGTATTAACGAAATGATATTTTGTTAATACCTATACTTGAATTACGTCAAGAAATAAAAACTCATGGACAAATAACAGCAACACAGCGCCATCTAGGTAATTGGTATGCAGAGCCTGTCTTATGGGTACTAGACAACTGATACAAATACTTAGATATTTTTTTTGTAAATATATACATAATATACATAGAAAACACCCAGACTAATACAAACAATTGTATTCATGAATACAAATATTTGCACCGTGCGAGGAATCGACGCTAGGAAGCAAAGCGGTGTGCTAAACAGCTAGACCATCCGACCGAGTAGTAAGAAAGATGAAGTAATTATGTTAATTCTGTTTTTCCTCTCGTCATACTCGTGAACGAGTGCTGCTTGTGGGGACCGGTCTGCCCTAACCGCTACGACTGACTTACTCAATAAGTTGGTTGCATATTTAATATTTTCTCTATTATTTAATTGAACTAGTGCTAGTTGGTAGTTTGTATTCACACACTTCAACTCAAAAATGTAAAGTAACAACAAAATTATTTAAAAGAGCAACACACAAGTTTCCTGCAATATAAGTATATTTCAATAAATGATTTTCTATTCTATTCTATTCTCTCACCATAGCGGCTGGTCCTCGCACGGAGCATCCTCAGCATCAGACAGGTCCTCGTCGTGGCCCCCGCGGCAGTCTCCGTCCGGCCCCAGGGTCACACTGTCGCAATCGCTGTCTGTACAACTCGCGTACTCCATAATCGTCGTCGAGTATGACGCGTTCACTGCTGTCGCGTCGATTTGTTCTGTAATAATTATAAGTTTTGAGAAAATCGCAATTATCTATATATTAATAATAACTATAGGATGGGGTTTTTCAAGAAGGGTATATTAAGGTTTCTTTAGGGTCGGTAACGCGCACGTGACACCAAGTTAATTTGGGGTTTTTGTCACTACACTAGTCACCACTAATAGATCTAATAAGATTTTTAGAGAGGCTTGTCAACCTTGAGCAACGCTTGTCTAAAGACTAGGCACAGGTGATGATGTAGTGATGTATGTGATAATGGTCTGGTGATGATACTCACTGAAGGGGTCGACAGGCGTGGACGCGAGTGGTTCCGAGTCGGCAGGGTCGCTCACCACCGACACAGCTGACGCGCATGACGTCGTTCTTGTCCTTTCCGGCCTGTGAGGATCATTAATCATAATTTATTTTATTTATTTATTAAAACTTTAATACAAAAATAAAAGTGTACATGATAGTTTTAACACCTAAGGCATTTTCTCCTAAAACACAGGGCAAACAGAGATTCATGCGGGCCAGTGCATTAAAAAAAAGTATCTGATTAAATATACAAAAATACATCCATAATTATATATAATACATAATATTTAATAAATAAACCTTAGTAATATTATAAATGCGAAAGTTTATGAGTATGGATGGATGTTTGTTACTCTTTCACGCAAAAACTACTGAACAGCTTTTGATCAGAATAACACATCCCCACACGCTGGAACCTAAGTGGTCTCGAACAGTGCGGTTTCAGAGGAGTTTCCTCCCGCGTACACTTAGATTGTGGAATGAACTTCCTGCCGAGGTTTTTCCACGAGATTACAGCATGGGGTTTTTCAAGAAGGGTATATTAAGGTTTCTTAAGGGTCGGCAACGCGCAAGTGATACCCCTGGTGTTTCAGGCGTTCATAGGCTACGGTAACCTTTTACTATCAGATGGGCCGTATGTTTGATTGCCACCATCGTAGTATAAAAAAAACATAGGCTATAGTCATATGGTGGTGTCCTGTGTCGTGTGATGGTATCCTAGTGACATGTGGTCGTGTCGTGGTGTGATGTAGTAGTGTCCTGCTGTCAGTGGTGGTGTCCTGTGTCATATGCTCTTATCTGGTGTCAGATGGTGGTGTTCTGGTGTCAGATGGTGGTGTTCTGGTGTCAGATGGTGGTGTTCTGGTGTCAGATGGTGGTGTTCTGGTGTCATGTGGTGGTGTCCTGGTCCCAGTGGTCATGTGCTGTATCATATGGTAGTCCCCTGGAGTCACTATGCGGTGGTGTACGTACCGCACGTAGTGCTGCAGCTGATGCAACAGCGTCTCGGCGGTGGCCACCGGCGGCGGAGGCGCGGCGCTCCGCAGCCGAGCCTGCAGCGCCAGGCGAGCGTGCTCGTAGCACAAACTGCAAACAATTACAACAAATCATTGTTATGGTGTGGTTCTATTTGTTGGTTAATATGCTTTAAAACAAATAATGTGTAAGTAAAAGTTAATGCCCTGTACAAAATTGTGAATTACCTTATAAAATTACAATTTAAAAATATTGTTACAAGTCTAGGCAGCAAACTTTGAATAAGGATGAGCACAATAGATCTATGTAGGTCGCAGTGCTAAAGATCTAAAGCAAGGACACTGATTAGACTATATCCTTAAGGCAAAATTGCAATAGAGAATATGCTTGTGGTCAATCTATTCTCCCAAATTAGAATTTAAAAATCAATCTGTATTATTGTAAACATGTACAAGCACACTTGAAAAAATGTGCGTTTCTTCTCAGTTCTTTGCAGCTCGAAAGCAGTCCAAATGACGGTAGATTTGACATATCATAAGAGTCTGTAATAGACCTACATGTTTAAAAATATTTTGATTTGATTAGTAATTGTCCGACATGATGCCCACGCCTTCTTTTCATCATCACACCGCCATCAACAGGGAATTCGCCACATACTGGAACCTGAGTGGTGTCGGATAGTGCGGTTATAGAGGAGCTTCCTCCCGCGTACACTTAGATTGTGGAATGAATTACCTTCCGAGATTTTCTCACGAGATTACAGCATGGGGTTTTTCAAGAAGGGTATATTAAGGTTTCTAAAGGTAGGCAACGCGCACGTGATACCCAGTCCTACGCGTCCATAGCCTACGGTAACCATTTAGCACCAGATGGGCCGTATGCTTGTTTGTCACTATGATAGTGCACCTGACAATAACTCAAATACCTCAATAAAAAAAATACCTCTGATCCCTATGATCGCGCTGTTCAAGTGGTGCTGGCAGTTGACACCTGTCGCCGTTGTTCGAGGTATGCGTACATTGTCTGTACGGTGCGGTTGGGTCCTTCAATATATGCTCGTAGCAGTACTGTCGCCCTGTTAACACTGGTAGGGTGCACTCGTAACCTTTGTATGCGCACATCCGGGAGCGAGAGACGATTTCTTGCTGAAGCTGTGGAAATATACAATTATGTATATAGTTTTTTTTTAGCCGGCGTAAATAATAAAAATAAAAGATTTTGTCGAAAAAATGAAAAAAATTGTTTGGGGTGAGCCACCCTTATCACTATAAAAATCTATACATATATGTAAGTAAAATTGGAGTGTCTGTTTGTAATATTGAAATAATCGTTTTTCACTACATAAATATGAATATAAATGCAGTATATACACCAAAATAACATTTTTTACAATTTTTGTCTGTCTGTCTGTTTGTTCCGGCTAATCTCTAAAATGGCTTTACCGATTTTGACTGGACTTTTTTTGGCACGTAGCTGATGTAATAAGGTGTAACTTAGGCTACTTTTATTTTAGAAAAATTATTTTATATTAGAAAAATACAGTAATTTCACTTTGTTTTACCATGTGGACGAAGTCGCGGGAACAACTAGTTAGTTATAAACCTATACTCAGACCTACTGAATACACATGTAAAATTTCCTCAAAATGTGTCAAGCCATTTCAGAGGAGTATAAACACGAAATCTGTGAATTTTATATATTAGATGAATTTCACCATTGCGTGGACTAATGGAATATCGGGAGCATCATTCCCTGATCACTCATTATAGAATTCTTTCATATTGTTTTTGTTATTTACCTGTGCTCTTAGTATTTCCTCCTCCGTCTTCTTCACCATCTCAGGGTCTGGCGGTTTGATGGATTTGACCTGTGTGATCCTTATACCTGAGGATGGCCGGCCTCCACGGCTCAACATCCTCACCTTTGGAAGGTGGATCATTTTCCTTGGTTGCTGCGACATATTTGGTAGAGATGATGGCTTAACTGAAATTGTACAATAATAATAATAACACTGGACAAGTTTAGTTGAAATATAAATAGAATTTATAAAACATTGTATACCAACGAATTGCTCCTACTACAAGTGAGTAATTTTAGCGTTCTTTAATTTTAACAAATAAAATAACAGTTCATTGTAGCTGATAATAATAATAATAATAATCGACGGATTGCAACACTACTGGTTAAAGGCGTTCTCGGCCAGCCATGCAACCTTAGCCGTGCAATTCCAGAGTGCCCTCGAAAACAGGGCGCTCCCGAACTTCCTTACAACCGGGATCACTCATTTAGCTCCTAAGACGGACGATACCGCGGATCCATCTAAATATCGCCCCATAACTTGTCTTACGACAATATATAAGACGTTAACATCTGTTCTGAGCGCTAAGATCTCTCGTCATGTGTACGAAAACAAGATCCTATCTAGCGCTCAGAACGGATGCAGGGGCGGTAGCCGCGGATCGAAGGAGCTTCTCCTCATTGATGCTGTCGCTGGCCAAGTGGTTAAGCGGAACCGTCGGAATTTCTCCGCTGCTTGGATAGACTATAAAAAGGCGTTCGATTCCGTGCCCCACTCATGGCTTCGGAGGATACTCGAGCTGTACAAGATCGACGGTACGGTTCGGGTGTTCCTGGAGACATGCATGGGACAATGGACGACGATCCTGTCTATCCAGGGCGAGCGATTAACGGATACCGCTGACCGGATTGAGATTAAGAGGGGAATATTCCAGGGCGATTGTTTGAGTCCACTTTGGTTTTGCCTGTCCCTGAATCCTCTCAGTACTTTACTGGAGAATTCGGGGACTGGATTTCAGTATCGGAGAGGAGGTACACGAGTGTCTCACCTTCTGTACATGGATGACTTGAAACTACTAGCTCCGAGTGTCGAACGCCTGAGAGAGCTGTTAAATATTGTAAACGATTATAGCAGCTCTGTTAGGATGGCACTCGGAATAGACAAGTGCGCGGTTCTCCATGTGCAGAGGGGACGGGTCAATCAAACTGAAGGGATCGTTACAGATCCCTCCAACATCAAAACCCTCTCCGACGCTGAAACATACCGGTATCTGGGCATGTCACAAAACATCGGTGTGAGGGAGACGGATATGAAACAGTCAATCCGTGAGGAATTTTTTGCGCGCCTTACAAGAGTACTGAAAAGTTCCTTGTCGGGTGCCAATAAGATCCGAGCATATAACGGCTGGGTCATACCCGTACTCCTTTACACTTTTGGCGTGCTCAGATGGTCTCAAACCGAACTCGAAGCCCTGGATCGGAAAGTCCGCACAACTATGACCCTCCATAGAATGCATCACCCGAAATCGTCAGTCATGAGGCTGTACATCCCGCGGAAGGCTGGTGGTCGAGGCTTGTTAAGCGTTAAGACCATGCACAACCGCGAGATTGACAGCCTCAGGACATATTTTCTGGAGAAAAGAGACGAGGGTTTGCATAGAGAGGTCATAGAATGTGACAAAGGATTCACCCCTCTTTCTCTGGCTAAAGAGGACTGGCGAAAACCCGAAGTCCTGGGTACCTCTCAGCGGGAGGCCGTGTGGAAAGAGAAGGAGTTGCACGGAAGGTTCTTCAAAGCCCTTCACGGGCCGTACGTCAACACGAAGACCTCCGTGCACTGGCTACAGTTCGGTGATCTCTTCGGAGAGACCGAGGGTTTTGTCTGTGCAATACAGGATCAGGTGGTTAAGACGAACAATTACCGAAAGCACATTCTGAAGGATGGCACTGAGGACATCTGTCGGGCATGTCGCCATCCCGGAGAGTCACTCAGACATGTGCTTTCGGGTTGTTCAGCTCTTGCCAACACTGAGTACTTGCACAGACACAACCAGGTAGCCAAAATACTCCATCAAGAACTAGCTCTGAAGTACGGCCTCGCGAATGAGAGGTTGCCGTACTATAAGTACGAGCCCCAGCCGGTCCTCGAAAGCGGCAGCGTCAAGCTCTACTGGGACCGATCCATCATCACGGACAGGACCGTTCTTGCGAACAAACCTGATATCGTGGTGATGGATCGGGCACTTTCGAGGGTGTTTTTGGTGGACATCACCATACCGCATGACGAGAACCTCGTGAAAGCCGAAACTGAGAAAAAGAGAAAGTACCTCGACCTGGCTCACGAGGTGACCGAAATGTGGGGGGTGATGTCCACCGAAATCATTCCAATCGTTATGTCGGTGAACGGTCTTATCCCAACCAGTCTGGAACAACATCTCAGACGGTTGGGATTCCGGGGCGGTTCACTCCCGGGAAAGATGCAGAAAGCGGTGCTGTTAGATTCTGCCCGCATTGTACGCCGGTTTCTGTCCCTGGGGCCCTGAACCCCGGCCGACTGTGCTTCTGCCGGGGGTATGTTGCCATCTCCTCTCCTTAAGAGGGGAGATGAGAATTTTTGGATAAAAATAATAATAATATTTCCGAACAACTCACACAGCGCCATTGACTCTCAAGCTAAGCAGAACATGTGTTATGCCTACTAAACAACTTTTAATTTTTTTTTTGTGTAAAAATATAAATAAAAAATACAGACCAATACAAACATAATGAATACATATGTATGTACCGATCCGTGCGCAAAATAGAACCCGCGACTATCGGATGCCGGTGTGCTAAATCGCTGGACCACCAAGGCCGTAAATCACAGACAAGGTCATCAGACATGAACAGACCCATATTTAGTTTTTTAACCCTAAGTAACGAGGGGCGAGCATAACGACGTCCCTCGGATTAAATTTGTTTTTTATAGGTGTTTCCATAACCGGAGAGTCAGTCACATATATAAAACAACACAGCTTTTTTGTATCACATTCTGACTCTTGAGTTTCGAATGTTTCGATATAGGTCGTCGATAGGTTTGTTGTAGTTATTGTTGAATACATATCCAATGCAATGGAAATTATTCTATTCTATACTTGTTGTAACAATTTCAAGTTGTTTACATTATTCATAGCACGTGTAAATCAGGTATAATATAGGCACGTACTTATACAATATGTTTTCGTTGGTGACGCTACGTAAACGAATATAGTACCTACCTAGTCATCTGTTCCACATATGTAGGGACATAATACAGTGAGGAAAATATATTATTATTTAATAAATGTAAGTAATAATTATACGTAGATAGAAAATTATATTAATTTCACAACACGTAATACACTAAAAGTTTTAAGTTAATGATATTAACTTACGTTCTGATATTCTAATATTATGTGCTTGTAAGAATTTATTATTTTCATTTTTAATTTGAAACATCTTTTATTGAAAAAAAGTGATATACTGGCTAATATGTTAAACGTCTATTTCAGAGAATTACGCAACTAAAGTAAGCTAAGAATGATTTTCTACGTTTTTCCATAGTGGAAAACCACGTAGTCGCGCCAAAATTTCACCTTCGTGGAGACAATAGTCAAAACATTTCTTAATAATTTAGATAACTTAAATGAAAGACACTAAAAAATCTAACAAAACAAAGCAATTTGTAAAAATCGTTCAGTAATTATAGGCTTGTCAATAGACACCCAAATCATTAAATAATAGTTTTCTACGAAATTAATAATGAGGTGTATTGTAAACAGTGGTGGGTCGGCCATTTGCACAGTGTCACAGACTTTTTAGGTTCGTAATTTTAGAATCGTATAATTACCTCAAAAAGTGAATGAATCATAACAAAAATATGCACAAATGAAAGAGGTTAATCTATACTATAATATTAAACATAGTGATAAAGTGAAACATACCTGTGTTTGTTGCAGATCATCATTCTGTCACCGGAGACCTCACTACGTTCACCATCAAGTTTTACAATGGCGTCCGTTTGAAAATACCTATTATAATTTCAAGTAGTGATAAATATTTTTCTGTTAAATTTATTTTAATATACCAACACAGAAATAATTAAATATTTTTTTGTTTTCAATTAGTGCAAAATTGTGATAATTTGTCATAGAAATGCTAAAATTTTAGTTTTCAATCTCTCAAATGTTAACGTGGTCTTTATCCGGTCGCCGCTGTCATAGCGCTGTCCCTTTCCCACTCACGCACGTAGACGGAGCGCTGCTCTCCGTCGTGCTTCCCCGCGCGCAGTCATTGCAACATCCGTTCAATGGCTGGAGGACAAGAAAAATGGTATTTTACAAAAGAGCAGTTGAATTCTCCAAGCAAAAAATGTGGCTTAGATGCAGATAAAGAATTAGCTTATCGGCAGCAGGCCGCGAACCTAATCCAGGATATGGGCCAGAGGCTTCAGGTGTATCCTTTTTCAAATGTGGTGATTTCTAGTGCAATGTTTTTGTCGAGTCATGTGTACAAAACGCGCATTTCGCTTTACAAAACTGTGTTTTTATTTATGAAAAGTCTATTATAACTAGTGCATAAGTATATAAAATGCATAGTATTGTGTTGTGATAGTGTTCAACTGAGTAAAATGTGACTAAACATCGATTCCGTAACGGCGTCACACAAATGCACTTTCGATTGGGCATTTGGGATTCCCCACTCGCAGTTGAGTAATATCTCATAAAAAATCAAGTAAGTGGCTACTATTTTCTATATTTTATGCTGTTTTTGATGAAATCATGAGAGCCATTTAGGTTATGAACGGCGTGATGGCGTGGTTTTGTAGGTCAGTGATCTTGTAGGCGCGAGTCGACTTGAGGACGCTTGCGCGTGACGTAGGGCTCGATTAACGGCTGGTGATCGACCTGTCTGATCTAAAATTACCACATTTTATTGCGTTTCGAATAGCCGGCACCGCATTTGTCCAGCGAGATAACTCCTGTGTTATCATGTTTTCCTGGTACTCGACAATAAACATGACAATTTTCAGACGAATTGCTTATCAAGAAACTGTATCAATTTAAACATTGTTTACATTCCCATCTCATTTATTACCTAATCTTCACAACAACCAACATAATTTGATAATTTCAATAATTATATTGTTGTATGATAACCCCACTTAAATCATGGCTACTTTAATATATATTCAACAGAGCATAATCTCAAAATTTCTCTCTAAACTTTGTTAGACATAAAATGATTATTTTCCATAATTGGTGAAAATCTTATATTTTAATTGGTTTCTCTATTGACTATATGTAACAAAAAAAAAAGCATAACAAGTCAATAGACAAACCAATTAAAATTAATACTAATAATATATGAAATCTCTTTACTCTAACACTATCAACAATTTATCAAATATGTTTATTACATACTGAAATGTACTGAAAAGCAAATAATACAATATTAATCACAACCTTGATCATTTATCATAAATGAAAACATAAAAATAGTGATATTTAAATTAATAAATGATAATGTATACATATCTATTACAATAATAATATTAAACAGAAGAAATATTTTATGCTCTGTGCATTAGCTAAATACTAATGATAATATATACATTAATGAAATTAAAACAATATTTATAAGTATTTATTTTTTCTCCCATCTTCACTAAGTCGATTGATATGAAGGAAATTCATCTACACAAAACTACTTAAGCTCATGTCTTTCATTATATATCTGGTACATAATATTAGGACTATAGTTTGGTATTTGTAGTAAAAAATATAATCTAGATGAGCCCTCAACTTCATACACTTGTAATTTTTAAGTTTGTAACTGATTATTATAAAACACAATTTTATGTGAAAGTTATCTCAATTCATTACTGAAAGCTGTACTTAAATTGTTTCTAACCAACTTAGCTGATCTGACCTCATGCACATCCTATTCTCCACTGGTGTCCCAGTACCATAAACTGTTATCGCACATGAGGGCACCATTCCATGAACTAGTTATGCATCAACAATCGGTCTATATGCCACTAATTTTTAAAGCAAAACAAAGGCTTAGACCTTTTTCCAACTCTCTCTATTCCTAGCTACCCTTCTATCTATATGCCTTCTCATTCTATCATCTTACTGTACTTAATAATAATGTTATATTATGTTATAACCAATAGCATTTTTTTTTAATGGATGATGATGGTATGGTTGAGTTGCACTAACTGTTTACGCTAGCGGGGCACCAGTGGAGGATGACGGGATGGGTATTAGGTCAGATCAGGCCATTATAGTAAATTTACCAGAAATTTATGATGGTTTCCAGGGGGAACCGAGTAGAGGTCAACCAGATATGGTACATTTCTAGCAATGGGGTCATCAGTCCACATTATTAACAATTCCCTCCCCCCTCCCCCAATGTAATGTTTACAAAGCCATATACATGAGTAATGGTGAAAGTACATTGTAAACTTACAATGTGACACTTGGGCCTTTCACTTTGTAAGTGAAGTTGGTACTGCACTGTAGCATGGAAATTGCCTTGTATTTAGGATGTCTGAATTTAATTCTCAGTTTAAAAACTTTATTCTTAATTCAAAATAAATTAAACATTCATTTGAAATAATGAAATGTATAAATCTCTATAAAAATACAATGGCTATATTATGAATATTTAAATCCCTGCCATAAACAATTTTATGCAGTTACACAATAATATAATGCATTTAAATAATAAATATTAAAAAATATATTTGCTCTTAAGTTTTATTTTAAGTCAACATTTTGGCGCCAAACTTATTGCGCCTTTTTAATAAGAACTTTAAAAGCAATGTAACAATATGAAAGAGTTATAGGAGAGCAATATGAAAGACATTATTAATATTAAAAAACATACAAATTATAATATTAATAGTGAGTTTTGAACATTCTCGTTTTATTACCTAGTAGAGTCTGTAATTTAGTATTCATGTAATCATGCCATTTTTTATTTCATTAATGATAATAATAATAATATGCCTGATAAATTTATAGTGCCAAACTAAGCAACATGTAAATTTTTTTTTATTGAATGTTTTGGACTATTGTCACGTGGTTTAGACCAGTAGTACTGCAGCCTACAAAAAACCTACAAAAAATATTATAACATGTTCTGCTAATTTTTGGACAATTGTAGAAAAAAAGTAATAAACAAGTAATATAGAAAATGCCCAGACAGATATTCATTCATGGAAACTTGTCATTTTGCATTATGTATTATATTAAGGATGTAACATAAATGTCTTAATTTTCAATATCTTCATTCAATTTTGATATCTATACACTTTCACTGAAATATCAGTTTTAAATGAATATTCCTGATTCAGTTTGAATTGTCTCTATGAAGTACCTGTATCAACATCACTACAAAAGAAATATATTTTTGTTCAATACAATGAAATATATCACAAAAGAGTACCCACTTGTAAGGAAACAGTATTCATTGTGTTTGTTACAATGAATTTTAAAAATAGGTAATTTTTTTTTAACTATATGAATAGGTTCAGTGTGGTACATGTTTCATATATATAGAGGCAGTACAATCACAGGTTATATGGTCATAAACTCTTAGTCCTTTGGAATAGCAAGACAAGTAGGTGCGGGAGTCATGTGATGAATGATTGAGTGATTTTACTAGGTGTCTCATCAGTTTGTTTGCCTTTCAAAAGAAGTTGATAAACTGTATATATAACTAGCTGTGCCCGCGGCTTCGGCCGCGTGGAAAAAACGACGAATAACGATTTTCCATACAAACTTTGAATGCCATATTTATATATATTTAATCAACAGTCTAAAAAGTAAGTTTCAAGCTTCTAGCTTTAAAAAGACGATACTACCATACTATCATTTATCTCCAAGCCCTTGGAACCCTTTTTTCACATTAAAAAGTAATCATGTCCTTTCTCAGGTATGAAAAAGTATGAGTGTACAAAATTTTATTTAAATTGGTTCAGTAGTTTTAGCGCGAATGCGAGACAGATAGACAGAGTTACTGTCGCATTCATAATATTAGTAAGGAAGTAAGGATTAAACTTAATTTAACATGTATACAGATAATTAAAAATAAACATGTTTTACATACATATAGACATTGAAACGGCTCCACTCAGCTTTATTGTATGTTCTATGTGAACATACCGCTGGTTTTCAGTGGAAAAAAAAGTTGCCAAAACGAAGAAAAAAAAGGGAGAGAGGGCACTACTTAAAATAAAAATAATTAAAACAAAATTACGATAATACATAAATTAGACATAAATATTTATTATATAACTTTATTTATTCACATATAATTGTATATGTATTATATCATTAATTTATATTTGCATCACCCATGTTTGACTGGTGGATAATCCCGCAAGGTGTTAAGTCCACCATATGTACTTTGAAATTATGTGCATTTAAGTTATATAAATAAATAATAAATATAATGATCTATGTAATGTTAGAAACAGGTACTTCATATAATGTCAGGATGGCAAATTTTTATGTTAAAATATAATCTAGGAATTGGAAAAATAGAGGATAAAAGTTTCTATGTCTCATTTTTCAAGTGAAGTAATTATTCAATATAAAACTCACCATAAAATATAAAATATACTAGGTATCTACAGAAAGTACCTTCTAAATATCCCCTTTGATCGATCCCCCGTCCAATTCAAACGTTGATTAAAATTACGACGACCTGAGCTGAATTTGAACCCCCTAGCGGTACCCTCAGACTAAAGTCGTATACGTCAGGCAGCGGTCAATTGGCCTTTAACTACTCCATCAGTCCTGCGGGTTTGGAGTGCCATCTGCACTCCTCCCCTATCGTACGGTAAAGCTGTAAAAGCCAGCTGCAATCCACGGCATTAGAAGTTAGTTAGTTTTTGTTTATATACTCAATAACATTAGAGTAGTCGGAATTTTTTTTCTCAAACTCTAATTGACTACACCATTTTATTTTGTTGATAATAATCATTGAGTTCATTGAACTGATAAACTTACAAGACTGGACTTGACGTCAGCAAAATTATAGAAATATCTTAGTCAAGTCTACAGTCTGAAGTTATTATTTATATGAAAAGGTCTTCCAGACTCTTTCATGGGTATAAATAATAGTAATGGGTGGATGGATGGATGGATGCATGGATATAAATAATATTAAGAGTCTTCTAGACTCTTTCATATATATATAGAGACTGTAAATGAGATAGAGACTCTATGTCAGATATAGAGACTATAAATTGTTGATGATTTAAGATTTAAGTTAGTAATTATTGATAATATTGTCCAGAAATACTTTATGTATATTTTGACATAAATTGGATTAACAATAATCCGTTTGTGGACATGACATTTCGTCAAAAATATCATCGATTTAAAAACATTAGCTAAAGCTAAACCTACGTTAACAATTTAGGTGGCGGGGTACTAAGGAGGATGATATTCATTCTGGTAAATTTTCCAGTAAAGAAATCGATGGTGTCCATGTTGATGGCACAGGGTCTACCTGATATGGGTACATAGCTACCCTATTACTAACAACACCTTCCTCCTTAGACCAATACAGTCATCCGTCAGGCGGGAGTTTATCCGTCAACCGCCTAACCGCTAGAGTACCAAAAAATCAATCCATCTAGCAATGTACCATCCTAACATGGTGCATTGCTAGCACTGAATAAAATATTTTTCTTTCTTTCTTTCAATGGGGTCAACAGTCCACATCACTCACCCCCTACAACCCCCTTCCATTTCCATGAGGTATGTGTATTACGTATTTAAACAAGCAAGCTAACTAACCTAACGGTACGTTCATTTGAGTTGTGAGTCATACATTCGCGGAATTCTGAATAAGCGTGTACGACCTTTTCCTTGTAGACAATCGGATATAATGACTGAAAACATGTTTGTTACAGAATTCATGATAAACAGTTAATGGAATTATTCAAAGGACTTTAAATAATGTTTACGCTTATAAGAAGCAATTGATGTCTCATATAAATAAATAGTTTGATTATGACGGCCTTGGTGGTCTAGCGATTTAGCGCACTTTATTCCGGTGGTCCCGGATTCGATTCCTTGCACAGTACAAAAATTTGTATGCGAGCACAAGATTTTTAAATATTGTTAAACTCCTAGTGTGTAAAACAAATACTCTCTTTAGAAGGGCAGGGGATTTTTAGTAATGGGGACTAGGGCCCCATGCTAGCAATGTACCATGTCAGAAACCTTGGAAACCAAGTAATTTCATCACAATGGGCGAAATTGCCATTTGCCTAGATGTGCTAACTGACCTGCTCTCATTCTCATCTTATCATCCTACACTAGTGCCCCGCCAGCGTAAACCGTTAGCGCAGGCGGAAGCACAATCCCATTGTCATCCATTAAAAACAAAAATTATTTTTTATTTATTTATTATGTTTTACTGATATGGATAGAAGTCCAATACTGTATTTAAGTCTGTTGATTACTACTGTCCAATTTTGTGACATTATCACGTTCCATGTTCCTATGATAATAGTGATTTACCTATCACACGTAACTCCGTAGATAAGCTGATGTGTCTGATAGTTAAGATTACGTGTTATCTTTAAATTGATTATGAAGCCCTGCTAGATAATGTGGGAACTGGGGATTTAAATATAATGTATTCCTACTGACATAAATGCGTGTGTTTTACCTTTCAGACACTCATTGTGTGTATGTTTTGATATAATTGATTGGATCTTAAAATTTTAAGATAGTTGGTGTCATGAATCATGGTATGATCATGATCACATAGGCTATCTTTTCTTCTTTATCCTATTGTAACGTCTCTCGCTGGTAAGCATCGTCATTTGACAGGCCCAACTCCTTCATGTCCCTATGCACGTTAGTCAGCCAGGTAGTTAGTGGCCCGCCTCGTCCTCTTTCCATTGTAGCCATGGAAAGGCACTTCTTCACTGCGTAGTTTTCGGGTTTTCGCAAAACATGTCCGTAGAACTTAAGTATCGGTAGTATCTAACTACATTTAGACTATCTTTTCTTTAAAAAAATCAGATGAAGTCACGAGTAACAGCTAGTATATATATAATTATTTATAATGGTTATTGAAAAGCGAAAAGTTGTTAGGGAATACGTAAAAGCATTTATAGAACAATAAGTATAATGGGATTGAACGGGGAATGGGGATTATTGTAGGTGATAATTACAAAGTGTTAAAATATTTTTATTTATTTGTATCCTATGTGTATGTAAAAAAGACGATATTTCCTTAACCAAGCACCCAACAGCTCACAACTATGTATCAACACAGCTATTGTTTATATGCACCGGTTCTACGCGTTCCACTCATTCACACAGTTCCACAGGAACGCTATAGCAGCCGCTGCCCTGTTCCTCGCCGCAAAGGTAACTGATATATACTTTTTTTACACTATTATGATGGCAAACAAGATACCCATCTGATGATAAACACTTACCGTAGCCTATGGACGCTTGAAACATCAGAGGTGTCAAGTAAGCTCTCTAAACCCTTCTTGAAAAACTATCGAGAAAATCTCACATCTATCTTTATGTTTGCGATAATCTTGCTATGCCACCATGCAGCTTGCTTCTCAAGCTGTTCCATTTGATTAAGATATGGCAGTGACATAACAGTGTAAAAAGGTGATGACTGTGATGCTATTCATGTAAATAGTATCACCTGATGAAACACCGAACACTATAGAAGTTAATAAACATTACCTTTGCAACTAACATTAATGTAAATATAAAACGAACTCCTTTTCTGTTTTAAATAAAATCGGGGATTTCTATAAAAATAAATGAAACGCGATTTTTCCTAATTGTACGTAAGACCTCCTTTTCCTCATTCTGTCTTACATTTGGACAGTTGTGTGTGATTTACATGAATTTTTGTTTCGTCAGGTCGAGGAGCAGCCCAGAAAATTAGAGTTTGTAATAAAAGTGGCCCACGTCTGCCTCCACAGAGGTGAGAGTGTAAATGGACTCACCACTGAACAATATACAGAACAGGTAATTATTGTGCCCTTTGTTTATACGTATTATTATCAGACAGATAATACATATATATTTATTATCTGTCACATGCCATCCTCGAGGACATAGCTGAAAATCAGTGTTTTGCTTCTTGAGTGATTCTCCACACTGAGCTATGTAACAGTTTTGTATTGCTCTAGCACACATGCAGGTTTACCCTTTCTGATGTTATACTTGTTATGTACGTTATAATTAAGCCTATATGTGTGTACTAAGACAAATAAAAATTATTATCTATCTATCTATCACTTCTTACGTACATATGTACTCTGCATCACCCCCTTCCTCTTTTTCTCTAAATTATGATGGTGTATGATAACAGTTATATGACCCATCTGATGATATACACTTACCGTAGCTTATGGACGCCTGAAACACCAGGGGTGTCACATGCTCGTTGCTGACCCTTAAGAAACCATAATATACCTTTCTTGAAATACCCCATAGTCTCGTGATGTAGGTAGTTCATTCCACAAATATCCATACTCACAAACTTTTGCGTTTATAATATTAGTAAGATCAATGGTAACGGATTTGGGATCCACCCGTAATCAGCTAGTATTTGCTTAAATAAAATCTTATCTAGGTATTAACAGAAGGTGCCAGTTAGCAACAGTATCTAATATATATTTTTTATATTTTAAAGAGTTCCAATTGATAAGGTTGCCAAGGCTGTGTACCCGTTAAATGTTGGATATATTTCAAAAAGGGGAATACATCAATACAACTTATTTGGGTGGTTAAGATATATCTTTACTATTTTTAAATATTATTCCTTACATTATTTATTATTTTGATATATCGTATTATATTTATAGGAAATTATGTAATATTGATTTTTATTTAATTGAATTAACAAATTCTTATAAATTAATTATCATAACGTAATCGTAATTTGTTATTTAATATTTTCTTGCGAAATCAGTCCAGCCGTTCCCTCGTGATGCCGTGACCATGGAAAATAGGGATTCATTTCTATAATATATAAAGCTGCATTTATATATATTGATGTATAATAATATATAATGAATATGTTTTATAAGTTATGGTCTTACATCCATTTAGAAAAAATATTATTTTTTAATACTAAGTACATTGTTACAGGCGCAGGACCTGGTATTCAACGAGAACGTACTCCTACAGACATTAGGGTTCGATGTTGCGATCGACCACCCGCACACGCACGTGGTACGCACGTGTCACCTTGTAAAAGGTGAGACAAGCGTCCGAAAGTGCTGTCACGTGATACCGTACCGGTGACGGGCGTATACGTGGCCGGAACGCGATTGGCTACTCTAGGAACGCTTGTCGCGCGTGCGGCCAGTTCAAATTTCGAATGCGGTAGTTGGTTTGATGGTGGCCTGTGTTTTTTCTTTTTAAAATTTAAAACGGCGTTTGACTTCCAGTCTTATGGCCAGTTTCAAGTATTTTTGTTTTTTTTTTCTGTTATCTGAATGTTTTCATACTGTTATATGTATGTTAATTCCACGATAATGATTTTTATTTGACTGTCATCAGTTATAATATCAAATCATTGACTTATTTTACGTTTTTTATTTATTTAATTTTTCATGACATTTACGTCTCTTTTACCATTATACTATTGCAAACTTAATATGGAAGTTAAACTTCGTCAATTTCTAATAAAATTGGTAATAAATATAAAAAACACTACCACCTCAAAACCGCATAGAACTTAGCCGTAAGCGATAAAAAAATGTGCGAAAAGACCCATCAGGCAATGTATGACATTTTCGCAATGTCAGCCAGGTATGTAAAAAAAAAACTGAAAAATATGTGTGTCACCCAAAATCTTCACACTCATCTCCATTTCTAATTCTTGGGTATAGTTGGGGTTAAAAGTCTTAATACTAATAAAATCTAAATATATACATTTTATTAGTATTAATATATATTTTATAAAATAAATACAATAACTCATTAAGATTTTTTCCCCTAACTAGACCTAGCTTTCGTCAACTTATATAAAACCAAAAACAGCTTGATTATATTAGAGCTGATCCTAAGCACAAAGTCCTATTCAGCACATTTCACTGTTGGCTTGTATTTGTCCCTTAAAAGTAGCACGCATGGGTGACATTTTGTCAGCGTGACAAATTGTCAGCATGACAACTTGTCATCATTAAATGGCCGCCATTACTCCATATGCAACGTTGCCGTAAATTTTGAACATATGACACAACATTGAGCCACTCAACATAAAAAAAATAAAAAATAAAATTAGTCCCCAAGTACGGCACTAATTCTTAAGTTACGTTAAGTTTAGTTTAATTTTATTGCATTATAACTTAATTCCGGCCCTAAGAGGGTTACAACCCAGTTACCAGGGGGTTGATGCCTGGACAAAGAAACGTGCCTCGGGAGCAACCAACCTTCAATTCTCTAGGGGGTGTTGATGAGCAATCTTAGAACCTATGGCTCGCTTATTTGTCTTCTACCGAGTAGCATGTTGCCACGCCGTGTTAGGTCTGGATGAGATATGGCAGTGAATTACTGAGGTTAAAAAAAATACATCGTTAGGTATGTCTCAAGACGATTTCTGTAGAATATACGTTATGAATGATTGTGCCATGATTTTTCTTAAAATAATGGACCAAAAATTATAAAAAGTATTTTTTAATTTTTTATAATTGTATATCGTCTATAAAAATGTATCTAAGTATTAATATCACTTGTTATAACACAGCCTCTGCTTAGCTTAGGACTAGATGGTGCTGTGTGAATTCTCCTTGGTTATTTTATAACTAAAATTAGTTTTAGTCCTGCTATTTTTCAATAATATACATTAAACCATAACATTTTATAAAAACGCCTGCTAATATTGTTTATTAAATATGCAATATATAGATATAAATAAAAGTAGATAGGTGTCTACGCACTGCAGATATGGTTTGTGATATATATGTATATATGTATGTACGTACGTATCTTGTTTTGTCATGCTACTGAGACGATATTGTCACGATGACAAATTGTCACCCTTGCGTACTATCTCTGAAATATTATTATTTTTTCTATAGAACC
Organism: Achroia grisella; assembly: GCF_030625045.1. Taxonomy (NCBI): domain Eukaryota; kingdom Metazoa; phylum Arthropoda; class Insecta; order Lepidoptera; family Pyralidae; genus Achroia; species Achroia grisella. The sequence continues at coordinate 2,806,717 of NW_026713039.1, read as the reverse complement.
TAATTATATCTGTCACTAATTAACGTCCTCAGTATTCTATCGGTTTAGAACACCGCCTTATTTTTGAAGGTCGCAGATTCGATTCCTTGCACGGTACGAACTTTGTATGCTTGAGTATGACTGTATCGGCCTGTTTGTTTTCTATGTATAATATGTGTTTATGTCAGTTGTTTAGTACCCATAGCACAAGCTCTGCTTGGCTTGGACTAAATGACGCTGTGTGAATTGTCCTGAGATATTATTAATTAATCTATGGTACTGGTTCTACTGACTGCCAAAAACAATGTTCTACATTCAATATATTTTTTTACTGTCTATAGATATATTTGGCAAAATAGAATTGTAGGTCTGGAGTTCTTCTCTCTGGAGTTATAATCTCAATATAGATTACAATGCAATAAAATTTAGGATTGTACATTGAATTTGAAACTAAAGTCTAATCCGCATTAGCTTTTTCAGGATCCACGATATATCGAATTTACAATATAATAGAAATGGCAAACTAGCTGTCGGTTGACTACAGCCATCACGTTATCACATCATGCTGTGATATATCACTCCTGCGTTACCATACTGGATGACTGTCATACCTCTTATTCTGTAATTTCACTGACTCATCTCGCTCTTCAACCGAAACACATCTTACAAGGCAAGCTGCTTGGCAGCTGAAATAGGTGTGAGTGAGGTACATACGCAGACGACTTTTACCTTGGTAGCTTTATGAAAAGACGCAATCCAATATCACAGGATCGGAATTTGTTTCTATAAATAGTAGTATTTTTATACTAAAAGTAATTTTATCAGAGTTACATTTCATTTTTCCTCGAAAAATATTCCTATTACTTGTATAGATCTGACTTTGACAGTCAAATTAATAATTGAATGATTTTTATAACTGACAACGAATGGCTAGACATAATGGCGATGGTTTAATAAGAAAGGTCAAATTTATTTGTACAAATCTACAGACTTGACGTTAGATTTAAAAAAAAAAGTATTGTAAACACGCCCTTGTTAAAGTAAACGCAACACTTGATATACTAACATATAACTTATATTTGACGCCGTCTCTCGTTTATGTTTGTTTTGTTATTAGTTTCCATAAACGGAAATAATAAATTGTCAGACAAATTTTATTCAGCCAGATTCGAATTCACTCCCTTTGGGAGTCTGAATCAAGGCTAGAACTAACTATGCCACTCTGGTTGTAATTAAATTTCGTATATATGATTTTTTTATACTAGCTATGCTCGCGGTTTCATACAAAATAGCCTATTTATTATTGTGATGCATAAGCTATATTACTGTAAAATTTCATCAAAATCCGCGTTCAGTAGTTTTTGCATGAAAGAGTAATAAACATCCATACTTACAAACATTCGCGTTTATAATATTATTAAGATATTCAAAATATGACCGTACACCCGTCTGCGTTGTTGGCAAATACTGAAGAAGAGGGTGGGAGTACTAGTTGAGGATGATATGATGAGTATGAAGTGAGCTCAGTAAGCCATCATAGCGAATTCACTAATAATGGACCTCACTGATGGTACACAGCCAGAAGTGGGGCCTATATTGCCAATTAATAATCCTATCCACCTTGTTCTTATTATTAATATTTGCATTAAGTGGATGTCTACCTAACATGGTTCATTACGATAACAATATTGTCCATTTAAGGGAATTGCTAGTAATATACCGTGTTAGGTTGACCTCTCTACGGTTCCCCATCATTATAAATTCCAGATGAATTTGTCACGAGTGGGGAAAGGGGATTGTTAGTAATGTAGACTGATGATTCCATTGCAATGTGCTATGTTAGGTTGATCTCGACGCGGTTCCCTCTGGAACCCACGTACAAATTATATACTGTTTTAAATTTGATTTGTTATGTATAATTAGTAAAAATTACGGGATCCTATATTTCGCCACGATAAACTCAGTTTACCCGTGATCATGGCGGTTCAAACACAGCCGATATATCGGGAACTCAACAAAAATAAAGATGGTGGTAAGATCCCGTGGTGTTTACTAATTATACGCACATATAAATTCCTAGTGAATGTTACAACTGGATAACTAACTTATTACATACTCATCCTATCATCTTCCACTGATTCCCGCCAGCGTAAACCACCTTTACGCGTGTGAACCATTACATTTTGATCCATTAAAAATATTGCCCATTACTAATCCCTTGTTCTTTGTGATTTATCTGTTCACCCCCATATAGTCCGAGACTGATGTTTAGAGTATACTCCATTAATTGTTATGTATCGGTCCACAGCTCCAAAGGATTTGGCGCAGACCTCATATTTTATGGCATCGAACAGTCTCCATTTAACGACAATGTGCCTACAGTACAGGCCGACGGTTGTGGCCTGCTTCTGCATACATTTGGCATCGAAATGGAGCAACTGGGCGGTGAGTTTTTATGTAATACAGGGCCGTCTTTCACCTATTTAAGGCCCTGGGGACGGTAGGATAATGGGGCCCCTATGACCATAGTAATAAAGCAATATTTTGTTAGAATAGACAAAGTCATTTTTGAACGTGACTTTTTAGATATGTCTGTTATATGTATATGTCTATGCCCTACCTTCAAAATAATCCAGGCAAAAATAATTTTAAAAAGTCGTTATGTGATGAAGAGTTCCTGCTAGACATTTACTAAAAAACGAACAAATTGACCATAGTCGGTAAGCACTTGTTAAAATTGAATTTCAGACGAGAGTAGAGTAGTTATCGGTAATGGAGTAGGGACTAGACTACGGGGCCCAATCCATCGCAGGGCCCTGGGCACGTGCCCAGGTAAAAAGACTTCAAAACTTTATATTTGAATATAGATTTTTTATCTATTTCTATTTATGACATACCACAGTCTTCTTCTTCAAGAAATCTACTTAAAGCAACATTTAAGAGCAACACACAATTTTCTTTCTTATTCTTCTTGTGATGAGTCTGCACTTGAAAGAGTGGTAGAATAAAAAAATGTTACTATTCAAAAGTGCTTACATTAATATTATTTGCTGACTTTTTTTTGTTTTTATGTCTTAGATACCACAGTCGCACGAGGGCCGGCACTGGTTCTCGTACGTGGACCGAAGCGTGACTACCGAGCTCCTCGAGCGATTGACCGCTGAGTTTCTGCACATATTCGACAAGTGTCCCTCACGGCTCAAGAGGAAGATGATGTCGATGACTACCAACAGTGAGTTCATATCTTTGCATAGGACCTGTAATATTTTTTTTCAAAATCAAATTATCTTTATGTACGAAGTACATTCGTGCTATAATTCGTGTATATATGTTTTTTAAATTTAAATTAGGGAGAATAGAGTTACCAGCATAAGCTATTGCAATTTTTTCAAAACGAAATAGTTTTTTTCAAAACGAAAATCAGTGTCTGTAACCAGTACAGACCAGTCCACAAGTAGCACCTGTTCACGAGTATGACGAGTATTCCCTTAATATTAGTGTTATCACTTCTTGAGAGATGGGATACAAGATCTATGAACAGTAACTTGGACAAAATGGGCATTATATGTGCAGCCTGCGAACAGAACGGACGTATCGTGCGCGCGTTATTAATATTAGGGACTACATAAATGATAATAAAGCAATTACAGTAATTATATATTAGAATACTCCATTTTTTTTATAATTTGTAAAAAAACTAAGCACCTGGCAGGTTTTCACAAATAGCAACATAGTAGTAATGAAATTAAATATAATATAAAGGCAATATAAATAACATAAAGGATTAGAAACACATTTAGATAATTAATTTATGTATATATATATTTTAATTTAAAATTTATGACTTATTATATTGGTGTCTCGCAGATTTGTAGTTGTTATTTAAAATAGATTAGATTATAGTAGGTATGATTCAGTAAAGATGTATTGTTTAATTTGATTTGAAAATCTTAGTAGGAAATACTTTGGGGCTTTCTAATGCACCCATAATAATAAAATATAAATTTAACTGTATAGTGTATGTACATGGAAATACAATTATTGAGGTAATAGAAAGAGAAATAATAATTTTAAAAATTTTCGTCGGTTTGTCTGTGAGGTTGAGAGTGCTACCTAATCTCAAAAGACAACAAATTTGGTACTGTTTTTACTAATATAATGTGGTAAAATTCCCTTAAGATTTTCTGTTTGTTTTAATCTATTTGGTTTACATACAACACAACTATATGGAACGAAGTCGCGGACTCGACTAGTATTGTATATTATTATAATATAAATGTGTTCCCAGGTGGAGGGTCCCCGCATTCAGGCGCCCACGCGAGTACCTCGGGCTCCGGTGCGGGCTCGGCTGACAAGAAGCACTCCATCGCGGGACCCTCTGATGAATTCGACAAGTCTTTCGACAAAGGTATGAAGCTTTAACATTTGTATGCCGATTGTATGTAGTGAACTATTCTGATAGTTGGTATACACATTTTTGACAGCCTCGGTGGTTTAGCGATTTCACACAACGCCTTTTCTGATGGTCGCGGGTTCGATTTCTCGCATCATGCAAACATTTAATTTTATTAGTATGACTTTTTGTATTGGTCTGAATATTTGTCTATGTATTTAATGTATATATTTACAAAAAAAGTATTTAAATATTTATAACACTTGACGAGTATCCATAACGCGAACGCTTAGTTTGGGACTGAATGGTGCTGTGGGAATCGTCTTGGAGTTACTATTATAATTATTCATCGTGTAAAGCTGTTTAGGTTCAACCACAATGCTATTAAAAAGTTCTATATTGAAACTGCTCTAATCATTTATGATTTTTTGTAAGAAGTGTAGTATAGTTTGCCTAAATTTGCATTTTTTCCACAGAGTACGAAAGGGAAAGGCGTCGTCAACCAGTTCCTGGTGGCTACGTACCGGCCACGGCTGCACCGGCCAACGCGCAGCAACCGCAAAAGATAGACTATAACCTGTACAGAGAAAAGAGAGAGAGAGAGGAACGGGAGAGAGAGAGACGGCAAGCCGCCATGCAGCAACCCAGACCGGGCGCCCCTCCCGCCAGACCCGGGCAACCTCCGCCCCACCACAGGCCGTCGAGCCAACACCACAAACCCCATCATCCCTGGCCGCATCACGCCAAGCCACCCCACCACAAGCCCCCCCAGGATCACCGGCACCACCGGCCCGCGGCGGGCCCCGGGCCGCCTGCCGCCGCGCCCCACCCGCCCCACCCGCCCCACACGCCCCACACGCCCCACACGCCCCACCCGCCGCCCGAGCAGCAGCGGACGAGGCCGCCCTCGCTGTTCTCCCCGGAGAACGCCACCGCGCCCCTCGCCGCCGCGACGGCGCCGCGCCGCGCGCCCGCGCCGCCCCCGCCCGCGCCCGCGCCCCGCAAGGAGCCCCGCCCCGCGCCGCCCCCCGCCGCGCCCCCGCCCGCGCCCGCCAGCCCGCGCCGGCGGCCCGACCCCTCGCTCGCCGTGCGCGACATGCAGCCGCCCGCGATACTGTCGCCGTTCTCGTCGCCGCCCGGCGTCAAGCAGGAGCCGCAGCAGCAGCGTCCCCGGCCGCGGGTGCCTTCCGCTTCGGAGCCGGAGCTGGTACCGGTGATGAAGAAGATAGACGAGACGCCCGGCTACGAGAATGTGCTGCGAGACTCGCAGCGCGGCTCCTCTATCCGGACGAAGCCGCCCGAGCAGAGGAAGCCGGAGCCGGCCAGGTCTCTCAACGGCATAGAGACGGACCCCACGCTCGTCTCGAATCTCCTGAAAGAGAGTCTGGCGAAACCCGTCCCGATCACGGTCCCCACGGAGAGAAAGTCGCCCGAAATAAAGCGTGAGCCGGTCGATCCTCCCCCTCCCGCCCCCGTCCCGCAACAGCCCGATCCCGCGCCCCCGACTCAACCCCCCACCGAAGCCGAACACAAACACAAAAAGGAAAAGAAAAAGAAAGACAAACACAAACACAAAGACCGCGATAAATCCAAAGAGGAGAGGAAGAAACACAAGAAGGATAAAGATAAAAAGAGGGAGAGCCCCCCGCCGGTGGCGGCGGAGGCCCCGGCGGATGGGGCCCTGCGGATCACCATCCCCCGGGAGAAGCTCGCCTCCAGTCCAGGTCTCAAGATCAAGATACCCAAAGACAGGCTTGCCGCGCCGCCGCCCCCGCCGCAGTCCTCCGGCCTCAAGATCAAGATCTCCAAGGAGGTCTTGGAGACGTCGAGGAAGAGGAGCGCGGGACCGGAGCCCGGGCCTCCGCCGAAGATGGCCAGGCACAACGGAGCGCCAGCACCCAAGGTAGGCAATTGGAATGTACCGCCCCCCCTCCCGTACTACATGGTGCGGCCGCCGCCCCCGCCGATGGCATACTACGGCATGCACATGGACTACTTCTACCCGGCGATGTACGGCCCGCACGCGGCGCACCCCCCGCACCCCCCGCAGCCCCCGCCGCGCCCCCCGCAGCCCCCGCCGCGGCCGCAGCCCCCGCTGCCCGCCATGCCGCCGCCCCCGGTGCCCCCGCCGCCCCCGGAGTGACGCCCGTCGCAACTCACGACACCCGCCGTCGGACGTAGTTTCAAACACGCAACTACCAACGAAGTGCATATAGCAAATATTTGTTCAAACTTTGAGCTGTTTTAATCGGCAAGCAAACATTTGTTCAAAGTTTGGACAATTATTACGGTTTTAACTGTCTACAAAGTCGGCAGGCAAATATTTGTACAAAGTTTGAACAAATATTACTGTTTTTTTTCGTACCGGCTCTGTAGTATAGTAGTAGTATTTCAGCATACTTTAGTACGAAGTTCAGTGTCTCAAAGTCCAGTATCGTGTGTACAGTGAACACAAACATTTATCCAAATGAAAGATCATACAATATGTGTTCATCCTTTGAAACCTTTGAAATTATGTCCGGCACCGGGTATAAAAATTCAGTCATAACTATTCTTTATAAGTGTATTCATAAATATAGGAATGTATACAGGATATATCGAAACGTGACAAACGTATACAATTTGGTCACAATTTTTGAATCAGCTAAGATGCCGACACCTGAATTTATTAGATATATGCAGCTATACTATTTACCTTAGTATATAAAGATTAAAGATATATATATTTGTATATTTTGACTGACTAAGATGCTAGCATTTTTTATTTATATTAGGACTAGTTGAAATTGTCTTAACAATTGGTGAGTTAACTTAAATATATACAAGTTACATTAATTATTTTATAGTATATTTACTATACTTGATAAATGCAAGCCTTATTGTTTATTAAATCGCTTATAAGTTTTGAAATTGTAATATATATTGAATATCATTACTATATACACAACACTAGCTGTGCCCGCGGTTTTCACCCACGTGAAATTTATAGCCTGTATGTTATTATGATGTTAAAGCTGTATTACTGTAAACTTACATCAAAATGCGTTCAGGTAGCACGCTGGGGCAAGTAGCTAGTGACCAATATACCCCCTTTATATAGCCCCCCAATTGAAATCATAAGAATTAAAATCTCGTAACCTATTTTGTGATTTCAAAATCATTCACTGTTTTACCTTTACCGTATTTTTTTCTGTGACTTCGTTTTCATAAATACAAATTACCTTTTTAATCAATATATTAAAACTTTATTTACAATTTTCAATATATATTTTTTACTATTTCTATGACATAATGTAATTTAACCTTTAAATAAAACGTCTGAATCCTTAAAATATGGCTGCTATATATATATTGTATATACTTACGTCTCTCTATCTGTCAAAAAGGTTTTCAATTATGTTTTTTGAAAATTTTTTTACATTTCATATAATAAAAGTAAAACAAACCTTCTTTCCATTTATAAAGCCGAGCTTGTGGTGTATTCAAAAGTTTATTTGAATAATTTTTATTTCTATTATAAATTCATATATGATATAATTTCAAAACTTATTCAGTTTGATGCGTCAATTTTAATCGATATATGTATGTAATGCTTCGAACATCACTAATTTATTGTAGCATTATTTACATTGTGATAAAAAAAATTATATATTTCAAAATTAATGGGCTTTATGCAATATTATATACTAAACGAGTATACTCTTTTATAATATGACGGTTGCTGCTAATAAATTGTATTGCATATTTTATGATATACTTTTTGTATACAATGTTATTTAATGTGTATAAAATATAATATTTTATATTTGAAGGTTTTAATGTTGCAAAGAGTACAAAATGTATACACCAATATATTTATATACTATTTTCACATCACTAATTATTGTCACTAGTTTTTAAAATATATATATACATAGTTTTAAAACATATTATCATGCTTCTATTAAGCGTTATTTATATTTAAATATATTAAATAAAATATATAAAAAAAATTTATATAATAGCCTATATGATAACTATGTTCGAGTATAACATAGTTATCACATAATATTTTCATAAATAATATTTTTATAATATAATAGCTTATTTGATGACTATTTTCGTGTATAACATAGTTATCACATATTGTAATATTTTCATAAATAATATTTATATAATAAAATAGCCTATTTGATGACTATGTTCGAGTATAATATATTTATCACATATTATAATATTTCTATAATATAGTAGCCTAGTAGTATGATAACTATGTTAGAGTGTATCATAGTTGTCACATATTGTAATTTATTTACAAAATATATATTTGTTGAGTACATGAATAAGTAAAAATGTGTATGTATATTGTTGAATATTAAGTTATTTACATTTTATTAATATATCACATTCCATTTAATTATATTTATACGGTATATAAACACAAACATTAGTTGTAACAATGACATCTGTGTCATCCGTAAGTTACGTCACGCACTAAAGTGTGACATTGTATGAATGATCCATAAATATCGTGACCTCACATTTGAAATAGAAAATCTAACAATATTAAAACAAACTGTTTTAATTTCTAGTAAAATAATTCATTTATTTAAAGTACAAAATATGTAACGTCACATTGGTCTGGGTATTCTTACAAATGTGACAAGGAAGGGTATTCTCACAAATGTCACAGGGAAAGGAGATTCTCACAAATGTGACAAGCAAGGGGTTATGGGTTGAAAAAGCTTGAATATCGTGTGACGAAATTTATGAATGGCACCTTAGATGTATCATCACATAATATATAAATTTGTAAATATATTTCTCTATACACATTACCATTTCAGCTTTAATTATGTTTTTTAGTTATTTAAATTTTTTTATTATATTCTAGAGTCTAATTTTGTATTCAATAATTTGTTGTACTTTTAATCGTTCATTCAATATAAAAATATCTTTTATGTGTTATTCTGATGTACGAGCTATGTTATTGTAGTTTCATCAAAATCCGTTCAGTTTTTACATGAAAGTGTACCAAACATCCAACTACACTCACAAACATTCGCGTGTATAATATTAATAAGATGATCTATTACCATATCACAAGTTAACGTTTGTAGTGTAAAAGTCAAGAAATGCTAAATACGATCCAATGTTACTGAATTAGACTCCACAGTAGAACTGTCAGTTATTATGTCCAATTAGTTTATATTAATTATTATAAATGTATGATTTGTATATTGTGAATGTTTAAGGCTTGCTCAAAAATCTTGAAAAAGTATAAAAAAAAAAATACAGGGTCTCTACACAATGTTCCTTAAGTTTAGAGCTTTTAAGAGTTCAAAGCCAACTTTAGTATTAATATTTTGTGCGATTATTTTTATATAAACATTTAGCATACTTAATAATGTACTGGGTTGATTACAAATTATGGAAAATGGACCTTAATTTGTTACCTTTAAAGTAGATTTTTTATAATTTGTAGTTTTTCCGTTAGCACATTATTGAGGCTGCGCTTGAAACAGTTTATAGAAATCGAGAGAGTAATTCAAGTTTACGAAAGTACTTGTAACTTTATTATATATTGTAAATTTTGTAAATATTATTGTTTATTTTTGATAAATGACTAGTGCTTTTAATACTGAATAATTAATATAAAAAAAATGGTGTTCACAAACTTAACTGATAACATAGAATGCTAATAAATTAGAATTAATTATTTCTCCTCGGATTGATCTCTAGTCCGAACGGAGATCGAAATTACGACGGCCTGAGCCGAGGTTCGAAACTCTAGCGGTGCCCTCAGACTGAAGTCGTATGCGTCAGGCGGGAGTTCGTCTTCAGCCGCTCCTAGAGTGTCATCTGTACTCGCCTCTTAATTTTTAGTTACTAAAAATGAAAGGTCATTGGAATTACTCGCGAGATGGGTTAACTGAGTTCATCAGTGTACAATATTTTTATAAATTCTATTTATATTGTAACAAAATTTGGTTTGTGGTCATTAGATCATTTTTTTATATTAATTATTTAATTTGCACATAAAAATATTTATACACAGTGGTGCCATCCTTGTTACCATTTTTGAGTAGTTACACATAAAAAAAACTTTATTAATCAATTATTACCATAATTACTAGAAACGTGTACTTAAGTTTGATATTTTATTATAATACTTAATTATTTGTATAAAGAAAACATGACAATCTTGTTATAAGCGTATTTAAGTCATTTCTTTGATTGAAAATCAGTTTGTACTATAATAGAAATAAGAAAGAATTAGTTTTTGTTAAATATAATTAAATACAATTAATTAATTTTATAAAAATCTCATAGACCATTTGGTTTATTATTAAATTATGTAAATTTCGTTTTATCTAGGATCGTTATTTTTGTTTTTTTTTCATAAGATTATTTGTAAATTGTAAATTTTATAAAATGAGATTACCATCAAGAATTTCATAAGTTTATAAGTTAATTGTCGAATAAGTGTAATTATTTAGTAAAGAACGAATTATTTCTAATATATATATATATTTTTGATATTTACGTCTGTATTAATTGAAATTGCTTATAAATGTTTTAATGTCACTATTTATATATAAAAAGAACCGATTATTTCCGGTTATATATTAGAAAATCGTACTTTGATTAAGAGTACTTTACAACTGTGTGTTGTTGACTTGGAAAGAATATGTTATTGTTTTCGTTTTATAAATGATAAATTAAATATTGTGTACAGGTTCGATTTGATTACGATTTTGCTCATTTAAATTGGAATTAAACATGTTTTAATTATCGAATAGAGCCTGGACCGGTTTGTTGATATTCAACAAAAATGTATACCGATTTTTTTTTTAATAAATGCCCATTGCAAAAATTATGGCTTTCTATTGATGATTCGTTTTTGTTTTTTAAATTGACATCCCTGGAGTCCATAAACTAGAATGTATCCACAGAATATATAATTTCTGTATATATATATATATATTAGTAATTGAAACTCGTTATTTCTGCAATGGACAGTACAAAGGATGCATGTAATTGTCGCTTCCACACATTTTTTATCACTAAGTCTGTAAGTTTAGCACTGTTTTTATACATATTTGGCTGTTACATTTGAAGTTCGGCTTTGTGTGTTGTATTTTTTGTGTATTTTATCCCTCTCCTGTCCTCTCAATTTGTATCTGGAAATATGTGATCTGATGGTGAAAAAACGTTCAATATCCATCCCCACCGACTGTTTCTATTGATATTAAATATATTATATATACTTGTATATAATATACAAATATATATATGATGTCGATGTATACAACACTTATTATATACAATATTTTAAACATGTATACGTATATATAAACTTGTTAATACCAGTCATTGGATTATATAACATTGCTAATATTTCTCGTTTGAAATCATTGTAAATTTATAGCTTTATAGCCATTTTGATTCTCAAATGTTACAGTTAACAGTATAAAAATTGTGAAACTGTCAAATCGTACTAATATAATCGCTGATATGACAATTTAAATTCGTTTCACTCGAGGAATATTAGCAGTAGGTTCAAGTAATCTACATAATGGTAAAAACATGTTTTGTATACTTTGTTTTAATTGAAACGGGAAGATATTTTGATTATATATATGATTTTTGATTATGTAACTTTGTTATTAACAATTCAGTAACTGATTAAAATTGATAGGTTTGCGATTGTCTATAAGCTATTTGGGAGTTGCAGTGACGTGAGTTTTACGGTTCGCAATTGCAACTGTTTATAGATAATTGCAAAATTGTTGATCTTAATCTGTTTCAAATAAGAATTGTTAGTAACAATGTTGCATAATTGCAACCGTTGGTATTGCTTATAAATATAATAATTTCAATGTTATGTAATTTCTAATATGTGTTTTTGATAACTCCTTCACCAATCCATCAGATTGCATTTAATCAACATATAGATGTCAGCTGGTAACGTGAACAATCGATACGAGGTAGCCTAAGTAACGATGTTGCAATGATATCTTATTTTCATTGAAATTTAATAGTTTACTATAATGTATGAATATTTGGACAGTTGCAATTGCAATCTGTATAACTTAGTTTGAAACTGTAACTGTCGAATGGTTCATATAAAATTAGAAAGTTATTGTAACATGTAAGAATCTGTAATAGACCTATAGGAATAAAGGTATTTAGATTTGATGATTTTAATCAGTTGCAATTGAAGTTTGTTAGTAATTATGTGTAATTATATAATACAACAAAAGTGATTGTGAAATGCTATAATTTTATTTTTTTATCGAAAGTAATTAAAATATTATTTTTTTATATTTAATCAACATTTTTATTCATTATTACAGTCGCATAAATAATAGTTAATCAAGCAATCTAAATTTTACTCATTGTCTTAACAGTTTTTGGATCTACCACTCATTTCGAATACAATTTCAGTCATTTATTACAATTAAGATCTACCGTGAAATATATAATCATAAATTTTTCAATATGAATCTGGTTAATATAAGAAATCATTGCAATTACGTTGAATCCATTAATAGATAAAAAAATATACTGAATATCTTCTCCATTATCATTATTGTTCAAGTTATATGTCGCTGACTGTACATCATTGTTATTTTTTTTTTCGGTTATTTTTGAATGTAACAGCTAAATATTTAGCTTGCGCGCAGCTGTGTACATCGTGACCTGTGGGGCTCAAAACCGTTCCAAAAAAAAAAATTAACCAACCAATACTGGCCGAACTAATTCCACCACTTTGGAACGGGTTAAAAAATCGCACTACATAATCTGCTGGGTCTTTCCGCTTCTTTAAAACCCTGGTGGCGGGTGGGTGCTTTATACAGATCCTTTGGAGCTGTTCAAAAATCAGCTTTATGTGTATCGTAATAACGTTCAGTTTTGTATCACCCGTCGATTTTAGTAAACCACTGTGAAACTAAAGTGCAGTCGTCGTCAACGGGTTATGCGAAATGAAAGCTATTGCGACTGTAAATCCGGTTTTTTAACCCTCCAAAGTCTGTATATTGAATTGGAGGACCGCGGGGTCTATTTGTATGTTTGTCCCCCGTCCGATAAAAGCCCTTGCAGCCTCATTAGGAACGACGACACACGACTGCGCGCGCGCTGACTGGTCGCTCGCTTTGCAGGTGGTCGAGCCAGGATTGGGGAACGGGCATGCGGCCAAGTGACGTCACTTCCGCGCTCGCCATAGCGCCACGTGTGTCGACGTTCCTCCGCAACAACTTACGGACCTCACTAGTGTAGTGTAACGGTTTCTACCGACTTTTTTTTCAGTTTTTTTTCTGTTGACACGGACGGTTTTGGCTCGTACGGTCGTCGCAAGTTTTTACATGTTTCGACTAGTTATGAACTTGCGGCGTGGACTACTTGTAAATATTTAGAAATATATAGTATTCGACCAGTGGAATATAATTGTATATATTATACAATTACTCTGTAATCTCTATACGACGCTACAAGATATATTGTGCATATAAATTATATAAAATGCCTGTAACGATCGCTTGCATTGACATTCAATGTTTATATTCACGCTAAAAAGCAATAATAGATGTGACATTAATATAAAAATCAAATTTTATTAAGAAAACATTTGAATATAGTACATATTGCATTAGTATATGTTAAACATATATCATATAACTCGTGTAATCAGAATTTATTTGTGTATGACCATTTTGTATGTTATATGCATTAATGATATATATTCTACATGTAATGACTGCTTGAAGACTGAAATAGAATACACTGGACGTAGAGAATTATAGGAAATTAATTTTTACAACAAATTCAATCAATATATGTATATACTTATATATTAAAAAGTTAATTTCACATGCCGTTAAAATAAACTGATTAGCACCTTTAACAAACTAAAAATTATTTTTGATGTTAACAAATAACCAACGATAGAAAAAAATATTTATATATTGTTCGAATATATATATTTAAACTGAGCCAAAATCGGTCTGTATATGAGATAAAGTGGTCAGGTGCGGGGATGCTGTAACTAAAACGGTAATTGACACCGTATACCCTGGGAATAGGGTGCTTTTAATATGTTATATGTCAGTTATATATCGCATTTTGTTTTTATATGCTGTAATTACTGTCCGTATATATTTTGTGTGATTTACCAATATATATATATATATATATCGTATATAACTGACATATAAGTATATAAGGAAGTATGACAAAATCGGAGATTATTTAACTAAAAAAAATGTAAAATATAATGTGAAAAATTCAAAATGAGTAAACTCCGATTTTGAGATGCTCTGTCATTTTATAATAATGGTGAGATTTTCTTTTAATGTTATTATAATTTGGCATAAACAAAATGGTCAGCGTAGTATAGTATTTTTTTTCTTTTCTAGCTGGCCTATTGAGATTTAGCTGTATATTTAATACTGGTTGTCCTTTAATTCAATTTTTATTCATATTTGAATTTGAATCAGTGTTAAATTTACAGGCCGAGTATAAATATGTATATACAGAAATAGATATATATACTCGGCCTGTAACTGCTAAACTGTAAGATATTAAGTTCTCTTTATTTAAGTGACAAATCGTAATCATAATGAATTAAAAAAAAGACTAGTAAATGTGATTTGTTGAGAACAAACATTATGAAATAATATGAAAAAATCTGAAGAAAAAAATTGTCGATGGTTAGTGAGATATTTATGATGAATAAGCTAATTCTGACTCAAACAGCCGAGTCGTGTCAGCTTGAAATATTAGTATTAAGTCCAATTTAGATGATCGAAAAGTATTAATTATTGACATAGCATCAAGTCCATTGAATATTGGATATTTGGAGAAGTTTGAGGGTAGGAAGAGAGTTGTCACTAGATGGAAATATTGGCGGTACGTGGATACCTGGAGACTTGAAAGTCCCAAAATGCAATCCTTGATAAGAACAAGAACAAGCAAGAAATGTACCTTTAATGTACATAATGTCGCAATATCATTGGAAGTAGATGCTACAGGCGTGTAAACACGTTTGTACCTTGTCACAGTAAACAATCTATTGGTAATGTGTAAAAATGTTTGGTGTTATCAATAATATTACTGTAACAAAGCACTAATTTTACTTTACATAACTTTGGTTTCCATAGTCTTAACTTCGAATTGACACGGCTCGGCTGTATGCGAACAATGCCTTAGTAAAGGCGTGACCCCTTTGTTCATAAAAACTAAACCTACAAACTAATATAGTTTTGTCTCTTTCTTTCAATAAAGGTTTAATGTTTTTATGAATAAAGGGCTTAGTATTGTTTCAATGATAGAACGAGACGGAATATCAATACTTAAGCGTTTGAGACAGTTGTGACTATATGATTCGGCCAATCAATTTTGCCTAAAACGAAAAACTGTTACTCATTTTTCGCGCCAATTTATTTTGATGACATTTTTTGGCTGTTGACTGGCATTCATGTTCTAATTGTATAATACAGGCGTTTATAGAAATAAATGTTATTTTTTTATTAAAATACTATTTTTATTTTCAATTCGTTCAATTTTCAACCCTATACCCGCTTGTAGTAAAGTTAGCGATCAACTGTTGGGTTCTTTTATGCAAAATTTGTTGGCCCAACTATATTCAATACATCGCAGACTTGTAATAAAATACATTAACTCAAAACAAATGTTTTTGGTAAATCGACTATAATGATTAAACTTTGAAGTCGTTTTTCTAGAGCTGTATAAATATTGTCATATAACAGTCTAGATTCTAGAATTTGTTTTTTTATGATTATCATATTTTGTGAACAATCTTGGTATGATTTGTTTTGTGTTATAAAGTTAAGTAGTTAGAATAAAAGAGTTTTTGGTTTGTTCATGTAAGATTTAATCAAAATATTGCTTTATATTTATAAAGATTTGACTATTAAATATAAAAATTACTACCTATTGAAAATACATAAATAAAAAACCAACGCCTTCCCACTATGCATAAAATGTATGTTTGTATTTCAATTATTCAGTGATAATGTATAAGATGTACATATGTAATAACTAAAACAAATAACTTACAATTTGTTCCTCATTTTCTGGTTGAACCAATTTTGATGATTCTTTTTATATGAAAGTTGCTGTGAAAAAAATGAAAGTGAAGTATAGGGGATTTCAATATCCATTAAAAAAAATGTTCAGGACGCGAAATAACCAACTTCAATGGAACTATTACATGGACGTAGGAAATATGTGCTCCATATAAGTAATTTTCTGAACATTTTTATTAATGGATGATAATGAGAGCCCATATTGTAAATTCCGGTAATTGTAAAATCTTTTCGAGTATGAACCGTGTGGAGGTCACCAGATATAGTACATTGCTAGCAATGGGTGGAATCCATTTAGTTTATATTAGTCTTATTAATTTCATTTAAAATGTATATCAAAATTGTTCACACAAATATAAAAAACTGATTATAAATTATGCCCTAAATATTAGACCAGTTTAATAAGATTAGTTTTGATTTAACTTATTGTTTCAACAAGAATATTCATAGAAACTATGTTTGAAACGACCTGCGTAATCTTTTTATAATTAAATGATTTAATATCTAGAACAAACGTCTAGATTTAATATTTAGTAATTAGGGAATGTTCTTTTATACAACGGACCTGGTAATTTACGAAACAATTTGTATAAATAAATAAAATCGTTAAATTATTAACATAGTTAATCGGTTAAGACGAATAATTTTATGGTAAATAAGGTAAGGTTTTTATGTCACGTAAGCATACGGTCCATCTGATGGTAAACGATTACCGTAGTAAGACGCCTGAAACTGCACGTACGAGTTACCGACATTAAAGAAACCTTCATATACGTTTCTTGAAAAATGTTGCCTGTCATTGTTTTGTATTAATTAACCGATTATCTATATTAATGAAAAAATAACTAAAAATCATTAATTTAGATAGAAAATTAACAAAAACAAAAAAATAAATAAAAATTAGCTACCTCAAGTTTTGGTTTCAGGCTGAAATAGAACTAAATGTATTCTCTGTGGGAAATTTATTTCGGTTGTTGTCATGACATGTACGATCCATTAAAAAAATGTAATGAAAACACAATTTGCTTTAAGGAAATTATTACATAGGAATGTGGATTTAAGGGTAGAGTGAGGTCGACAAAGAGATGGATGGTCTGTGAAAGATGATATGGTAAGAAAGGGAGTAAATAACGAGATGATTGCGAAAGGGAATGGAAGAGAAAAACATATTACGCCGATCACAAATGAATGGGATAAGGAAGAAGCCGATGATAATGATGATATACTTTGCTTGATAGATAAAACCAACGAAGAATTTTGGTAATCCGATCGTTTAAGAAATCTTTCCATTATAAAAAGTATAGAAATCAGAAAGAAGAAAATATGAGCTCACTATAGTCCCATACATTATAAAATATTGAATAATTTGTATTTTATTTCAAACGCTTAAATTTCATTGACTTAGATAATGTTATTAGAAGTTAAACATAGGATAGGTACTTAAATATCCTAATTATTTTAATATTTTCAATCAGTCGTATATAATCTAGTTGAATTAAAACGTTAAGAACTATTCATGTAAAGAAGCCCTTTCATCTAGTTCTTGAAACTACTTATGTAGTAACTTCTAATGAGAATTATTATTTAATTTAATTATTTTAAGTTTTTAATTAGATGAAAGGTTCATATACTCAATACTACAATGTTTTTGTTGATTGTGTTATATTAATTTTATTTTTCAATTTTTGACAGCTTCGCGCCAAGGCCATATAAATTTAAAAAATATTTTTTGGCGGCCATTTTGTATCTGTGGTGCAGAAATCCTAATAATCCTTATGCTATTTAACGTGCGTGATATTGTTTAGTACTTCGATTAGTAATATTGAATTTTTAATAATGATGATGTACTTAGTTAATTAAAAGTGATTTCTGATACAAATTTAATAACATCGCCTTAATTGATTCTACGAGTTTAGTACTAATGTTATAGATAGGTTATATTTTTAATAATGGATAATTTGATGATATGCAAGATTTGTCTTAGCTGAATGACATATATTATATAACGTAGTTGCGAACATTTCTCTGTTGCAACAGATTATAATCGACACTTGCGATTTTTCTATGACTCATTGAAGAGTTGCGGTTACTAAGTTGCAAACCACCTGGCAACTTAAATAGTTCATACTTAATCGCAGTGTAGATTATAAATCTGTTTTAAATGAGAATTTTTTTCATGTTTTTATAAAATCTAATATAGATTCTTTTTTCAAATCGAAATAAGTAATAGTTATTACTAAGCTCGTATCCGTGAAATAAGTTTTAGAGTATTGTTGAAAATATACTAGTCTTATTATCGTACTAAGCTAATGCCGGGCACACACGATACGATACACCGTGTGTGGTCGCCTTAATAATGAGCTGTCGCCGTTAAAACTGCGCTACACGTGTATAGCCATCGACGTTACATATAAAAGTGCAACTACCTACATTTGCAAAATATAACATGTTGTTCTATAGTTATGTTTTTCCAAAGATGTACGTTCTCAATTTATTTTTTTATAAAATCTACAGGGGAATGCTGCAAATAATGTTGTATATATAGTTGTAATAGAAATAAAGCATTCTTTCTGGATTATTGTTTTTATTCATTTAATACACTCCTCCTATGAATCAAAGACAATGTAGAGTTATATAAAAATCGGCTGTGAAAAGTTTTATAAAATGGTTTTTTACAGTAACTTTGTTATTTTTTTTCGGACTACTGTAATGCTGTTAGCCGCAGCTGGCCTTTATAGCTTCACCGAACGATAGGGGGCGAGTGCAAATAGCACTCCAAACCAAAGGAAGGACTCGTGGAGCAGTTGAAGGCCAACTACTATTTAACGGATACGATTTTAGTATGAGGGTAGCTCTAGAATTTTAGGGTACCACTGGGGGTTCGAATCGGATAGATTGAAGAAGACTGATCCTCTAACCCCTTGTTATAATAATATTGTCACACTGACGACATCTCCCTTCACGTGTGACGAAATATCGTGGATGTCCCCATAGGATAAGCACTCTATTGGAAACTTACTGCTCCCAATTATTGGTACGTTCATTACACACTATGATAACCTTGAGTCTGCCAATGGTGTGTGTTTTTATTAAATTTTCATTGAACTGATATTTTAAGCACTAGGAACGCAGACTATTGAAAACAATTTAATAGTTGGCGTTTCAACCGGAACTAAAATCTAAAGTTTGCTGACATCCTGATACCGTTATTTAATTTTCAAAATACCTACGAAAATGTTAATTTTCTAATTATCTACGAAATTCAAGTCTATAAACATTAACGTACTAGGGGACAATGAATTACAAAGCCATATACACTGCTTAGCGCAATATTATGAGGAAAAGAGACATCGATATTTTCATAGCAGTAGGAGAGAGACGAGCGATACTGTGTAACAATAAGAAGAAGAGGGATAACGATATGACAACTAAGTTGGCTGTGCTTTAGAGAGAGTACAAGCATTAATACCACAGATTATTTATATTCGCCTAGTATGTCTTGGTACAAAATTTTCATTTAAATCAAACTGAAATGGACAAATTCTTGGTGGAAAATCTAACTGCAATTTAAACCTCCTATAGGTTACTACTACCCTAGTACAATGAGAGCCGATCAATCGAATAACTGGTACATTCAACAATAGAAAAACACGTTACCACCATCACAGACATTATTCACTATAGAGCATCATTCCGTACCATCCTTTAAAAAACCTGTTATATCTAAAAAAAAGTATGTTTGTCCCGCCATGAATTTCGTGTCGTTTCCCATTACGCCACGGAAGGAATGCAAACGTAAATACTATTTATTATCTTTCCTTTCTCATTCCAATACCTTATAACAGGAATTTAGGTATTTTGAACATGGTCATGTTATTTTGGTTTGTCTTCAGTGTTTCCATCCCCAGTCAATAAAAATATATATTACATTTGGTCTATCTTACTAGGAAGGTAGGTAGGAAATGTGAAAAAAGAAAATGCATTCATATGTATAATACACGTTTATTATATAATAAATAATATGTTGGTAAATAAAACAGGCACTTGAAACAGAATCGTCGCTTTATTCAGCAATTGCCGGTTGAAAAAAAATTAATCAACAAAACTACAATTGAAATTCTGAACATGACTATTTTTACAAACAATTTACAGCGATTTTTATAATTGCCGACGCAACTGAACACAGCGCCGCAGTGTACCCGACGGCGGCGAATCGATCGACGCCGTAAACAAAAAATAAAACAATAAAAAAAAGTTATATTTACACAAAAAAAGGTACTGCACGAGTGGCGTGACCACAAAGTAATAGAAAGAGAACATAATGTACAGCGCGCCATCGACACCGCATTCAGTGACGTCACAACAGCCTAAACTATTTTAATCGGAAACTTATCGACGTACACATTTCCTAATCATTTTACTAAGCGTATGTTAACGGCCCCAGAAAAATGGGGCCTAATTTTTTTTTACATTTTTTTCTTCCCAAACGCAGCCTTTTGTACAGTATATGATACTTACTAATTATATATGTATAGGTAGACATAGTTAAAACCGTTACATTTTTTTTGTCGCGCGATATTTTTCCTAGCAGCCCGTTACTTCGTGGGCTGATATGAAAAATGTCACACAGAATTTTTTAAAAGTTGAAACAACAGGACACTTGCGTAAATACGACTCGATATAACTCGCATAGCTTTACCCGCCGCTTCTCTCGTGGCGCACAACAATAAAGGCCTTGGTTTTCATTAAAATTATCACATTTTTATGGAAATTATATATATGGGTATAGTCGAAGAGGAAGCGCCGCGGAAGAAGCGCGAATGAAATAGTTACATTAATATACATAATCGCAATATTTTTAAACATTTTTTTTTGCTTTTTTTCTGCAAAATCTCTAATTAGAAGTGAGTTGAACGGACATATTATAAATTTGAATTGGATCCCGAAAAAGAAACTACATTTTAACGTTGACCATTTTGAATAAGCTGCGAATTAATTACAAAGTTTGCTGATAATAAAATATTGTAGATCTAGTCTGCGAGAAGTAAGTATATTAGATTAGAACAATAAATATTATATCCCTTATAGAACTTAATATTTACCGAACTATTCTAATGCTGTTGGCCGCAGCTGGACAAAATACGAGGAGATGGCAACTCTAAACCTGACTGATTGGACTTCAGTTCATTTTAATGTAGGTAGGTATTTTAATGTAGGTTATATCGGTATAACTTAAGTAAACAGCAGGGATATCATCCGAGTAGTTGTAATAGGTTTTATTAATTAATTAAATTATAAACTCCATATTACATCTTGAGCATACGTTAAGTAGATGTGTCTATGTATTTCAGCATTTTTTTTACATAAACCGGTTTAGGTTCTTGCAAGAAATTCGCAACATATCCATGAAGATTGTAATACATGATTAAATGTTTTACTAACTATATGGTGTCTACCATAATCTAATAATATAATGGACACATTTCTAAATCACTACACATTATAAATACCAATTATAATAAACATTCTACATTTGCCTGTTGGATTGAATCGATACATAGAAAAAAGAGCTTCCGAGAATTTTCTTTGATTTTTTTAAATTCCAAATTATTCTTTTTCAATATGGCTACTTTTCCCGCCAAAATGATTCCGTGACGGGCTTCAAAATGTGAATGCAATACAAAACATTTCTAAAAATATTGTGTTAATCAACTTTTAATCTCAC
Source organism: Achroia grisella (assembly GCF_030625045.1). Lineage (NCBI taxonomy): Eukaryota > Metazoa > Arthropoda > Insecta > Lepidoptera > Pyralidae > Achroia > Achroia grisella. The sequence continues at coordinate 2,784,528 of NW_026713039.1, read as the reverse complement.
TTCCGCGTCATTTTCAACAATATCTACACATATTCACTAATTAAATATTTATATAAGACATCGAAACGAGAGAGTAATGTTAATTGTAGTTTCTTTATCAGTGCCTGGGGCTTAATTACGTAACGCGGTTACTAACAATTCTGTATTGTAACAGATTAAAACCGATGGACTTGCGATTGTCTATGAACCATTTGAAACTGACAGTCCCTACCTAAGTTGCACGGTTCGCAAGCACAACTGCAAAATGGTTCATACATAATTGCAGATTTTAAACTGTTTCAATTGAGAATTGTTAGTAACAACGTCACATAATTGAGCCACTAGTCCGTTATTCACGGTCTAACCCGCGTACCCGTGCCGTGTCAATGTCAAGTTAATGATTACATAAGTGTTCGTTGATTGAATCGATTTAATAAAAAAATAATTAATCGATTTTTAAAACTCATTCAGGTATAAAAGCTACATAATCGACCAACAATGGTTGTAGTTTATTAAAAAAAAAATCCGTGCAATAATTGCGCCTTTAAAGCCAGTGATCGCCAGTTATAATGCCATTGACACTACACGAATATGTCAAAACTTACCTTATGTTAGACCATTCAACACCAGCTGTGAGGTTAATTTTCACTTTAGCCAAATTTAACTTTACATATAGAGTCATCACCGAAAAAATTTATAATCCTCTAACATTTCTTATATGGCAGTATTTGTTTCAGACTTGTGCACTATGTGTTCAGCCATTACTTAAAAAAAAAACAAATATGGCAGATATCCCAGTGCCAGTGTTGAATGTCCTAAGTTTAGGCTTCGATAATACATTTAGGACTAGCGGGTACAGGTATAAGAAAGGCAAAATGCTTATTTATAGCGTGTGAGATCATATGTGGCAATTCCGATTTTAAAATGCTACATTTAGTGGCGAATTTAGCTTGACACTTATAAATTGATATTCTAAATTCAAATTTAAAATTGGAACTGCCCCACGCAAATACGATCTATGCCTTCTATGGAAAGCATCTATATTTAGACATCAAGCCGTTTTTATAATCGATTTTCATATTTTATATCAACTAGCAGTTTGAAATACATCACCATTAATTATTTCCATATTTTTTATACTTACTAGCCATAAAATCGTGTCGAAGATATTAATTCTAAGCCGATTAGTTACGCCGCAACTATATATAGGCCATAGACAATCGGACTTACTTTTTCCATATCTTTTTTATTGTTTACAACTCCTATAATAAACGGATACAATTTTTAAATTATTTATATAGGAATTCTAAACAATATATACAATTATCAGGTAATAAGATCTACCCGAGCTTGTGTTGGTAATATTTTACAACCAACAGGACACCGGCAGATGTCGCATGCCTTGTTATCTCGCATTTAAAAGTATGTATTTTCCATGTATTTCTTTTTGGTATTTTATACCCGTACCGTAATATAGGGATGATCGATATAAAAGAACCATCGATGTATAACTATCATCATACACGTGAACGGTTGCTGTTTGTGTAGATTTATCTGTTCATGTTATATCTTGATTTGAAAGTAATGTAATTTAATATCATATGCCAATGATCATTGTATTCATTCTAAACATAAGTTTTAATTATGTAGTATTATAATTATAATGATATACAATGGTATTAGAAAAGAGTGCAGAGTTTCATGTCCGTTCTTTTTGGTCCGAATTGATGGTAAATTAGACTTATGTGTGTTAGACAAACATGAATAAAAACATTTTGAATTGATTTTGATATTGTATTAGAAACATAGATGTTGCCCTTGGTCTATGTTTTTAAGATGGTAAAATTTAACTTTTGTTAATAAGAGCCAACGAGTGTTTTACAACGTCATCACTTTTCTGTTTTCATATTTTTTTTCGATGTTATCGAGAACTTAGCATCGATGTGTCTACGTTATCGATTCTTAAAATCGATATCAAAATATCGATGAATATCGACCATCCTTATTGTAATAGGTATATATAACCTTTTGGTATATTGTCATTATATAGATTTTCGTCACATCCGAGTTATTTTATCGTTTCTCCTAACATCTATTTTTTTTAATAATAATGGCGAGCACGTTGATAATTAGAAATAATTCATTTTCTATTCGTATTGTTACAAAAAAAGGTATTGTCATTAAAAGTGAAATTATTAAGTACACAATTTCGCGCCTTTTATAATTCGAAATTCAAATTATATAGTCTGTGTTACACAATTGTAAAAGAAACACAAATGGACATGTCGCCAAAGCCCTCAAATTAAAAAAATACTTTTATCTGTAGAGTTATTTCAAACGAAAACGCTTAAATATTCCGCCGTGGTGCAAATGGTACCTACTATGTACAGTGTTGAATATTTTATTACTGGCAATACTTTGAAAAAAAAAACTGCTTAAGTAAACAAAGAAAAAGATTAAAGGGAATCTATGCCCAATCTAAACAGTGGATAGAAACAATTTTAATGCCAGTAAGAATTATTTACACATTGATTTGTATTGACTAATTAAACTAAAGAATTTAAAATTAAAAGACATTAAAAAACTAATTTGCAAATGCCAGTATATATGCAATATTGTTTATTACATATTTTTTCAATTAGAATGATACGATGGCCTCACCTGATGGTGTACGGTAACCGTCGCCTATATATATGAACAGCACTACGGACATCACGTTATCATGTCACACCCGTGATACAACTCGTGCGTTATCATTCCAGAACACTAATAAATCACGCCTCTTATCCTGTAATTTCACTGCCTAATCTGCACCCTACAACCGAAACACAGCTAACAAAGCAAATTACTTAGCAACTAACATAGGTGAGAATAAATGAAAGATATAGGCAATTTTTTGCAGTTTGAATACATCTGGTTCAAATGTTGGTGTATATATGTGCTTTCAGACAAATTAACAGTATTCCCGCAAATAGTTTTAACACATCTGATAAATTTATCTATTTTTTAAATTATTATGTAAGAATTAAGAGTAAGTAATGTAAACTTTCATGTAATAAAATAAATAGTTTAAATGTAGCTTAATTTTAATGCTATTTTCATAATTATAATTGGCGTCAATATTGACACAACTGACTGATATTTTTATTCACAACTAAAGTAAACAGACATGGCTGTATGGGCGCAGTTCCCTATGCCTTTCTTTTAAAGGATAAACAAAAGATAAAAAAAATGATACAACTGACATTTGCTTAGATTTATGTTAACTAACTCACAGCCATTGTAATTTACTTTAAATTAGTATTTTACATTCAATCCACTTATTTTTTGCTTTTTTATTATTTTATTGGGAATGGAAACCTACGTGTACACTTTTAAATATGGACATCACGTTATCATGTATTTATGTGATGCCCGTGATAACTATTATGTGTTGGTGATCTGGAGGACTAAGATATGATACTTCCGTGTCCAGTATTTAACGATTTCGCAATGGTAACTTTGAAAAAAAAAAACCTCTTTAGATTATGACTACGTAATGGACAAATTCATATTATTCTTTTTGTCTCATATTTTTTTTTTAATAATATTTCTACTTTTTAGCATACATTTACAATGAAAGTGCGAAAATCCATATTGTATTTTATGTTTCCGATTTTTTAGGCAATATTTTAACTTCAAGTTTCATGTTTTTATACACATTACATTCCCTACAAGAAAAATCTTTTCCTAACAAAAACAAAGAAAAAGTAGCAAAATCGGTGCAACCATACCAGTGATATAAACTTAAGACAATTGTAACTTTTTTATAATCAAATGAAATATAGCTTAATAAACTTGGTCTTGCGATAATAAAAGAATTAATACTAAAAGAGTCACAGAGCTCAATGGGTAACTTACTTTTAAAAATTTATTATCTAAAATTACTTTACTTAAATTAATTCCTTGTTTCATTAATTAATTCGTTAAATAATTAACATTATGTATATATTTACAAAGAAAGCATTTCTATCTGTTGATTAGTGTCCATAGCACAAGCTCTGTTTAGTTTGGGACTAGATGGCACTGTGAATGAATGATCAAATTATCTGGGTTATTATTACATTATCATAGACAATATTGTTGTGGGAACCCATTACACTATATGATTACAGAAGAGGGAGAGGGGATTAGCTTTTTTTTATACTACTATGATGGCAAACAAGCATACGGCTCATCTGATGGTAAATGGTTACAATGGACGCCTGAAACATCAGGGGTATTACGTGCGCGTTGCCGACCCTTAAGAAACCTTAATGTACCCTTTCTGAAAAACCCTATCGGTGTAATGAATACTATTGATCCCAATGCATCCCATCAGGTCACTATCGCTCTACAAACCATGTTATTTCCTGGTAAACTCTTCACAATATGATAACAACTGTGTATATATGATAACTAGTGACTGACTTCACCCTCATCCTATCCCATACTCATACGCATACATACGCATCATAAAAAGTGCAAGGTCTGCTTAGTTTGGAACTAGATGGCGCTGTTAATATGATCAAGATAAAATTATGTAATATGACCAAATAATATAATTCATTTACAATTTGATTAAAAAGTAAATATGTTACATTTGTTACATATTAAAAAGTTTAAATATACCGGCAAATCAGCTTGATGACGTTTTTGCGTTTGTAGTAGTGCAAAGTGTAGTTATACGCACACATAAGTTTCTTGCTCGTTTATGTGAAGAGCTTGCATTCCGAATGAGTATTCCGGAAGAATATATTTCGTTTATTTGAATAAAGATTATTTTTATTTCACAAAAACCGGTATAAACAGGTTTGCACTAACACATGTACTGAACTCCCGCGTCACTTGCTTGTAAGTATCATTAGAAATGCCATTTCGTTATTTATTACTTTCTGTTTAATTAGTACAGTGTTTTTATTAATAAAGATAATCCGAGTTCAAAAATTACATATAATATTTACTCATATAACTTTAATGCACGTTATAAAGGTAAATAGAACATATGGCGGACTTAACATGTTGTCGCATTTCTACCAGTCAACCATAAATGGTGCAGAGATTATACGTACCTGTAGATATCAATTAAATTATATATATGAGATATATATTTATGTACTGACCGTACACTACTATCAACTTAAAAACGCTTTGAATTAATTTACCTATACAGTTATATTGTGTACAGACTATATAATTTAAAAACCGTATCGTTCGCTCATATATCTTTTTAAAAAACCAAAATTTAAACTTCGAACTCACATGCTTATCTTTTTAAAATAATAATGGTCTTTGAGAGATAATTTAAACACCAATTAATAAGTTTTAATATCACATATTTAATAATAAAAAATAAAACATTAAATTAACAAAGTACAGTCACGTCGGCATCGGCGTGTAACAGTGGTCACACATTCAGTTCAGTGGAACGATTGGATTATGCGACTCCAGTTTTATTTGAGAGAAATTATGACCATCTTCAAGTTACGAATAAAACTAAAACTATTAAGTGCCATGAATTTTATGATTGTTTTAATTCCTCCCCCCGTACTTGTCAATGTATATTTTAGCGAAATTATTGCTATCCTCAGTTCATCATCCTCTAATAAAACCAAATCGATTTCACATGAATTTTAAGATGACTTCCCCGACCTTGACACAAGCTTCATCACATTTGTGAGGCTATGTGCTATTTTAACCTAGTAAACCTAGTGTAAAATCATAACCAAAATAATATATAAAAATATATTTAAGTTTGACGTTAATATAATTAGAGTGAAACAATGGATCCACAACTAAAGAGATTGAAAATCGTTGAAAATGGCAAGAGCTCCACCAACAAGAGCTCGGTTCTTGAATGTATGAATGTATAAATATTGTTACTAGATTTTACATGTGACGTCACGAAATTGTGACACCTACCATCCCAGTCAGCCCCTCAACGTATGACGTAATTTAACGATGACTCCTAGTGGAATGGTACACCTTCCTATACTAACGGTATACGCTGACGGCGTACCAGCGAGGGATTATAGGATAAGCAAGGTTTCAAGGCTGTTAGTCTACTACCGTAATCAATTTACTTAGAATTAACTATGATGACTCCTAGAGCGGAATGACCTGACATGGTACATTATTATTCCCCATCAATCAACCACACACACCTTTTCATCTGATTGGCGCAATTGGTGGCTACGCCCCGCCCTCTTTGGAAACGCGTCAATCAGATCGCAGCCGCAACCTACAATCGTCCATCTGAACCGTACAATGTGTGACCGCACTAGTTGTATCGTTATATTTACATATGTTACACATATAAAGCGCGCCATTTTGCACTGAATAATAACAGTTCCGTGTCGGACACCGCCCAAACAATTTTCAGAAGCGTATTTATAAATTCGTAACCATCGTTTTTTACTGATTGACATGCGATTACACGAACAATTTCTATATCTATCTATCTTCAAGACAGATCCATAAAAGGATAAACAGAGTGCTGAAATTTCTAATAATAATTAAGCAAATACTATTAACTAAATGTGAAAGCTTGTATGTTTTTTACTTAAAAACGGCTAAACAGATGTGTATAAAATTTTAAACACTATCATTTGGAATTTAACAATATTTTTATGTTGTTTTTATTGTAACTATGGGCAAAGACGCTGATAGGAGTTAGTAATGCACTAACTAAATGCAATATATTTTGAAACTTTATACATATAATAGCTAGATAAAATTGTTCGCATGTTCGCTTATCAATTAGAATAAACTTCAAAAATATTGCGACGAAGCAAATAGAATTGTACCATTAAAATAATATACATATAACAATAATTACGACATTGATCAGCTGATATCCATAAACAACTGTCTTTTCACTACCGTTCTCCACCATATCACCAAGAATTAAAAATCCATAGACAAATATTGAAAAGAAGTAACTTTTATTTTTTATTAATTCCGTGGCCATTAGAAATCAGCTTAAAAAGTAATACACCATAAACAATGGAATTGTATTTTTAATTGATTTGAAAAAAAAATTGTTATTTTTTGTATTCCAAATCATATTTCATTATACGCAAAGTAGTTTACTTGCATAAATCTACTTTCTAGCCGTACAGGCACATAGTCCGTTCCCCAAAATGTAGGACATGTCTAAGCTGTATGCATAAAACACCTCAGCCCTAGTAACGGACAAAAAAAATTATTCCTTGGCGGTGGATTACGTCAGTTTTGGCTAGAACACCAAAATAGGTAGAACTTTATCGACTACGCGCTCTAAATCGATCGGTGCTTCAACGTTCCTCTTCAAATCGGTGGGCGACTCTTTAGTGCTGGCAGATTTGAAATCCGCCTTAACGTTCGCTAAAAGACTGTCGTGATCATTGCATTCCGTGCTCGCGTGTACGTCCGCCGAGCTACCGACGTTCCGTTCGACGTCTATCGAACGTACAGACTCTGTATTTACATTAACATCGTTGAGATCCGCAATCTGATGACTGTCTACATAACTAACATCCGCGAGCGCGTCGGCCTCGACATCGAAAGCTGTCACAGGGGGGTGCGTGTTACCGTGCGGTGGCGCGTGGGGCGCGCGTGGCGAGCGTGGCGGGCGTGGCGGGCGTGGCGAGCGTGGCGGGCGTGACGGGCGTGGCGGCGGCGGGGGCGCCTGTCACGTGACCTCCATGGGCAGCGAGTCGGCCGGGCGGCGGCGCACGGCCCCGTTGGTGGCGGCGTCCTCGTCCTGCAGGGCTCGCTCCGCGGACATGCCCGCGCCGCTCGACGACGTCGCGCCCGCACTCGACGCCTCCACTATTTCACTAAACAAATACAATATACTTTAGATAGAATATACTTTATTTGCAACATACTGTAAAGAAGAGGCACAAACAATATATCAAAGAACACTGTTGAAATCAAATATTTAACAATCTAATTATAATACAATTCTATTCTGATTTACTGACTATTTGCATTTGTCACTTTTATTCTCCCAAATTAAAAATAAATCTGTATTATTGTACATGTACAACATTTATTTGAAAAGAATACGAACTGAGTTTCTTTTCATTTCGTCTCGTCTCGAAATCATTCTGAACTGATAAGTCTGCAATAGACCTACATGAATTAGAAAATTTAAAATTTGAATTCTATCTTTTTGCGTATTCATTCTTTATTGTATGGAAAGGCACTTTTTCACGGCGTAATTTTCTGATTTACGCAGACTACGTCCATACCACCCAAGTCTACATTCTCTATTATAGTGTATGTGGTCCGAATGAAACGATATAAGTATAGGAGACTGACGCGAGCGGGACGGGCCTGGGCTGCGGCACGAGGCGGGCCTGGCGCGCCTTGAGCTGCGCGGCGGTGAAGGCGATGGCCTGCACGTTGGCCGACAGCGGCTGCCCGCCGGGGCCCGAGATGGCGATCTTGGGCCCGCGCGGCAGCACCGTCGTCTTCTGCAGCAGGTTCGCGACCACCGCGTTCGGGACCCTGCTGGTATAGTAATATAGCTCATTATTACTCATTATTCAAATCACTATGTTAATTTCAATTCAAGTTTGTTCAAATATATGGATTCTAAATTGTCTACAACTGAACCGAACGTCAACTTTTTTCAAACATTAATAATAATAATAATCTACTACTAGAAAGCAACATTTTGGTAGCTTTTCTTATATAAATATATGACAAAAAAAACTGTACATAAACATTAAAAATAATAATAATGGGAAAGAATGCTTTCTCTTATGACAATAAAAAAATACCGACATAACCGAATAAAAGAAAATTATTTGTATAATGTATAAAAAGTTTTATTATTATATATGTATTATTATATTATTATAGTATCTTAAAAGCCCTATACTGTAATCTCTTGAGAAAACCTCAGCAGGTACTTCATTCTACAATCACGTTACATAATACGTACTACAATCTACGATATAACAAAAGACTGGAAAAACTATAAACAAAATATTCGACGTTCACGCGCGGCTAAAATCCCCTCCACGAGCAAATATTTAGATTGGTCCACGTACCTGGCATCGGCGAGGTGCAGCGGCCTCGTCTTGAGGTGTATGTGGTGCGTGGGCGCGCGCACTGCGGGCGCGGCGGGCGCGGCGTGGGGCGCGGCGTGGGGCGCGGCGGGGAGGGGCGCGGCGGGGAGGGGCGCGGCCCGCACGAGCGCGCGTCCGTCGAGCCCCACGGACACGCGGTGCGCGGCCGCCGGCGCCGCGCCCGCCGCGCGCCGCTTGCCGCCCGCCTGCCGCACCACGTTCACCAGGTGCGGGCCCTTCGCCAGCTGACCGCCCTGCACGTGACACACGCACTGTACTCACACGACTTATATGTATTGCGAAGATACACAATGTTTAATAGAATATTAATTTAAACAGTTTTATACATATGAATGCTGCAGCAGGATATATGAGACAGCGGAGTCAGCGATCACAACAGCGGTGCGCGCTGCGACTGTATACCGTCACCTCCTGCTTTATCCCGGAAAAATTGCGCATCAGAGCACCGTCTCGAGCACCGCAGGGCGACGCGAGACGGCACGGGGTGACCGCACACCAGCGAGCTGGGCCAATAGAACCTCCGAGATCAATGGGGCCAGCGACACACTGCCACTGATCGTTCCTACCGTCGACAACTGCGCGCTGTTACTGTACACCGTCACGATTCACCTTGATCAGGCATACTCCAGCAAGACCAGCGGGATAAGAGGGCCAACGACATGCCGCCGCTGCCTGCCTTCCTGCGTCTGTATACCGTCACGACTCACCTAAATCTCGAAGAACTACGCAATGGAGCCTGGCGCGACCTTGAACAGCACGGAGTGACGAGTGTCCCGCCAGCGGGGCCAGCGGGGCCAACGCGTTACGACCGTGTACCATCACCACTCACCTTGATCTCAAAGAACTGTGCGACGGAGCCGGGCGCGGCCTTAAGCAGCGCGGGGTGGCGCGCGTCCGCCAGCGGGGCCAGCGGGGCCAGTGGGGCCAGCAGGGCCAACGCGTTACAACCGTGTACCATCACCACTCACCTTGATCTCAAAGAACTGTGCGACGGAGCCGGGCGCGGCCTTAAGCAGCGCGGGGTGGCGCGCGTCCGCCAGCGGGGCCAGCGGGGCTAGCGGGGCCAGCGGGGCCAGCGGGGCCAGTGGGGCCAGCGACACGCCGCCGCTGCCCGCCGCGCCCGCCCGCGCCGCCAGCAGCTGCGCGCGCTGCGACTGCGTCAGCGGGTGCGCGTGCAACACCTGTACACACGAATAGAATTAATACATGTGGTATTACCGATTCTGTTAACAAAATGGCTGAAAAGAATTTATCAGGCCGCAAAAATATTTAATAAAAAAAAGTTCTTAACAGAGTAGTCATTGAGGCAATATATATATTTACAAATACCTAAATAAATTAATTAGAAATTTTAGATTATTGCTATGTAGGTACTGTCCTATATTTTTAAGCTTAAATTTATGATCAATTGTAAACGCTTAAAGTGTATATAATTTTTTTTTAAGTGTGACCTTGAGTTTGTTGGGCGCGACGTGGTGTATGGTGTGGCCCTGCGCGACGACGAGCGGCGCCGAGTGCTGCGGCGAGTGCAGCTGCAGCGGCTTGTGTGCGAGCTGCACTAGCGGCGCGCTGCGTCGCTGTGACCCCGCCGCCACGCTCGCCACGCTCGTCACGCTCGCCACGCTGCCTACCGCGCTCACGCCCGCCACCGATAGTTTCACTGTAGGACAGGGAATATGTATTTTTATTATTGCGTCACACTCGCCACGCCGCCCACGTTCGCCACACTACCCACTGCGCTATCGCCCACATATGTTTTTATTCTCTAAAGCACGTTTAAGATTAATAAATTATCAACAGCTCCATAGTCGGTGTCAGCCATTTTGCACTGATTGAAGAACGAGGATTTGCTGGAAACATCAGCGCGTGCGAACGAGAAAGATTCGTTCTCTTTGTCTACATTTACATACATATTCTTTCTGGTGTGAAATTCAATTCTCTATTTTCTTTTTGTGTTGTGAAATTTTTTATTTTATAAACTACTATGCTTATTACTAAATTGTGCTAATTCACCAAGGTAGTCAGAAATAGTTTTGTCATCACATCAGGCTTACACATGCCGCTACTGTAGAAAAAGTTTATCTTTATCCATTAATACGACATGACTCGCAACTTCTTTCCCAATATTATCTGTAGGATGGTAGTATAATATTAGTAGGTTGGTACTAACCGGGTTCGGTCCGGTCGGTCCGGTCGACCCTGTCCCGCTGGAGAGGCAGCGCGACGGCCACCGAAGGGAACGGTCCGTTCTGTACCAGCACGCCGGCCTGACTCGACAGCAGATGGTTCTGTAGCCGCACCTGTACATACACACACAATTTACCGACTTCTTGTACATGATTAAACTAAACATTATTATTATTATACATATATAAATTTATATCTAGTTTGGCTCGCGATTATACACCCGAGTGAAATTTATAGCTATTGTTGTTATTCTGTACCTACGTTACTGTGCCTACGTTCAGCAGTTTTTGTCTTCTTTCCATCCATACTCACAAACTTTCGCGTTTATAATATAAGTAATAGTAAGAGAATTATTTATTTATTTGCCTGTTATGACACAATTTTGGATTTCACTCACGGCTGCATTACAAAATATGGAATTTATTGGCTTGTTCTATACAACACGCATTTATTATACATATATAAACCTTCCTCTTGAATCACTCTATCTATTACTAAAACTGCATTAATATCCGTTGTGTAATTTAAAAATATATAAGGGAACAGACAACCGCGAATATATATAATAAATGTGTTATACTATATAAGATTATAACCGTTTATAAAATAAATCCACTCACCTTCAAACTATCAGAGACGGCGACTGTCACAATTTGGGGTTGCGCCGTTTCCTGTACTAACGAGACTTCATTCGGTCTCCTATGTGCCACCGATGTTATTATATGCTTCTTCAACGGGGAATGCTTCGTTTGTACCGTCTTCAGCTGCACACCGGGAGCCAACTGCACCTCTTCTAACGTCTCCTCCTTCCTCTTCTTCTCCACTTTAATTTGAGGCACTTCATTCACTTCTTCAACAATAATCTTGGACGTTGGTACTGGAGATGGTTCCACCTTCTCCGCTTTGATATCTTTGGGCGTCTCAACAACTTTAGGCGTTTCCGTATCGATGTATATGGTTTCTTTATCCGCGCTGACGTGGACCACACTCGAGCCGAAGGAATCCGCCTTCCTCCTCTTTGGGCCAGAGACGGCGCGCCCTTCCGTGCTCTGGCCTTGCAATAAAAAAGAACCCTTGTCGACATCATTCACTAAATCCAATATATCCTCTGTGATCTTCTTGTCGTCTTTCGTCAAGTCATCAGCCAAGGTTTTGAGGTCTGTCTCTGATAGGATGCTTTCAACTTGGGCCTCTGTTAATCCAGTAAAGTTTTCTGGTAGCAGATCATCACTTATGTCCAAACTGCTGCCACTAGTGTCTTCCGGATTTATATCACCGTACAGTTCACCAAGAGTGAACTGTGAGGTTGTAAATGTATCTAGAGCTTCCGAAGGTGGTTTCTCTGCGGATCGTAATTCCACGGAGATGAGGGTATCGGGGGCGATGGGAAACTGATCTTCCGCCGGGGCTTCTGGCTCAGGTGGTGTGGGCGAAGGTGTTTTTGGTCGGAAATGTAACCTATAAAAGAGACACATTCACATTTTGACATACATATCATTTTTTGAACCAAAAATCTTTCTCTGCCATTTACAATGATCCGAATGATCGGTAAAAGATAAAAATCTTTGTACCAATCATTCGGTTAGTTACCACTTCTTGTGAAAAAATAGCAAGAAACTGAGCTGGCATATTTTATTTCTTCACAAGATAAATATGATCTGAAATATTGGGGATTATTCATAACTGTGATATGAGTGTAATGAATGGTCAATACTGAAAATATCACCACCATTGGTGCCCCTGATAATTATGAGATAAGAGCATAACCAAGAGCACATAATAAAATATACCTTACATATTTTTTAATGGAAACTGGCATCTATTCCGAAAATGATACAACAGAATAACCTACAGCCATAGAAAATGCCATTCAATTACTTTACTGCAACTATAATATATAAACACTGCTATGGACATTGTATAAGTTTGTTAATTTATATAGACACTTTAGTACTCGAGCTAAATACTAGATGGCGCTGTGTTAAAAGTAGACGGCGATATGGTTTCGTTGTATACATATACTTTGTATATATATTCGCCATTTTGTAAAAATAAACCATTTTTTTAAGTTCAACAATCCAACATAGCTGGTTGTTTTATTTATTATCACCAGAGGACGCTGTAGTAGTCCAAGAGTTTTAGGGTTGGGTTGTACAGACATGATATTATAATATGAGACTCCCAACACCACTAATGCACAACCATTCAAAAGACAAAAAATGTAAGCCCTGTAATTTCACTGCTTTATCTCATTATTCAACCGAAACCCTTGTTATAAAGCTGCTTGGCGGCTGAAATACATGAGACAGAAGTATCTACACGATTTCATACAATATCTACTATCATAAAATACATCAAGCCTTAAAGCGTTTTAAATAACATTTACAGAAAGTTGTGATTACTCACCATTTCTTATTAACCTCGTTGATAAAATTCTCAAACTCCTTCTCGACCGGATGCAGACTCTCATCCGATTCGTAACTGCTGTCACTGCAGCCGCTCCACGATCTCTTCCTGATCACCCGCTGCAGATTTTGCCTTACAACACTATCAATAGTTCTTGCACTAACACTAATATCACTTTTTACACTATCCTGAGGTATAACGTCCGGTAACACGTCCATTGGTTCCTCTTTGACTTTGACGTTACCCGCATGGACTCTGACGTCATCCGCGTGGACTTTGACATCATCCGCGTGGACTTTGACGTCATCCGTGTGGATCTTGACGTCATCCGCGTGGACTTTGACGTTCTCGACATCGGCCGTCTCGTCTTGCACGATCCACAGGTCAGGCTTTTGAGCGAGATGCTGCCGGAACGCGCGCCGCCACGGATACTTGCCACCCGCGTGGTAGTCTTGTGTAAATTCTGTGGGAGTTCGATGTGACTTCTTCTCCAACTCCTCCTGTGAGTAATTAAAAAAAGTATTTGTAAGATTCATCTTGAAATATATTTTTATATATCACTCACGTATTTTCATTCCAGAGGACTAAGATTTCAGGCCTCTTATTCTGTATTATTTTGCCAGCCGCGGCCACAGGTCGTCGAGCGGCGTGCGGGTGCGGTCGAGACATACGTACTGGTGCGTGTATAGTTACCGGGCGCGTGTGGGGTGCGGCGGGGGCGGGGGGGGCCAGCCGCGGCCACAGGTCGTCGAGCGGCGTGCGGGTGCGGTCGAGACATACGTACTAGTGCGTGTATAGTTACCGGGCGCGTGTGGGGTGCGGCGGGGGGGGGGGGGGGGCCAGCCGCGGCCACAGGTCGTCGAGCGGCGTGCGGGTGCGGTCGAGACATACGTACTAGTGCGTGTATAGTTACCGGGCGCGTGTGGGGTGCGGCGGGGGCGGGGGGGGCCAGCCGCGGCCACAGGTCGTCGAGCGGCGTGCGGGTGCGGTCGAGACATACGTACTAGTGCGTGTATAGTTACCGGGCGCGTGTGGGGTGCGGCGGGGGCGGGGGGGGCCAGCCGCGGCCACAGGTCGTCGAGCGGCGTGCGGGTGCGGTCGAGACATACGTACTAGTGCGTGTATAGTTACCGGGCGCGTGTGGGGTGCGGCGGGGGCGGGGGGGGCCAGCCGCGGCCACAGGTCGTCGAGCGGCGTGCGGGTGCGGTCGAGACATACGTACTAGTGCGTGTATAGTTACCGGGCGCGTGTGGGGTGCGGCGGGGGCGGGGGGGGCCAGCCGCGGCCACAGGTCGTCGAGCGGCGTGCGGGTGCGGTCGAGACATACGTACTAGTGCGTGTATAGTTACCGGGCGCGTGTGGGGTGCGGCGGGGGCGGGGGGGGCCAGCCGCGGCCACAGGTCGTCGAGCGGCGTGCGGGTGCGGTCGAGCGCGACTCGTCCGCCGCGCGCCACCCTGCGCCGCACGAACCCCACGCAGCGCCGCCCGCCGCCCCACTCCCGCACCGACGTCAGCGTGAACCTGCACCGACACCCTCCACGTTACACATGTCACATCGCGCACCGACGACAGCGTCAACACAATCGACATTACAAGCGCTACCATCATATCCATTATTACTATACTATCGTTACTGAACGACTCTATCGGTTGTTAATAATATAATGAAAATTAATTCATGAATTCAAATATTTGTATTACGTGATTACCAAACCCGCGACCATTGAAAGTAAAGCGGAGTATTAACCCGCTAGGCCACCAAGACTGAGGCCCTTCAATCAATAAAACATTAGATTACAAATCTCACCTATGCCGCGTGTCAATTTCGTGCTCGTAGAGGCCGTCTTTCGTAGGCATTTCCGGATCGACAGGGTCTCCATACAGTGTAGACGTGGGCTAAAAGAACATTGACATAATTAGATAAATATGTTATAAAATAGATAGCAATCATAATAAAAAACACAAAACAATATTTTAACCAGCAATAACAATTAAACAAAATAGTATATATGGTAGTATAGAATAGAATAGAAAATCCTTTATTCAAATAAACTTAATTTAAGCACTTTTTAATAGTAGTAACATTTTTTTAATCTTACCGCTCATTCGGAAATCTATCTCATTACAAGAAAAAATGCGAGAAACTTGTGTGTTGCTCTTTTAAATTTTTAAACCGATACGAGAGCGGCATGACCTACCACAGGCTCGACAAGAGAAATTATTATGGCGCTTCCATCTCTTGTCAGCAAGTCTTTGATGCCATGCATCATCGCAAACTTTTCGACCCTCCATTACACGGTGTATTGTCTTATATTCAGTCAATATATAAATTAAAATGAATAAATACTGACCATCTCGTAGAAACAGCCGGGTTTGCGTCTGAACGCGAAAGGTCCGTCGTCTGGAGGACTGGCGGTCGCCTCTCGCGGTACACTCTCTTCCTCCGACGACGTGTAAACGCCCGACTCTGAAATCGTCATCACAACATACATATTAGACACGTGTCGATGAAATAATAAAAAAACCTACCCTAACCCTAATAACCTCATAATAATAATCATTTAATAATTAAAAATATGTCGTAATGATAAAAAAAAATCAAAATAGTTATAAGAGATAATCTATAGCGTTATCTAATAAAACATCTAGACCAGACCACAAATTCATATACAAAAATTTTGCACCGTATGTGGAATTGAATCGGTGGCCATCCGTTGGCCAAGCTGGAAAGCGGCGTTCTCAACCGCTAGACCACCGACGCGTGAGAGGTACCATGGACGACTAATGTTGTCCGTGGTACTATTCATAGATATAGCTTTTTTTCGGACTACTCTAATGCTGTTGGCTGCAGCTGGCCTTTACAGCTTCACCGGACGATGGGGGGCGAATGCAGATGGCACTCCAAACCAAAGGAAGGACTTAGACTTATGGAACGGTTGAAGGGCCAACTTTTTCAGGCGCGCCTTACGGATACGACTTTAGTCTGGCCGCTAGGGGATTCGAATCTCGACTCAGGAATTTCGATCTCCATTTGATAGATCGGAGAGGCCGTCTAGACCAGTTCACACATTCATATTACAAATTTTCGCACCGTCTGTAGAACTGAACCAATTTAAAGCGGCGTGCTACACCGGTAGACCACCGATGCGTGAGAGATACCATAGACGTCATACGATAATGTCCGTGGAATTTATTCATGTACTTAGAGACGGGTTCCACTTTCCATCGATATCAAAAATATCTTTATTACAGACTGTTATAATGTGTGGAATCATCCATTAAAACATCAGGTGTGAGAAATGTGAAACAAAAGTGAGCTTGTTTGTCATTTCCATACATAAAAAATATATATAATTATTATTTATATAAATACATAGTTGAAGTAATTGACTAATACAAACAGTCATGAATACAAAATATTCGGAACCCACGATGACGAAAAAATTTATATAATGTATGTATACATATAAATTTATATGTGTATATATCATTTCATCAGTAATAAAATAATAGTATGTCATTAACAAATATATATAATATATAAACTTTAAATAAATTTAAAACATCTATTAAGTCATATTTATTGAAAAAGCCTATTACTCCCTAAACGATTACTTAAATGACAAGCGTGCATGGCAATAGTTGTTCATGCACGGGATTTTCGTTTAATGTTAGATATAGACACCTACATAAGAGTACCATGTAAATAAACTAGCTTTAAAAAAAAAATCAGTTGAGATTCCTACCAGTTCTTCTCAATTGAATCTGTATACTGAACCGGGCGGTAGAAAAAAAATATGTCCTACTTGAATAAACAATTTTTGATTTGATTTGAATAATTATTAACAACAAATTTTCCGTATCCTAAGGTAACAGATACAAAATAAAAAACTAAATATATTTTTTGAAATATTGACTGTTATTAAACTACTCATAACAGCAGATAGCGTTTACAGTTGAACCGGACGAATACAGGGATGAGTGCAAATGGCACTCCAAAAGGAAGTACTTATGGAGCTTAGGGCCAACTCCTGCGTGACGGTTACGAGTTTATTCTGAGGACGTTGTTAAGGACGAGAACGTCTAACTGGACGAAAAATAAAACCGAAGGGCACTTCAAATCCGAGTAAGGACTTATGGAGCGGCTGAAGGTTATTCTGAGGATGCTGTTTCGGGTCTGACCGGACGAAAATGGGATTAAGACCGAAGGGCACTCCAAACCCGAGTAATGACTTATGGAGCGGCTGAAGGCCAACTCTCGCCTGACGGATACAATTTATTCTAAGGACTCTGTTAAGGATTGGAATCTCGGTTCGAGCCGTCGTATTTTAAATCCAACAGGGATTTGATAGGAATAGGACGAGGTTCGATTGGATGAACACGTAAAATTTATTATCTACTTATGAACTTCATATAGTTTTAATCTACCCAAGTGTTTATTGCGACCTATATATAGCTTTGTCAGTAAGGATATAATTTATTTTTAACATTAAGCATCTTTACTGAATAATAAGAATAATATTGAAGTATAGTTTAGTATGTTTTATATAAATGTCTTCGCTACAACAAAAAAAAGTGTAAAAAACTAAAGACTTCGAGTGAAGATGGAGCTGTTTTAGGTTAACTGGGAAAGTCGTGGATTTTTTCCCCGTACAATATATATAAACATATATATTAAGTGCATCAATTTTATAAACCGTTTGAGCATACGCGACCGTGCTGTAACAATCGGCACTCACCTCGCAGCTGCACCGAGCCGGCGGCCGGATGCCTGTGTTTCGGCCGTTTCTTGTACGGTCGCTTCTCTCGCTGTAAGGCAAACACCTCGATAATACTCTCTCAAACGGCAATTTGGAAACAATATTATATATATTATGCACATTGTGACACGGCCCGTGTTTTCGGTTTGCTCAAAACTAAACAAATTTTACGTCGCAATTTTTTGTTATTTCGTATTGCGTTGATAAAAAAAATTAAAAATAAACAATGTTTCTTAATTCTATTAAGACATCTAAACAGACTTCAAAATGGTTCAATCAATACTGAAGTACTATATCAATCCCCTGGTGGTACATCTAAGGTGACAGTCACAGGTGAAAATAAATACTTATGTTACAAGTATATACTTGCACCATACTGTCATTGTTATACCATATCATATGAATATATCCATTAAATTCTTCTTATATCGTCGTTTCGCACTTTAAATTGTATATAAAATACAATCTTTATCTCCCATAGTCCGTAACATTCGTAACTTTATCGTGACAAGTAAAACACCCCAAAATATAACAAATATTTTGTAAATTCATGTTTTACAAACACTTATTTATTACGAGGCGCACAGTAACACATATGTTACGATTTGAAGAAGAGAAACTACTTAATGTATTATACACATACAGTGTAACAAGTGTCTTGTAAATTTATGATTCAAACATATTTTTTACGAATTTCTATCAATATTGCTTGAATAAAATAACACCAACAACCTAACGTACCAAGTATACTGCTTATTCCCCTGACATAAATGTGTACTGTACATTCCCCTGGCGTACAAAATGCTGTACATTCCCCTGTTCTCACCTGTCGCGGCACGGCATGCGCGTCGTGTGCGGAGTGCGCGTGTGTGGCGGCCGAGTGAGCGTGCGTGGGCGTTGAACGCGCCGTGTATAGCGGCTCGTAGTGTCGACAGCTTGCGGCCAGGCGACCGGCAGACAACGGCACACTCGTGTACGACGCCCTGACGTAAACACACACATTTTAATGAATATACCGTCAATACTGTTACACTGGAAGGGGTAGTCGGATGCATTATCAATTATCCACGTGGTACGCTTGACATGTCCAGATTTCGTATGGTTAATTTGTAATCCTGTAATATCACTGCTTGCATCATACAACTGAAACATCTTACAAAGCAGTATCTCAAGTACTTCAGCTGCTTGCCTGCTGAAATAGGTGAGACTGAGATCGTGTAACATGTGTCATGTGTCAACATTGTGCAAAGACTAGAGTTACGGTAAATTATTGTTTAATATTATTATTATATTAATATTTGATGCAACGAAAAAAAGTGGACAAAAAGTGCAGAATGCTAACATTACGCGGTTAACTCTGGAAACTATCATGGTAAATTGCCATTGCCTAGTGCCCCGACAAGAATTCGACTTATGTTGTAAATCGAATATCTTTCATAAAGAAGTTATACATAGTCTTTGCATTTCGTTTCTTGCCGACCCCTAATATATTTTTTTTATAGTTCTGTATTATGTATTAGTTGGTGAACAGTACCTGGGTGTAGGCTCTGGTGGTAACAGTTGGTTGGCGAAGTCGCCGGCGGCGTACCGGCGGTCGGCGAGCTGAGCGGTCAGCGCGACCAACTCACGCTTGGCCACCTCCCGCCGCGCCACGAACTCCAGCAGGGTCAACGCCCGCACCAGATCACGACGGAGTTTGAGCATCTTCTCGTATGATGTTTCATCGTTTTTCCTTAAAAATAAAACAGATATATACAATTAAATAAAGTCTAATTAGGGCCATTCATAAATAGAAATATTCAAATTTGAACCATTTTCGATAACAATTCAAATTAGGTATTTTTATACTAGAGCAACATACAAGTTTCTTGCTTATTCTTCTTGCGATGAATCTGCTTTCCGAATAAGCGGTAGAATCAAAAAACTTGACTATTCAAAAGTGCTTATATTAAGTTTATTTAAATAAAGTAAGAATCAAATGAATAATTATTTTTAACCTAAGGTTAAGCGACGAACGTCAAGTTTTTGTGTAAATTTTTTTCAATACCATCCGAAAGAAAGAAAAGAAATTTATTGTTAATGAATAACATGAAATATATGTATAAAATCAAATAACGTATAAATGTATGTATATTGTAAAAAGTCATGTCATATCACAGAATGTTGTATTCTTCCCATTCCCATGTGACATAATGTCACACTGTCGACACCCCTAAACATTATAGCCAATATGTCGGATTGTCCACTCCAGAAGCACTGGACATCATTGCATCGGACCCAGCGCATCTGGACGTAGACATAGATATATGAATTGAGAGCATATATGTAAATATTATAATTTACTAACATAGTTTATTATATGTCGTTTAATAACCTAAACAGGATGGATATCTGAAATAACTGAATAAATAAAAATTAGATACTAGATATTGTTATATAACCATAGAACAAAATTGAATAATTATGAAACCGAGACTTGGTTACTATACAGAACTACTCAAGTGTGTTCAAATTTGACCGACAACAAAAAAAGGGTTTCAATTTATATTTCTAATTAACTTTCAGGTGAAGGAAACACCAATATCAAACTAAAATGCCTAATTATGGTTACCATAGGAAAGAAATTTAATGATGAAATCCTAACTTTGTTATTACGTGAAGTGTGTTCAAATCTGACCGAAACCAGAAAAAAAAGTATCAATTTATATTTTTAATTAACCCTCAAAAACAAACTAAAAATTAAACTAATAGACGACGGTATTACAACAGTTCAACCTAAAGTTTGTAAGAGACTACACTAGATGGCGCCACACGCCGAATTAGAACAGGCTATAATTTCATTCTGCGAATTGTATTAGTAGTGAGCAGAACAATTTGTACGTCAGAATCAAAATCAAAAACTGAATCATGTAACATATAATTCATAGATTTTTTGTATCACTATACCTACCTGGCTGGTAGGTAAGTGACATTCCAAATAAAAAGTAAATATGTACTTCCGACGGCCTCGGTGGTATAGCGATTTAGCACACCGCACAGTGGGAACCCGCCTAAGAAAGCCATCTCATAAATACTTTTTCTAAAACTCCGTGGATGTAGTTGTATAATACCTCAACTTGTAGCCAAAGAGTTACTCTATCGTTATAAATATGATTCAAATCTCTGACTATTCATTCTTCTTAGAATAGAGCCTCTAAAGTCAAACGGATATGAAAAAAATACAAAAATAATTTTGTAACTTAAATTTGTTTGGTATAAATTTATAGTATCAAAACAATATCAAGTCATATAGTGTGATACCATTTTAGAATGCTTAGAATGTGTACTTTACTATAAAATAAAAATATATCTAGTTTAGTCGAATATTATTTAACTAAAAATCCATATATCGTTATATGTACTATTTTCTTTTCTCAGACTTTCACTTGGAGATTTGACAGTTGCCGAAGCTTGCCGAAGTTCTAAATTTGGTTTAATTTATTAGGAAATATAATTTAATTTCATGGCATAATATTTTTTTTTGCAGTTTCACTGCGTAAAATATTTAAATCGAGTATAATATCATGGTGAGATTTGTTTTTTCTAAGTACGTATATTAAGATTTTCTTCTTTATTTGAGATTCTCTGTCTGAATACTCATAAAAATACTTTTTGCTCAATTATTACTTTATATTTTATCTTTTGCCTTACTTTTATCAACTATTTCACACAGTATTTAGTTCCCATTCCCATACAGACCTATTCTATACCGCATAATGATAAATATTTTTTATCAAGTAATTTTGCACACGTATATGATCATTATTAAGTTTAAAATAGTGTATGTATTTGCATATGAAATAATACAGTTCTTCATAAGCATTTGTCATTAATAAACAATTGTTAATTACTCATCTCGCCCCAATGAGTGAATTCTCGTGTAACAGACGCGACTTAAGTCTCTTATTGATTTAAATAGTGATACAAATTATCTTGATTCTAAAATCTCAAACTATATACGAAATAATTTTTCAAGTCGAATCTTCAGATGCCAATATAGCAAAAATTATCGCAAGTATTCAGAAGTCCTTCATAACTCAGTTTCGTCAACACTATACGCATTTCGTATAGTGTCGAAAGAAATAGAACAGTTTTTAAATAAAATAGCAATTGATAGGATGGTATTTTCACTGTAAATCTAAAAAAAATAAGCTACATTTTATAAGAACCTGATTTATATCCTACTTCGACAGAGAAAAGTCAGTCAAGACCTTCTAAAACGTACGAAGACAGTTCGGGCAAAGAAACGGAAAAACAAGGGAATGTGTTCATCCATCGTGGACTTCATACTGAACTCATATGTACAGGGTTTAAGGGTTTCATCGTTGATATTTTACGAGCATTTTTTTAGCCTACAGATGGTGAAAACTAGAATGAAATGAGCAATCTTAATGAGTAATCTTATTAATGAACCGGCACATATAACAGCATATTCAAAACATTTAGCTCTTAACATTTTCATAAAATTGCTTCTGAACAAGGCACAGTATAAAAATATGAGGAGTTGTTTGATAGCATCACTAGTGACGGAAAGTCAGAAGATTTTTCCATGGCAATTATCATTGTACATTAAAAATCACTGGTCAAATAGATGAGGAATTAATAATTAACATATTATATGTTACTGTGAATATAAATATATAACGTGTGATACGTCACTATATATATTTCTTGCCTCTCGGGCAAAAAATTTCAGAAAGATGCTCAATAAATCACGGTACAAAAATAAACATACATCGCTTATTTCATCATGCAAGACAATGTTCAGAGAAATAGCCACTAACGAAGATATTCTCCTGAATAGCAATAGACGCATTTTTATGATGTCCATATAAACGACCCATACAGCTAACAAGTTTAGAAAACCTTCCAATAAAAAATATTTAACAAATACTTTTTGATGAAGCAAAGGAGCTTTTGAGTGACTTGTAAACCATCTTTATAAGAATTTTTGTTTTTTACGTAGATACTTTTACTTATTTCTGTATAAACTTATTATGACATAAATGTAAGTATACAAATTCTATATTTCTTGTATTCCTACATTATTTATAACTATTAGAAATATTTTTTTACTCATAAAGCATACATTATTTAAAAGTATATATATTTAAGATTATCAGAAAAAAAAATCATGTACATATCTTTATTAATACAGAAGTTATAGATTTATGAGATGAAAATGAGTCAAAGTTCCCAAAAAAGTGCACCGCTTTAATTCCGATGGTCACGTGTTCGATTCCTCGCACGGTACAAACTTGTTCGACGTTTTACTTGTTTGGTATATAGTTTAATATGAATACCTGTTCTTTCTGGTCTGCATTTTCTCAGTCCGCCGCCTGAACGCGAGGTACGGGTTGTTGGACGACTGCCCTGGTCTGCTCTCCGTCTTCACCGTCAATATCAAGGGGTGTTGCTGAAAATTCAAACGGATATATTAGGTAATTATTGTTGATAATAAAAATGAAATATTGTGATGTATTAGATTGTAGTAAACAAGCCGTATACATTCAAATGTGCTTACATTTGCCTCTCTATAAGACCACCAACTAATAAATATTAAAAAAATACTGTTGTGGAGTTTCTTGAACTTAGTAATCACCACGCGGACGATTGTTATATGCCACAATTTAATACAAATAAAATAATAAACTAGTAACAAAATAATAGTGTGTGTACACCTTACAATTATAAATCTAGGTCGCACAGTCAGCTACCAATTCATCAACGTGCAAATTTCGCTGACGATGCAACAACTACATTTGAAATGTATAATTTAATATTAGATTTGTAAGAACCGACCTTATATCACGTAGCTGCCCAAGGTATACATTTTTTAATAAAAAAAAATTGCGCAGGGAACCTATAATATGCTCCTAACGCACGGACAGCGGAAAAGGCTGGAGTCGAAAATGATTGTAAATAATAAAAGGAACCGAGGGGTGACCTGTGGCTAGGGATGAGCGGCATTCATTAGCCTCTGGGTTTCAGATGTGTCGTCTGAGTGTCCAGGGCTTTGCAGTGCTTCTTCACGACCAAAGTAGTCTCCCGTTCACTCAGTGGGAAGTGGACTGTATGGTGTTTTCCCAGTAGGGATGGGTACGGACCAACTTCGAAATTGTATATCACACAGTAAAGATGGGTGGGTGGTAGCCTAGCGTGGGCATGTATAAGCGGGAAATATGTCCGAAGAGTATAACCTTAAATGCCATTACCATGCAATGAACCGACCAAACCAAAGCAACGGTAGGCGGTCCACTCCACGAGTGTACCAGAATGGCAGCCAGTAGAGACAAATTGCGAATTATCGTACGGAAGACATCAACCTCATAATCCACTACATAAAGACTACGACCGTTCTGTCAAGAACATATCGAATGAGCAGAAGATAATAAGATCATAAATTGATGACGGGTCCATCCCGGCTGTTATAATTGGGTAGTTTCTACAAACATCCGTGAGTCACGTACCGTGGTTAGCCGTTTGTTGAGCCAGTAGTCGTACACGGCGGTCACGAGGTCATCGTGCCTCTCCAACAGTAGCTTAGCCTCGCTGAGTGTCACCACTGTCTGGCCAGAGCTCTTTTCGAGTTTGTCCATCATTTGCTCGAACTTCAGCTCTGAAACGTATAGGATATAATGTTAAAGTCTCATGTCACCGTGCTTGTAATAAAATTCCTCCGAAATAGCTTGACTTATGAGCTGAGCTTATCTTAAGTGTATATTCAAGTCTGAGAATACACTTAAGATGGACGTAAACTATTTTTCAGGAAGAGTTTACGTTGTAACCTGTTTACGAATTAAACGGTGAGATATGGCAGTAAAATTACAGGATTCGGAGACATAACACCTTATCTATCTGAGACGGTAAACGCATGAACCTGGATGTATATAGTTCATTAATATTATATGTGTATAGTGGAAAATTTTCCATTACGTGGGCCGTATTCATATACCGTATTCTAACTTCACGCCAGGTCTTATTACTACACCTATTCAGTTTTAAAAATTGATTAAAAATAATAAGCTATGCCGACCCATTTTATAAGGGAATTACTTTGTTCTTATTTATATGATAATATCCTGTACTAAACAAGTCAGTCAACTGGATGCACATGTTTCAAAAATAACCCAGTCGAAAATTGGGTACAATTTAATCGGACCCCATTAGTGCAAGCAATGTGTTCATCCATCGAACGGTGGTACCGTTTCGTTCGTTTGTTTCTGGAACAATTCACTCTACCTACCTTTCTTCCAGATATTTTCAATAAAACACCCCTGACATTATAATTCGAGGGTTTAATGGTCTAGTTTTTTTAGACTACAGATGGTGACAAGCAAGCGCACGGCCCATTTGATGGTAAATGGTTACCTTAGTCATTTAATATCTCGACTTACTACCTACATTTCGAATCTACACAACACCAAAAATATATTTCTACAATACAATTTTTATTTCTATTAACTGTAGTCCCCAAACTAGGTCAGCCCTATATCTTGGGGGCTGGGAGCGCGGATACCAAAAATATGCAGTATGTGCACACCACAGTGACTAATTTACAATTAGATTAATTTATTTATGGCGAACTATTTTATAATTAGAGTACTAAATAATTCAAATACTAGACTCAGTGGTTCAAAGAGATTATTACTATATTATAATCGTTATGTTGGGTGAATATAAATATATATACGTATATGTATTATATATATTTATTAATTTACTTTAATGACCAAAAAAAAAATGGTTGTAAATGGATTACACTTAAATCCTAGATTCGAAAAGTGTAGAGATACACGATTTCGGTTTAGCAATAAATGTAGTCTTGTAAAAAAAATCTGTTTCATCATATATCGCTTATTTCAGCCGCCGGGTTATTTCAAGCCGCGGTTCAAAGTTATTACAGATCCGATATATAGCAGTGAAATTACAGAGTAACAATTGACAACTATCAAAGTCATGACGCAACCTGATGTCCATATAAACGACGATGACAGCTCACCATCAGGTGGGCCGTTAGATTGCCTTCCAAATACATAAAAAGGTATAACAAATTGCAGTGTACCTGTCAGATCAAGGTGCCTCTGCTGCTTCAGCCACCGTTCATCCTCCGAGTCGATGTCGTATTCCGGCGCCTCCTGCTCTTCCCATAACGCTGAAATAGAGAAATTGCACTTTATTACTTTATAATAAACACTTATTTGGAAAGGATAAACGAAAGAAATTATAATAATACAGAAAAAAAAATTCAGTTGTATTTTTTGCCCGTTCTTCTCAACTCAAATACCAGCCAAACTGGACGATAAGGATAGTAATAAAAATATTATTTTCATGCATAAGAGGCACCAAACTTGTTGTATAAATAAATTATTTTGATGTCTAGTTTAAAAGAGATACGTAGAGCAAGAATTTAAATGCCGTTAAAGGGCGCCGTATACGGTCGTACATCGACCAGATAAGCGACGTAATAAAAAAAGGGTCTAATAAAAAATACACGTAATCGACAAATTTGTATCAATACAAATATTATAAATGCGAAAATGTGTCAGTCTGTCTGTTTGTTATCATTTTAAAACTAAACCGCTGAAAGGTTCTTCATTAAATTTGATATGTGGTCGAAGCGGGAGCGAGAGGTATTCCAGTGAAATTCCTCTACAATCTTCCAAAAGATCTTGGCCTGTCTAGAACTGCAGTAAATTCTATACTAGAACATGTCTAAAGCTGCACTAGCAGGCTCCTACCAGGTTTAGTACGGATTGAGAGAAATACGAGCAGTGAAGGTGTGTGTTGCGTGCAGTGAACTTATGTTATAAGGGCTGACCCTTAAATATATTCATCAGGGTCATAAGTGCCGTGAAATTGCATCAGATATATTTCTCTAAATCACGATGGATCCCGGTTCCGACATGGACCCAATCCATTGTTAAAACCAATAAAAGAAGTTCGAACTTAAATAATGAGGACGTACATGACTATTATTTTATTTCTATAAATTACCAAGGCTGACAAAAAAGAGCTTTTAGCTTCGGCTACAATCGATATGCTATAATTGGTTTTTAGCAAATATTTTGTTGTAACATTGGTTTCTTTGTTAAAATGTTGGTTTTGACATGTGTAATATATAAATGTAAGTGTGTGTAATATGTATACAAAAATTAATTCAATTTATAAAAGTAATAACGTAATTTTGCTATTTGAATACATTGAACGAATATTCATATTGTAAGACCTACTTGTAACATTGTATTCTGCAAATAAATAAAATAAAAATAAATAAAATAAAAATTATGATTTATCTCAAAAATGGGGAAGAACTCAAGTATCGAATACTCATACTATAATAATCTTTTATACAAAACATCGCGTCACAATATTAGTTAACATACTCCTGTGAAACAGCTTGACCGATTTTTATGAATTTTTATACGCATATACAGTAGATCTGCGAATCGGTTACTATCTATTTTTCATACCCGAAAGTAATAAGGGTTGTTCATCCCTAACATTTTTACTTTATTTTTGGACAAATTTGTTTTTTTTTATAACTTGGCATTAAAAAATACATATAATCTTAAATATTCACCCTTCTATCTTCAACCCTTATTTTTAGCGATATGCCAAAACAACGTTTGCGGTTTCCGCCGTCTAGTATAATATAATAATAATAATCTCAGGACTATTCACACAGCGCCATCCAGACCCAAGTTAAGCTAGCTAAAGCTTGTGTTATGGGTACTAGATAACTGATACATATACATAGATATTTTTTTGTAAATACATACAAATTATACATAGAAAACACCCAGACCGATACAAACAATCATACACATGAATACAAATGTTTGTGCCGTGCGAGGAATCGAACCCGCGACCATCGGTCGTAAAGCGGTGTGCTAGACCACTAAACCACCGAGGTCGTCGTAATATATAATACTCGACTACTTTTTAACATACTTTATATATTTCATGATGTACATAGTATATGTATACTATATACTTGAAAGACACGCTTGTTAATTAAGATGTTTTCCTGTTGTTTGGGTCGCGTGCGATATATATAGACACTCGACAGCACATACAACTTAACAAGGCAAATGGTAAATTAAATGTATTAGTTTATACAGAACGTTAGCTATAGTTTTACGCCGTCCCTCCGATCGATCCCCGTCCATTTCAAACGGGGATCGAAATTACGATGGCCTGAGTCGAGGTTCGAACTCCTAGCGGTGCGCTCAGACTGAAGTCGTTTCCATCAGATAGGAGTTGGCCTTCACCCGTTATATAAGTCCATCCTTTGGTCCAGTGCAAGCAACGGAAGCCTTCCTATATGAATAATTTTCCCCGTTTTTGCAACATTTTTCACTGATGCTTCGCTTCTACTGGTAGCTGGTAGCGTAGTTCTAGCGTAATATTATATAGCTTGAAGTCATCCTCGACAAATGGACTAACCAACACAAAAATAATTTTTCAATTCGAACAAGTAGTTCCTGAGATTAGCGCGTTCAAAAAAAACAAAGAAACTCTTCAGTTTTATAATATTAATAATATAGTATAGATATATACAATATTAGTATAGCTATACGGGTTAGGTCTCGACTTGATATTGAAAAAAAATCTGTCCAAAACGCGAAAGTTTAAAAGGGATGCGACGTGGTGTCACCCTAATACCCATATTAAAAGCCTATTTAATCCATCCCCTTCAGCCACGCTGACATTTCATTAATCTAATGTTTAGATTAATGAAATGTCTAACCTATGAAGAAAATTCTATAACCGTTAAGTCTTGTAAATACATGAAATATATATAGTTTATATACTGTTTTAAATTTGACGTGGTCATTATTTATATATAAAAATCACGGGCTATTGATTTGTGAGTATGAATGTATGTTATTCTATCACGCAAAAACTACAGAACGGATTTTGATGAGACTTTTCAGTAATATAGATTATGTACCAGAATAACACATAGGCTATATTTTGTATTGAAATTTAATGCGGATGAAGATGCAAGCACAGCTAGTAATAATATTATAAACGCGAAAGTTTGTAAGCATGGATGTTTGTTACTCGTTCACGCAAAAACTACTAAACGGATTTTGATGAAACTTCACAGTAATATAGCTTATACATCAGAATAACATATAGGCTATTAATTTCATGCGGGTGAAACCGTGGGCTATCAGCATTATAATATTAGTATAGATTTTTCCGGAATACTCTAATGCTGTTGGCAGCATCTGGCCATCAGAATAACACATAGACACACTATACACATTATGCACACACTATATTTTTATTGAAATTTAAAGCAGGTGAAACCGCAGGCACAGCTAATATATAAATAAATAGACCACATTTTAGATCTATAGAGTGGAAACTACACCTATATATTCAAACACGCGAAGTTATATTGGGTTTCACGCAATAACTTCGAGAGCTCTCCAGGCACCAACTTCTAATGCGGACCGACGGAGTTTGCTATCTGAGATCGATTTGCAACTTCAATTCAAGATTGCAATCATTTGAATATGTCAGTTTATATAAACTTACGTACTACGAAATATTAGAATAGAATAGAAAATCGTTTATTCAAGCACAGATAACATAATATTTGATTCAAGTAAACTTAATTTAAGCACTTTTGAATAGTCATTACGTTTTTTTAATCTACAGCTATTTCGAAAACCTGTCTCATCACAAGAAAAACGAGCAAGAAATATACACAACAAAATTAAAACAGTCGTAGTGATTAGAGCAGGCCAGTCCCTACAAGCGGCACTCTTTCACTAGTATGACGTATGAGCCAGCCATCACTGCACTCGACCATATTTTAAGGGCGGCTAAAGACCCGGTATATTGATTTATGAGTAAGTGTCAGTCGATTTTTTTGTCTTTATACTTCGATGGTATCGTAACAAATTCAAATTCAAAAATCATTAATTCATATAGGACATTTTAGCCGCTTACCATATTATTTTTTTTCTCTAGGTTCGGTATATAGATCCAATAAAGAACTGACAAGAAACTCAATATATTTTTTTAATCCAGATTTACAATGCATAGGTATTTATATAGTCTATGTCTAACATTAGATGAAAATCCCGAACATGAAAACTATTACTCGTCATTCAAGATCGTTTAGTGATAATAGGCGTAACAAGTTTTGAATTTATTTAAGGGTAATTGATACGGTATACGGTATACAAGCATACGATACATCTGATGGTAAATGGTTACCGAACACTATGGCCGCCTGATACACTAGGGGTGTCATGTGCGCGTTGCCCAACCTAAAGAAACCTTAATATACCCTTCTTGAAAAACTCCATGCTAAAGTCTTATCTTTATTCACCTACAGTTGCTCATGACTTCGTCTGTTTTTACTTAATAGATAGCCTATCCTCGTAATACAATCTGTCTTCGTGTCAAACATGTAGATGCGTTCAGACATTTAGTCGTTAAAAAGTTAACAAAAAGGTAAAGGTAAAGCTAATTATATTAATACGAAAATTTATAAACTTAGTATGTTCTTTAGCAGTATAAATCCACGAAACAAAAAATAATAACAGCCAGGGTTAGCATATATTATTGTGCACGACTGTACCAACTCAACAAATTATTCTTTATTGTACTCTCGAAAACAAATGATGCAACCAGTAAATAAAACAATCCCATTACTAACAAAGTAAAGACTAGAATAGTAAGCATTCCGCGCACATGTGATTTGAGAAACTCGGACATGAACCGACGATAAATCTCAAGATATCAGAGCGCAGACTTTATAATTAAATAACTAATCTAATACCTGTCTATTTATTACCTTTTCACCACAAAACGGATCTAAACGAAATTTTATATTAAGATAGATATCATAGAATATAAAAATATTAACACAAAAACTTGACTTGCATAATGTGAATGATGTACACGAATAAAAAAATCTTCATTTGATGCTATTACGAGAAAAACTATATCGTATGTATCTTTTTACCTAAAAAAATATCTACTAATCTAGAGGGATGACTGTATGTATAAAAATGTTATATATAGTATATTTGTATATTCGAAACAAACTAAAAAATACTTTAATAAATTTAAAAACTCTTACACTTATAGAAACATACACATTAACTGCGTCACATGGGAATCTGTATAAATATTACGAGCCTAGTAATAGGCTCGTATTTAACGCAGGCAGTGCCGTGAGATACGACTAGTATTAAATATTTTTAAACATGTGATGCTTATTACATATTCAACTAGCTGTGTGAATGATGAGTGTTCAAAATATTTATACGGAATCCTTGGAAAATAATCTGGTGCTTCTAGACCATGTATTGAGTGCGTAAGTGTTAGTTTATTTTGATGGAAACTTATTTGGAACGGCTACATTCACAGATTATCTAAAAATAAATTTATACTAAAGAACATAAAGCAGAAAATAAGAGCTAGGACAGTCACATTTAGAGTATTTACATAAAAAAACAAAACAAAGTTATAATTGTAATGTTATACCTATATACATAATTATAATTTAGTTTTTCCTTAAATATGAAATCGTTCGTATATACAAAAATATAAATAAAATCCATTTTTATTTAAAATTAATATATATTATTTGTATAAACTGCTTTTTCTTTACACACGTCTATATGCTTCCCAAACGTTGGTTAAAGAATAAAAATAGCACAAAGATTTATTATTTAGAAACAAATAAATTTAAACTACGATATAACTTTAGACACGTAATCTCGTGTACGGCCGTCAGTCTAGGTACAACGTCTGCTGATTCGATTACGCAGGCCCCGTCAGCTGTGTGCCGCGCTCGGCCTTCGCGGTCCGGCCCGCCTCGCCGCCCAGTCCGCCGGCGGAGGCCGACCGGGGTACATGTACTGAGCAAGTAATCACTACGTTATAAGTATCTACTCTAAATTGGCGAAACTATTTTAAAAAAATAGACTTTGATGGTAACAAATTAAAGTAGATTTTGATTACAAAATTCAAGTCAAAATTAGCTTCCTATTACGTACATTAGGAAACCGACTTTAATGTTGATAAATTAATGTCGATTCCACACATTTGTTTTTATATAGGCAGTTTCGAGGGACTGTATATATAATCTGGGTGATATACGTATAAAAACTATTAAACGATAATTTGCTCAATTTTCAAACGACTGCAATATAGAGATTCTAAATTGGACTTCTTTCTGCATGTCAGATATCCCCGCTTATTCTGCAGCTAAATCGATGTTTCTTTTTGCAAACAATAGAGTTTACTGCAGGAATAACTCTGCAAAGCCTAAAGTAAGATTGGCAGCCCTGCTATACCAAGCGTACGAGTATTCTAGTACAAATACTTTAGATTAAATTGTTAACATAGATATTCCTAATTTTCACTTCCTCTATTCATCTAAAGGTAGTCTGAATTCTACTTAGCGATAAGACTGCCTCTTGTATTAGTTCATTTATATTTCTAATTTTTTGTTGTCCTGTAATGTGTGCCAATTAAAGAGTATAAATAATGAAAAAATAAAATAAATATATTTTCAGATATTTTTTTATTTTTTATTAGATACTTTTAAATATTTTTTTTTGCAACTGTGTACGATATTGTGGCCTATGAAAATCGGTCAATATAAAATGATGTTCGGTGTTAGAGCCAAAAGAAGTAAGTAATACGAGATTTATCAGATTTTTTATAAAATCAAGTTGGTCTGTGGAAGAATATTTTATAATTTATTTCCGCGAATTTGGATCCAATTTGGATGATTCAAATTTCAAAATAATTTATTCATGTAGGATATTTTAGCCTCTTATGAAGGCAATTTATATTATGTTTTTCCCTACGTGTACTTGAGGCTATAAATTCAGTCAAGGTACACAAGGTACAAGGTAACTCAACAGAATACATTTTTTAAAAGTCTATCTTAACATATTTAGAGGTGTAGGTCTAACATTAGATTGAAAATTCTGTACAGGAACGACTATTGCCATGCACGATTGTTATTTAAGTAATTGTTTAATGAGTAGTTTGTTTGTGGTTTTGCATAGTGTTTTAACATACGTTTAAATGTACGAAACGGTTACTTACTGTTTTTATTATAGTATTTCTTCTATGTGCACATTAAATTTGTTATTATAATTATTGTCATGTTGTCTCATTTGCTCAGCTTATGCTGGGTTTTAAGCTTTGTGGAGTATATTATTACTAGCTATGCTCGCGAGTTTGTTCGCGCAGCGCACGCAACGGAAACCTTCAAATATTAATTTTTCCCCGTTTTTGCAACATTTTTCACTGATAATTCGCTTCTCTTGATCGTAGCGTAATGTTACATAGCTCGAAAATGGACTATCCAACACATAAATAATGGAGGGAAGGGGATTGCTAGTAATGTGGAGTGATAACCCCATTGCTAGCAATGTACCTTGTCAGGTCGACCTCCACGCGGTTCCCCCTGGAAACCATCGTGTTAAATTCCTGGTGAATTTATCACGACGGGCTAACTGACCTGACCTCATGCTCATCTTATCATCCTCCACTGTTGGCCCGCCAGCGTAAACCGTTAGCGCAGGTGGGTGCCACATTTCATTATCATCCACAAAAAAAAACACATAAATAATTTTTCAGCGCGTTTTCAACTTTTTCAAACAAAAAAAACTCTTCAGCTTTTATAATATTAGTATAGATTATTATTAACTCCTGTCCTGTTGTATATCCTATACTAGTATAGCGTTAAACATTTCAATCCAGCGTCATTTACTTCCTTGTTGGTCCAATACTGATTACATGACGACAGAAATCTGTTATTTCCTGTGTAACAAGGACTAGGTACGGTTGAGGAAAATCCTCAATTATAATATTG
Source organism: Achroia grisella (assembly GCF_030625045.1). Taxonomy (NCBI): domain Eukaryota; kingdom Metazoa; phylum Arthropoda; class Insecta; order Lepidoptera; family Pyralidae; genus Achroia; species Achroia grisella. The sequence goes on along the minus strand of NW_026713039.1, from coordinate 2,750,188 downwards.
TGATTCGTGTCTCGGCGTTTTCCCTTATTAAATTCTTTGTTCCAACGAAAACATTTGGCTTACGGTTAGCATTACACCGTAGCTAGACTTACGACTACAATATACGTGAACATTATTTATTATGTTTTATTAAAACATACGTAAATAAATAACCCTGGACGATTAACACAGCGCCATCTAGTCCCACGGTAAGCAGAGCTTGTGTACGGGACTAGACAAGTGATATTTTTTTTGTAATTACATACAAACCATACATAAAAAACACCCAGACCGATACAAACAATCATATTCATCAATACAAATGTTTACACTGTGCAAGGAATCGAACCCGCACCATTGGAAGTAAAGCGGTGTGCTCAACCGCTAGACCACCGTGGCCGTCAAGTATGTAGTCGTATACTTAGTATAAAAACATGGTACCAGCTTATTTTAACTATTATATTGTATTTTTTTTAATTAATTGAATATATATAATAATACCTCAGTCTTACCAATTATTGTCGCCAAACATTTTGCTTTGTAAGCTGTGTTTAGGTTGTAAGGCGCAATTTGGCAGTAAAATAACAGGTCAAGTCCAGAGTCATTTTTTTTCGGACTACTCTAATGTTATTGGATACTGCTGGCATTTACAGCTTCTATAGGGGCGGGGCTGACAGGGGCGAGTGCAGATGGTACTACAAACCCGCGGAAGAACTCCTGCCTGACGGATACGACTTTAGCCTGAGGGCACCGCTAGGGATTTGAACCTCAGCTCAGGCCGTTATAATTTCGATTCTTGTTTGAATTGGACGGGGAATCGATCAGGGTCAAAAGGCATGACAAATTTCTTTATAACTCAACTGGAAATAGAAGGTATAACCATTATCAACATTCCTATCAGTATTAAATCATTGTAATGTTTAGTCATATACTATACTAGTTACAATATGACATTGATGATTCACCCAGCAGACAGGCGACAGAGAAAACCTAATCGATTCACGCTTGTTTTGTTTTTAAATTTTCGACCAAATGCCGTGATGTATCACAGTATAACTGCGTTTCATTTTGTTTTCATCCACCGACGCAAAAACAGGTGTATGATAAATTCGAGTGTTTGTATGGGCGCGGCGTCTGTAGATTCCGAGATCGAAGTACGCTTTCGAGAACACTTATTTTCCGTTTCATAAAATTTCATACTCGTAAACGGGTGCTGCTTGTAAGGGACTGATCTGCTCTGATAACTACGACTGATATATTTTATTACTCGAGTGACTATTTATTTATGTCAACTTTGCTATTTCGCAATTTGTATTGAAACAAAATTATTAAACACACAAGATTTAATGCTCATTCCTCTTGTGAGGAATCTGCAGTCCAAAATGGTTATAGAATAAAAAAAATACTATTCAATAGTGCTTACATTAAATAATTTTAAGTAACGATTATTTCTATCAACAATTTCAGGAAAGGCAACACTTTAATAGTACCACAGTTACATAATGACGTGATATCTCTGGTGCGGTTCATGTATATAGGCAATGGTATCCACTTACCATCAAATGGGTAATCAGGTTCGATTACATAAAAAAAAATCCGACAGTCTCCAAAAAATCCAATAATAGAAATAAAAAATTCTCAAATAAGTACGGGCATATAAAATGTTGCATTGACAACGTATCTACATTTGGCAACGTCTCTGCCTACCCCATCAGACATAACATCGTAAATATAACTACTCGTATAGACTTTATTGTGACAAAACAACCGTGAAACACAAGGTCATGGTTATTAAACATGATGTAGGATCAAATTGATGTCAAATCGATGTGTCAAGTCGCAATTCTTGTGCAATCTATGTACCATACATATACATATATTTACATTTTATTATAATATTAACTTCTGCTCACGTGACGTCAGTATACAGTAGAAATAATTTACTACCACACACATATATATATACAGAGATTAAAACCATATGTAACCATACCCAATGTGTATAAAACAGAACAATAAAATTATACATATAAACATTAATTTCAGTACTTCCCATAATTTTTTTTATTCTACTATTCATTCTGAAAGCAGTCTCAACACGCCGAAAGAAAAAAGAAACTATTCACAAGATCAAGCAAGACACTTGCGTGTTGCTCTTTTAATTAAATGTCCGACTTTACTCATTAAACATTGTTCAGCATATATAGTAACTAACTGACAGATGCAACATCGTCTGCTCTCAAAAATACACTTAATATACATACTTACACTAACGAACTATTGTAGGGTATGGTAGATAGGCGTAGTCTTCCTTTTATTTCAATAACGCAAACGAAGTCGTGGATAACTACTAGTCATCCAAGTATTAAGTCAAGAAATATGTACAAAGTACGTATTTACATTACATTATAATATCTAATATTGTTGAGCATAACGATGGCTGGCTCATCCGTCATACTCGTGAACGGGCACTGTGGAGACTGGTCTGTTTATCCAAACCAGAACATTATACAAAGGAAACAAAGGTATGTTTTATATATATTTGAAGATCAATAGATGTTGGTAGAAAATACACAGTTTCAAATAAAACAACTGATACAAACGAACTAATATAAGTAAATCACCATTTTCAAGGCTAGTTAAAAATAAACGGACAGATTTGGTTCACTCACTCATTAATAGGTCAATTGCCGCATTTTATACTATTAAATACTTTGACGGCCTCTGTGGTCTAGCGGTATAGCACGCTGCTTTACTTACGATGGTCGCGGGTTCGATTTCTCAAACGGTATAAACATTTGTATTAATGATATAATGGGATAACGGCAAGGCAATGATGACTCTCATCGTGTATACTAATCATTCAATCAGTAATACATTGAATGTGGTAAACCATTTATTTACTTAACTGGAATTGCAAAGAAAATGACGTCACACCTGATGGTAAGTTGTCATCACCTAAATACATCTACAGCACCATAGACCTCATCATATCACTCACCTGGTACTACACATGCGTTCCCATTTCAGAGGACATTGTCGACTATATACGGACTAGAAGTAACCTGACATTGTGGGGGAATGCAGCTGGAATCAAGTCATAAGACGAGTTTCAAGGTTTGTGGCCCGAGTTCCCACCAACATGCTGCCCACCATCATGAAGGAGGACTACTGGCCGAAGGGGTGTGGTGTATCGGTGCTACTGTGGCAGATTACCACTTATATTTACACAGACAATTTATATTTCTTTTCTTATAATTATATTATTCGTATGTATGTTAGTCTTTAAGGTATTTATATAATATGGGCCATTAGCTGCTTGAATTAAATAAATATCATGTACAAGTTCAGTGCCTTATCTAGACTCAACTAGACTTCAACCGAATTATCAAACAAAGCTTGTAAAATTGAGGTTATAGATGAAGCTGCATGGCGATTGAAATAGGTGACATTACCTTCGTGTACCCACGCATATTATTTGAAACTCTACTACCACTTATCAGATTGCCCGTCAGTTTGTTTACAGTCAGTTATAAAAAAAACTATAATTTAACCTACACGAACAATGTACGACGTCACAAATCACTATTGCCTTCAACAAATAAAACTCTACAACAAACGTCGATTCGCCACGATGTTCATAGAGTTATTGAACCCGACGTCAATTTGGTGGAAACACGAAAATATTTGCATCTCGCCACCGCTAATGAGTTATGAACTCGCGGATGAGATCAGACACCTACACGATAAAAAAAAGTTTTTGTGACGTGTGGGGAAAAAAATAATGTTTTCAGACCCTGGTGACGAGAATACATCACTAATCTATATTATCATCCTCACTAATATTAAAAAGAGGGATGTGTTTAAAGGAATTTTTTCGTCAATGTCATCCCTATTATTCCCTTGCTATAGAGGATAGGGGTGTGAGATTGAGTGTATGGTTATTTTAGGTGAAAAACAATAAAAACGAGGTAAGAATCCTTCATCAGAGGCGAATGCAGGTTTCATATGCTTAACCCGCTAGATCCTTTGATATGTAGATAGATTGTAATACGAGTATGGACATTCTTACTAATATTATAAATGTGAAAGTAGATTTTTGTTACGCTTTCACGCAAAAACTACTGAACCGATCGTCATAAAATTTTGTACACATGTTCTTGAAGGTATTAGAATGAACCTAAAATACTTTTTATTAAAAATAGTTTTTATTCAATGGGAATGAAGTCGCGGGTAAAAACTAGTAGGCTATATATTCTCATAAACGCATACGAAGTGACGGATAGCAACTAGCGTTGTAATGTAATGTACTTATCATTATATAATATAAAACAAAGTAGCTGTTGCTGTCTGTCCGTCCCTATGTATGCCTAAATCTTTAAAACTACGCAACGGATTTTGATGCGGTTTTTTTTAATAGATAGAGTGATTCAAGAGGAAGGTTTATATATATAATACATGTACACCCGTGCGAAGCGAGTAGCTAGTCTCTATCCACCCAAAAATACACTGGACGAAATTGCTTAGCGATAAAACCGTCAATTGTATCAGTTAATGTATGTATATTTACTAATTTAATTATTTTCTGTATTTGGTGCAATAAAGAGTATATCAAATCAATCAAATCAAATTAAGATATCTTTATTCATGTATCATTTCTATTACGTACTCTTATGATATGTCAAATCAGCCATCAGTTCAGAGTGCTTTCGATTATATTTCGGTTATAAAGAACTGCCAAGTAACTCAGCTCTTATTATTTTTAAATGAGCTTGAACATATACAAAAATACAGATATTTAAATTTAAGTTAGGGATATAAGACTGACCACCAGCATATGCTATTGCAATTTGACCAAACGTAAATAGTTTAATCAGTGACTGTAACCCAGACCAGTCCCACAAGCAGCACCCGTTCACGAGTATGACGTATGAGATATAAATAAATATACTAGTAGTACCGAATCCATATATTATGTAGTCGATACGCAGTACAATACTGTAAATATACGACCTCACTGACATGGAAAACTAAAGTCTAGAGGCAACATACATACATCAACGTGTCTACATCTAGATTTTCGCGTTTTGAATCCTAAATATGTCATTGTTTGCGAAACCGGTTTCAGTCTTTTATATATATATATACCTTTTTATATGGCTTTTTATTAGGCATGCCATGTATTTTAATTAATATGGAAATGCAAATACAGAACTTATATCTATTGGAATAAGGTCCAAATTGGCTATTTACAAACTTTAACTTAGTATAAGGCTATACCGCCCGCCTATTCCTAAGTGTGGATTGCTGTAGACGACATTAAAGCCGGTACTACACTATTGTCCAACAGTGAAACTGTTCTTCTCCACTTCTGTAGAGAGTTGGTGAATGTTGCACTACGTTGAATTGTACAAACTTCACAGACTTGGCGAACTATTACAAACAGGCTTCTTGCATATCAGATCTATAAGGCCTTATCATCATCATCTGCTTCTTCCTTATCCCATTTATTTGAGGTCGGCGTATTAGGTTCTTCTCTTCCTTATATCTACCTATATATATCTACATATCAGGTCGATCGCATCGGGGAACTGTTGGTTCAACTTCCTTAAAAAAAACACTGCAAGACGATGACAGTGACCTTTACTGTTTTCAGAAATTTAGACAAGGTAGATTTTGTAACATCTGTATTGAAACCCCAGTCACTCGAATTATAGCCACCAAGTAACTTAAGTTTTGTAAGCTGAGCTTCGGTTGAAGGGTGAGGCAAGGCAGTAAGTTACAGAATATCCGGAATAATTTTTAAAACGTATCAAAATTATTATTATACCGAATGATAATAATTATATTTACATAGTATAACAAAAGTCGCCTCCGCATTCTGTTCGCCTATATCTATCTAAATTACGCAACAGATTTTAATACAGTTTTCAGTAATAGATACGAGTGATTTAGGAAGGAAGGTGTATAACACATGCGTGTTATAGTATAGAACAAAACAAACTGAGACAACTGAGAAATTAAAATATTTATAGACGGGTCGCTACATTAATCTTATATATAAAATTCTCGTGTCACAGTTTTCGTTCCCATACTCCTCCGACGGCTTGACCGATTCTCATGAAATTTTGTGAGCATATTGAGTAGGTCTGAGAATCGGTCAACGTCTATTTTTCATCCCCCTAAATGATAGGGGTAGTCCACCCCTAAATTTTTTTTTTTTTTCTAATTTAGACAAAATTTTTTGTGTCTATTTTTTTATGATACAACATACAAAAATACATACAATCCTAAATTTTCACCCTTCTATCATCAACCCCTATTTTTTTATAGCGTTATTAATTTATATGGCAAAAAGAACGTTTGCCGGGACAGCTAGTATACTATAAAAAAGCATTTCAGTATCATAAAAAATATACAATAAAATACAGTAAAAATTACATAGTTTTCATAAACGATGTACTTGTATTTCGTGCGTCTGTCACCCGCGCAATGATATAACGCGCGGAGTATAGTCATGACGTAAGCACAGCCTAACCTTAGAAAAGGATTTACTTCTATTATTCAATACACTTGGCCCGTTGGTCTGTATTGCGGTACTATTGAAGTAAAATCAATATTTTACTCGTACAAATCCTACTAACCGGCATGATTTTGCGACTTTATATATTTCCACTTATAGAAGGAAAGACGGAGAGGGAAAGACCGAGGCACAGCTACATCAAGCGAATTAAACACAACATTGGAGTCGTGTCAACATTTAAAGAGCTTGATGGAAGATTGTGGAAAGTGGCAAGAGCTCCACCGAGTGTGGTTCTTAAATCTATATATATAAAAATGAATTGCTATTCGTTAGTCTCGCTAAAACTCGAGAATGGCTGAACCGATTTGGCTAATTTTAGTCTTGAAATATTCGTGGAAGTCCAAGGAAGTTATACGGTGAGAAAATATGGAAAAATTAAATTTAGATTATTGATGTGTTGGGTTCAGAAATATACTTTAAAAGTTTAGAAATGTAGTTTTTTTATTTCAATTTGATTTAATATATTGTTTGACATGTTATTTAAATGATTCATATCTGTATTGATACTATATAAATTACTGATATTTAATTGTGAGGTTTAACGAATTATTATAATGTACACAGTTATAATAATGAAATTGCGGTGCCACTAAGGGGTATCACATGTATTATGTTCTATTTATTAATAACATCTATACTGTACCAAGTAATACGAAGTACTCCGGGTCATCTAGTCTTTTTATAGTTTAACTAGCTATTCGCCCCGGCTTCGCACGGGTGTACATGTATTATACATATAAACCTTCCTCTTAAATCAATCTATCTATTAAAAAAAACACATCAAAATCCGTTGCATAGTATTAAAGATTTAAGCATACATAGGGACGGACAGACAGCGACCGCGACTTTGTTTTGTACTATGTAATAATGATGCACATTCGATAAAGCTGTAAGGTGCGCCCAACATTAGAGTAATCCGAAAATATATTGTAATTTCACATGGGGTAGACAGTCAACAACATCAACAACTGTTAACGTGGTGGTAAACGCTACGCTAGACAAGCCCACATTTCGCTCGGTATATTCTGAATACAACATAACACGTGGGCGAACCTACCATCGTCCCTCAGCTTAATTTGATTTGTTATCCGTATTTCCATATCCGGTGAGACATAGAAATATAATTTGACATCTAAATATAACACTCATATGTGCAAAACCGAGTGTTTTTGTTATGATTTGACAACTAATTTAATCTTTACAAATTTAACAAACCTGCCTGTCTCTACAGGAAATTAATTCTGAACCATTGAAATTCAACATATCTATTTCGCATCCATGTCCTCTTAATAAAATTCACTAGCAAGTTATTATTTGTATCGGTCGTGTACAACAAATAAAAACTATCCAAGATTGTTATCGTTTATTCGGTGTATTCTTGAATATATTACAAAATATATAATATGGGTACAAAAATTTATTATATTGAAATCGATATTGAGATTAGACTACAGAATATACGTCAAAGAATCGTCAGAATATATGTAAAAGGGAATATGAGACTAGATAAGATTTTAACTTTTTTTTATAGTGAGAGGAACAATAGCTTTTCATAAATTCATTCATTCAATAAATGTATTAATAATTGTGTATCGACTATCTAATTTAATTGTAATTATTATGTAGGTACCTATTAATTTAATTTCTAACACAATTGTAAAATTATTATAGAATACATGAATATGAATAACGAAGTCCTTGAGAATTTATACTAATATTGTATAGATGATTGTGTATGCCACTTTTTCACTACTAAACAGCTTACTGCAAGACATAATATATATGATAGATGATAGATGCGACACGCGAACGGACAAAAGCAATCATCTATCATAAAAAAAGTATCTGGAAGGGGATGAAAGTTTATGCACACAAACTTTCATTCCTTTTTTCACCCCACCACCCGAAGTCGCGGAAACTTATAGTATTATAAAGTGCGAAAGCGTATCTGTTGGTTTGTTACATTTTCATAACTCTATGGATTTAAATAGAACAACATTTATTTAAATGAGCCACACGCAAGTTCCTCGCTCATTCTTCTAGTCATGAGTTTGCGTTCCGAATGAGTGGTAAAAACAAAAAAAATATGACTATACAAAACTGCTTATATTGAGTTTATTCGAATAAAGATTATTTCTATTTCTAATGAAATTTCATGTAAAGACAGAAAGTGGCAGTAACCTGTATTAGAAAATCCCGGGAAAACTATCTTTGGTGATCTCACACACCTTCCCCCAAGAAAGGCGGTACCGGACTATCATTCAGATGAGAAGTGACTCCCGCCCTTCACGTTCTACAGGGAGAGGCAAGGCAATAGAAGCTCCAGTAATATACTGCAGTATTTCCCGAGGCCTCTAACAGGCTGAACTGGAACACCAGAGTTTCAGTGAGGAAGAATTTCACATATCCCACTCGTCACTACGGGTGGTTAAAACTATTAAGATTTATCTTTATAAAAAAAGGTAGCAGTCAGTATAAATGAAAATATTTATGCTCCCACAAAACAACTATTTCTTTTAATATTACTTTCAATTATAAGCAATTATAACTTTCTTACACAACATTCCTTTTACATCTTATTAATTAATATTATAAACGCGAAAGTGAGTACGGATTTAAGTACGGATGGATGTTTGTTACTTTTCACGCAAAAACTACTCAACCGATTTTGATGAAACTTTACATTAATATCGCTTATATATCAGAATAACATATAGGCCATAATTTAAAAATATATTATGTAAATTGGTCGTTATATAATGATAAATATCAAGTGTGATGCAAACGAGTTGCGCGAGTCAGCTAGTGTTTTATAAACTAGAGAGTAAAGACAATAATTTTCTACCAGTTAATAGAAATATAAAAATGCTAAATGTAGTGTACAATTATAGATTATTTCTGTCGATTAGTATCAATATACTATTGTACTTTCATTTCGATTCTGCTTCGCGATGAATTTACCATATCCCGAGGGAAATTCGTACTTTCGATACAGACATATTCAGCGGGTACAACGGAATAATATTGTATTGTTTGGGTCTTGTCTGCGAGACTGTTATGTTAATATCCAGACTACATTTGTATTTATATATTTATTCATACATACAACTAGGTGTTTACTAAGGTTTTGCTTGTGTGAAATACATTCATATCATTTCTGAAAGGAGTTCGTGAAATTCTTTGTTATATTGTGTTAGATACTAGTATCCATCTTTTATGCATATTAATATTATATATAGGAATTTGTATCTATTACTTTGTAATGGATAAAATAAAAAACTTCACACTACATCGGTGGACTAGCGGTTTCAGCGGGTTAAGCTTTACTTTCTGATAGTCGCAAATTTGATTCTATTCTTCAAATCGAGTTGTTGAAATCACTAGGAAATTGTTAATGACGTAGTAAGTAATTTTTCATACCACATCAAGAAATATTTTAGTTCACATTCCATATAATTTTAACAAAGAGTCCATTTTCAAATTGCTCCCCTTAAGAATCAAATTGGCGTGGACCCAACGATGGAAATGTTGGATTAGTCAGTCAGCGTAAGTCTTAAGAAATGCGTATATTATACTGTTAAATATTCATACATATATATGTACGGAATCCAGCTCATCCGCATTTGGTATACGGATAAATGATTTATTGCTTAACACATACGGTAAGGATTGATACTCTTTTTATCTCAATTCATGCAACCTGTCCTGACTTCGCACGGATCTTTTATATTATCAGTATGTTCTAAAAAATAAAGTAGGAGACGGCATGACAGTAAATAAGTCAAGAAAACAAAAAGAATTGAAATAAAATTGTCATATAATAAATATTCTCGGTAATATAAAGTGTAGTTTATATAGTAATATTGTATACAATTTTAAACTAAATGATACGAAACCCAACTTGATTATGAAACCAATCGGCTCCGAAAGAATCATCAAAATTGTTCATATACATAATTTAAAAAAACTCAAAAACAAGGGAGTTTCAAGTACGTGGAAAAATTACATAAAAATAACTGAATATATGCCTATTAGTTATTGTTTGTAACAAAACATTGCGTTGCAAATAATTAATAGGCCAGTATAATATGTGGGACAGACAGTCTGACAGATGGCGCGCCATATGGACAGGACAGTGCGTCTGTATTCACGTCCCGAACAGAACGGATACAAGAGAAGGCTGATAAATTTATCGTATTAGTTTTAATTCAGCAGTTTTTTACATGACTGGAATGGCAAACAAGCAGTCGGGACATCTGATGAGTAATGGCAACCATCGCCTATTGTAGAGCACCATGAAGTCACACTCGACACATGGCGGCCTCAGCTGAAAAATAGCACTATAGTTTCGGCTGCAGCAATATGCTGATCATATTGGTTTCTATACTGTGTGCGCTGTAGCATGGTGCAGCGGGTGACAGTTTCATTAACGTTTCGTTTCACTTTTAAAAGTTGCCGCGATTTACAAATTATGACTTAGTATTTCAGCTGTACCACATTCGTAATATATTAAATTTAATAACCATATTAACTACTAGTTGTTCCCGTGACTTTGTCCGCGTGGAAATTAACATTATTTTTCTAAAATAAAAGTAGCCTAAGTTACTCCTTATTACATCAGCTGGACCGATTTTAACGGGATTTTTATTGGCAGGTCAATAAAAATCCCGTCAAAATCGGTCCAGCCATTTCATAGATTACCCGGAACAAACAGACAGACAAAAATTGGAAAAAATATTATTTTGGTGTATGTACCGTATTTATATTCATATGCATGTAGTAAAAAACGGTTATTTCAATATTACAAACAGACACTCCAATTTTATTTACATGTATAGATTAGTATTAACTTAAATATGTATAGCAATTGTTATAATGCACATGGTATAATGTTTTTGTGTTACCTCTACAGTCCACCGCTCTACCAACTGAGCTATTATTCTGTTGGTGTGGCTGTGTGTATGTACATATATGTACGTGTGTGTACATGTATATATGCTGCCAATTTAATTTAATCTATGCTATTTGTAATGCATGTTAATGTCAATATTATTTGCTACATAAATGTATATAAATTATTATTACTCGTGGTAATAAACTTATCGTACTAGTTTTCAGCGCGTTTGCTGACATTCAATTTGAATGGCATCAACAAGATGACGAAACAACTGATTAAAAGTTGTACCCCATCTGTGATAAGCCCCCTCCAACCCCCCGTCGACTTCAAACGGGGATCGAAATTACAACGGCCTGAGCTCAAATTCGAACCCCCTAGCCATGCCCTCAGACTAAAGTCGTACCCGTCAGGTGGGAGTTGGCCTTCAGCCGCTCCATATATCCTTACTTTGGTTTGGTGTGCCATCTGCACTCGCCCCTTATCGTCTGGTGAAGCTGTAAAGGTCAGCTGCATCCAACAGCAGTAGAGTAGTCCGGAAAAAAACCGTGACGAGTCGTGACAGAATATATAAATGATTTTCTTTTATAGTTTTATGTTAATAAAAGCACATTCTATCTAATTTATTCGTCAAAAGCGGTGTGTATGGAAGTTTTGTAGTGTTTATGTTAATTTAGCAAAGTACGTCCATACAAAACGTTCTCGTTTCTATATTCCACTCGAGTTACGAGTATAAACTGTATTGTACTTACGTACTGTATCGTGGTAGTTCAGCGATAAATACTATCATGATGACGTCAGTGTATATTGTCCGTGAATTTAGAAGTGGTCGAATTACGTAGCATATCATCATTATTATTATTTTTTATTGTCTAATGTTGGCTACTTGCTTCTGACAGAGTTCGAACCATGTTATACCCCTTTTTATTTTTACTTTCTAATTATGCTCCTATATATTTCACCCTGATGACAACTAATTAAGAAACAAAAAATTTCAGATTTATTTTTTACTAGCTACTCGCCCCAGCAGCCAGTACATGTACTATATATAATATTAACTTTCCTCTTGAATCACTCTATCTATTAAAATAAAACGCTTCATAATCCTTTGCGTAGTTCAAAAGATTTAAGCATACATAGGGACGGACAGACAGCGACAGCGACTTTGTTTTATACTATGTAATAAATAATGATATACTTGGAATGAGAAACAAGCTAACGGCCAAGCTGATGGTAAGCGTTAACCGTCCCCTACAGTTTATGTAGCTAGGGAGACGCCATGCCTCTTAATTTCACTGCCTAATCTGCACTACAACCGAAACACAATTACAAATCTCAATTACAGCTGCTTGGTGGCTGGGTTACACTGAGGTACCCATGTAGACGCCTTTTTACACGTTGGCGTGATGATCGTGATAGCCCTTATGCCTTATTATTCCTTATATGATATCGGCCTCAATGGTCTAGCGGTTTAGGACACCGCTTCCTCATCAGTTCCCGATTCGATTCCGCGCACGATACAAACATAGTTATGAATATTATTGTTTGTATTTGTCTGTCCATTTTCTATGTATATCATGTATGCATTTACAAAAAATATATATTTACGTATTTGTATCACTTGTAGTTCTAGGAACTCATATCACAAGCTCTGAGTATCTTGGGACTAGACGCCGCTCGATCCTGTAAGTTTACTACCAAAATTAAGGATAAGGATATAATTACGTTTTACTGGGATAGACTTTATTTCTTTACCCATTTGAGTTTTACTGTGTCTATTATATACTATATCTTATTATATAATACGATATATACAAAAAAAACAAATATTCTGTACAAGATTTGTACAAACGTAGTTAGTCTATTACATTGATTCCTAAAGTGTCTATATCGACCCCCAGGAGTCTATGACAAACTGCAAGGGGTCATCTTGTTCTTTTTACTTTGTTTTTAATACTTAAATTTATTACAGTTAGAAAATTACAAAAAATCAATACCAGGTAAGAATGGGGGGTGTACCCAAAACCGAAAAATATGGCAAGGGGTCTACGACACAAAAAAGGTTGGGAACCTCTATAGTCTATTAATTAATAGAATAAGGAAAAAAAATACAAATTTTCTCTCTACAACATCGGTACAATCATAGAGTCAAAGTATACATAATACAGGTGTGTCATATTTACGAATTATAAATTCAAATTAGAAGGTAGGTAATATACTTAGTAAATCGTAAAAGTCAATGTTATCGTCGGTCGCTTATAATTGCGTCATTTTTATGAACCTTGTAGATGTACACGTCGAGTTATATTAAAAACGGACTTTATATACCTCTACTTAGATACCGCGGCGCTACCCGCATTCGGAACATTAAAAATACAAATCTTTCCTATCTATAAAACTAGCTGTGCCCGCGGTTTTGCCCGCATGAAATTTATAGCCTATTTGTTATTCTGATGTATAAGCTATATTACTGTAGTTTCTTTGTGAAAGAGCAATAAACATCCATCCATACTAACAAACCTACGCATTTATAGTATTCGTATTGGCTAGCGATCCGTTCTGGAGGCTTTATATAAATCTTTATATTTCTTCGTGTTTTTTTAAATTATAATATGCATGTATTATATACATAAACATTTATCTTGAATCACTCTATCTATTTCTAAAAATCGTATTAAAATCCGTCGTGTATTTTAAAAGATCTAAGCGTATTGGTTTTGTTTTAAATTATACTAGATACCCGCTCCGGTTTCGCACTCGTGTACAGTTACTATACATGTAAACCTTCTCCTTAATATCGATTTATCTATTGCTCAAAATTGCATTAAAATCAGTTTCGTAGTTTAAAAGATCTAAGCGTACACACAACGGGGGCGATTTTTTTTATACCATGTAATAAAGATTTCATAAGAACTGAAACTTTGATAAAAGATTTGAAATTCTCTCTAATTTCTAATAGACTTTAATCTTTATTAATATTATAAAGAGGTAAAGTTTGTGAGTTTGAATGTTTGAGGTAATTAATCTCCGGTACTAATGATCCGATTTTGAATGTTCTTTCAGTGTTGGTTAGCCATTCTATCGACGAAGCCTTGATGGAATTGTAGGCTATATAACATCACGCTACGACCAATTGGAAAGTTTCAATGAAAAATGTTACCAAAAATCGGGTAAAATCTGATGCAAACCAAATTGCGCGGGTCAACTAGTATTTAAATAAAGTACCTACTTTACTTGCTGATAACAATTATACATATAATCCTTCCTCTTAAATCACTCTATCTATTTAAAAAAACCGTTTCCAAATCCGTTGCGTAGTATTAATTATTGATTTACGCATACGTAGGGACGGACAGACAGTGTCAGCGACTGTTTCATACTATGTAATGATTATAGATAATAATTACGAATGAAGAATATTTTACAATATATATATATATATTCCATCCAATACATACTTACATTCCCGGCACTACCACGCGCGTTACTGAAGTTAATTGTACTCTACTCATATACTTCGTGCAAGTCCGAACAATAAATTGATAAAGTTTTATCTCAATAGAACGAACAGTGTTTCACATAAAATACGAACAAATATTAATTCTCATAAGATTTCAATCAGACGAATCATTTCTACTCCAATTCCCCACACGCATATAAAGCCATTACAATTTCAATCTTATAATCTACCGCAAACGATTCGATATTCTATAATACAATTTAGATGTAACACAGCAAAATGAAAGAGCACAGTACTCACGCTGCATGTGTATATGCTGCTTGGGCATTTTGTAGTCGGGCGGGTAACATCGCTCGTAGAAGTGGATGTCGTTGACCTCGCACACCTCCGGTGTTGGTATGATGAGCCCCGTGCCTGAGATCGCCCTCTGGAGGTGGTGTTCCTGTTGACAAACACAATTCTCTATGAGACATTGCCTTTATTTCAGTTAGAAATCATTGAAAAAACGTTTTTTTTTATTTAGAAATCACTCGAAAGTTAATTAAATTTCTATTTTTTTACCTTACTACTAGTAAGGTAAAAAAAAAGAAATTTACTTACTAATTTACTAATATTATAAGCGCCGAAGAATGTGTTATGGATAGTTGGATGTTTCTTACTCTTTCAAGCAAACCCTTCTGAATGAAACTTTATAACAACGTAACTTATACATCAGAATAACAGATTGGTTATAAATTTCACACAGCTGAAATTACGGATACAGCTAGTTTAAATATATATTTAAAACGATTTTCGTGTCTATTAATTCTTACGTTTGAGGACTATAAGTTATCTTTATTTTTATCCGTTATTCCACAACTTTTACCTAGAGGCACCGATTTCGATGATACTTCTTTATTTAAAAGCTGATCCTATAAAAAAAGTAAAACTGTTCACAATCCAACCAGTACATTTTGCGTGACCTCTAATAATCCCATTAAATAAATGTTTTCATTTAGTGGGCTAAACATTGATTATATGAAAATAACAAAACATTGCAATAGCTAAAATAGTTTTCAGTTTTTTTATAATAATAAGTACCGTAAATATGTACTAGTAGGTAAATTAAACTACACATATATGTAAGTAAATATACAACTACACATATTATTTGACTGAATTACAAAAAAATACGACGATCATACGTAAATACTGAATACATTATACGCAGATGTCATTGACAGGTATTTCTTTTTTTTTTCAAAACAAAACACTAATCTAAATTCAACTATATCCTCTGTACTTTAGATTCCATTTCCATTGTCATTCGTAACTCATAAAATAAAACTTGTTAGTTCATATTCAACAGAATATTTCTAATGCAAAAAACTCTGCAGCGTCAATGTTAATAACTCATTGCATAATTTTTATAAAGCGGCGTTCATAGTAGCAGCGATTTCTCATATATAATAACAATTTCATCGAATGTCATTTATAAATAATTATAAAAATACTAGTTATACTGGCAAACGTTCTTCTACCATATAGATTTAGATACTAATATCGCTTTTAAAAAATAGAGGATGGTGGTAGAATAGCGTAAATTTGGGGTTGTATATATTTTTAATGGTACATAATAAAAAAAAATATGCAAATAATAAAACAAAAAGTGTTAGGGGTTTATTTGATTATACCACTCATTCGGAACGCAGACTCAACATAAGAAGAATAAGCAAGAAACTTATGTTGTGTTAGACCAACGAGGCCGTCAAAATTAATACATTGCTATTGTATAATTATAGAGTAAAAAAAGGTTTAAAACGCTCAATCCAATAACATTATATTGGACTTGGTATACAGAGTAAATTCTGGCGTGTGACTCTACAATCCGCTCTAACTGCACGACTCGCTAAATCGCTGTCAGCGAGACCTCACCGAACCTATTGAGTCATGTTATGCAGTCGCCGTGTGTCATCATCATCCGTCGTGACCGGGAGGAATACCAACTACCTTGAGAAAGCTGGCAGCTAATACGGCTGTAGCAATTTGTATTTTATTGCCTTTGGCATAAGATCTAAAACATGATTTTGTCATTACAATTATCGAAGCAGATTGTCAGGGAATAACGTCATCACATTGTTAAAGATGTCATTGGTACTGATAACATTATGTAACAATTTTTTTTACTAGTCCATTCCTGTAGTTTCACGTGCACAATAATAACAGAACTCTTTATTGTAAAATGTATATAAACTTTGTAATTTTACTAAGAATGTGTTTCAAAAAGGCGGTCTAATCGCTATAACTATCTCTTACACACTTGGAAGATGGAAGTAATGAACAAAGAAAATGTGGATAGACTCAAGAATTAAAACAAGACTCAAATACATTTAACGGACTCAGTGGTCTAGCGGTTTAGCACACCGCTTTAGTTTCGATGGTCGCGGGTACGATTCCTCGCACGTTTGCAAATGTTTGTATTCATGAGTATGATTGTTTGTATCGGTCTGGGTGATTTCTATGTATTATGTATCTATTTACAAAAAATAATCTAAGTATTTATATCATTTGTCTAGTACCCATAACACAAGCTCTGTTTACCGTGGTAATAGAAGGCGCTGTGTTAATTGTTCTGAAATATTATTATTATTTATTTATTTTATTTCTTTCTTTTAATATATTTTAATATTTTCTCTACTGCATAAATAAAAAAAAAACACTCAAATCGATACAATCATATTCATGAACTAATGTTTGTATATTTAAACTAATATTATAAAGAAACATCTTCATTTCATTTGTGATTAATAAACTCGAAGAATAGGTACTTATAATATAGTTTCTAGTTGACTGGATCCGAATAACTAATCTCTAATCCAATAACTTGTGATATATTCTGAGAAAGTTCTAGAAATAAAAATTAATTAATTCTTCGTGCGATATTACGTTGATGGACATAACTTTCTACAGCAATTGCGTTTGACGACTATCTATCTATACATCTATAGATTAGAATTTAACGGCCTCGGTGATCGAGCATTCCTTTTGTACATCAGGCGTCCATAAGCTACGGTAACCATTTACCATCAGATCATGAATACAAATGAGAAATTAAACCCTCTACCATCTGAAATAAAGCCGTGTGTGAAACCAAAAAGGTGTTTTTTAACTCAAATTTGTCTCTAGTTCGTATTGTTTCCATAAATCTTTTGCCATACAAACATTTTTCTGACTTATTACAAACACATCAAATAAGAAATACCTAATTAGTAACTGATTTCCTGCAACTGAAATTTGAATTCGCTAGAGACTGAAACCAATTGTTCGAATGAAAAAACTTTTTTTTAATGCTGGACAATCCCGTTTATGAAAAAGAAGGATATATAATCACGCTACGACCAATAGGAGCGGAGCATCAAGGAAAAAGAAAATAATAATAATACAATAATAATCTCAGGACAATTTACACAGCTCCATCTAGACCTAAGTTAAGCTAGCTAAAGCTTGTGTTATTGGTACTAGACAACTTATACAAATACATAGATATATTTTATTTTCGTAAATACATACATATTATACCTACCTAGAAAACACCCAGACCGACACAAACAATCGTACTTATGAATACAAATGTTTGTGGCGTGCGAGGAATCGAACCCACGATCGATCGTAAGGCGGTGTGTTAAACCGAGGTCGTCAATAAGTTTTATGTTTTTTTAAGCTCAGCTGCTTATAAACTTGTATAAATTTATAAAATCAAAATTACATATACAATTTTCAATTGAATCAAAACGTTTTCACCGTATTCTAAACATCGACTAAATACATACAGAACGTATACTTCACCCTCATGCGCATAATATATTACCCGGCGACGCTACGCTACCTCGCTACGCTCCGTCGGCCCCAAATAAAATATAACTGAAGATATTTGCAATTTATTACGGCCGTATGTACTTTCAATACGACGTTTGAACCGTAGCAAACATTGCTTTCAATAAATGTACAGAAAACAAAAGAACTCTCTCAAAGGTGAAAGGGTAAAAGATATAAATGTATAACGTAACTTAACTCGACTTTGTACAAAAACCCATATTGACGAAATTAATAAGGAACTAACTAACAATTCAACATATAAACAAAAATGAATTCTCGGATTAGTGTATTATAGTACAATATAGCTTATTTGTCCTCTGAGTATTTCTCAACTATAACTGACACAAAGCAGCTTACTTTGCTGGTTTCTGGCTTAAGAGTGAGATATGGAAGAGAAACAGAATACGGAACATTAGAAAATATTAGAAAAGAAACTAAATTAAAACTAATCGTCCTAATGTAGTGCCAACACGTGCGAGCGTTACATGTTTTGAAAACTAGACGGTGTTTATGTATATTCAATTCAATTCAATTCAAAATATCTTTATTCATGTAGGTTTATTACAGACTCTTATGATATGTCAAATCTACCGTAAGTTCGGAATGATTTCGATATGATATACATATATGATAATACACATAATCGACGGTTACCATTTTCCATCAAGTAGATTAACAGCTGTTTTGTCTTTTCAATTACATACTACTTCTAATTAACCATACACCAATTATCTGGTACTCACAAATCGTCAATTTAAGCAGGAAGGTGATTGTTAGTAATGTGGACTATTGGCCGGCCGCGGTGCCCCTGGAAACCGTTATGATAAATTCTTGGGAGGATTTGTTAAGATGGGCTAACTCACTTCATGCTCATTTTATAATCCTCCACTGGTGCCCCGTCAAAGTAGCGCAAGCTACTTTGACTATTTCACCTGTTTATTTGCATATCATCAATAAAAAAGTCGTCATTTTCTTTGCCATTGCCAGTTAAAAAAATTGTCTAATAAGTCGCTCTTACTGAAATAATTCCGTACCCAAAATGGATAATAACGGTACCTTAATATTGTTCCACGAAGGTTCTCCTTTGTGTTGAGTCGATAATGAGCTAGGTACAGTTTACATCATATTTCATTGTTACCATAATTCGTTTAGCATACGCTCTTTATGCCCTTAATGTAACATAATTGCTTGGCTTTTGTGCGTTTTACGTTTTACAAACGTTACTTTAGAGGGTTATTACACAATATCACATACTATAACCTCATTATCTTCTTCTTTATCTGTACATACAATAAAATCGTTACATCGTAAACTGTCTGTTTGTTTATTTGTGTGTTAAGCTTTCGCATTATAATAAGTGAAGGAATTAAGATGAAATTTTCAGAACATAATTAAAATCGTAATCATAAAGATTAGGCAATAAATAATATGTAATATTTTTTCGGCTTTCATTAGCATATATTTAATTTCATTATTTCATAGCAATATCTATATACAATTATCTACTTTTCTTTTTGTAAATACACAGATATATAGAAAACATTGTGTCCAAAACGATCATAGTAAGTAATAGAAACATTTGTATCGTGGAACAATCGAAACTGCGCCTGAAGCGCCAAACCAAGTCAGTCAAAATACGTAATACGAAAAGAGATACCTATCCTATGTGATAGCCTATTATTAGGTTCTAGTTCTCAAATAATCGAAATTTGACCACAATTAATTTAAATTATAAGTCTGAACTTTATTGAGCTTCTATTGTCAAAGACTATACTGCTATGTGTGTGTCAAGTACATGGTAGTGTGTGTAATGTTTTTTTTATTAATTTAATGTACTTTGTATGCCTTCCTCGACAAATGTACTATCCAACACATAAAGAATTTTTCAATTCGAACTCAATTCAAAACGAATTCGAAGTAGTTCCTGAGATTAGCACGTTCAAACAAACAATTAAATAAACTCTTCAGCTTTATAATATAGGTAAGTCTGCGAAATATTATACTCTTCCGCCCGCGCGATATTCGTAAAAATGGCTACAAAGTTTTTGCCTCACGTATTAATGTTATGACATATACCTAACGTTTTCCACTTGTTCAACAAGTCCTGTAACAACATACTCGTATTTTTTTTTTGTTTCAACCGTATTCAGTTACGGGAGCGTTAACTCCTGCGAACAGCTCCACACCCCACCACAAGACCACATGGCGTACCGTCTAAAGAGAAACCACAACCTTCCAACGGAAGCATAGCTTTATGATAATAAAAACAAAGAGCAACAAACAGTATTACGGCTCGGGGTGTTCGATACAGTTCTGTTCTGTGGCAAGGAAAACTATTTCTAACGTATACATGAACACCGGCTATTACTCCTATAATAGGAATTACCTACATCCCGCGGCACTGTGCGCGAGAAATATTGCCAATATTACTATTTATAAATTTACTAATTATAAACGCGAAAGTATGTGAGTATGAATGAATGAATGAAGGGATGGATGTGTGTTACTCTTTCACACAAAACTACACATCGAACTTTGATGAAACTTTACAGTAATAATAAAAGTAAGTAATAAAATAATTTATTTTCTTTTTATAATGTTTGCTCTTTATAGGTTAAAACATCTTTCAAAACCGTCAAGTTTTGTCTAATACAAAAATCAAACCTTACACTTACAATAACAGCTTGGACATAGTGTAACCAGATCATATTTCATTTCTTTTAGATAAATTACATTTTGATTATTTTATGTTGTCACAGTAATTATATCCTTGAACAAACCACACAACGCCATCTAGATCTAAGCTAGGCAGAGGTTGTGTTATGGGTACTAGTCAACTAATAGATGTACTTAGATACATTTTCGAAAGGAATCTATCCTTTCGCGGTACAAACTTTGTTGGATGCCTGTTTGTATTGGTCTGGGTGTTTTCTATTATGTATGTATATACAAAAAATGTATCTAAGTACATCTATCAGTTGTCTAGTACCCATAACACCCGCGACCATCGGAAGTAAAGCTGCATGCTAGGCGCTAGACCAACGAGACCGTGAGAGGATTTAGATACCATACCTCTGCACCTTCTAACATACACTTATCTTCTAATATACACTTATCTCGCTCTTCAAAGCGCAAGACTGTTTACAACGCAATCTGCTTAGCTGCAGTAACACATAGGACAAGAGTACCCACGCAAAACAACTTGACATAGATTTTACCTTTAGTAAGTCAAATAAAATAAATATCGGGAGTCCCTAATAACATATCTATTGTATTTCATATACAGGTCTTATTTATTAACTGATAGCGACCCTTTGGAATACAAAACACGGCGGGTCGTACCCGTTCGGAGAAACGAAGCAATATTGTATTTCAGCACTGTTACGATACGATATCAATGTTCATTCCCTATTATAAGAGTGGCTATTAAGTTTTAATAGAAGAGTATAGATTGGTGCAGCCGTTTGTCCTAACGGTATTCGCTGGCGGGGCGAATGCAGATATAATGTGAAAGAATGAGTTTAAACTCTGACCGTATAGCGAATCATAGCGAGTACATAAGGAATTAATCACGATGATTTCCAGTAGGAGCTCGGTTGACCTAACATGATACATTGCTAGCAATAGGGTTAGTTCCCATACCAACAACCCCTTCCCTCTAGAATGAATACAACCTATCTTTATACAGGCGATACGCCCCGGATTCGGACAATCATTGTAACTATACCTAATTTTAGAATCCATACCCATGAACGCAATAACACACTTGTGCGTTTCACTCTACAAAAACCCATGGTGACGAAATTAATATGGGACTTGATTAAAGGGGTTAAAATCATAATGCAAAAAGCAACACTGAAGCAACGGAATAAAGTACAATATAGATTGTGCATCCTCTGGGTATTTCGTTATCGCAAAATTACATGTAAGCACATATTTTCTCTTTCCTGCTCATACGAACGGTAATCGTGCTGTACTATTTAGGGGTACTCAATTCAATACCATTCCGCTGAGCGTGGAGAAGTATAGCGTGGGTAACAATTAGGGGTAGACCCTATCGAAAATGGGGATATCGATTCAAGTAGATACGACTTTGTTAAAATTATTCACAACCTATTTGGATAATTTATAAATTTCTTACAGTATTTTATCAGAACCTGTATGGAAACAATCTGTACTAATTTATAAACTTGTAGCTAAAACACGATTAAATCAGTAGTACTTTAGAGAGTTTTACTCTTGCGAGTAAATTAAATTTTAGATGTAATGTAAATATATAAGTGTGTAACTAATTAAGAAGCCAACACGGAGCTAACATACTCACTATTCTAATCCTAAGCTCCTAAATAATAAATAAAAAAAAATCTATTTGGAGACTGAAATACATAGTGGTCTATCTTGTCTTCTAAATTATTTCATGTCCGTCCTATATCATACAAGGGTTCAAATATACCGAGCAAATTATTGGCAAGTGAATTGTGCCGTTCACCACGACGTCGATAGTTAATTTTGAACTCTGTATACCACATCTGGACTTACAGTTGTGACGATAAATACATTTCCATCTTATTAATATCATAAACGCGAAAGATTTTGAGTATGGATGGATGTTTGTTACTCTTTAACGCAAAAAGTATAGCAATAAATATAGTATAGCTTATATATGAGAATAACACATAGGCACACATATAAATTTGATGCGGATGAAACCGCAGGCAGACAATATAATAATTTCATAATGGTAAGATTAAATATCATGATATTCCCCAAATGACAAAAGAGATGGCAGCACCATTTGACCCTATATTTACATTAATTTCAGATAGATTTAGAATTTCGACAGTAATTCTAATAAACTACCAAACAGAATAAACTTAAAAACAAATCAACAAAATGCAATATTGAAGAACGTAACAAAATTCCTTTGTGAGTTATAAAACGTTATAGACCTATCGCTGCTGTGCAAACATTCTCCAAGGACCCCTAAATGCCATCACACGATCAGTTTTTATGAGATTTGAAAAAATCTGCACTAGCAGGACTGTGGGGCCGACGACCCCGCAGATAGATAACAGGTTCGATGTCGGGTCCTGTTGTTTTAAGCCTGGTATAGACGATGCATATAAAAGGACGGCGTTCAAATTTATATTTTTTTATATCTGATAGTAAATGTTAACCTTCGCTTATATACTTTATGAGCACCATAGAAAGTTATCATGTTACGGCTGAGCTAATAACTTGACATTCTGATGGACTAAAATGTTGTGCCTTTTATCCTGTAATTGTACTGCCTCTTTACATAGTATAAAATAAAGTCGCCGCTGCTATCTGTTCGCTTACATCTTTTAAATTACGCAACGGCTATTAATTTAGTTTTTAGCAATAGATAGAGTGATTCAAGAAGATGGTTTTTATGTATAATACATGAGTGTTATAGTATAGAACAAGCCGAGAAATTCAAAGATTTATAATGCATCCAGGACGGGTCCTTAGTAATCTATAGAATACTATCTGACCCGACGTACGGACGTAATTCTGATCTGAACTAGAGAAGAACTATGTACGTACGTACGAACGTACTAAGAACTACTTTCTAGAGTACCCCTATCACATACTAAAAAATAGTTATTCTGAATGCCACCAAACATATACAATTAAAATTAAATTATTGTAAATAACTCGCAGGGTTCAGAACTTATCATAAGTGTATTTTTTTTTATTTTTAGCCCTAGACAAGTAACACAGCGGCGACTAGTCCCATGGAAGAAGAGCTTATGTTGACAACTGATATAAATAGTTAGATTTTTTTGCAAATATACGTAGAATACATCCAGACCGATACAATCAACCATACAAATGATTGCACCATGGAAGAAATCGAATCCGCGACCATCGGAAGTAAAGCTGTGTGTTAAACCGCCAGACCATCGAGGCCGTCATTGTTATACATGAACAAAGATATTTTAATTTGATTATCTACACGGCGTTCGTTACGATAGATCGTCAATGCCAAGCCTTACGTGCTCACTTCCTTACTTTCGATATAATAGTAGCTAGCTAGTAATAAAACTGGTAAGCAACTTGTGAGATTTATTAAATTCAATAAATTTAATTAAGAAACGGCGTCAGTAAGAACATTTTAGTTTTCAACGTATATTAAAAAGATATTTCAATTTAAGTGGGTTTCATTTCTAGTACATTACTCGATATCTTCGATCTATAATTATTTTCTTTATTCTATTAGCGATTCCATACTAATTTTGCCATCATAGAAGTAATTTATTTGTACCAAAAATTTTGTTTATATTTTTTCCCTACTCATCGCGTACAGTTAATATATAAACCATATTATTCAGGGCGGAATAGTCAATAATAGAGTTTAGTGACACAACTGGCAAAGTTCCACGGGGTCCCCTCTAGAAATCATTTTGGTTAATGGTTGGTTAATTTCTGGTCATCAATTTGTCACAATCAAATTAGTGACCTGACCTCACGCTAATTGATGATGATAAGCATCCTACACTGCTGTCCCGCTTGCGTAAACCGTTAGCCTCTGCAGGAACAACATGTCATCATCATCCATTAAAAAAATACAACCTGACCATACCGCACAAAGTCGCATGTAAAACCTAGTGTATTATACTCTCGTTTGAACATGACGACGTCAACATGCGCGTAATCAACTATGATTAGTGTCAAGTGCCGACACGCGGAACGCAATAAACATAGAGATACAAAATTGCCGACATTTTTCAAACGGTCGGCCCACGTAAACATGTAGGCACGGTGGGAAGGGACCCCGTATATCAATATACCGATATACAGGCTTAGTCATAATCTATACTATTATTATAAATCTGAAGAGTTTGTTTGTTTGAACGCGCAAATCTGAAAAATTACTGGTTCTAATTAAAAAAATATTTTTGTGTTGGGTAGTCCTTTTGTCGAGGAAGGCTTTAACCTATATAACATTATGCTACGACCAATAGAGCGGAGATGCAATAAAAAATATTGCAAAAGGTGGGGAAATGAAAAGCACATGAAGTTGCACGGGTCAGCTAGTGTATATATAAATTCAAAACATCTGTTAAATTATATTTACTGAGCAAAGCCTAGATATGCGGAACGCAATAAACAGAGATACAAAATTCACATTTTTCAAACGGTCGGCCCACGTATATATGCAGGGATCTAGGTACGGTGGGGAGGGACCGCGTATATCGATACACGGGCTTAGTCACAAGGGGTATACCCAAACCAAACCCATTGATAGTACATATGAAACTGAAAAACATACTTATAACAATACCCAGTCTAATAAATAGAACAACGGTAACCGTTTACCATCAGATGGGTCGTATGCTTGTTTGCAACCTACGTGGTATAAAAAAACAGAATAAAATAGGTACGTTTACAATTAAATATTATATTTTCATTTATTTGCACTATTAGCACACATATAACAAAATAATAATAAAGTAAAAAAAGAACATTAAATATACATGTACCTAACGAAATTGAAAAAATAAAAAAACAAGATGTATACTGCTATACACATTTTGTACATACGAGTATATATTTTTAAAGAAATAACTAAGTATACAGTTTTCAGAAATAACACACCATCCTGAACTCGTTATTTATTTTCGCCTACAATAAAATTTTATCCCAACTCAAATAAGGAGTTTTTTTTTTTAATGTTTGTTACTTCATAGTTATGAAGTATCAGTTTATAAGTGACGGGGTTTCGTCATTTATATACTGATTAAAAAAAATAAAAATAAGAAGAAAGAATAAAGAGTTGTTGTTTTTTTGGAGTCGGGTATTTTTTATATTATATTTTATTATTATAACTAAAAAGGACCAATCACAAATTGGTATGAACTATGATTTTTTTTTATTAGGTTTTAGAATATTTGTAACACGCCAAAACTACTTTAAATGCCCCGGATTGGAATACCAATTATCACAGAGACAACGAAAACCCACTCATAATATATGTTAAACGGTATTTGACGCAGTATAGTAACTTATATAATCTGCGCTGTATCATCTTGTAATGGTGATAAGGACAATGTGACTCCATTGATAACGAGTAATTATACTTGATTACTAATTTACTAGGTGTAAGCAATGACTAACAACTGCAGTTATCTATCTATTTAGTACAAAATAAAGTCCGCACCGCTTTCTGTACGCTTAGATTTTTTAAATTACTCAAAGTATTTTAAAACACTTTTTAGCAGTATAGTAGTTAATACGTCTAAAGAATTAGAGAAAAGAAAAGTAGGGAAAGTTAAAGATTTGTAATTTAGATAGATAGATAGATAGAATATACTTTATTTGCAACGTACAGTAAAGAAGAAGCACAAACAATATAACAAAAGACACATGTATCGTTACAATAAGGCGGTACAATTTAGCCGTGCGAAGCTGGGGCGAGCAGCTAGTCTTACTAATATTATAAACTGGAAAGTGTGTTAGTATGGATGAATAGATGGACGTTTGTTACTCATTCACGCAATTCTACCGAATGGATTTTAATGAAACTTTACAATAATATAGCTTATACATCATAATAGCATATAGCACAAGTCCAGAGAAGATTATTAGTAACTGGGGATTAGTAGGTACTTCAATTGCCAGTGATAGTGTATTTTTTTTTACTTGGGAAAAATGCTTATGGTGATACGCTCGCTCCAGGGGAGGTAGTCGGCTACTGCCGGACTCTTACAGGCTAAAAACTCCAAGGTGTGGTATTCCTTCTCTTAAACTTTTTTAGATTTATAATGACTATTCAAAAGTGCTTCAATGTAAGTTTATTTGAATAAATGATTTTCTAATATTTTGTGTTCTTACGGGAAATCGCTAGCAATATTTTGTGTTCCCGGAGAAATACAACCCCGAATTCTTTAATTCTATGGTGAATAGATATCTTCTGGGTAAGCGCTCTACATCCTAGGTCTTGCCATCATTTACCATCAGATGAGGTAACCCCAAGCGCAATCCCATTATTAATAATAAAAAAAATATTTCGCAATCTATACGGCAAACGCGGCTCTTCCTAGAAACTTAATTCCTAGGGAAATCGCTCTGATAAGCTAATTGACCCGACTTCATGCTGATCCTATCATGCTCCACTAGTGCTCCGTCGGTGTATACCGTTAGCGCAGGCGGGTGCATCAATCCATTGTCATCGATTGTAAAAAAAACACAAAAGCCAGTAGGTACTCTAGTGGTGCTTCGGATAATTTTCATATTAATTGAGGCACTCGCATCATCTATCTGTATGGCTATGCAACACTAACGATAACAAATTAAAAAATGAAATCTTGTTTATGATTCATTGTGGATTGCGCACTACTTACTTATCATATAGTATTCATATTATTGCATTCATGTATTTACGGACATTATTATGTAAATTGAAAACACAGACCACATTTTTTAGTTGAGGGTCCACTTTATGGTAAGTGGTAACCGTAAAATATATACATGAACATCACTACATCAGGACATAGCTCCATACCTTGTAATTTCACTGCCTTATCTCATAATAGGTATTTATTCTATCAACCTCCACTAGGGCCCCTGCCAGCGTACACCGTCATAAGCTCAAGCTTTATCTCAACCAATCCTTAATAAAAATGAAATATAAAAACAAAAATTCTAAATTTAAATAAAAAACAAATAATCATTTTAAATAAAAAAAGGTGCCGAATAAAATGTACAGTACATTCCCACAATCGTACTCCTATAATACGAAATCCTTAATTTTGGATGTTACGCAACTACGGTCGGGGTCAACGCCCGGAGGCCCACACCGCGTGGCCGCTTGCCGAACGCGAGATAAGCGTGGATGAGCTCAAATACGAAACTTATTGATATTTTTTTAACATTAGTTATATCACGTCGAATATTACCCGAGTGCGCAATAAAGGAAGATACTACAAATACAAAAAAATACATTATTAATATAATCATATTAATATTTTAAAAGTGATTTTATGACGTTCATGAACAGCTATGTCAATGATTAATTAATTGATTGATTAATACTCTGTTTCGTGGACGAGTAAGTACCAATATCCAAAAATGAAAAACGACTATGTGCATGCTGCACATAGTCGTACGCTGTCAAGAGCGATTAAATATAAGTTAATGTATTAAAAACAAAATCTAAAAACCAGCTTTTACTCATATTGATTTTAAAGTGATGTCATTATATTTTTGTATTCTACTCAGCGACCCTTTTATTTAACACCCATATCATGCATAAAAATAATTAATTCGCCATATTGAATTTAGAATGACATCACTTACTCAATAATGCATTGTCGTCCATACTCAGTGTATGCACAATATCAGCTCAATCGATTGACGTTAAATTAAAATTCTGATTTGACCAATTTTTTTTATACTGCTATGGTAACAAACAAGCATATGACCCATCTGATTATAAATGGTTACCGTAGCCTATGAAACCCCGAGGCACTAGGGGTGTTACGTGCACATTACTGATCCTTAAGAAACCTTAATATACCCTTCTTGAAAAATCAAATCAAATTCAGATTAAGTAAAGTTAAATAAGAGATTAAAAAAAATCATTCCCATTTCCAGAGTGCGGTAATCGTGTTCAAACGGTACAGGGAGGCCCTGACACAGAAAGGAAATCCCGTAACCTACTTTAGTAATATAAATCTATATGTACATAGCTATAGAGTAAAACTCATACAAACATGATGTTTCAAGTAATTAATCAAATTTATATTAATATACTAAAAGGTAATATTTATTTGTCCGTCACAGAGGAACTTAAATAATACTTAACCAATATTAAAATTTCTTTTACCTATAAGCAATTAATTTATAAGTTAGTAATATGGGTTGTATTTTATTCCAAAAAGAATCGAGATTCCTACAATATTAAAAACTAAAAGGTATGCATACTAAAGTTTATCTCAATTCTAAGTCGGTAAAAATCTACATGTTAAAATAAATATTGCTGTCTATACAGCGACTACTATCGATTATGTAGTACATATAATGTATATAGTAAACATCTATTTAATTATGTCCGTGAATAAATAAAAAAACGATTTTCGCTTATGTCAAATAAAAACAGCATTAACTTCGAAGCGAAAAATTAATAATTTATTTTTTATACCGTCAAATAAAATTTGAGTATATGTTTCTTGCACTGAGTATAACTATAGCTGTATGTACAATAGTATAAAACAAACAAAATAATTAAGAAAATATATGAGAAGAACATTCGACATATTAGAACAGGGCATAAACTAAGTAACTAAACACCAATATGAAATGTACACGATTTCGAAACTACCGTATCGGTTACCTCAGTTTCTGTTAGGCTTAATTTCCCTTAGGATCGCGCTTTAGTTGGACAAAATCAAGGCATAATAATCTGTAATTAAGATTAATAGCCTTGGGGTGCGAAAATAAATAGGGGCCTAGTCTGAATAAAGATCACTGGGAAATTCAAAATACCCCTCTGTTAATCCTCTACAAAAAAATCTGATAGATATACACATAATACAAATGTAATTACACTGTCTATACCTCGACGATTTGTGTATAAAAGGCCTCCCTTTTATAGTTTATCTTTTTATCGATGTAACAGAACCCAAAACGATTTTTCGATTATTTGTTTGTTTGGCTGCGTGCTACTCTCACAAACGATTTGGCGGATTCCACTAATGTTTATTCAATTCTACAATCGGTTCACAAATTAAAAAGTAATAGGTAAATTAATATTTAAAATACCATAGCTACGAAGATGCGGGCTCAGTTAGTTATTGATAATAATAAGACTCATCCAGCGGAGCTTAAACATTTTAATTAATAAAAATCGAAGAGACGCTTCGGTTATTTGCAGAATATTAAAACATTTAATAAAAAACTTAATTACGTATTTTGTTGGATAGATGACAAGCATAAAGCCATAGAAGAATTTTATACCTTATTTCTTTGAGAACTTAGTTAAAAGTAGAAAATAGATTATAGGTACGTAAAAGGAGCTTTCAACCAACTTTAATAAATACAATGTTGTCAAAATTACTGCACTTTCCTTACGTGTAATAACTTGTACTTTAGTGCCTTATTCTCAAGATGATTCCATACAAATATTGAGACAATTTTTTTTAACGAAACTGGATAATATTTATTTTACTCATTCTCACAAATGAAATTACAATAAATGATAATTTACGATTTAATTATAAAAAAAAACAAGCATTACTTTTCAATAGCTCATCGTCAACTGACGAATGTTCACAACAAATAATAGACTGACGGACTGACTGACTGGCAAATTATATTGAACTTAATATAACCTTACAATTTGGTATGATTTTGGTTTTCGTGGAACAGATAACCTATTTAAAGGACTAAATGTATTAAATTATAGTACCTATATATTTGTGAAAAAAAGATTACTATAATTATTAATTATTAATATTTAAAATAAGATTATCCACACTAAGGTCAACTATACCAGCTGACACTAAAGACGGTTTGCAAGCAGTGTGCGTGTCCGCCG
Organism: Achroia grisella; assembly: GCF_030625045.1. Classification (NCBI taxonomy): domain Eukaryota; kingdom Metazoa; phylum Arthropoda; class Insecta; order Lepidoptera; family Pyralidae; genus Achroia; species Achroia grisella. Next base: position 2,718,855 of record NW_026713039.1, on the reverse strand, counting down.
TATCAATTTCTACCAGCGCGCAGTGACCTCCTTCCCTTCTCCGATTGTGAGAAAAACTCAAAGCCATCGGATTAAATACAGGGACAGTTAGGGGTCAAGTAAAAATGGCAAGTGGGTTTTGAAAAGTAAAGTAACTATACAACGAACTCAAGTTCGTGTTTGCTTTATAGTTGAAAGTTTTTGCAAATTTTGAACATTCGACGTGTTGGTATTTTATTTATACAATAAGCGGAATTATCAGTGTGGTGTTTGTGAATTAATATCTATGATGTAGTTACATAACATTTTACAAAGGTAGACTTTAAAAAAATTACGTAGACTTTGCACAAAGTCGTTTGCGTGATTACATCTGCCTCACCTATTTCAGCCCTAAACAGCTCGCATTAAAGCTCTTTTAGGCTTGAAAAAAAAATGACGTAGACTTTGCACAAAGTCGTTTGCGTGATTACATCTGCCTCACCTATTTCAGCCCTAAACAGGTCGCTTTAAAGCTCTTTTTTGCTTGAAATATGACATATTGCAGTGAAATTATAGTACGGAGACCTTAGTCCTCCGGAATATCAAGTGCTCACGATGAAAAACAATCCAATATTTCATATTCTATACGTATAATAGGAAATGGCTGAAAATACGCAGAGTTCACTTTTGAAGCCACTTGAACCGGGCATTTCAGTAGTCTATTTAAATTCTATTAAGTGATAGAGTAAATATTTGCGCACAATTTAATTTGTGCTTGGGGTGCTTGTGTAAACTTCAATTTAGAGATAGCAAGAACCTTTATAATTGAAATTATTAATTATATACCTAGCCCAACGTTATAGGCTGGTAAATATCACACACTTAGGAACCGAATCTTACTAATATTATAAACGCTAAAGTTTGTAGTTGGATGCATGGATGTTTGATACTCCTTTTTTACGCAATTAACTCCGAAATAGATTTTGATGAAACTTTACAGTAATATAGCTTATACATCAGAATATTATATAGGCTATAATTTAAAATAATATGTAAATTGGACGAAATATAATGATAAATGTTAAGTAAGTGTGATGCAGACGAAGTCGCGGGGATCATCTAGTAAAAAATATAGGAGAATGAATGCTAAACGAAGCAAAAAAAGAGCAGAGATACTACGTGATGCCCACCCATGAGAACGTCCATCATTGCTATCAAAGATGGCCTTTGTGCGACCTAGCGGATTCTATTAGTTGTTTAGTACCCATAATACAGGCTACAGTTTATAACAAGATAGCGCTGTATGTATTTGATATTGCTGGGTTATTATTATCCTATTATAAATGCGAAAGTTTGGGAATATGGATGGATGTTTGTTACTCTTTGACGTAAAAACTACTGAATGAACTTTACAGTATAATAGCTTATACATCAGAATAACATATAGGCTATAAATTTCACGCGATTCAAACAGCAGGCACAGCTAGTTTATCTATATATTTTAAAATGAATCCCTACATCCCTTGATCACGGCATCACCAACGCTAGACCGATTTCGTTCTTTTTTTCTTGTGTTTTAAGGAATAAAAATTTAGACAAAAATAAATATAGGAGAATTAGTGCGGAATTCTTTATTTATTAATTATATGGAAGTCAATATTCATAGTTTTCATAGATTGATCTGGTATTGACATGTTATGCGGAGGAACGAGGATCACGTCTTATGGAAAGTGTATATTATGAATGTGGATGGATGTAAAGGGGAGGGGACGCCCAAAGAAAAGATGGATGGATTGTGTGAAAGATCATATGAATAAAAGAAGAGTATGTTCAGATATGACGACCGATAGAGAGCAGTGGAAGAAGACAGAATGACATACTGCGCCGACCCCAAATAATGGGATAAAGGCAAGGCAATGATGAATATTCATAGTTTTGTCTTAACTATGAATATGAACATCTGTAGGGACATACAGTTTTAAACCGCTGGACAGTTTTCAATATATGTTTATAATATAATAAATGATCACGATGATCTAAGTAATTTACAAAGTCAACAGTTAAAGCATTGTACATTTCTCCTACCGGTTTTTAATCGAGCCATTATGGTTTCACCGAATTAAAAACAATAAATTACTGTGGACAAAAAGTTGCAAATTCCGTTGCAAATACATTTCAGCTTTAAAAGACCTAATTCTTTAGTAGTTGGGTGAGAAACAGTGGAATAAATAAGCACGGTTTTTAAACGACTTCACAGAGAAGACTCTTCATTACCGTTGACTACCACTAATGATTACCCCGGTCGGCACGGATACAGCTGTTGTAGAGGTCTCTATTTTTTCGCACAGGTGTACTACGAGTATAAATAATAATAATAAACCTTCCTCTTGAATCACTGTATCTAATATTAAAAACTGCATTAAAATCCGTTGTGTAGTTTGATAGATCTAAGCGAACAGACAGCGGAAGTGCTTTCATTTTATACTATGTAAAGATCTAATTACTTACGACATTAACAATTTTTTAAATAAGTCAGTTATTTTTGTATTTATCAACTACAAGGTAAGAAGCATGACATATTAGTTCGTTGGAATTCCAGCGCATGAGTGGTATCGCATGGATGTCCCATGACGTTTCGTCCATGGTGCTGTTCATGTATATAGGCGACCGTTACCGCTTACCATCAAGTAGGTCACCAGCTTGTCTTCTATTCCAATTACATAAAAAAAAACACAAACAAAATCTGAAATCTTTCCTCTCCATAATATTAGTCTAAATACGTAATTCTTAGCAGGAATCGCGAATTCTGCGCTTTGCTTCTTATCTGGCGTTCTTGTCGATATTTTGGTCGAAAACGCAACAGGTTAATATGTATAGAACTGGTCTGGCTAGATTTTAGGTGTCTTCACGAAGCAAATATCAAGTCTAGACTAGACTAAATAAATTGTAGACGAATGGGAACTGACTTATGTTTTGGAGGCAAAAAAGTATAGCAAAAAATTTGTTTAGGTTAGGCGAGAAACCACCTTGAAAACTACAAACAGACAATTTTAAGAGAAACTACGTTTTTTTATAATTAGTACATTATCATTACTATATTATATATTATTACTATCAATATATATTATATACTATGTAAAGATCTAGACAGTAAGTTACGGACATAGTTCTAATTACTTACGACATTAACAATTTTTGATATAAATCTGTTATTAATAATGAATGATAATGAAATGGTGAATCCGCCAAAACTAACGGTTTATGCTGGCGGGGCACCAGTAGAACATGATATCATGGACATGCGATCAGGTCAGTTAGCCCATCGCGCCACCAGGAATTTATAATGAAGAAGGACCGCGAGAGGAAGTCAACCTGACATGGTGCATTACTGGCAATGGAATCAGCTGTTTTCATTACAAACAATCCTCTTTCCACCCGGAACTACGTAATTAATAATGTTAGTATTAAGTAAGTTAATACAATTATTTTCTGTTGTGATTGGAATAGGAAAACCACTTGACGGTCCACCTGATGGTAAGTGGTAACTGTCGCCTATAAATGGCTTAGCATGGCTGTCTATAAGTAAAAGATTATATTAAAATCAGTTGACTTATTATTAAAAAATCAAGTACATAGGTAATTCCTCATTTATAAATATTCCTTTAGATTTTCATCAAATCGCGCAAGTTGTCAGCTGTCTATTGCAGTGCATTTCATCATGAACGATACAAAATAGTGTTTATCACTGTAACACAAAGTTTATATTTGCATGATGATATATACAAGGTTACGCGCGCATTCCACTGATCGTAGCTGGCTATGCGAACATTCTTAGAAACGAATTAGATATTGTGAATACAATGTTAACCTTCCCTTTGCCACATTGTAGGATGCCCTCCAACTGTGGGTCGTTCGATCATGTGATGTAAAGCTATTCAAAGTACCTACAATTTCGAAGGCCTCGACGGTCTAGCGGTTTAGCATAACGCCTTTCTTCCGATGGTTGCAGGTTCGATTCCTCGCACGGCACAAGCACTTGTATTCATGCGTATGATTGTTTGTATCGGTCTGGGTGATTTCTATGTATAATATTTACGTATTTATGAAAAAATAAATTATTTATTTGTATCAGTTATCTAGTAACCATAACACAAGCTTTAGCTAGCTTAATTTGGGACTAGATAGAGCTGTTAAAAAAAAACAATAATAGTTCACAGAAGGGAAGTGCGTTGTCAGTAATGTGGATTCATAACCCCATTCTTAGTTATGTACCATGGCAGGTTGATCTCCCCTTAGAAACACATCATACCATAAACGGGCTAACTTGACCACGTGTAAGGGGGAAGAGGATTGATAGCAATGGTCAGGTCAGGTTGATTTCCACGAGTTTCTCTGGAAAACTCATCACTATCATCTCATGGACGGGCTGTCTGTCTGGGCAACTGACTTGACCACGTGTCCATCCTGTCATCCTCCACTGGCGCCCAGCCAGCGTAAACCATTAGCGTAGGCTGATACGGCATTCCATTATCATTTCATAAATTTCTGATTAATACACATGATTAAGATATTTACAGTGACAATATGATATTTAGATGTTATGAACTGCTGTTGATATTACAAACGTCCTGGTCATGGGTCGTCATTTCTACAAACAGGTTGCTCTCTGTCGATTTCGTAGGACAAAAAAATTCTTAATAATACATACGAAAATAAAATCCCTCCAAAACGACACTATGCAAATTAAAAAAAACATAACCCCTTTATTCATAAAAATGTATACATTCTTCAAACTATATGAATTATAGGAACATTTTATCTTTTTTTTTTTTTAATAAAGAAAACGAATTAAACACCGGTTTAGATGTAACGTATCTATAATAAGGACAGCCATTACAAAAACTATCATAAAGAAAAATAAATACTCTTCCCACATTCTGCCACTAGAGCACTATGTATAGTAAAACATTGCTATCACTTAACCTGAAATAAAAATTGAAAGAAAAGGATAAAACTATTCATTTAACTAAGCAATGTGTTTGCCGACGTGTTAAAGTTAATAAGGAGCATCATAAAAACCAAGTAGGATAAAGGTAAATAAAAAATACGAACAAATTCACTATATTCTTGTCAATACTGTAACAATCCATCTCAATGCACATCCAAAGCGTATCGGCATATAAACACACGATATATATGCGTTAAGTAATAGGTCACAAAAAGGGGTGTGGGGTTTCGGGGCATTGTTAATAATAGAATCCCCATTACCATTGCCCTCATTGCTAGCGATGTCTCTTGTCAGGTTGGCATGCACTTCATTTCCCGTTGAATTCGCTACGTTGTGCTGACTGACCTAATTTTGATACCCATACATTCGTCCTCTCCTCGCATCACGCCAGACTGAACTATCAGAGCAGCAAACGGATTCTTAGTAATGGAGGCTAGTGGTTCAATTGTTGGCAATGTACCCTCTATTAGGTAGACCAGCATGCAGTTCATCTTGGAAGCCACTGTGGGCAATTCCTGCTGAATTTTCCATGATCGGTTATTTGACCCGAATTATATATCATACTCATACCATCATATTTCACTTTATGTGCGAGACCTAAAACCTCTTTTGTATTTATTTTGAATTTCGAATGCACTTCGCGTTCATTTGTTTTAAGAATAAAAATATTATTAGAGAGATGTGAAAATACCATCATGGCGTTTTTAGTTATCTCCACAATTTTAACTATTTAATAAACGCTGTCAAAGTGGTATACGTTGACAGAGTTAGCGCAGGCGGGTGCACCATACTATTATCACACACTAATATCACTTAATGCAGACGAGACCATCATTCCATCATCCACAAAAATAAGACACAAGGCTACAGTATACTCAACCTAAGCACATAATACGACGCGCCTAGACTGTTTCAATATTCAAAGTAATGACGTCATCGATCGATTCCATTCATGGTACTTGTCTTGCTTTGTTTCGCGCCATCTTTAGCCGTATTCTATATTTGAATTATTAAAAAAAAACTAATAATCTGCGTCTCTTTGTCCAATAATGTCATGAGAAAATAATTGGAATTAAAAAGTACAGGCAATTTGTTTCTACAGTTCCACGAATAATATCGTCAGGTATCGGATTTAACTATTTAACACTATTACAAGCGTTTTTTGTATGTAATTAAAATGCTAAACAAGCATATCGAGTACCTGATGGTATGTGGTAATTTAAAATTCTAGACATGACTTTCTCTCGATGAAAGCACGAGTGATGCCGTTTTGGATTCACAAGACATCGTCAGTTTACAACGTCTCTGACTATACCCTCTGGGAAAACAGTCGTGAAGATAAATTCATTTATATATACATGCACTAAAATGTTCTTTGTAAATTAAATCTTTATATATAAAAATTACGTGTCACGTTGTTTGTCCGGGATGGACTCCCAAACTACTGAACCGATTGCAAATTTAATTTGCATATTGTGTGCAATTTGAAAGATAGGATAGCTTACAACTAAATTTATAGTCGCAATAACCTTAGTCACAGCAACGCGTGGCCGGGTCTGCTATTTAAAATTAAAAACATTTCGTAAAATAAAATAATTAATTTAACGAAAACCGCTTAAATAGGGGCCAGAGTCACCACGTTGTCAATTCCTAAAAATAGCTTACCCCTAAATTGTCACAAAGATCGATCCCCAACCACCTGCATCTATCGACTCCCGCGACCTTTGTTAGGTCGTCGTTCCACTGAGGGGAGAACGGTCGTCCTACTTTGTTATCGGAATTAATTTATAATGACCACGTTACAAATGGAAGTAATTTCTAATTACGTACGCAAGAGTGTCTTAGCTTAGAAAGACTTAGTAGTTTAACCCAACTTATAAATACTCGTCGTGTCTTTGAGACTGGAAGACACAAAACTTGTACTATATAAATATATAGTACTACTACTACATCAGATATCAAGCTAACTCTCCATGAAGTACAATTAGCCCTACGGAAACTTCTGCTGTGAAATGTGAAATCACAGCTGAAGTTAATATGTAAGTAGCAAATAATAAAGTCAGTGAAAAAAATAAAAATAACTAAAAAACAGGGGCTTAATAATTTTGAAAATCACACACATTGAAAACTCACCCAGCTTATGAGATTTTTGCGTTTTTGTCTTATGGCACTTCACTAAACCGTTTACCGTCAGATGGGCCATATGCTTGTTAGCTACCATTGTAGTATAAAAAAAAATATACTGACACTATTGTGTATAGTATAATACTGGATTCGTTATACTGGTTGCTGTTACTATAATGTAATTAATATTGTATAAATTGTATAAAACAATAATAAATTTATTATTTATTTTTGTAAAAAGAACTTTTAGTGTCTAATAAGAATTGTGTTAATAAATATACAATACAGACAACAACAAATATGTTATTGCGTAATATAATGTGGAATGTAATATGGTAAATATTGAAAATTTTGCGCAGTAAACAAAGCGTGGCCGGCAGCCTATTGTCGTTTTATCTATATATAGTTAAGTATTTGTTAACTAAAATACTAGCCATGCCCCCGCCGCGCTTTCGCCCGGGAGAAATTTATAGCCTATATGTTATTCTGATGTATATGCTATATTACTGTAGTATCATCAAAATCCGTTCAGTAGTTTTTGCTTGAAAGAGAGGAGGAGAAACAAATATCAATCCATAACAACACAAACTTTTGCGTTTATAATATTTAAGATTTATAAAAGACTAGTGACCCGTCCCTGCTTCTTACGGCTACATTGCCGTTTTATTATTTTTCGGCTTGTTCTATACTACAACACGCATTTATTATTCATATAAACCTTCAACTTGAATAACTCTTTCTACTACTGAAAACTGTATTAAAATCCGTTGCGTAATTTAAAAGATATAAGCTAACAGACAGCGGGGGCGAGTTTGTTTTATACTTTGTAATGAAGATGAACTTCTAAAATATATAATCAATTAAAAAGCAAATCATTTATAGAAAGGTCTGCAACGTCGGACCGCTAGACCTTAGCGGTTTAGCATATTACCTTTATATCGAAGGTAACGGGTTCGATTACTCACACAGTAAAAATATTTGTTCATGAGTATGAGTGTTTGTATTGGTCTGAGTGTTAACCAATACAAACAATCATAATTATGAATATATATGTGGATATCATATATGTAAAAAAAAAATCAGTTGTCTAGTATCCATAATACAAGCTCTACCTTAGATTGGGACTAGATGGCGCTGTGTAAATTGTACAGAGTTATTATTATTAACACAGGCAGTGCCGCGGCATATACACTGGGTATCACTAAATTAAATATGAAGGACATGGGAACATTACTCTCGAGATAAAACTTAGACTTTACCGCTCGAGATAGTACTCATATAGATAGGTATGTTAATTTAAGCCAAATACCTACATACTCTCAGTGCGATCTGGTTGTAAAATAGATAACATTTCGTTGTAGTGGCATAAACTTGTATATTGCTAACATTCACACGAGGGGGGATGGGGATTGTTAGTAATGTGGACTAATGATCCCATTGCTAGCAATGTACCATGTCAGATCGACCTCCACGCGGTTCCCTCTGTAAACCATCATGATAAATTCCCGGTGAATTTGTCACGTTGGGCTAACTGATCTGACTTCATGTTCATCCTATCATCGTCCATTGGTGCCCTGCCAGCGTAAACTGTTAGAGCAGGCGGGTGCACAATTCCATTATCGTCCTTTAAGAAAAAACACATTCACAAGAGGGAGAAGGGGATTCTTAGTATTGTGGACTCATGACACCATTACTAGCAATGTACCATGTCAGGTTGACCTCCACACGGTTTTCCTTGGAAACAGGCGCGAGAAATTCCTGGTGAATTTGTCACGATGGGCTAACTGACCTGACCTCATGTTCATCCTATCATCCTCCACTGGTGCCCCGCTAGCGTTAGCGTAGGCACGATCAATTATCATCCATAAAAAAATCACACGAAGGTGATTGTTAATAATGGGGACTAGTGACCCTATTACTAGTAATGTACTATGTTAGGTCGACCTCTACACGGTTGCCCTTGGAAATCATCGTGGTCAAATACCGGTTATTAAATCACGATGGCCAAAGTGACCTGACTTCATTCTCATCATATCAAACTCCACTGAATACCTATGATGACGAACTCGGGGGTTTAGCGGTTTAATACACCGCTTTATAAATGATGGTTGAGGGTTCGATTTCGCGCAGGGTACAAACATTTGTATTCGTGAGATGATTTTTTTGTATCGGTTTGGGTATTTTCGGTGTATATTATTTGTTTGTATTTACAAAAAAATCTATAAGTATTTATATATCACTTGTCTAGTACCCAAAACACAAACTCTGGGACTGGGACTAGAAGGCGCTATGATAAAATCCAGAGTTACTTATTATTATATTACAGAAAACACCCAGACCAATACAAACAATATTAGTCATACATACAAATGTTTGCAACGTGCGTAAAATCGAAGCTGCAAACCGACCACCAACGAGTATTCTTTCCATGTAAAAAAATATTGTATTTAATATATGTACAGTCATTAAATTGTGCAACATTTTGAAGCGTATGAAATGTTCCATATAATGGAGAACGCAAAGCTGAACATGCCCACTGTCGCTGTATACATTTGTATTTCTTGTAATTTCTATTCAATAGACTATATGTGGTTTTGACTGATTTTGATTACCCTGTTTCTACAAATTATTTGTATAATATTTTGGAGACCCATAGTTAAAATTATTGGGACCGGCAGACCGCGCAATCTTACAAATAATTGATACATTTATTCGACTCTACAAAGGTCGTAACGTACCTACCGCTGTCTCCCATTCGGGATTTAGTTACTTCTTATTGATACTTCCATCAGAGAGTTAAACTAAAATATAAATTAAGATACAGATTTTGGGTGTCAGCTATATTTGACTAACTCGTGTCCTTTTAGTCGAGTCGAGGCAGTAAATCACTAGGCCACAAGGTCCCAAAGCTCTTCAGTATTAATATTGGCTAATATCACAGCGCTGTGGTATAGCTACGCTGTAGTACGTATTGTGAGTGGGAGTTGCTTTCGCCGTTATCAAAGTAGATTCTATATTTAGAAATTGAGCAATAACTTATTGTTAATCCGACAACGAAAGGACCGTGGTGTAGTTGTTTATTCGAGTCACTAGTACTAGTACACTATGGTACTGTGTTCTAATGTATGTAGTCTATATTAAAGTTGGTACATCGTGGCGAATTCATAAACAATAGTTAATGGTCGATATCCAGGATGGTTTCCTCAGGCAAGCAGAGATTAGAGATTAACTTAATATAGTCCAGTACTAACGGTGGCTAATCCCCTTTAGTACGCTCATTTTTTGCTCGAGACCATAATGGCATAGCGGTTTCTTTTATGGATGATAATAATGCACCCGCCTGCGCTATCGGTTTACGCTGGCCGGGCACCAGTGGAGGATGATAGGATGAACATGAGTTCAGGTCAGTTAGTCCATCGTGACAAATTCACCAGAAATGTATCACGATGGTTTCCAGGGGGAACCGCGTGGAGGTCAACCTGACATGGTACATTGCTAGCAAAGGGTCATGAGTCCACATTACTAACAATCCCCTTCACCCCTGGCGTAGTGGTTTACTAGAACGACTTACAGCTTACAATCGTCAGTTAAAACTGCGGACATTATATAATTCTGTCAGATTCGCCAGTGATGACAACATCTATAACAAACTAAAATTAATCCCAGATAATGTAAATGTGTTCACCCACCTACGTCGTCTGCACTAGATCATCATCATCATCATCATCATCGCAGCCCGGAAGACGTCCACTTCATATTAGCCATATGAGTTAACCATCAGGCATCCAAACTATTTTGTTTCTTCTAAATAAGGAAAATAATCTACAACAAATAACCTTTAGATACTGACAAAAATATTTAGCGATTCAACAAATTGGACTTTGGGATTAATATACTATGTAAATGTTTACATTAACAGAAGTTATGTTTATCGAAGCATTATAGCGATAGTACCAGATAAAGATAAATCTGCTAAAATGAACACTTAATCAATTACGCTTATTTTTTTATTTCAAATTTATACCCAGCGAAATGTGGGTTTGTATATTGTTTCATTCACCACGGTGTAGACCAGTGATTTCCAAAGTGGTCTATATCGACCCGCAGGGGTCTATGACAAACTGCAAGGGGTCTACGACAGCGGTCATCTTGTTGTTTTTAACACTAAACTTTATTACAGTTGGAAATTTACAAAATATCAATACCAGGTAAGAATGGGAACTACTCAAAACCGAAAAATATTGCAAGGGGTTTACGACACAAAAACTGAGAACTTGACACTTTGAACCTCTGATGTAGACAGTTACCAATTAGGTGGTTACTAGACAAGTGTTTTCATCATATTGATAGCGTATTATACCTATAGAAAATTATATATATAAAGTTGTATTATAAACTATCTAACCTGGGGTGGTTTAGGGTTAACAGACATCAAAATATTTTTTTTAATGGATGATATAAATAAATAAATAAATATGGTGCACCCACCATAGTCGTAAATTCACTAAGATTTTATCACTATGATGTCCAGGGGGAACCACATGCAGGTCAACTTGACATGGTACATTGCATGGTATATGGGATTATTAGTCCATATTATTAACAATCCCCTTTCTCTCATCAAAACATTATTACTACTAATATATTTTCTGTATTAGTTTTACAATATACATTAAGTCTGGGTTTAGCCCAGACTATATTGAAACCATTATACAGGGCAAAGGGCCCGACATCGACAAATGTAACATTCTATTCAATAGTTGGAGCGTTTCCAGAATCGTTATGAGCGATATTAAAAGATGGAGAGTGTGCTTTTTGCGAAATACGATATTTTATTGTAAGAAATATTGCCAACTAGTTGTCGCACACGGTTTTGAACGCTTCTCTTCTGTCAGCCTTTTCTCTATCTTTATCCTAATCACCACTATTAAAATATAATCCATCAAAAAATCGTCTTTAGGTTTATATCATTACTAACACAACCCACTTCGGATTATTCATCGAACGAGTGCATATTGTATACTAGCTGAACCGTACATCTATATCTGCATCACATTTAATCGATTTACATAATATAATTTCAGATTATCGCCTATGTTATTCTGATGTATAAGCTATATTACTGTAAAGTTACATAAAAATCAGTTCAACAGTTTTTGCGTGAAAGAGTAACAAAGATCCATTCATCCACATTCATTTAAACATGAACTTTCGCGTTTATAATATTAGTAAGGTGAAGAAAGTCCTACAATTACATACATTATTTTTTTATCTAACTAGACTAACCTATAGTTTCTCTGTTTAATTAACACTCTTTAAAACAGGTATAAAATTTTCTTTTAGGAACCCATCGTTAAAACTACCGACTTTATAAGTCATAGAGAACTAACTATTCCTTTGTTTGCCGTAGTGGAGAAATAAACGTGAAACTACGTCCCACCACAGCGACGTATTCATCCCCAATCCCGCAACGGGGCGGCAATTATAGAATACGAGTGTGTGCCCCACTTTAACCGCGAAATGTCTGAGCCAACTTCCATTACGGTATTAAATTGCAATTTCAGTATACAACTCCGGTAGTTATACTAGATACAATCTCTAGATTACCTAGCTCAAAGCCTGACTGAATTGGGATCGAATAACATAAGAGCGTAATGATATTATTTATTCCAATATTTCTACCTTTGTATTAGATTATTGAATGATTATTTTACAAACATACACAGACACATTATATATTAACAATTGATTTGTTACTAGCTGCCACGCGCACCTTCGTCTGCATCACACTTACTTGACATTTATCATTATATTTCGACCAATTTACATATCTTTTAAAATTAGCCTGTGTTATTCTGATGTATTCTGAATATAGTTTATATTACTGTACAGTTTCATCAAAATCGGTTGAGTAGTTTTTGCATGAAAGAGTAACAAACATTCATCCATACTTACAAACTTTCGCGTTTATAACGTTAGTAAGATCTTTAGCACACACACTTAACAAAAAGTATAAATACGATAAAATAAAATATAATGTGTTTATTTCTTAGAAAAAAAACAACACATCAACAACATTTAGAATAAAACATGTTTATTTTTTAGGATAACTCAAAAAGAACCAGTCAGATATTGATTAAATTTATATACTATTGAGGCCATACGAGAAGCATCAGTTTAAAAAAAAAAGGAATGATCAAAATTGGTTCACATAAAAAAGAATTCTAACACTGATTTCTTGATAACCTCGGTGGGAAATCAAATGAGACAATTTAACAAGCACTCTCGAGTAGTATCATTTCGTTCCCCGCAGGAAATGGAGCAGGGTATCAATCGGAGTGGTCAGTGTATTTAAGTATTTATTTTATGCTTCATCATATTAAAACAATAAATAAAAGATAAAAAGTATTTTTATCAGTTGTGTCCATAATGACTGTTCTTTTTATTGACATTGTAATCTATTTAATTTTAATAATTGTTTTAATTTAATAGTGCAGACCTAAGTTCAAGTCAAATTAAGATTTTAAACACTATTATCAGTATTGTATGCCCCAATGCTCTGACACGTTTCTATTGAATTGAAATACTTTTTTCGAAGTCTACTGAATTTCCCCATAATATTACACCACATCGCAGTAGCGACAAAACATAGCCATGATAACTCTAATACATGCTTACTCTAATACATATTGTATAGTAGTTTAATTCTAACAAGAACATTTTTAAGTTTGAACCCGATCGAAAACAATTTCTTCAGAAACATCCATTTCGTATGTAATCCATTTGATTTCGTCAGTGCGTTAGTTATAACATTATCATTTGAATAGTCTTCATTAACAATATACTCTTATCTATGTTACCTCTCAAGTTATCTACTAAGTACTACTAAGTGACTTTAAGTGCATAATAACTCAGAGATCCGGTTCTATACCTACATACACATATTTAAAGTGATCTTTGCTGCATTCAGACTGCAAGTCGGTCAATTAGGTCAAGTAAAGTTCCGTGTAGCCCCTTAAATTAGTGAACTTAATAATTGTTACTTCTCCTTACTTTCTTTGTGAGGCTGTACTATGAGATTGCTAGCAACAATTGGTTCATTCCTGGTAAATAGGCCATAATGGATTAACTGAGGAGAGAACTTACACTACCACACATATTTAATACAATATTTTCGAAAAGGTGAAAAGTGAAAGAAAAAAATTGATACTAAAACAAAACTCAAAAAGGGCATGGACTTAATGATCTATCGAAAGCAAGAGCGTAATATTATAAAAAAAAAAATAGACTGACCTAGTTATTCTATCATCTTCATTATCAGATCATTACGTAATGTGTTAAAATATAATATTATTTGTATATATAATTATGTATATAACAGCGAATTATGAATATAAATTCTGCTTATGACGTGCTTTCAGTCAGTATAAAAATTTCTCGACTCAGTGTAGTCGTTGCTGAATTTATTTTTATTTATTTATTTATTTATATAACTTTAATGCACAAAATACCAAGGTAAAAGTACATATATTAAATCTTTACTTAACGCCTTAAGGCATTTTAAGGAATTTACTTCCTTCATTATAAAATTCGTTCTCTCTTTAGTTACTATAGATATATAGAATAATATATAATATATAAAGTCTTCGTACTTACGGCATGGCATTCTCTAAATACACGACATAAATCGAAACGACGTAACATGTGACATACTTTTTTCATATGTATTTACATGTAAAACTCAAGCGTTAGGATCCACACGGATAAAAAATTAAAAAAAAAACTGCAATTGTAACAAATGATATACTTATTTATCAAAAGTAAGTTCGACAACGTAAGTCGAGGACTGCCTGTAATTGAATTATTATACAAAGATGAATCAAGTTCAATAACTACCTATAAAATCATAAACAAATATTTTAATGATCTATTTCTCTCTATACATTTCATCACTAATTAATTAGCAGTAAAAGTATACGTTAAATCTTTACCTAAAATTCTTAGGATGTTGTTGTGTAAATTCCAATGAATAAGAACGACTATGAATAAGATTTCAAACATAAAACTGAACCTTAAGTCTTTGAGATAAAGCTTAAAGTCATGTAGCGTTAAAACATTGGTTTGTAAAGGATTTAGATTACACGTCGTTTACTAGACCTATGTATGTACATAGATCCGGAGAACTTCTATGAATACTTTGTAAAAAATAAAGGTAGCAAGAATATGTATGAACTTTAACGTTTACCCTTGTTTTATCTCTGCCTATCCCCTTGTAAAACATACTATATTTTTCGAACTATTGTAATGCTGTTGACCTTAGCTAGCTTTTACAGCTTCATCAGTCGAGTAGATGGCAGTTCAAACCCGCGAAGGAACCTATAGAGCGGCTGAAGGACAACTATCTAATACGACTACGGTAAAGGTTCGAATCTCGGCTCATGCCATCAAATTTCAATCCCCATTAGAATAGGACAGTGGATCAATTGGGTATTATATGAAATCTGTCTAAAAGAAAATCATGACTATACTATGCAAATTACAACAAAAAGGAAAACTAACAAAATAATGTACACCGCTACGACCGATGGTCGCGGGTTCGATCCCTCGCACGGCACAAACATTTGTATTCATGAGTATGATTGTTTGTATCGGTCTGGGTGTTTTCTATGTATAATATGTATGTATTTACAAAAAAAAAAAAAAACTATGTATATGTATCAGTTATCTAGTACCCATAACACAAGCTTTAGCTAGCTTAACTTGGGTCTAGATGACGCTGTGTGAATTGTCCTGAGATTTGATTATTTTTTTTAATTTCGTGAATAAAAAATATTATGGCCCATTTACATTAAGTATACCTACAAGAACAATTTATTAAAGCGTTGTGTACTTTTCACATTAATCACAGTTTGTCAAATGGTTGTAGCAACTGCTTTTAATTTTTTTTTGGTAATAGTGTCCCTGAGTCAACGTCAGTCATCAGGGGATGCGAAAGGAATCTTTCTAATCTGTAACCTTGATAACACAAATTTTGTACCCATTTAAATTCCTACCTATACCTCTAATGATGAAAACATTAATAACAACTTAACAAACTTAATCCAAGATATGACTCTCTAACTGCCAACTTGGATTCAAATACACTTAGTAACCTAATGCCAACTCCTCATCTCGGATAACAAGCTGTATAGAAATGTCATTATTATTTCATACTTTATTTATTTAAAAAATATTATTGACAAATAAAAACATGTTTTGTTACTCAAGTAACTATTAATTTATTTCAACTTTGCTATTTGGCAGCTTGGTACCCCACATTCTTAAAAATGTATTTCTGAACAACATGAAATACACAAGTTTCTTTTTATCGTTTCTCTTGTCTGTGTAGAATAGTCACATACTATTCTAAAGTGCTTATATTATGTTTATTTGACTAATGATTATTTCTACTTTATGCTAAAAACGGCGAATCTATTGCCACAAGTATTATACTAGTCCTACCTTTGGGAGGAATAGGAAATTACGAATGCGGTAATTAATTAATTAATTATATAAATGAAGAAAATAACTATAATGACACAGTATAATATTTTTCATAACAGTTTTTTGGAGTACGTGCAACTTAATAGATACGTTTTGTATCTGGCGAGCATCCAGCAAACACTGTGTCATTTTTTATCACATCCTATTTCAAATTCATGCTAATAAATGTTATCTGTGTGTCTGCAAATTACTACGAAATCTAATATTTGAATGTCGTTTCTATATTTCATGGTCGTTTTTTTCTATCAACAAGAATTGAACAAGCTAACGATCCAGGGGGATTTTGACAAATGGAAAATGAAACGCCACTACACATCCAACGTAGTTGTAGCCCACTCATGCATAAAAAAAATATCTCTTTTGGAAAGTACACTCTCAATATCAGGAGATAGCAATCAGCGCTCCTAAGAATATCCCTCAATTCTTATCCCTGGCAGCGAACTCTAAAAAAGAGCGAGCACAATAGATCTCTGCATGTCGCAATGCTACAAGGTCTAAGTACAGAGTAATAGCATAAAACTTTTAATCTATACCATTTTTTACTACATGCATATGAATATCAATACGGTGCATGCACCAAAATATTTTTTTTTTACAATTTTTGTCTGTCTGTTTGTTCCGGGTAATCTCTGAAATGGCTGAATCGATTTTGACGGGACTTTTATTGGCAGGTAGCTGATGTAATAAGGAGTAACTTAGGCTACATTTATTTAAGGAAAATAAAGTTAATATCCACGCGGACGAAGTACGCGACTTCGTACAGCTAATAATTAAATATAAGTAATCGTCGCCAATATGTCACAAACAACGCCACGGATAGCACGTCATGTGATACCCGTAGTACCTTTCATGCGATGTCATTCCGGGTGACTCAGATGTTATGGCTCCGCAGCCTGAAATTTCACACATACACACACACATTTTACCCTCAAACCGCAACACATTTTGCAAGCCAAATATAGAGTTTGTTTCTTTTTACATATACGTAAATTAGGTTTTGGTAGACATAATAAACTTAATTAGTGATACCACCAGACGATTTTATATAAAGTCAAACAACATCCTGACTGTGATTATAATAGCCAACTTCTTAGCATCCATGGATTCACCATGTAGGTGCCGGATCCATCGTGTGGCAGAGAGGGGTAACTCTCAATCGGAACTTGTGACCCGGGAGGAGGTTGGGTTAGGTTAAAAAATAGATTCCAATGAACGTAAAAAATATAAAACGTTTATATAATTGTTATTATTTATTATACTATTATCACGCTATCTGACAAATCATTCATGTCGTGGATAATGACATATAAATAGTGATTGCAGCCTGACCTTCAATATAGAAGGTAGGACAAGGTTTCGCTTGTCTTCGTTTTATTAAATTTATATTCATATTGCAACTTTAATGTTAAATTTATTTGGCCCTTGTAGATTAGACGTTATACAGCACTAGAATTTTGAATTTACAAAGATAGTGAACTTTCTGTCTTCTATGGCTTGTTGAATATTTGCTGTCGAAACGTTGTGAGCCTTTTACCAAATATACATATTTTAATTTTATAATACACTATAATATTTATTTACATGGTGGTCTATAACCTTAGAATTCACTAGCTATTTTAATAAATAGTTAGCATCCAAACCACCATACTACATCATAAAGATCAGGGACGCGGATATTTTTAATTATGTATGATATTGGTTAAGTCGAATGCACTAACGGTATACGCTGCAGGTACCCGTGTAACATAAAAGATATAAAAAGGAAGTCGCTTCCGCTCTGTTCACTTAGATCTTTTCAACCACTCAACGGATTTTAATACAGTTTTCAGCAATAGATACAATAATTTAAGGTTTATATGTAAAACATATACATATCATAGTACAGAAAAGCCGTAATAAATATCTGCCGGGGGAAACTACGGGCACAGCTAGTGAAAGATAAAGTTAACCCTTTTGATCCACCGTACTGAATTCCCTAGGAATTAAGCACAATAATTTTCAAACAAAGTCCTAAACCTAAAAGACTATATCTTTTAAGTTTAACTTTACAAAAGTATTTTACGACCGTCATAATCGTTATTAGCAATTCCTTTAAGGTTTTATGCTCTGTATCATACAATATCACATCTATTACCATTCATATCAAAATAATCAACTTTGCGGCAGAATTAGGTAAGGTAGTTATAATTAGATTAGGTTTTGTCAAAACGACTTTTCTTCACAATTTGTGTTGGTCATTGAATTATATAATATTTAAGATATTATTAATGAAGGTAATAGACCATTAAGCCTACACACCCTTCTAAAAATGCATCTAACGCATATATAGGTACTTTATTTATGGTTTGATATTTATATTCCTACCTCGTGGAATTTTCCGATAATCATCTACGTAACGTCGAGGCATAAAATGAATAGTATGCTTCAGATAACTTAAGTGATGTCGCTTTGAACTTGACGGATACTAAGTACTAGAGGCTAATCAAAAATATCGTTATTTTTTATATAATTGGAATGGCAAAAAACAAAAAACTGCAAAAAAGCCGTTGCGTTGTTTAAATGATCTAAAGCGAACAGACAGCGGAAGCGACTCCATTTTCACGATGTAAAGATTAATGGTAAACAAGCTGACTGCCCGCCTGGTGGTAAATGGTAGCCGTCGCCTATTTCCATGAACAGCAAGTGATACAGATATTATATTATTAAGGAAAGTGCATAATGCTTTGCAATTACAGAGGACGATGTCTTGGCTCCCATATTTTGTAATTTCACACACACTCATATCTCACCCTTCGATCTAAGCCTACAAATCAAGCGGCTTGGCGGCTGAAATAGATGGACAAAGGTACAAATAGGGGAGACAAAGGACACACAGACAACTATTTACAAAATCTACCAACCTCAGTATAAAATTAATGACACTTGTGGAAATGATTTACTTATGAAATTATTTGATTGAATTAAACTTATCACACTAGTTATCATACTTAATATAAAACAGAAAGCATAAAAAGTTGTCCAGAGTAGGTTACTATTTTTACTTCAAAATACAGACTAAAGATCTAACAAAAATAATTCATGTAGGAGGAGGATACTTTGTATCAAAATTCACTGGAGCAAACCAACTGGCTACAGATAGAACTTTAAACAAACATGGCCTCGAATATAATCTTAGACAGGGGTGTGCCAAAAGAGGGGTGGTGTCTGCCGAACGTTTGCCAAACTTCATGCTATTGGGTGCAGCAATTTAGCACAGCCATGTGTATATTTTCCAGTATTATAACGATGACAGACATAATTTCAAATACGAAAAGCTTACACATACTAAAAGTAATAACAATAATTTATTTGTTTACCAAAATTGTTTCATTACACAATATTCCGACACGTGTATTTAAGATTCCTGCATGTATTTATTGTTTGAGCAAAGTACTCAGTGTGTACTATTCGGGTACATGTTTGCAAATAAGGGACCAAAGTTTTGTACCTTACAGTACATAGGTTGGGCTCATAATGGAGTTGATCAATAAGCTTCTTAACAATGCTGCGAGCAGAAGTAATAGTAGCTAATATTCTAAATAAACAGTACCTACTTATATAAAAAAACAATAGATGAAACATGTCAAGAATATAAAAGACGTACGATAGCTCGTATTATTGATACGGTCTCGCTTTTATTTTGAGACTTTCAAGAATATCGTATTAATTTCGCAAGGAAATAGCAATTTGCATCAGCTGCGTTGTATTGTCTCATAATGTAGGAGCCGCCCGCCGCGCCAGTTGCCATAGATCAGCTGGGTATTCAGAAGCGACAATATTTACGTTGCTAATTTTGTTCATAGGGGAAGGAACTGATGCCTAAATACAGGTTAATACCTAGTTTTGTAACCAGGGAACCAAGTGTAATGTGCAACAACTGGGAAATATTTTTTTTATTAATATTAAAAAAAATAACTGTTTCTTGCCAGTTCTCAACTAGAACTAATTAAACTAGACGGTGTGGAGATAGTGATAAAAAATTTTACGAGCTAAAATAAACTATATATAAAAGATTTTTTAAAGACAACATTTAAAATATAAAAGACCCGCAATTTTCTTGCTCGTTCTTGTGATGATTCATGCATTCCGAATGAGTGGTAAAATCAAAATATGACTATTCTAAAATTATATTAAGTTTATTTGAATAAAGATTATTTCTCTTCTCTCTTCATTTAGACTTCGTCTTTAAAGAAATTAATTAATTCCTACGAGGATAAGGTTGCCAGTAATAGATTGCAGTTAAGAGTAAAAAAAAACGTAATTATATCATTGGTAAATTAATGTACGACTGATACAATAATAGGCATAACGAGTCGCCACTGCAAACTACACTTTGTTTTGAGGGAAGTGGAGGTACACAAGCATGTACCACGTGATAACAATTCACGTGTTGTTCTAGTGAATGATCCATCATATAGCTATGACTTTATAACATTATAGTTGTACTAATGCCCGCGGTTTCACCAGCGTGAAATTTATAGTCTGTTTTATTCTGATGTATAAGCTATATCACTGTAAAGTTTCGACAAAATCCGCTCAGTAGTTCCTGCGTGAAAGAGTAACAAACATCCATAGTATATATTTATAATATAAATGCAACTGATCGCTGTTTTTCCTTTTTTTTATGTAATTGGAATATAAGATCAGCTGATGATCTATTCCTACCTCTTTCCCCCCTTCCCCTCCTTAGAAGGGTGGAAAGGGGATTGTTAGTAATGTGATGTGATGATTTCATTGCTAGCAATGTACCGCACGGCTCTCTCTGGAAACCATCATGACAATTTTTTGGTGAATTAGCCACGATGGGTTCATCTTATCATCCGCCACGCTGGCGCGTAAACTGTTAGCACAGGCGAGTGCACCATTCCATTATTATCCATAAAATAACCTACTTGGAATTATTAATAAAGTTTGCAGCTGTGGTGCCTCTGTGACGAGTGCGTACTCTGTGCACAGCTACAAACACGCTACACACCACGTGACTGTGACTCACGCTTCATTCAGCGATAACGCGCCCGTCAGCTGTGTCCGGGCTGCACTCCTGCGCACTACATTGTTATCGTCCACCACCTACGCTACGGAGCTATAAAGTTTTATCCCGTTTTAAACTATAACGTACCGTATTATAATATTGTAACAACACTAGCTTTAAGTTCGTGTTCGCTTGTATTAATATTGAGAATATCAATTATTCATTACCATGTCACAATTCACTAGTCGTCAACAGCTTGTTTGGCATTCCAATAAAATAAAAAAAACTAATTAAAAATATTATATTTTTTATTATATATATTCAATTTAAGGTTTTTGTCAGATGTCGTAAAAAAGTTTTACACAATAAAAACATGTTTGTACTGTAAATATATAAAACAATGATATACAAAAAGTTTCATAAAAAATGTTACCCCTTTCCTCGCCCTAGAGAGTGGCCCTTATAAGTTTGAGACGAGTAAAAAATAGCCTATAACCGTCTCCAGCGTATACAGCGCCTATCTCTATAACAGAATTTAACATAATAGATTCAGCGATTTGGATGTTGTATTTAATTTTTATTTAATATAAGGTATTGGTTTGTAATAAATAGTTCAGCGCATATATGCGGCGTATAGCATAATTCTAAAATACCACATACCACTATACATTGGTCAAAATCATACCCAAATCGGTTAGCCAATCCTAACATTAGCATGTACAAACGCACAGACAGAAATCTAATAAAATTGTTTTTCTATTACGTTGATAAAGTGCCTTAAAATAGTATAGTTTTTCTCATATCTCTTCCATTTACAGATAGCTATCACTTACTTATTTATTATATATAGATATGTATATATATAATTTTCCTTTAAATAATGAGCAATTATTGTTATATAATTGCTTAGAAATTATCTATAATACGGTCGTAATTGGTATTAGGTGCAGATATAAATCGTACTCCAGTCAAAATGATATGATAATAACGTTACATATACTGTAGGCGTATCTATTTTGAATAAATAAACAAATATGAAATTTCGCAATAGACGGTTAGTGTTATTCAATTCAACGGCTGGATGGATTTAAATTAAATTTCTTATACAAATTTATAATATAAATATAGAAAATATAGATAATCTCTATTCAAATAACCCTAATACAAGCAGTTTTAAATAGTCACATATTTTTGTTATTCTACTACTCATTCGGAACGCAGACTCACTACAAGAAGAATGAGTTTCGTTACAAATGTTATCACATTTATTTCTAACTAGCGACACGTCCTTCGCATCGCATTACAAATATTTAAATTTCTCGACTTGTTCTATACTATAACACGCTTGTATTATACACATAAACCTTCCTCTTGAATAACTCGTATATACTTCTGAGCATTAAAATCCGTTGCGTAATTTAAAAGATGTAATCGAACAGACAGTGTGACTTTGTTTTAAACTATGTAAAGACTAGTGTGTGGCCGTGACTTGGTGTGCGTGACAATAAATAAAGCATCTAATCAACTATTCTTTAGTATTTATTATATGTATTATTTTATTAAAATATTCACAATATTTATTTGGGACTTATTTTTGTCAGTTTTAGCCGAGAGGTTGATCCATATTTAACAACATATTCCATGAATTTTTATGTGAACACACACAAAGTTTTAGCCTAATCCCAATTTTATTATATGTAAAGGAATTCATCCGAATTTGAAACTAATTGACCCAGGTGAAACCGCGGGTTCCAACAAGCACACTATATGTAGGCTACATTGTTTTTATTAGTCAGAATAATGTCTCAGTACGACGCAGGCTATATACAATTCTCTATGCTTTATAACTCTAGCACAAATGAAGTAATAAAGAAGTTATCTTATGTCACGGGGATACATTTCATTTTACGTTGACAAATGTTTAAGTGTGTTATAAAAGAGCACTTATTTTCAGACGCTGCGTAAAATCCAGGGTTGGTATACGGGCATGCAAAATTTTGATCAATATAAAACATTTGGTCTTGGTCTTCAGATCGAGGAGACATCATCCCCATTAAACTTTGTACGATATTTTGAACTAAGGAACTTTATCTGTTAGTATGTTCAAAATAAAATATGTATTATGTATATGTATTATTATGATTATGTAGAACCTCTCGTTACATTTCGAAAGGGTTAGCGCAGTTTCCTTTTCAGACATACTCAGCTAAAACTACATTTAGAACTGACGTAAGATTTAATTTTTCATAATTGTCTATAATAGATCTCCATGAACAGCTATAAAACTCCAAAATCATTTTAGGTAATAAAAGAAATGAACCCTTACCTCCCTACCTAGTGTCCAAAATATTAAGCCATAAGAGGTTGAAAAGACAATATACATGATTTATATCCTCCTTTGTTAAAGACAAAGGTTTGTTAAATATTCCAAGACTGGCAACCCTGGTAACATTGTTCTTATCATGTACTTTACACTTGCTTTTATTGCTAAAGAAGAGTTAATGTAGTTATCCTATACGATGGTTCATTGTATTATGCTAGACGAGATCAACAATTACAAATAATATGTTTCTATGCCAAAATGTTTTGAGAATATTTCGTGTATATCAGTGATTTCTAAAGCGGTCCCCCAGGGAAATGCGTTCACCAATTGTATGTGAAGGTCTTTAAAAATATCTGCAAAATTATCGATAATAAAGAACAAAAATGTAGCCTTAGTTATTATTATTATTAGTAATGCCTTGACTTTACCAATTGTTCTTATGAATAAATAAAAAAAAACTATATTTTTCTTTATTCCGAATTTAGCGTTGAAACTCAGCAGCGACCTTATTTTGCTTCGCCAGCGTATACCGTTAAAATCTACGGGAGAACCACTCCTTCAAGATCTATAAAATTATAACACAAGTACAAATAGAAATGAACTCAATTTGGATAGATATAACAGTGCTTTTTCAATAATATTCAAGTTAGACTCTTATCAGGATATTTTTTAATCTAATATTTTAGTAGGTATAATTATATTTTTGCCACAAATTAAAACCTGATAACGTTATGATAGTGTTATCAGGTGACAACTTTGATTCAAAATTAAGGATGCAAGTCTCCGACCCCTCTCCATACATTATGTGCTACTATGAACATTTTATACAATAACTCTAATTAGACTTGATGAAATTATGTCCATAGGATAAGGCAACTAATATCAATGTTTCACTCTAAACAGATTTACTTTTTTGTTTTATAATAACACCTAAACTGAAAAACTCTATTTGCACAAAAAAGGACCTAGCATAAAATAAAAAAAAAATGGCAAGACATTTTAATTAATTTTTAGTAAACGGAAAAATAAATACCTTTATATTTACTGTAATAATAGAGTAAGCCAAGTAGAGCGGAATGTAAATATTTACCGGAAAAATTAAATTGAAAGTACTCCTAGCGCGTTTGGGTGAAGGGAGACGCAAGGTCTCTGAACAGAGATAGAATGAACATGCAAAAATACCTACATCGCAATTTTATGGCGTAGACACACACCTCTTAATTCCCAAAATATTTCATATTACATCACACTTGTTAGAGAGAGAGTGAGACTACAAAGTCGACTGTTTGGATACATCTGTCTCATCCATTTCAGCCGTAATTAAATGTGTTCCGGTTTGAAGTGTGAGAAATATATCAGTGAAATTACACTCAGTGTCTCCATAAACAGCTTATTTCACAAAAATGGCAACGTATATGATAACACGTGCGTCTTAACATATGTATGTGATATCCGCAGTGCTGTTCATCCATTTATTTAATCACTTTATTTATTTATGCAACGTATACAGAAAAATATCTCAGCTAAGCAATATATCACAGACAACCATTAGGTAAAAGGTAAAGATATGGAAAAGAGTTGGTGATGCTCATAAGATATATATGTATATATATATTATACTGTTTATTGCACTTGTGTTTTTTATTATTGGGTTGTTTGGGCTATCTAATTAATTATACACGATATAATTATGAACGAATCTTAATATTTGCAATGAATATAGAATGTCTGTTATTAGCTGTTTTTTATCTCAAAAATAGCAGACGAAGACGCCGGAAAGTTGCCAGTGTTGTTATATACGCCTCGGTTATCACTTTCCATCGTGTGGGCCGTCAGCTTGTTTGGCAATTATACAAAAAATGTACGTAGTAACAGCACAAGAAATATATACACTATTACCTGTGCCCGGGGTTTAACTTGCGTGAAATGTATAGCCTATGTATTATTAAGTTAATTATTGCTATATTAATGTAATAAGCTATATTATTGTAAAGTTTTATCAAAATCTGTTCAGTATTTTTTGCTTGAAAGAGTAACAAACATCTCATCATTCATTCCTACTCACAAACCTTCGCGTTTATAATAATAGTAAAATTCCTCAGCGTGTAGCAATTTTACGTGAACAAAGTACAATAATATAAGGAAAACTCGGCGTAACAATATATATATATATATATGTACATGTGTAATAATTCAACTACCTGTGAATAATCATCTACCATAATCATGAGCAAATTCGTTTATTCTCTTCCATAGTATTCATCATCATCAGTTCAGACCGGAAGACGTAGATTGCTAAAAAAAAATTGAGCCTCCCTCAAAAATCACGAATCTCCTTTTGCCATATCAATTTAAGTACTATAAAAAACAGTTCGATCGTAAAAGGGTGAAAATTTGAAGTTGTATGTATTTTTCAATGCTAAATCACAATAAAATTAAAATAAAAATGACTAAATTTTTAATAAATAAAATAAATATTTAAGAATCCTTAAAATTGACGGTTAAGAAAAATTGTTGACCGATTCTCAGACTTACCCGATACGCACACAAAATTTCATAAAACTCGGCAAAACTCTTTCGGAGGAGTTTGGTAACAAACACCGTGACACGATAATTTTATAAGAAGCTTTATTATTACGTTGCTAACTCAAGAAATTTCTGTTACCGCCAATGTCAGAGGAAATGCAAAAAAGATTCGCGATACAATGACCGATAACAGTGTTTTTTTAGATAACAACAGAATACGTAAATGTAGGTCAATATTTATCACTTGAAAACGTTAGAATACCTACACTTTTTCTAATAACTATTTGTTATTTTATACTTAAACTGGCGAGAAACCTGATGGTTCAATGGTCTACTTTAATCTGTTGAGACTTTGCCTTTTACCCCTACCTAATTGCTGAATGAATTAGATATGATGAAAATTATTAGTCATAATAAGTATTATAACTTATAATTTGTATTATAAATACATAATTTTATTGGGACATAATTTCATTATCATTATAAACACAAAAGTTGGTGTGTATGAATGGAAGGATGTTTGTTAATCTTTCACTAGGGTTTTGATAAAACTTTACAGTAATATAGTTTATATATAAAAATAATACATAGGCTATAAATGAAAAAGATATTATGTAAATTGGGCGAAATATAATATAATAATAAATGTCAAGCAAGTGTGATGGAGACGAAGATGCGCACGGTTAAGCTAATAATGTAAAAATGTTTTCGACTATTAAAATAAAAGTAATATACTACTACTACTTTGCCCGCGGCTTCGCTCGCGTTAATTTATCCCCTTAGGGATGGAATTTATCAAAATCCTTTCTTAGGGGATGCCTACGTCATAGTAGCTTTATGTATGTAAAGTCTCAGCCCGATCGGTTTAAA
This sequence comes from Achroia grisella, assembly GCF_030625045.1. Lineage (NCBI taxonomy): Eukaryota > Metazoa > Arthropoda > Insecta > Lepidoptera > Pyralidae > Achroia > Achroia grisella. The sequence goes on along the minus strand of NW_026713039.1, from coordinate 2,691,492 downwards.
ATTGACAAAGTTTCATACAAACTTTCATCCCCTATTTTATCCCCTTGGTGGTAGAATTAAACAAAATCCTTTCTTAGCGGATGCCTACGTCATAATATATACCTGGATGCCAAATTTTAGCTCGATCCGTCCAGTGGTTTGGGCTGTGCGTTGATAGATCACTTTGTCAGTCACCTTTGAGTTATATATATTTAGAAGATTATTGAATAAAACAAAATTGCATATCCACATACAATTAAGGCAAATCAACTTAAGGTGCCCATACAAATTACACTAGGCCGATTTGTTACAACAGTTTAAGCAAAAATAAAATGTCATTTCATATATATATAAAATTCATTTTATTTCAAACCCCCGTCGTAACGGGTCAGAATAAAAATAAAACCATTTCGCTTTAGTAAAGTTTTTCTTTGTACACACTGAAGGTGGTGCCTACACGATTGTAAACCGGTTTCAAATTTTTTATTCCACTCTGTTGCCTCGCGCTGTGATAAATCGACCAACTTGTACCGTTTGTTGGCATCGCCGATCACAACTCGAAGTGCTGACTTGTCTTTTTTAGAAAAGTAAGCAAAAATTTATTTTAGGACTACAGCAAAAGAATTAATATAATGAAGCAAAAGGATTTAGTTTCAGTGGGGTGACCTAACGCGAAAGAATTAAGATAAATTAACATCCCAGTTACAAATACAAATAAAAATAATCTTTCAAATTTACCTCAAAAGAAAGCCTCAGTGGTCTAGTGGTTTAGCACATCTTACTTCAGATGGTCGCGGGTTTGATTCCTCGCGTGATACAAACATTTGTATTCATGAGGAATATTGTTTATATCGGTCAGTGTGTATGTATATTATGTATGTATTAAAAAAATATTAAAGTATTTCTATTAGTTGTGAATTATCCAGTACTCTACTTAGATTGTATACTGTGTAAACTGCCCTACCTTACAGTTAATTATTAAAAAATAATTTATTCAAGTAGGACATTTAATTATTTATCATAGTTAAGTTTTGTTTTAATATTATTTCTATCCCGTTTATAGTTTGTTAATATCCTATCTTCCTCTCTGATACTGTAGATACCGATGGATAAATCAATTTTTAAAAATTGTTTTTCTTTTTGGTATATACTATGTATTACAAACACTACCTCTTTACTATATCAGTATACATATAGATAATAAATTCTGTGTATTTTGGATTGTGACCTATGTGATTGCGTCAACAAATAGAGTCAAGGAGTAATCTAGTGAGATCACTTTTCGTAGTATCTAGTTCAGTCATGTCAAAATACGGCCCGCGGTCCGCAACCGGCCCCCGTGCTGTATCAATAAGACCCGCTATCGCCGATGATTTTTAACAACCCTATATTGTATACTACTAGCTGACCCCGCAAACATTGTGTTGCCATATAAAATAAAATCGCTATTAAAAAATAGGGATTGGTGATAGAGGGGTGCAAATTTAGGGTTGCATGTATTTTTTGATGCCACATTATAATACAAATAACTGGTCCAAAAAAAAATAAAAATATGTTAAGGGCACACAACCCTTATCACTTAGGGGTATGAATAGATAGTAACCGATTCTTAGACCTACTGAATATGCATATAAAATTTCATAAAAAGCCGTTTCGGAGAAGGATGGAAACCAACATTGTGACACGAGAATTTTATACATAAGATGACATAATTAAATAAATAAAATGTTATAATAACTCAACACATTTTTTTTTATTCTGAGCCAGGCGGCCCAGATTCAATTAAAAAAAAGTACTGAGTAGTAGTAAGTAATACTTAATGTGTGCCTACACATTCTTAGTTTAATATATGGTCCTCATACAAAATGGAGTTTGACATCTCTGATCTAGTTAATAATGTTAGATAAACTATATAATATGATCCTATATGTTACAGTATAATAAATCCTTTAGACATGTACATAATCATAATGTCGTTCTATTGACCTCGCTTAGGTCGAACCGACCACCCACTCCTTTAACCTGTCTGCGTCATAGTAACACCACAGTCAATGGCGTTAATTTCTTGTGAAAAGGTTGCTTTATGCTTTGAGAAACTTCGTGCGCCAAACTTTCTAAGTAAACATGAACCCTTATGTTAATGGTATAAGGTTTAGTTTTACACAAATATAACTGGAAGCAAGCTGAATGTCCCACGTTTTGGAAAGTAATCCCTCATATTATCATCATACATGAATGATAGTAGTGTTTGTAATACTACTCGTACTAAACAGTTCCACACCTGGTTTCCTGAGCAGCTCATCTGATCTGCCATAAAGTAACAACGCTTGTATTCGGTTTTATTTTTAAGATTCAGGATAAATGTATGAAACTCTGTGTTTGTGGAATAGTATTGTTAGTAATGTGGATTAATAACCTCATTGTTAGCAATGTAAGTTTATATAAGTGATAAAAATTGTAATGTCATAGTAGATGTTAATCGCTCAAATAAATGAATAGTTCATTAGGTCAGGTTAATCTCCACGCAGTTCCCTCTGGAAACCATCCTGATAAATTCCTGGAGAATTTGCGCCACGATGTGCTAACTGATCTGACCTCGTTCTTATCTTATCATCCTCCACTGGTGACCGCCAGCATATACCGTTGCGCAGACAGGTGCACCATTCCCTTATCAATCATTTAAAAAACTCTTTATTGTTCCTCTCACATAAAATAAAGTTAAACAATTATGTATAAAAACATAAAAAAGAAAACAATCATGAACAAGACAAAGAGTTAAAAATGAGCGGTCTTGTCGGCAAAAAACGATTTTCTTCAGGCAACCTTAGATTGGAAAGAAGTAAGATGTGTGACTGTTTTAAGTCAGATTGTATTCGCAATCTGACTTAAAACAGTCACATAACAATTTAGTCCTAGGCAAGGGGGGGAATTGTTAATGGTAATTAGGTCGATCCCCACACTTTCCCTCCTTTCCCGCCGAGAACTATGTGGAATTAACCGCTGTGCAGAGCTTGTACTACTGGCACTATATACACTAATACTTAAATACACTTCAAAGCAACTGCCTAGAGGTAGAATCATTGGTGAGATGTAGTATGTACAGTAGTATGTATGTAGGTACAGTCTCCCTTTGGTAAACAGAATATAATCTTAAGAAAATACCCAACTAAACATTAATATAAAGACATTATTGGCAATTAGCCTATGATATTCCATACATATTTCTCGGAAATCCAATACTGAACATTTACGTATTCATTCATTTTATAAACCTACATTTTGTATAATGATTTCTTCCAAGATAACGTAAATTTCCTACTCAATTACTGCCACTAGATAAATAGGTAAAACTCAATCTGCCTTATAAGGATAATAATAAAATTATTTAATGGTACGTGTTACTAAGTCAATTCACAGCCGAAAAACGTAAAAAATGAGCATTTAATTAGCTATCAATATGTGGAGAAGTTTATTTAATTGTAATTTATAACATACTCTATACTGTGACTTTGTCAGTTTTGTTTTATATACGCTTTACCACCCCTAAAAAGTACATTTCAATGACAAAAATTAACATATAAAATCCTTCAAGATACGATCTATTTAGATTCCAAAAATTTCATCACATTATTATATATGTGAAGAGCTAACAAACACACAGAGTTACTACTTACAAAACCAATTTATTAATAAATTTAATCTATGGTATTGAATTTAGCATATATTAATAAATTGTAATTATATATTATTGTAACATTTTAACAGTATATAATATATAATTTAAATAGAAACGGTCTACAATACAACGTGTATAGACAAAGAACAGAAACGGAAGGATTAACATTAACTCTTAATCCTAAATTGCCCATCCCTAATGGGCCGTACGTTAACGCATCCCTAAAACGTTATTACCCGGCAAAGATAAAAAGCACTAATAGCACCGTATTCCCAGAACCGGTTTCAGACCTTTTATATTGCTTACGTCATCTTTATTATGGTTTATAGAGCTCCAGAGACACGTATATCGAATAATAAGTATCTGATATAAACTCTAGTTCAACTAGAGAGGATCAATGAAAATATCAAAATCGACATCGATCAGTAATATGAAAATCGATGTTTTAGGTAACTAAAAATATATTCTTTTTCTTTATTATGTGCGGCGACTTTGTTTGCTTTTTTAGATTAGCTTATATCTGTCCTCGTGATACAGTTTATAGTCAAGCTAAATGTCAATAAGATCCATTAAGCCGTGTAGTCGTAAAAAGGTAACTCCTGTGAACTTGGCACACGATATTCAAAAATCGACTTTTTTTTTTAGAGTTCTGACATCCTTTTGAATAGTTCTAGAGTTCTTTATAATCATTTTAAATAGTTCCGATGTTTAAATAAAAAAAAAACAAATTTTAAAAAATCGTGCGCTAAGTTCACGCAGCGCACGAAATCACGAAAATCACAAATTTCTTCGGAGTTCTAGCAAACACACAGTTCTCTATCAGTTATATCAATAGTTCTAGCGATTAAAACGAAAAAATCGATTTTTAAGTTTCGCCGCGTCCAAATTATAATTCATATAAGAAAAGATCAATTTCCGACGCGAGTTCTAGCCGATCTGATAATAGTTCTGGGCAGCATTCTCCGAGTTCTACAGAAAAGCTTCATAACTTTTTCCTGGAAAATAATTATTTTGTAAGTTATTGCAAAAAATATAAATCTACAAAAAAAAAAATTACGAGTTCCAGCTGATCTGATCGGAGTTCTGGGTATTTGGAATATTGCGATAATTTGGAAAATAATTATTTTACAGGAAAAAGTTATTAGACTTTTCGATAGAACTCAGGTAGCGCTACCCAGAACTCCGATCAGATCGACTAGAACTCGTAAAAAAAATTATCCTATAAGTCAGTCATGAAAAGTTAAAAATGGCGATAATTTGGAAAATAATTATTTTACAGAAAAAAGTTACTAGACTTTTCGATAGAACTCAGGTAGCGCTACCCAGAACTCCGATCAGATCGGCTAGAACTCGTCAAAAGAAAAATTCTCCTACAAGTCAGTCTTGAAAAGTAAAAAATGGCGATAATTTGGAAAATAATTATTTTACAGAAAAAAGTTACTAGACTTTTCGATAGAACTCAGGTAACGCTACCCAGAACTCTGATCAGATCGGCTAGAACTCGTCAAAAGAAAAATTCTCCTACAAGTCAGTCTTGAAAAGTAAAAAATGGCGATAATTTGGAAAATAATTATTTTACAGAAAAAAGTTACTAGACTTTTCGATAGAACTCAGGTAGCGCTACCCAGAACTCCGATGAGATCGACTAGAACTCGTAAAAAAATTCTATAAGTCAGTCATGAAAAGTTAAAAATGGCGATAATTTGGAAAATAATTATTTTACAGAAAAAAGTTACTAGACTTTTCGATAGAACTCAGGTAGCGCTACCCAGAACTCCGATCAGATCAGCTGGAACTCGTAATTTTTTTTTTTGTAGATTTATATTTTTTGCAATAACTTGCAAAATAATTATTTTCCAGGAAAAAGTTATGAAGCTTTTCTGTAGAACTCGGAGAATGCTGCCCAGAACTATTATCAGATCGAGAACTCGCGTCGGAAATTGATCTTTTCTTATATGAATTATAATTTGGACGCGGCGAAACTAAAAATCGATTTTTTCGTTTTAATCGCTAGAACTATTGATATAACTGATAGAGAACTGTAGAACTATTGTAAAGCAAGCTAGAACTCCGAAGAAATTTGTGATTTTCGTGATTTCGTGCGCTGCGTGAACTTAGCGCACGATTTTTTAAAATTTGTTTTTTTTTAATTTAAACATCGGAACTATTTAAAATGATTATAAAGAACTCTAGAACTATTCAAAAGGATGTCAAAACTCTAAAAAAAAAGTCGATTTTTGAATATCGTGTGCCAAGTTCACAGGACCAAAAAGGTATCCTATTCGATCTGTAAAAGTAATTATAGGGCTTCATCCTATTACTTTAAATAGATATAAATAGATTGAATAGTGTTTTTGAGACGTCCTACTTTTCTATTTATTTTCGCCCTCTGGTCTACAGGTCCACTAAAAATAAAACTGATTAGTTTTATTTTCAGTACACCCCACGTATTATCGAGGACTTAATATCGATATCAAAACATCTATATTTGCTCAATAAACATCGATGTTTATTCAACATCGACAAATATCGATCATCCCTAAGCTGAGGTCATAATGGTTAGAATATAAAGTAGATGTTGTTAAGGCGTCAGCAGAATATTGCAAGACACTTAAAACCAACTCTAGGTGTTACAGGGTAGTTCACATTTTTATTTTTACCTATCATTTTTATGGATCGGTAGAATGGTGCATGTGCCTGCACTATCTGTATAAGCTGGCGGGGCACCAGTGGAAGACGATAGTTTGAGAATGAAGTTAGGTCAAATTAATATATTAAGAATTATAATATAATGTATTAAAATATGTTAAATCATATTTACTGAGCGAAACCTATTACTCACTAAATGATTACTTGAATGACGAACATATATGGCTATAGTTCATCATGCACGTGATTTTCATTTACATGACATACATATAGTCTTTAATAATAATAAATACAATAAATATTAATAAGTAGCAATCCGCCCGGCTACGAACGGGTCCAATGTTTGTTTAACTTTTAAAATGTTCGACACTAACGATTTTAAAGAAAATTCCGTCATATACGAGTAGGTATATTATTTACGTAATATTAAGGTTTACACAGCGCACGCAACGGTAGTACTTAAAATAAATATTTATTACCCCATTTTTCATTGCTGTTCCGCTTCTGTTGATCGTAGCATGATGTTATATAGCCTATTCACTATTCTAATAGTGAAAGAATTTTTAAAATCGAAATAGCATAACATAATATAATATTGTTATAGATAATTATTTCAAACCTTTACTGATAACAAGCGTGCCTTTATCAATATGGATACCAACAACCATAATCGTAGCCTCGTTACTGAAATACGAAATCTATATACATCTATATAACCACTCCTAGTGATATACGGAACACATTACTGTGTTGTGTGTCCCGTTGGGACGCGGCTCGTTAATTAAACCGCCTTTATTATGAAAGGGATACACATCAAATTACCTGGATTTGTGATTGTTGGTATTGATTTTTATAAGCTTTCGCCATTTTGTTTTCGACACGAGCATGGAGCATCACGGCGATCCATAACGAAAGGAGGCTATCTATATTTTATACGTGTAATATAAATATTATAGGCCGATATGAGCATAAAGATATATAAAAAAATATTTATTTATTTAACTTCAATGCAGGTGCATTTATACAAAAACAGTATTTTTGGCGGACTTAACATCGTGCGGCATTTTTTACCAGTTAACTATAGATAGTGCAGAGAATATAAGGCTACACAACTGTAGTTGGCTTCGCCACAAGGCGTAAAAGAACGACGCTAGTGTGATTCACCCTAGCAGTCTGCTCGGGTAAGGTAAGATAGCTTTTGCTCGAGGCTCGTACGCAGTGGCACATAAGGACCAGCGGAGGAAAGTATTGGAATCAGAGAATATATAAACTTATATATTTTACTCTAGTTTTGTCTTCATTCACTCTAATATATATACTTTATTCTAATAAAGATGATGCATGAGAAGACAAAACAATACTTTTTAGAATTGGTCGACAGCTGTTGACAATGCCTCTGACTACCCCTGTTTGGATAAGTCGTAAAGGTATATTGTTATTATAATTTATTCTTTTTCACATTCTTTTTCAGTAAAGCTGGTGATTAGTACCGAGGACGGTCCGTGCCAAGACTCTCATTACCTTATTTTGCGTGTGGTTATTTTTTATTATTATTAGAATATTAAATAACAAACAGTATAATATCAAGTAAACACAGTAATTACGAAAAAAATTCATTAATTGAATAATATTTAAAATAGGTTAATTAGCAACGTTCATTTGTATCTTATCATGAAAAAATCAGCGGGGTCCTGGGAGTAAGGAGGTAAATATCAAGATAAGGGAGCAGAGGGGTGGGACAAACTTTATAGGGAGCGAGGGTTACTAAAATAAATGTTTGCTTTATACGGAATTTCACAGAAAAATCTAAAGAGGTTTAACCACTTCAATATTCTTTATCTGTAGTTCAAAATGACCTTTCTCTGCCTCATATTACGTGAGCAATGAGTGAGGGTAAATAAAATAAAAACAAATTGCTTGTAACTGAGTATTCTATGGGCCTCGGTGTTTCAGTGGTTTAGCACACCTTACTTCCAATGATCGCGGGTTCAATTTCTTGCAGGATACAAATATTTTGAATTAATGAGTATGTTTGTTTGTTTTCATATGGGTGTTAACAAAGTAAATTAAGTATGTATGTATTTACAAAAAATAATATTAAAGTACTTCTATCAGATTGTTACTAGATAGCGTAGTGTGAATTGTCCTGCGTTATTATTATTGCTATAATATTTAATTTTGTGGAGCTGCTAACGTAAAATATACACTAAGTTACTCGCTAATAAAGTACAATTTCACAGGTAAGTTAAGTCTATCTGTTACAAAAAGTCACACATATACTCTTTAATAAGGCGCTTATCATCTTTATAAGGAGGATTTAAACTACTAAATTCGTCTTGGAGTGAAATCATAATCCATGTGGCCGTCACATAAGCCCGAGTAATTTTTCGTTCTCTTTCGTATTTTTACACCAAATTTCATGAAGATCAGTTGAGATGTTAACGCGATTATTCTCATTTTCATACTTATAATATTAATAAGGATAAGATAATATTGAAAAACTATGAAAACAGTATGTATACAGACATATATAGAATATATATACATATATAGTTCTAAGTCTTGAACTTTACAAGCCGAATATCAGTAAAAGTGACCACGAAAACGGACTAAATTCAGTAGCAAGCAGTAAAGTTGAAATTAAAAAATATTTTAAAGAACCCCATATAAACTGCGATCACGTACTCAATTTAGAATGAGAAATTCAATAAAATATTTTCTGATTTCCACTTTACTTCTTTTTCAAAGTGATTCAATTTCAAGAGCATTTCTACTTGGACATTAGCTTTACGACTAAGCCTACATAGAATAGAAAATCCTTTATTCAAATAAACTTAATTTAAGCACTTTTGAATAATCATAGTTATCCTTTTCTAATCCAACTCATTCGGAAAGGGAGAAAATTAATTTAATCTGTGTAATAATATAAATAATTATTTAAGGGCGTCTAAAATGCCTAATAACATGTATGCTAAAAGCTTTTTTATGCTATGTAATGCGCTCGACCGGTTTAACGCCGGTCCAAAATATTTCTCATTGGGGCCCAGTTGCTTTAAAAATCATTCAAAACAATTTGTGAGGGCAACTGTTAAAGCCACGAGTTCTAGCCTTTTGCAGAATAAATTATAATATTACTATCAGGACAATTCACACAGCGCCATCTAGATCCAAGTTAAGCTAGCTAAAGCCTGTGTTATGGATACTAGAAAACTGATATAAATACATAATTTTTTTTTCGTATATACATGCATATTATACCTACATAGAAAACATTTAGACCGATACAAACAATCATACTCGTGAATACAAATGTTTGTGCCGTCCGAGGAATCGAACCCGCGACCATCGGAACTAAAGTCACTAGACCACTAGAGTCGTCATATCTATCTATTATATTATCAATACATATAATAAAAATGTAACTCATCATCACCCATTGTTTATACATGGATGATATATGTGTTTAATAACCGTATGAAAATAATGGAACCCAAAATAATGTTTGTTAGAATTGTTGTCTGTTTCTCTCTGTGTTTGTAAGTGCTAATCTCGGAAACGGCGTAACCGTTTTGCGTGCTGTTTCACGAATGAAATTCTGTTTGTTTTATTCCAATTGGTTTACAAATCAAAAATGTTGTGCTCTTTTTGCTCTAATTTTCGCTGCGTTTCACTCGAAATTTGTTTACCCAAACTATTTACAAACAATGTGTGTATGTATTTTCAAAAAAAGTACCTAAGTATTTATATCAGTTGTCTAGTACCCACAATACAAGCTCTGCTTACCGTGGGACTAGAAGGCGCAGTGATAATTGACCTTTTTATATTCTATGGTAATCTTGAAGAATCTTCCCTTGCGTAAACTAGAATATTTCAAACTTAGAACACTTGAAAACATCAAAAGATACGCAACACATGTTTCATTTATTCCGCGGTGCCCGCCTCACAAAAAAATGTATTTAAATATAGAACAGAATCATTTACTGCTTTATCTACACAGATAAGAATCTATTTAGCTTTCGTTAGGCGGCCTTTACACTCGGCAAGTGACGTAATCAAATTACAACTTTATAATTGTAAACAATTTGTCATAATTTACGAGTATTATATTCAAATTTATCAAAACTTAGTTAAGTTTTACTCAAGTAAAACTTAGGTGTGAGGGCGCCCTTATTAAAGTATTTTAAAGGTAAGATATTTGTATATATTTATATATATTAAAATGTTTGCTAACATACAGACATTATTGTTTAGACGTCTATATCCGAACTTATACATATACTACCTGTTCCCCGCGACTTCGTCCGTGTGGAATTTAACTTTCATTTTGTAAAATAAAAGATTTTTTTTAAATAAAAGTAGCTTACTCCTTATTACATCAGCTACCTACCAATAAAATTCCCGTCAAAATGAGTCCAGCCATTTCAGAGATTAGCCGAAACAAACAGACAGACAGACAAAAATGGTAAAAAATATTATTTTGGTGTATGTACCGTATTTGTATTCAATCATATAGTAAAAAACAGTTATTTCAATATTACAGACTGGCACTCCCAATTTTATTTATATGTATGCTATTGATATTTAAAAAAATGAATAATCAATCATTAATAACAACTATCACCTATTTGTTACCTATTTTATTATTATAATAATGCGACAAAGTGAGGACAATGTTATTGAGAGTACATACTGCGTCGTCCATTGTTCCGTTTATCTAGGCTACCCACATTATTTTATCTGCACATGTACCTATTTATATATAAAAAAAAATATCCGTCCATCCCTAAAGTGAGCACTGTTCAGTCTAGGTACCTCTTTATAAGATATCACTCCCTCATTATGTTTGTTGTAGTTTCGACTACAATCAAGTTATAATTAAAAATAACTGGTTTTAACCAGATTTAGCCAGCCTTTACCAGTTATTACAAAAAAAAATATATAATTTAAGACCATACTTTAAATTACGTCCATAAAAATACAGTAAAATCAAAACGGCCAGAGTAATCTGAGAAATGCACACAAGATCGTTAACAGTCAAAAAAGTGACTCGTGTCGCCGCGGGCGTTGAACCAAGGACCCCGCGGTTGCGCGGTTTAACACTCGAACATTTTTTGCTTCATCATCATTCGTAACAGTGTTGTGGAACCGGCGTTGAAGTTTATCAAATTATACCACTAACATAGCCGGCGACTTCGTTCGCATGACCGACGACTTAAATAATGATTATTTAAAGCTGTTTAATTAATTTTATTTGTAAAGAATATTACACTGTTATCAAATTGCATTATTGTAATAAAATTTTAATAGAAATACAAATAATCTTTATTAAAATAAACTTAAGTAATATAAGCACTTCTGAATAGTCATATTTTTATTATTCAACCATTCATTTGGAATGTAGATTTATCACATTAAGGAATAAAAAATATATGTCGAACTATCACTAATACATTAAAATCTTATTCTTTATGTCTTTAATGTGTTTAAATAATAATTCACAATAAATCACGTTACAAAATTGACACCATAACGTTTCGCCTGCCAATGACAAATATTAGCCTATATTCCCCTTCCTTAATAGGTACTGTATGTAGAACAAATTTTATAGCGTTTGTTAGTCTTTAAAGTAGTCACAAGTTACAAATAAGGCCTAAGTATTTCCTTTTACATCAGTTTGTAAAAAAAAAACCTATGTCACGCTGTACAGATATACCTACAAAGTGTTTGTGTTGTCGCGAGTAGTCACTAGGACCTAAAGACTTATTATGAGTTATGAGTTCTGAATTATTGAAAGAAAAGAATCTAAAAGAATTTTTGTAAAGTGGTTTTTCAATTACGACAATTCCCCTTTTTTCCGTCGATATGAGAAAGAAATCACATTTAATATAATGATAACAAATGTATTGTAAAAATAGCTATGCCTGCGGCTGCACCCGCATGAAATTTATAGCATTTGTAAGTAAAATTTCTTCTAATTCCATTCACTAGTTTTTGCGTGAAAGAGTAACAAACATCCATCCATACTCACAGACTTTCGCGTTTATAATATTAGTTAAATTTATATTTATTAAACAATCATAAAACATATTTACAAATAAAATTCTATGAATTGATAAAATAATGAAAAAATCTTCCCGGAAAAAAAGTACATATATTTAAACACTTGAGTGACAATAGAATCGCCTACACTTATGCTGCGCCTCATTTTTTCCGCTTAAGAAATTACGAAATGTAATATTTGAGCCTAATAATAGCTCTGGCCTATAAATTACACCAAAAACTAATAGCTGCCAACAAACTTAAATATTAATAACGAAATTAATTCCCTGAGCTCTCCTCTAATTAGCTTAATTTGAGTCAATATAATTAAGAAAAGCAATTACTTTATGGGGCACTCTTGTAGCTCAGTTAATAAAGGTTATGAGATCAGACACATTCATTAATTTATTTAAATTAGTATTAAATCTAAACTTATTTTTCATTTCATTATCTTTTATCGATTACTGATATAGTAGAGTCTCTCAGTATAAAGTCAGTACTTGGGTCTCAAGTATTTCTGCCACCAAGCTTGGTAAGACATGTTTCAGTATGAAATAAGGCAGTAAAATTACAGGCATAACATCTCAATTCTCTGGAATGGCAACACAGGAGCGGTAACACTTTATCAAATGATGGTGTATTGTATATGGACAATGTTGTTCATGTATATAGGTGATGATTAAAATTTTTATTTTATTTTATATTTTTGATGGCCTCAATGGTCTACAAGTTTAGCAAACTGCTTTACTTTTGATGGTGGAACATTGCTAGGAATAGGGTCATTAGTCCACATAACTAACAACTCCACTCCCCCTGATGAACTTATATCAATGAGGACAAGTCTTTCAATCATCCTTTCAAAAACTGAAAAGTATTGTAGAATATGGATATTATATGTGTTGAAAGAGTAGAAACACAATATATCACACATAAGCTATATAATAGTACTTTTTTTATACTACTTAATAGAATAACTGCAAAGAGTATCCATCAAGCACTTTACAGTGTGAAAATACTTAAAATATTACAATTAATACATACAGAGAATTAATTATATTATTTTAAATTTCTTGTAAGATAGTGTATCTACACTAAAGTATACATAGATACCTTATGAATATGCATAAATGGCTAAAGGAGAAATATATGATTGTTATACATTTCATGTACAAGTATAGTGAGAAGCAATCAAGTACTAATCACTAAATTACCAGACGAGAGAAGGAGACCTCGACTAGAAACTACAGTTAGCTACCTTGACTGGAAAATAATAGGTATTAAGTTATCTTATAAGTTGTTAGTATGTCTGCCCCAGTGATGAACAGTCCATTTTTACCCACCTCGGAGCAACAAATAGGTACTGGCGGACTCCTACTGGCTAAACCAACCTAAGCCAATACCTTAATCTGTACCAAAAAATATTATAATAATGCATATGGATAATTGCTATGAAGATAAATCTGAGAATAATGAAGATAAAATAAAAATGTATTTAAGTAAGTCTAATTATGTGTGTTTTGATGTTGCTATTCTGAATTTATCAGACTCAAAAGAAAAGTAGACTTATGGGAAATAAATCTACTTTCCTTCTGAGTTAATACATTGACCTATATATAAATACTGTGACAAGAAAATCAAGTGTATTGTAAATTTTAATACCTAATAATCATGGCTGTAAAATATATAGTCCTGATGTTAACGAAGAGAAAGAAGATCATATACTAATTACCTGCAGAAAGGATATACAACTTGAAAGAATACAAAAAACTAATTCAAATGAATGTCAGGAACATTATTTCATATGATCATATTCATCCTTTTCAATCTGGGTCATAGTTTTCATTATAATTATATGCTTTTATTACCTTGCAATAAGACCTGGTGTATATTATCAGTATCAGTTATTAATTCATAACAGAATATTAAAATGTATCATCTTATATTCACTACTGTTATTATTATTAGAACTACATTGCAATACTAAGAATGATCCCATTCTACTTATCACATCATAAATAAAAAATAATATATTTTTAAGGCCAGTATCAAAGGATTCTTTAGTTTTATAACATAAATTATAGTTTGATAATAAAAATATTGTTAATACCTAAAGCAAAATTCATTCTCTAGTCTTTGGTAATTGTTTACAAAAGTAATAAATATTAAATACAAAAATATTGTAGGTTTTTAGGTTAATCATGTTGTAGTGTAATTATTATTGATATTTAATAGTATTAATATCAATAAAGATTATGAATAAAATCATATATTCTGTGAGGTCAGCACACCGGCTACTGCATTGTTTGTAAACAAATAACAGATGATGCGTCGACCCGGCTTTCAAAGATATCAATGCCTAAATTTACACATATAGTCAGCTAATCGTTGCCAAAAAATCAGATTTGTATGTTTTATAATACGCCAGAAAATAAATAATATAACAGCTCCAGAAGCCGGAGGTTTCCAACAAAATGCCATGTGCTCGTACGCGCCAAATTTTGACAACTACTTATCAGACGTTGTGGTAAGATTATATAACAGTATTAAAAAATATTGGGCAATTTCTCAGCATATTATTATAAAATACAACACTTCACAGATGATTCGTTATAGGAAATTAACTGAAAAACATTTTTTAGAAGATATTCCATACCGCCTCTAGTGGTGGAAACACGAAACAAAAACATAATGGCGGACACAGTGGTTTCGATGACTGAACATCTTAATGCGCAAAATACTCACACTTTCCTCCTCTTTTTCCATTCCAGAGGGCATTTGAGGTACTGCACGATTAATCGCCGAGTAGTCCGGCAAATCCGGAAGCTCCTCGGCGAGATATATGGGCATTGGTTTCGACGCATCCAGGGCCCTCGCCCTAAACGAGAGCTTCGACATTTTGTTGACAGAACAAAACACGCTAGCGTCGACACTAAAATGCACTTATAAAACACTTTTTTGCTCCTCTAGGAGGTCCAAAAGGACCTTAAACTGAACTTTGCACACTCTAGTTCGTTCCCATGGTTAATTTTTGCACGCACTCAGTCACAATTAATGAAAAACAATAACGAAACTTTACATATTGAGCGTACTTTGCAGAAAGCCATCATGGCGGCTTTCCGTTTGGCGGACGACCATGACCAACTTCCACCTAGCAAGATGTACGCGGGAAGGAAACACGCGGGGTCGATTACGATATTTTATACACTTTTTTATTATATCGCATGTAACTTCTAGAAGTCTATGTTATATTTAAATATAATTATTTTATTAAATTTTATTCAGTAAATAATAATAACAATATTAAATATTTCTGTGTTTAAATTAATAAAGTAGTGAAATGACTTCACAGACTCTCCCACAGTCATAGACTATAGAGGATTTTGGGTGACGTTCCATTTCACGTAATATTGCAGAAACGATTACGTGTTGGATAATTTCTATAAAATATTATATATGATGTTGTGAATATAAAAAGTATTATAATTAACTGTCACACATGTTATACCACAATTTTATGAAAAATAAAATTTTATTTCTGTTCTCTTACGAATTGTATGCTTATTATTATATATTGTATGTCTATATACAGATAAAAAAAGACGTGACGTAATATTCAGATTTTTTTTAAATCATTGATTCAAACTTCGGTAAAGGTTAGACAGTATACAGTTATACAAGTGAACCAGTGTCTATGATTTAACAGTTTATAAAAATTATTTTATGGTACCTACGCTGTTTTAAATATACTAAATTTTTTTCTTATTATTGTTGATGCTGTAAAATAAAATATATTAGCATATATTAATTCCCTGAGTGTATGCCTAATCTAATATGTAGACAATGTGTAATTGTATAAAATTAACACTGAATTGGTTATATAAAGTGTATTATATTATATATTTTCCTATTTTTTCGAGGTCTCAGTGCGTTATATTATGTATATAAACGTGTATTACTGTATTTAAGTTTATTAATATTTTGGAATGAAAGTAATTGTGATGGCTTAATTCTATCTTAGTGTTTCAATTGCAAACTGTAGCATTTAGTTCAAAAATACTTTGTGTTTTTATGGAAATCTAAAGTCAAAACAAAGAGAATTGTTAGCAATTACTTATGTAATCTGCTTAGAGCAGATAACAATTAACATTTGCTAATAGAGGCTATGTAACATTTGTAGAGTTTCGGGCATCCGAGGTTTAGGCTAATGTAATCGTTTACAATCGAATGGTTTACAATCAATGTATACCTGTTATCCACCAGTGTGGTATATAAAAGATTATTGCTAGTGTAGAAACTAAAATATATGTATTTAAATACTTAGGGAGCAGGTGGCTTGAAAGGACAACGACAACAACAGTGAATAGGTATTATTTGAGCTTGCGTGTAACAGCTTAGACCACATCATCACTTAACATCAGGTGAGATTGCGGTCAAACGCGCTCAAATTATGATATAAAAAAAAAAAAGTGTATTATGCTATAAGAGATTTTTTTTAATAAAAAACACGGACTTTATTAAAAACATGTATTTAATAATAATAATAATAATAATAATAATAATTTATTTGCTTAAAAAAAACACAGTATAAAAGATGGTAATTAAAACTTAGTATGTGTTTTGCCATAGTAGTGGCATGCAAAATAGTATTGTTTAAAATTATACATAATTAACTATATAGAGCGAAATAATAATTATAATAATAATAATAGTTAAATAGGATCTCTCTAGTCGGTATTTATACATTGTCAAAAAAATTGTTTAAACTGTAAAATTCCTTATTTTTTAACCATTCTCGTAATGTCTTCTTAAATAATATTTTCTTATTCGTCTTTAATGTCTCAGGAATGCAATTATAAATTATTATACACATATTTTCACAGTTTTTTGTGTACTGTGTCATTGTATGGGTTTTAGCAAGTACCAATCTATTAGGATTTCTGGTATTTCTTGGATAAATGTCCTGAGCTTTCGTAAATGAATTTAAATTTTGTTTTACAAAAACAGCTACCTCATATATATAAAGCGATGGAAGCGTCAGTAGTCCAAGTTCTCTGAAACGTGTTCGACATGACTCGTACGGTGCAAGACCACACAATGCTCTAATACACTTTTTTTGAGCAATGAATGCCCTATTAATATTTGTACCATTTCCCCATATTAATAGTCCATAACGCAGTACAGATTCCACGTATGCATGATATGCAGTAAGTGCAGTCTTTCTGTTCGTTATGTTTTTAACACGCTTCATTGCATATATAAACTTATTAATTTTGTTACTAATATTTTCGATTTGTTTTGTCCAATTAAGTTGTTGATCTATCATTATACCCAAAAATTTTGTTTCATTAACTGATTCAATTTGTATATTTCTGTAGTTAACATTAAGATGACAGATTTCATTTTTCAATTTATTAAAATTAATATGATTAGTTTTATTTACATTTATTGTCAAATTATTCATGTTAAGCCATTTAATTATTAGAGTTATAGTTTCATTTATATCAATTTCGTGGTCTTTCAATGTTTTTATATTTTTTATCAGTAGTTACAATAATAGAAATGTCATCTGCAAAGACAATGCATTTATTTGTAGTTATTTCAATTAAATCATTAATATACAGTAAGAATAGTATGGGCCCCAATATACTTCCTTGTGGAACTCCATATTTATTTGATCTGTATCCAGAAGAATAAGGTGTGACAATATTATATTTATCCAATTTTGTGATTGTTACACATTGTTTTCTATTGTTAAGATAAGAAGCTATCCAATCCAGGACAATGCCTCTTATTCCCACGTTTACCAGTTTATTCAACAATACTTTGTGGGATACACAATCGAAAGCCTTTGAAAGATCGAAAAATACAGCTGTAGTGTATTTTTTGTCGTTTATATTTGTCAAAATTGTTTTTATGAGAGAAAATGAGGCAAGTGTTGTCGATTTATTTTTTTGGAACCCATATTGGTCTTTTGAAATTATTTCATATTTGTTACAGAAATCCATTAATCGCGTCAACATGCATTTTTCAAAGATCTTTGAGAAAATTGGTATTAATGTGATTGGACGATAATTTGCTATATCATCTTTATTACCTTTCTTATAAAGGGGTTTTACTATGGATGCTTTTAAAAGCTCAGGGAACGTTCCGCTTGAGAAAGATAAATTAATTAGGTGAGTTAAAACATCTATTATCTCGTCGATGCTGTCTTTTATTATTTTTGTACATATTTCATCATATCCTTCAGAATTTGTATTATTTAATGATAAAACCTGTCTTTTCACTTCGTTCTGTGAAACTGGTTTTAGAAACATTGAGTGACTCACAGTTCGTTTAGAGTTCATTTTATAATATTCCTCTTTGTATCCATTTGTTATGTCAATAAAATGGTTGTTGAAAGCTGTGGCTATGTCTGTAGGTTTTGTCAATACTTTATTACTAGTCTTTAAAATATTTATATTATTATCACATGTCATGTTGTGGATTTCATTTGTTATAATAGTCCAAGATGCTTTGCATTTATTTTTGCTCCTGTTAATGAATTTAATGTTTGCGTTTCTTTTGAGATTATATATACATTTTTTTAATACATTGGAGTATGTTTTATACTTAGTTTTATTTTCTAAAGTCTTATCTTTGTAATATTTATATCTCAGTGATCTTTTTGCCCTACTGCTAAGCCTTATGCCTTTACTAATCCAACTGATCTTTAGCTTATTAAATGTATTAATTTTAATTTTTAATTTTGGGAAACACAATTTATAAAATTCCCTTATCGATTCATGAAATCTATGAAACGCTACATTTAAGTTGGACTCTACGTAAATATCAGACCAGGAAAGATTTTTCAGACACTCACGAAATTTCAGAATATTTTCTTCTCTATAGTCTCTTTTATAAATGTAATAAGATGCAGGTTTCAGAGGCTTGACCCCAACCGGAAAGCTTAACAATTGGGCAGTTTCGTGGTCAGATAAGTGAAGTGGTAGCACTTTTGCAGTTGCACTTTCTATATTACTTAGTACATGATCTATACAGGAATCTTTTCTAGTAGGCTCAAATATGAAGTTTCAGATTGTAATTTTGAGCTATATCTTTTAGGTAATTTGATGCTGTTCCATGTTTTAATGTATTTATATTAAAGTCCCCTGCCAATTTTTAGCTTCCCGTTATATTTTTTTGATATTTGATGTAGTAAGCAATCAAGTTTATTTAAAAATTACAGGGGTTAGATAAAGGTGTCCTGTAAAGACAGATTACAATAATTTTATTTGGTAAGATTTCCATGGCATTCGAAGATTTTTTGTACTGAATGCTCTTTTATAAATGGCAATTCTTTACATAATAACCTCTCCTTAGCCAGAATACAAGTCCCACCTCTTTGCCTATCTCTACAGAAATTAGTAACCATATTGTAGTTATGAAGTTTTAGATAATTATCGTTTCCCTTTTTCAAAAATGTTTCTGTTAAACATATAATATCCGGTTCATTGCACGTATCTTGTAGGTCGTGTAACGTTATTTCTAATAATTCTCTTTTAGAAAAAAAACTAGCAATATTTTGATGAAGAATATTCATATATATCTCTGTTTCATGTTTAGCCTCGAAAAAATGTTGTCGGATTTACAACTGGGAAGTAGTAAGGAATTTTCCCTCTTTGTGTTTCAAATGAATATCAGAACATGAATCATCGTTTTCTTTAGTTTTATGGGCAAAACAATAGGGGATTGTTCCTTTCTTCCACGTTTGAATTTTTGACTTGGCACTTGCCCTATTCAATGTTATAAGTTTCTTTAATTCTTTGTGATTACAATAAATTCGGTCATAATCAATACAGTCAATAGTATAATTAATGGATTTACAGATAACAGTTAAATCTTTAGAATAGCATTTTGTAAAATAGCAGTTAATATACTTGTCACATATTTTTTGGATACTATTATTTAGCATATTTATATTCATTGACTTGTTTTTTAAAACATTTAGAACTACGACAGAACACTTTAATTTGTTTAGTATTATTTCAAGTAAAGTATGTCTAGCATTATATTGACATATATTGACTTGTTAATAGCAATATATTGACATATGAAATATGTAGCGGATACATATTTTATTTATTAAGCGATTAAATTCTGCATTTTTCCACATGGCAATACATTCAGCGGTATATACCGGTCGACCTATTCACCTTTTTCCGAACTATTGTATCGGCGTTGGCTACAGCTGGCTTTTACAGCTTCACAGGACGAAAATGAGGGCGAGTACAGGGGGAACAAACCTAACCCAAACGTCAGAATTTGTGGAGTAATTAGAGGACGATTCCTGACGGACACATGAGGGAAATGCTGGTAAGGCTGTTAGGTTCAAACCTTAGCTTTGACCGTTGAACGAAACAATGTTTAACCCCAGTTAAAATGGGGTAGAGGATAGATAGGAGAGGTCGTATTAAACAATATTTGCTATACATAAATATCTTATCAGTTTCAAGTTTTTGAGTAGATAATTAAAAATACTAACGATTAAAAATTATCACGTTCCTTTCAAAATACAAAGATACAATGGCAATAAAAATAGCATATACAATAATAGTCAACTAATACCGATTGCTTAAGTGTTGCCATATAGAAATATTTTTAATATAGTAATTCGCACAGTTCATAAAATTACAGTAATATGCTTCGTAATATATTAATAATTCGGTAAATGTTTAATATATAAAAGTGCGACTTTAAATATTATAACCAAAAAGGTGCATAGCTAAGTTAAATGAGCTGATACAAATCATTCACTGGTAGTTAGTAATATTTTAAAATAAAAATTATATTTCTTTTAATTATGTTTTCAATAATCAACAATGATATTCATTTAGGAATAGACATATCTTTTACAAAATGGGCAATATGTACACCTAACTGTGGGTAAATAAAAAATAATTTGTAGAGTTACAATATTTTATACTGGATTCATAATAAGAACTTATTTAACTAGCAACAACATTTGTTGTAGTTCACATAATCAAGTTCAGCTTGGACAACTCGTATACGACGCCATTCTTTTGGCGGTTTTTCAAAGGCGGTGCGTAACAACCGATGCGTCAATCAAAAAGCGTTGTCGGCGCGGGCCGTCCGGGTCTATCCTGAAATGTGTGAAGGCCCTAAATGTATATTGTAAATTGATGTTTCCCTTTGGTCTATCATTGTTGGTTTATCTTTGAACATCTAATATTTGCTCTCGTACTTTTAGCTTGCAATTGTTTAAGACGTTCTACATATCTGTTTATTTTAACGATTTCATTGAGGATGTTAGATATAATTTTAAAAGTTAACATCAAGTCAAAACATCTATATTTTGTCACTATACGTTCTTTTATGTAACGTTGTTGTATATCGATTATGCCTATAATATTATGTCTTACACCCTTGCTTTGGGTATTGGAAAGCAATTTGAATTTTAAACTTAATATTAAGCTTAATTTTCATTGTTCATGTTTCGATCCCCTTTAAACCATTTCAATAGTAAGTCACAATAGACTTCCTATTATAAAACCTTATACTTATATCTACAAAAAAAAGATATCGTACAAATTTAACATAACAATTTATTCAGACAGTTCATTATTAATTTTAAATACAAATAATTATTAATTATGTAAAAATACAATTCAAAATATTCCACAATGCATTGAGTATCATTTTCCTGTTAAGATTTCGCTGACAGGCTAATATTCTACCTCTTTCTATTCGATATATCTATCTCACTCTAACCCGTCATGGTTTTAGATTCCAGCTTGACAACTTATCTAGACACTTCCTCAGAAAAAGTTCGGACGTAAGTGCACACGATAGCTTTTTGATTTGTCGAAAAACATTTTTTTTTATAAATTACAATATTCATTCACATCATACAAACATTTACATTCAATATTACAAAATTTAAAGCCAATTTTCAAGTACTATAGCTGTAACCACATTAGGTGTATCCATGATCAAAGATAGTTTTTTTTTTAATATGTTAAGTGTTACATTCACCACTGCGACAGTGGGCAATGGCGCTGCATACCCGATTTGATATAACAGTCATGAAGAGATATTTTTTTAAGTGTTAAATATATTATTACTATTATTAATAACACGTAGAAACTTCTAAATTCAGCAGTGAAATGTTATAAATATTGCTAAGTGTAAATTAAGTATATTTAAATATATCAGGTGCTATCTATAAACTACGTCACATGTGTCACACAGTGTGACATATATGTCACAAGGGGCGGGAGGGGTAGTAAATTATACACGGCATATTTCATAAATAAAGTATTAAAACATGAAATTTTTACTAATAAAGAAAATATCAAAGAAAATTCCAACTTCAACAGTATACACATAAGGTTTAAATTGTTTAGTTGCACTTGTCTGTACTAGGTTTGTTACTGAAATATGGAAAATAGAAGGGAGGAGGGTTTGGACATAGGGAGAGGGGGGGAGTAGAAGACTAATCTGTGACAACAAGAACTACTTATAACCATTCATGAAATTCTGGTGACGTAACTGATAGACGGCTCCTTATGTGTGTTTAATTGTTAAATTTAATCATCAAACAGGACTCAAACTTGTATACACCTCTATGTATCAAATATAAAATTATGCCATAGGAGTAACATTTGTTGGCAAATATCTCAATCATCCTAACATTATTAAGCCAGAATAACAATGGTGGACTAAATATTAAACATTCTAAACTATTTAAATGAGACACTTGTGAAATTCTTATATAATCTCATACAGTAATAACATGTATAATTTTTTTAGATTCACTAAATAAATCTTAATATGTTTTTTGCATATCATTACATAGTATAAAACAAAGTCACTGTCGCTGTCTGTCCGTCCCTATGTATGCTTAAATCTTTAAAACTATGCAACGGATTTTGAAGCGGTTTTTTTAAATAGTGATTCAAGAGGAAGGTTTATATATATAATACATGTACACCCGTGCGAAGCCGGGGCGAGTAACTAGTTCATTATAAAAATCAAAGACTTAGTAAACAATAGATGGTGGTGAATGGGTGTAACCAGCATTTAAGTCAGAGCAAGTAAGATTTTTAATGTTATTTATTTGAAGGTTAACCCTTCCAACGTTTTGACACAGTTTTGACGTTTGTGCACCCCTCTTAAACCGTATTACCGTCTTGTCACAGATCTGTGCCCGCAACACCGTGACTTCTTTTTAACAAATTATATCCTTATTTAAAACAACATAAGATTGAAACGCATTTCAAAAAATACAGCTGGCGCGCGCATACCGCCTCTTCACTTACGTTCGCCACGACGGACGACGGATGATGCAATGATGTATGTCGGCAAGAAGCCCCTTGAACCTACACCTAGACGACCAACCCGGCACCAGCACTCAGAGACTTTGCTAGTGCCGGGTCTGCAATGTAATGGAATACTAAGAAATTTGTCTGTCATATGACAGTTTTATTGAAAAATTACACGTGTATGACTCTGTACGATGCATGTATATTGGACATGTTAATTAAATAATTCATAAATATATTGATATTGTGTATAAAAATTATATTATTTTTATTACATCCTAGCCATTAAAAATCTTACTTGCTTTGCTTCCTTTCAAAAATTATACTAATTTCATAACATACAATATATCAACACATCTTACTAGTTTCAGGAGAGCTTATTATCCGCAGGTACCCCCTCCCTGGGCACTACCATGGTTGTTTCCCATCATAATTATTAATCGGTCCCCACTCACAAACCTATTCCAACTGACAATTAATACCTACATTATATTATAATAAATTCATGTTTCGGACAATAATTTACAGTGTCAATATTACTACATAACTTTCAAGCATTATTATACGAATATTAAGATTTTTAATAACTTATTAATTTACAATTACTGATTTTTTAAACAATTATCACTGATTCCGTGTTGCATTAATCAATCAACTGACAATCTTGATTCATTCACATCGTTAAAATCACTTGTTAATTTTTATCACTAGCACTTCAGAAATACATTGTCTCTTTGTACAACTCCATGTTCAGTTGCAGTAGGTGAGTTGTCACTAGGAGCTGTAGAATCAGCTCTGTTCGATGGAATCCTCGGAACGGTTGGTGCTGCGACAGTCGCCAGTTGGTGCGACCTTCGAAGACATCGCACTCTTGCCCACAAATATTTCCACTTCCTGTGGAAGGATAAAAAAAAATTAACAGTTCTTTGACTGAGAATTTTGTATTAAATTTAAAGGCTATTAAACCGGATACCTCAAATACATATATGGTAAAATAATAGGAATGTGAATATATGAGAATTTTTGAAAGTTGCGCCAGTTATGAACAAGTTGCGAGGTATCAGATTAAGCTGGCATGGGCAATATGCGGAGGAGTGAGGATCATGTCTCAAAGAAAGTGTATAATATTATGGGTGAAAACTGTGATTGGTACAGTTTATGCTGTAAATAATATAAATGACGTAGTGGAGTAACTTGAAACAGTCATGCTCGCTATAAAGTTCAAACATGTGGCGGCGTGGTGGGCCGGGTCGATGTGCTCCCTCTAATATGGTTGAGTGCAATGATGGCTGGCTCATCCGTCATACTCGTGAGCGGGTGCTGCTTGTGGGGACTGGTCTGTTCAGGTTGCGGACACTGATTAGATTTTTTGATTTTTTTTATATAGCATATGCTGATGGTCACTCTATTCTCCCAAATTTAAATTTAAATGAAATAGTATTATTGTAAATATGTACAATATTAAAAAAAAATACGAGCTGAGTTTCTTGTCAGTTCTTCTCATCTCGAAATCATTCCGAAAGACGGTAGATTTGAATATCATAAGAGTCCGTAATAGACCTACATGAATAAAGATATTTTGAATTTGAATCAATATAACGTGGATGGATGGAAATGGGAACGACGCCGCCCGAAAAAAATGGATGGATTGTGTGAAAGACGATATGAATAAAAGGAGAGACACAGATTGACCACCGATAAATGTATTATTATATCATACTGCGTCGACCACAAATAATGGGAAATTATTTTATTAATGATGATGATTGTACCACCAAAATGTATTATTATATCACACTATGACTGAGTGAAATTATTTTATTACTTAAGTTTTGTTAAGTTAAATATTACTTAAACTATCTATTTTGAACATTTTTTATATACTAATGTACCAATGTCAGGTTGACTTACATGTGGTTCCCCCTGGAAACCATTAAGATAAATTCATGGTGAATTTAACATGATGGACTAACTGACCAAACCTCATGCTCATCCTATCATCCTGCACTGGTGCTCCGGCAGCGTAAACCGTTAGGACAGCGTCACCACTTCATTTTCATCCATAAGAAGCTACTCTAGTATCCTCTGAACTATGAGTCTGTACCTGACTTCCCTCGATGCCCATCTCCTGCGTGTCCTGACTGCAGCCCGGTGCTGATGACCGCGCCGCCTGTTGACGCTCGCGCGCGACACGCCTGCAAATTTTAATATTACTATATTAATAACAATAAATAAAAAACAGTAACATGTAAATATAGTTTTTATACCCATAAAGGCAGCTATTACATCTTAATTAATAAAAGCCCTCTACTACTCTATTTGATTCCATTGAAAGTCAGCATTTGGGCCTTACAGTGTGGACACAAAGCTGAGTGCTAACCAATTTGGTCGCAGTTGTTTTTTTAAATAATTAATTATATAACTATCCTTATAATATTATTCATAATATTTTAAGGAAGGTGTTACATATGAATGTGAATGGTTATAAGGGCAGAGGAAGGACGGAAAAGCGATGTATGGACTATATCAAAATTTATAGCCTATGTTATTCTGATGAATAAGCTATATTACTGTAAACTTTAATCAAAATCCATTTAGCAGTTTTTGCATAAGAGAGTAACAGTTTATAATATTAATAACATTTTAAAAATACAAATATTATTTGATTTAGTTGATTATACATTGTACCCCGATACCCGATACCCATTAGGCGAACCTGGATCGCGGGAAAACAAAAGAATCATCACATGTTAATACCTATTACAAAAAAGCGTGTAGAGTACATTTTATATATCATAAGAGCCTGGAATAGACCCAGACAAATGAAGACATTTATTGAAGATATTCGTATTCATTATTTATATTATTAAACGGGTCTTAACAGGAACTTTTATGGCAAATAACCTCTCTCGACGTTAAAGATCTGTTTTATAATATAAATGTATATGTAACACGAAAGATTAAAAATACCTATATTTGTATTATACCTTCTATGTTCCAACATGGCCTTCCGGTCAGCCTCACGTTTTTCAGCGGCACGACGCGCACGCTCGTTGTTGGGGGGCGGCGCCGCTCGCCGCGGCCGGGGCGTCGACGCAGTACCCGAGGGGGCTGCAGCCGCGCGGGGGCTCGGGTTCGATACCTGAAAACAGAATAGAATTTGAATTAATTGATTTACAAACAAAATCTTCCTTTTATTGAATTTAAATTTAATTAATTGTTAGTTGATGGTATTATGTCCAGGCAATACTAGCTATTTAGTTATTGGCAACTGTTTTGAATGAATTTCTTATAAAATATACTTTTAAAAGTTCTAAAAAGTGTTTGCGACTACATAATTATGTCTAAGTTTTAAGTTGTTGTTGTTAACTCATCATCGTCAACATCACCTCAGCCCGGAAGACGTCCACTGCTGAACAAAGGCCTCCCCCAAAGATCTCCACAACGATCGCTGCGTTGCTCGGTTAACTCACTATAACCTCTTTAACGCTAATCAAATTTCTTCTAAGATAGTACATTATTTGGGAAGATGTATTTATAAACATGATATGAATCCTCAAACGTTAAATACTTATTTACTTATTATAAATAACGTATTTATTTGTATAAGGATACTTAATTTTTAACTAAATTGTCCTTCACGTAATTTGATTTCGACACTAGGACCTCAAATGTTGGGCCCATGCAAAGTTGCTAATTATGAATAAATAAATAAAATTATAGACAGTACCTCCTTCCAGTTGTTGGCTTTTAGCTGTGCTATATGCTCATACAAAGCATCAACATTCTTCACTTGGAGGCACACCATATCCCAGAATCCTTGGAGGTCCTCCACTGTAGTGGGGAATGGCTCATCAAGTCTCTCGTTGATATTGTTGTAACAGAGACCTGGAAGTTATCAAAATAAACATACATTTGGAGAAAATGTCTTAATTTCTTATTTTTGGTGTTAAGTCTAAGATTTTTAGAGATATTTTTGGGATAAAGGCAAGGCAATGATGATGATGATTTGTGCATTAAAGTTTTAATAAAGAAATAATTTAATAGCCTATGGTCTAGAAAATCAAAATATCTTTATTCATGTAGGTCTATTACAGACTATGATGGTATGTCAAATCCACCGTCAGTTCAAAGTGCTTTCGAGCTAACAACTGACAAGAAATTCAGCTCTTATTCCTTTCAAATGAGGTTGTACATTATTACAAAAATACACATTCATTTCTAAATTCCATTAGAGAATGCAAAATCAAAATATCTTCATTCATATAGTTCTCTTACAGACTTATGATATGTCAAATCTACCGACAGTTCGGAGGGCTTTCGAGCAGAGAAGAACTGATAAGAATCTCGTATTCTTTTCAAATTTGGTTGTACATGTTTACAATAATACCGATTCATTTTCTAAATACAAATTTGGGAGAATAGAGTGACCCCCAGCATATGCTATTGCAATTTTGTCAAAAGTAGTCTAATCAATGTTCATAACCAGAACAGATCAGTTCCCATAAGCAGTACTCGTTCACGAGTATGACGGATAAGCCAACTATCATTATACTGTTGGATGTATAAATAATATCAATTTCACCAAGTTGACTTTATACAAAGTGGGTATGATGTTTTCGTTTGAATTCAATATTTGAATGGTTGCGCAACGATGTGTGGGTGATTTATCTGCTTACAACAAACAGTATCAACAACAACCGGTCCTGATAGCAATTGATAGAATATGTCGCAATAGCCAGTTCTGTACTATACTATACCGAGACGACCTCGATGGTCTAGCGGTTTAGCACACCGCTTTACTTCCGATTGTCGCGGGTTCGATTTCTCGCACGGTACAAACTTTTATATTCAAAAGTATGATAGTTTGTAAATTAAGTATTTATATCAGTTGTCTAGTACTCATACCACAAGCTCTGCTTACCCTGGGGGCGTTGTGTGAATTGTCCAGGTGTGTTAAAAATAATAGTCAATTAAAGATATAAGAAGTTGGTCAGTGTGACCCGTGACTCTAAAATACGATACCGAATAATCTCGACCATCGCAAGTAAAGCGGTGTGGTAAATAATAATAATAATTGACTGCCCCTACGGAGGTCTGTGGTCCAGACCACCAAGGTTGTCATTTCCACTTGGCGTGTCGTATATCACTTACGGGCCGAAACCAAGGAAGTGCAGTGCGTGTGTTTGTGTGTGTGTGTGCGCGTGTGTGTTTGTCTTGTGTACTTATTGTGAGCATTTAAATTTACGTAATAGTTGTTTTGTCATTTTTATCTATTTTCTGGAATTTTCGACATTATTATAGATAAATTATTAACCTTCAAACTGCTGCATTTTCTGCGTAGCCAGCAGACGCGCCTTGCCAGCTGCTGAGCGGAGCAGACCGAGAATCTCCTCACTGACATCTTCATTCTGAAATTTTATTAATTAAATTAATCATAATTTTTACACATAATAATATTGTGACGGGACGAAAACTGTCTGACCTTAAGGTATCACGTAAAAAGGATCAAAGCAATAAAATAAAATTTTTAACTAAATGTTTTTAAATGTATATCTATATATCCTTACTAATATTATAAATGCGACAGTAACTCCGTCTGTCTGTATGTCGTGCTTTCACGCCAAAACTATTGAACCGATTTAAACGAAATTTGGTATACAGATAGTACAGATCCTAAGACCTTTCTTATGTCTTTATATAGGCTACTTTTTAATGCGAAAGAAGATTGGTAAGAGGTTGAAAAGGGAGATGAAATATCTTCATTCTAAAAGCTAGAGAATAGAAACTTTTTTTGTAGGCTGTTGATTAAATCTAAACAAATATAACACTTAAAGTTTGTAAAAAATTTACTCTAAAGGTAAATATTCCACACAGACAAAGTTGCGGGCACAACTAGTGCTAAATAAAACTTAGAAAAAAATTAGGGCAAAATTTGTAAATTTATTTCATTAACAACAATTATTAATTTATTACATAGGTTATATAGGTTATGTTGATATAGCATAAGAAACTAAAGAAATTATGTGATTCCGGATGAATACAGAGCTGAGCACTGGTCTATAATAGCAATAAGATTATTTTATATGCAGCGACATTTAGGTATATTAATGTTGCGTTGTGAACATTTTGGATGACATGGGGGTGGGGGAGTCTGTATGATGATTACGTCATCGGTCGTAATTTACTTTTTTACACGAATCGAAAAAAAACACTAAAGAGATAATACAACGGGGGATGGGGGGTAAATAATTGTGATAAATCTGCTTACGTAATACTTGAACAGCCTCTACCCCGTTTGGTATGGCAGCCGTGAATATATATAATTTTATTATTGTACTTCTAATAAATTGCGCCGGTAGATGTCGTTAAGAAATGTCAAATGTTAACTTTAACTTAACAAATGACGTAACATTTATTTATAAAAGTTAAGTAAATAATTTACATAATGTCACGGCCATGTTTGTTCTTCACAGTTTCGGGTATTCAAAGTAGATATCAGTTAAGTTTTGTATATATTTACAGAAATCCAGTATTAGGACTTTGACCAATATTGACGTGACTTAAAGAGACACAATCACAGAAAGGTGATTGTTAGTAATGGGGAACAGTAGCCGCATTGCTAACAATTTACTATATTAGGTCGACCTCCACCCGGTCCACCCTGGAAACCGTCGTGGTTAATTCTTAGGGATTTCGTCACGATGGGCTAACTGACCTAACTTCATGCTCATCCTATCGCTGGCGTCCTCCAGTGGTGCCCAGTGGAGGATGCCAACGTGAACCGTCAGCGCAGGCGGGTGCACCATTTCATTATCATCCATAAACCAGGGAGGGTTTTTCTCTCTTCTCCACCACATAGTTAATGGAATTACTTAGGCTTTTTATTTCAGAAATGTTATTAATTTTAATACATAAAAGTTGAATTCCAGGCGGTCTATTACACTTAGATTGTGGAATTAACTACCTGTCGAGATTACAGCATGGGGTTTTTCAAGAAGGGTATATTTATGTTTCGTAAGAGTCAGCAACAGAGTCTGTCTTCTGTTTGTGAGCTGTTCACAACTGAACTTAATGAAATTTAGTGTAAAGACATTAGTATGATGTATTACGAATGGTATCTAGAATATCTTTTAACTGAAAAAAGCAGATAAAATCGCAGGTAACAACTAGTTATTAGTACAAATTCGTTCACAGATCAATTTTAACATTAAACTTTGACTGACACTGGTCATCTACACTCCCCTTGAGGGTGTGAAGGTCACCTCAGGGCGAGCCCCTTTGCCTCGTCATCGACTCCGGGGTCAACAACCCCCGGGTAACGGGATTAAAAGCCTCTTAGGGCGGATTACTATAAAATAACGTATGCTAGTGACTTTTATAATTAGATTAATAGGTATTTACAATTACTACTAAACGTATCCTAACTTAAGAAGTAGTGTCATACTTAAGGATTGGTTTAATTTTGTTTTGTTTTAAGACGTCTAAAGTTTTGACTGACCTACGACAATTGTAGGTGGAAGGGGATCGTTATAAATGTGGAATGATGATCCCATCCTTAGCAATGGTTTCCAGAGAAACCGCTTGGTAAATATAAATTCCGCTTGATAAATTCGTGGTGAATTTGTCACGACGGGCAAACTAACCTGACCTTATGTTCATTTTATCATCCTCCTCTGGGACTCCGCCAGCGTAAACCGCTAGCCAGCGGGTGCACCATTCCATTCATCCATTAAATATAATACACAATCGTCGCAAATCTATACATAAAATTGGAGTGTCTGTTTGTAATATTGAAATAACCGTTTTATACAACATGCATATGAATATAAATACGGTTTGATGGGACTTTTATTGGCAGGTAGCTGATGTAATTAGAAGTAACTTAGGCTACTTTTATTTTAGAAAATTCTATAATTAACTTTTTTGTTAAATTCGCGGACGAAGTCGCAGGTACAGCTAGTCTCCAATAAATTTAGAATGACGGACCTTACCATATTCCGTACCTATCTTTCACTAGTGCCCTTCTAGTGTTTATATTAGCAAGCGTTTACATTGTACCAAAAATTTGCATACGATTAGAAAATATTTGCCTCTCTCCTCGTACATACAAAATAAATATTAGTCACAATTGCTAAACCAAGGCTTATATATTACAATGGTTTTCTAAATTTCTGTGAAAGGTCACTTGTTAACTGAGAAACTGATTTGCACATAACAAGATGTTTCAAATGAGAAACATATTTTGTTAGCAATGTACCATGTCAGGTAGACCTCCATGGAAACCTTGATAAACTGAACTTGATTGGTGAATTTATCATCAACTAATCTCATGCTTATCATCTTTCACTGGTGCCAACCAACGATTAAAAATATATATGTTTATCGTAGTTCAAAAAGAAGTTATTCTGAATTTCTCTGTTTTCATATTAAGGTATTTTTTTAATTGGAATAGCAAACAAGTTGAAGGCCTACCCGATCGTAACTGCTTTTGCTGCCCTTCAACCGTTACACAATTGTTAGATAGTAGATGTCTTACGGCATTATGTTCAGGAATTGTACACATTTATAATAGTGCAATAAACAATAAATAAATATGTTCAGTAACTTACTTGTAGATTTTCTAGTTCTTTCTCCGCAGTAACGGATAGAGCCAACAGCCTCTCCGTCTCCTTTTTCTCCAAATCCAAGAAATAATGTCCATCTTTCACTTCTTCCTGCACACCATTACTCTTCCCACCATTAACACTAATCACTGGCTCATTAACACAAATCACCGCTTCATTCTCTTTTGCATCATCCAAATTTATCACAGACAAACCATTTGTAATTACATCACTGGCATCCTCTTCAGTCTTCTCGGGTACTGGAATGTTTTCGGGCTTCTGAGGCGACAGTTCAGGCTTCATACTCTTCTTTGGTGACAATATTGGCAATTGCGCCCTGAACTCTGGCCTCAGATGCCTGAGCACAGGCAGAGATACATCTGATTCACCATTGGGACTAGAATACATATTTTCGCTCTCGAAACTCTCCGATTTCCGTGGCGTCACGAACCTTTCGCTTGGACAGTTCATAGATTTCTCTGTCAAAACTTTTGGTTCGTCTTCGTCGCTCAGGCTCTTTAATTTATGCCTTTTCTGATTGAAGAAACCCTGAGCGAGTGCACCTGGTCCGTATAGTCTTTCCACGCGTTGCTGTATAAAACTCTTCATTGGACTCGTCAACTTTTCACCGTTTTCTTTCGTAATTTCTACACGCTTGGACATGCCGTTTGATGATATTGTATACGATTCTGAACTCACAAAACGTGATTCCTTTCCATTTGTTGTAACAGTCTTCCTAAAATTCGTTTCGGAGTAACTTGACTTGAACGTTGTTAGTTCTTTAGCATTGTCCACTTCATCCTTTTGTCGTAGCATGGAGGCGGCGAAATTTTTGCTCTCGTTGGAGATGTATTGTCTACTTGTAGTCGTCATGCTGGGGCCTAAGAAGTCGTTCTTTAGTTGCTTATTTTCGGCTGCCATGTATACATGTAGCGGTGACGTTGCTAAATATGGATCTGTGTGCGCCTTGGAAGGCGCTTTCGCTGTCAAATCCGTGCGTGTATCATGAGGTCCGAAGGTAGGAACGAGCAGTTTATTCGCGCTCACAGGAACTGGTACAAGAAGGGAGTTATTCTCAGTTCTGTACTGATACGTGTGTGTTATAGGTCTTATGGGTGATGCTTCCCGACTCTTATTTATATCCTGCCTCAATTTTGAGTCGTAAGTTGTCAAATTGGTGTACCCATTTACGGAGCAAGCTAGGTTTAAGTAGCTCGGCTTCTTGTGTGTTACTTCGTCACGTTTTTTATGGTGTCCCCTAGATCTGTGACTGCCTGCGTCGACGTGAAGTTTCGGGGGTGGTTTCAAAAGGTTATCTGATTTTTTCGGGGTAGGTGTGGCGTCATCTAGTAAGCGTGTGGGGGTAGGTATTGGGGTAACTTGAGGGGGCTGATTAGACGCTCGTTCCTGGATTCTAGACGTGAAGTCCCGTATGCGGCTTGTCGTGGACGACGGTGTTAGGAGGTTCAAGCTCCCAGAGGTGGTATCTGTAAGATAATTTGAAATGCATTATATATACAAATTGAAACATTATCATGTAATTACCATATCAATTCGTAATTTGGTATTTTTAATTACAATCGTTTATTTTTATCAACTATCGATTAACAGCCAACTCATTAATAGAGTACAGTAGTGAACTGAGTATGTATTGGAATATAATGGTGTAGTAATAATATTATAATATAATATTTTTTTGTCTAATTATAATTAATTTAACAATTTATATATCAGCAGTGTTTTCGTTTTTCTTTTTTATGTATCTTTGTTCACATAAGTTCACAAGGAATTTACAAAATGGATGATATGTTGCAGTTAAGGTAATATTTTAAACACAAATTTGTATAAAAGCACAAATATTAATAATAATCGATGTAAATTAGATAGCAGTGAATTGAGATTACCACGGACACCATATATTTTTTGACGTTCATGGTGTTAATGAGTAGTTGGTCGATCAGTTACAATTTCCACCAGGAGAGTTAACCTATTTGCAACTTTCTAACTCAATTTCTTCAGATACTTTTTAACACTTGTTGTATATTATAATTATTTATTTGCCTTGAATATGTTACTTTGTTATTAGGAATAAATATAGTTTCATCATCTACATTCTGAGCATGCAAATTTAATTCAAGAATATTATTAAATTTTATAATCATGATTCCCTATAATCAAAAGTCAACAGAAATCTATCTATCAATTTATCTATGTTCCAATATTGAATTCCTTAGTGCCACTAATACAAATACAGTTAATCTACAAACTAAAGTGTATCTAGTAATACTTGAAAAACTTTTTACTTACAATAAATAAAAGCTAGATAGTAGTCACACATGATGGATGCATAAATTAAAGCACACTACAAATAAATATTATAAAATAATTTAATATTCATAACCAATGGAAAAGCAAACAATTTTATTACTTATCAATGTACACATGATTGCTGTGAATATTGAATATTAAACATAATTCCTTAGATATTACATCGCCATATCTAATCTTGGGATTGAGTATTTTAATGAGTAAAGGTTGATGATATTTACTGATTGATACAAACTTTTTTTTTATCTAGTTGGAATCACAAACTGATGGCTAATCTAAGTGGTCTATATCTAATATCACAGGTATCACATCATCATGTGATGAGATAGATCCTAATATATTCCCATTTGGAAGGACTAAGCTATCCTGCTATCATGTCATCCTATCCTGTAATTTCACTGATATGTCTCACACTTCAATTCCAAACAGCTTACAGAGCAGGCTGTTTGGCCTCAGGTTCACCCTATAAGCCTCCATTGCTGTCCCGTCAGTAAATAATGTTAGTGTAGGTAGCCAAACCATGCTATTAAAAAGAAATGGATGGACTCTGTGAAAGATGATATGGCAAAAAAGAAATTGAATAATAAGAAGACTCAGAACTGTGTTAGATGAAAGGGAAAAACATATTATGTCCATCCCAAATCATTACATAGTCTAAAATAAAGTCACTTTCACTGTCTGTCCTTATGTATGCTCAAATCATAAGATAGAGTAATTCTAGAGGAAGGTTTATATATATAATACATGTACACCCGTGCGAAACCGGGGCGAGTAGCTAGTAATGGCATTAAGAATAAGCAAATAATAAAAATACATATATCACTGATATTATAAAATATTACAAAGCCAGACACATTTTAGACAAATGAAGCAATAATTCAAATAGAAAATGTATGTACACAAACAAATAATGGAGTTGAAGGAATTATTACGACTTTGAAACACCAACAAATGACTCACATCCATTCACGCTAGTTGTGAAAGACTTGAATGTTAATGAATGATCTTCTGCGTCAAATACTATAGAATAGTTAATGGGTGCATCCTTAACAGATATTCTCATAATTACTACTCCCACCTTTGTTTTTTAATTAAAAACCTTTATATAACTGATGGTAAGTTATTTTAAAAAAAAGGTAAAAGTTTTTAGGTAAAAGGTTAAAGTTAGGTAAAAGTAACCATTTTTCATGGATGTGAATGGAATGGTGCACTTGTGCTAACGGTATACGCCGGCTGGGCACCAGTGGAGAATGATACGATGAGGTCAGGTCAGTTAGCCCATTGTGATGAAATCACCAGGAATTAACCATTGGTTTCCAGGAGATATATCAACATGGTACAGTGCTAGCAATGGCATCACTAGTACCAATTACATGCTTTATTGCTGTTGCCATCATGTTTGTGAGGAGAAATAAATAAATAATATTATTCACAATTGCCTACCGCCAGACAGTAAAGAATAAGAAGCATGACATCTTAATCATAATTACATGATAGTTTTATGACAATTCGAAAATATTCACTATACAGGCAAGCATTACCATTCACTGATGGTAAAGACAGAAATAAAGAAAGAAAGAAAAACATTTATTGGCAACCATTATTAAAAAAACATAAATATATTTATATACAAACAATATACATACATAAACATATATATTACATATGTATAGGTAAATGGTAAACCATCACCTATATAGTGGTTGATTGTGTGTTTATTTGCCCTTTACAATTATAAACAAATAATAAATAAATAACACTAGACAATTAACACAGGGCCTCCTAATTCCATGATAATCAGAGCTTATGTTATGGGTACTAGACAACTGATATAAATACTTAGATATACATATATTTTTGTAAATGGATACATAATATACATAGAATACACCCAGACCGATACAAACAATCATACTAAAAAATACAAATATTTGCACCGTACGAGGAATCGAACCAGCAACAAACAGAAGTAAAGACCTGCGCTAGACCATGGAGGCCATTGGAAAGAGTCACATAATTACAATTATTCGCTGCACCAACAACTGTTCATTACTAGAAAATGCAGAATGGTGTTAAGTCAAATGTACCATTGTATTATGTTATTGAAGTTAATTAAATAAAAAAAAAACTGTAGTTTAAGGTACAGTTTTTTTTTATTAATAGTATATAGCCACAGCAATGCATGGCAGACCCGGCCATGCATCACTGTGGCTAAGGTTCCTGAATAAAATAATATTGCGAGTATATATTGAGATTTAAACTATCCTACCTTTTAAATTGGATCAAATTGCACACAATATGCAAAGCAAATTTACAATCAGTTTAGTACTTTAGGAGTCCATCGCAGACAGAAAATGTGACACGTAATTTTTATATATAAAGATATGCAATTAATACCAAAGATAAAATTAAAGATGACTCATTAAAACATTACAGATAAGGTTATCTCATGAAACTAGTAAATTGCATTAATCATATAAACAATTATCTCAATTTGATAGTTGTTTATTATAATGCAAGCAAAATACTATCTAGAATAAATCCAGATTTTGATACATTAATTTTAATTACTTTTTAATTAACTTGCCCTTACTGTTATATAAAATTTATAAAAACAAACTTCATAACCTAACAAGTATAATAATAAACAATATTAATCATGTATCACATAAAACTTGTATTGTTTTACCCTAATTCTTTATCATTCAATTTAAAAATAAACTATAGTATCTGTTATGTAAGTTACATATATAATAAAAAAATATGTACATTGTTTTTACCCCACTACGCTAAAATTAAAAAAAATATAATCCGCAAGCAGCTTCATTTTTGCCTTTGCCTTGCAAAGTAAAAAAAAATAAACCCACCGGATAACAAGAATAGTAAGATGATACGTTCATATGTGATTCAATTAGACATCCACTCATTCATCCAAGATATTTCATTACTCATCTAAAAGACCCACTGAGTAGAGAGTACTAGAAATGTGTGAATTCAATCTTTATATATTACTGTGCAACTTTTATATTTTTTGCATGTAAATTATGGCAGGTAGAAATTCTAAACTTTCTGAACATATAACACAAAGAGAGTAATAATAAAAGGAAATCTTACCAAACAATAATGTAGCGACAACAAATATATAACAAACAAAAACAAATCACGTATTTAAGATATTATCGGTAAAATACACTGAAAGTTTTATTATGAGAACACAATACAAAATTTCACATACAATTTATGACATAAGTCACCAGACACATATGCACCTAACGACGACAAATGACAATAAGCAAAACGTCAGACTGAACTTTTTAATTTTACGTATACTGGAAGTAAGGGAGTTTACACAACACGGTCAATATGGGCCCGGATGGCGTGGCGTTCCGTTTCATGTACGATTCACAGTAATGTTATACATCCTATCAATCTAGATTCTTTTTACCATTTAATAACGGAAGATCGTTTTAAGATCATTCGCGTGTCCGTATCCGACGATAGATACGACGGCAGTGACCGGACTTCCATCCATAGATGTGCGTGGGCTAAAACGAGGCCGCCACATCTATTCGTGTGTGTGTATTCTTTTTGCTTGTGACTTGCATTTTGCAACCTGCATTGTTTGCTGCTTACGGCCTACATTATTGAATATTGTTTGATTTACCGAATGATTACTTTTGATGTACTTATTCGATTATATTTAAATGGTTTCTTTTATATTCCACCTATTTATAATTTGATATTATCTTTTTACATCAGAAAATAACTTGAGCGTGTAACCTGCGCAGTAACAAGTTTACTCTTATTTGTCCACTGCGCAACTGATTGTTTGTGGTTTTGTTAAAAAACAAAACATTTGGCGCGAATTACTCAACTTAATATGGCCGATTAAAAAGTTAACGAAAAAAAAATATGGCTGAAATATATAGATTTTATTGCTTTAATAAATTGTTATATGGATTTCAATACAATCTGGTAGATAGATATAATATACTCTTTAAACGAAATTTGACGGGTAACAACCCCTGATACAATAGTATAATATATATTTGAATAATTATAATTAATATATAGGTAAATAACACACGGTAGTTGCACGACACCGAAATGTGTGTCAAGTTTACTTCTGTCGAATAATTTATGCATGTACTAATTGTAATACGAGGATAATTTATTATTATTGGCGTTTGTATACAGAATTCGTTTGTATGGATATTAAGTATACGCATATTTAAACTAATGAGTAATAATTAAAATATATATAAATAGGTATATTTTTAATTACCTACGTATTACACGTCACCACCCAGTCTCACAAATGCAAATATAATTAAATGGTAAGAATATATAATTTATACGTTATATCTATTTATTAAAAAAAAACTGATACTCGCTAGTCCCTGCTCACAGACTATACTATATTTTCTAATTACTAACTAGTATGAAATTTTTAAGAATACAATAGTAATAATCATTATTCAATTAAACTTAATATAGTCACCTTTGTATAGTCATATTTTTTATTCTACAACTCATTCGTAACGGAGACTCATCACAAGAAGAACAAGCAAAAAACTTACGTGTTGCTCTTTTAATAAAAGTTGTTCTAAGGAAATACACATTAACAATGATTAGGCATGCGACACCGACTACAAGCGACCGCTACTCAATCTTTGTTCAGTCAGATAACACTGGCAGCGCTATGAATTTTAAGTTAGATATTTTCTAAAAAAAAAAATATTATTATTTATAGCAGCAACAGAACTGCAAACTATTTACCAATATACTTTCACGGAGCTGTCGAATTTAAATTTTAAATGAGCGCTAAGTTTATCAGATCTAGAAAAGTCATTTCTAGATCGGCCCCAATATAAGAATCTATTACAAGTAGTTAATCAGGTCTAGTAGGAATTATATAGAATTTGATTTAATTAAATTATCTATACAAATAAATAAAATTGAAGTGTCTGTTTGTAATTTCAAATAACAGCATTTTATTAAATGTATATGAAAGTATTTATTGTACTTACATCATAAGATAAATTATGTCTGTCTGTTTGTTCATGCTAATCTCTGAAACGCCTGGAATTTTAGTCGCAGATAGCTAATGTTATAAGGAGTAACTTAGGTTACTCTTACGTTAGATTTTTTTATTATTTTAAATCCGCGGATGACACTGCGGGTAACAACTAGACTTTAAATAAAATAAAATTTTGAAGAATTGAACATGTTTGCATGTTAAGGTTGCTCGTAGAAACGGATGCAGAAATTAGGATGAAATTATCACACGATATATTGATAAATGTGAGCCAACTATATTTTTGAAATACCAGTAATATAGTAGTTTTTTATTAATCTTAAGTACGCCCTCTATTATTGTTAATGAATTCAGTAATAAAATACACCACTAGTTGTACAAATAAGTAGGTAAGGATTTGTTTGTCGTTTAGGTAAATACACACGCTTCAATGATTTAAAAACTTCTTTCAGTTATGAATACCTATAAGTTATAATTGCGAGTTTCATTTCTTTTAATAAAAATAAAGGTAAATCTACAATAACTGCATTTATTATATACACGACGCAAAACATTTGTATTCATGAATATGATTGTTTATATCAGTCTGGGTATTTACTATGTATATATAAAAATGTATCCAAGTATGTCTATCAGTTGTCCAGTAACCATAACACAAGCTCTGCTTAGCTCGGGACTAGATGGTGTTGTCAATTGTACATGGGAATCATTATATTAAAACGTGAAGCAAAAACTTTTTACAAAATTGTATGGACGGAGGAGTAAATCATCAAATCAAATCAAATCAAATAAATGATTTGATTTGATTTGTAAATGTCCAAGGTTATTATTACTATCCAAGTCGGAGCGCATCTCTAGTTAGAAATATTCTTACAATGTGCGTGCAGCTTTACGCCGAAAATAAATGCAATCTGATGAGAGACAGGAAAAACGGTACATCAATATAGGAATCAGAAGTGTGTGAATAAGATGCGGCTGATAGAAACCATCCAGACATATGGTAGATATCGGTTAACTGGCGACGACTGATTTGTGCAGTCGAATTGAAATTAACGCAAATGTTTGATCGCCTTTGGAGTTTGTACTATTTAATATAAATGTTATTCTCATTGAACTATAATATAATACATACCAAACTACAAAATATTACAAAATCTCCTTACATTCTTCCCGATAAAAATCACTCTCAAAGTCACTAATGTGACTTTGTCCAACTTAATAAGATGGATGCAGGGGGAACGGCATTGAATAGCCCAAGAATGTGCCAGGTTCACCTCCACGTGGTTCCCCCTGATAAATTCATGGGTATTTACCAAGATGAGCTAATTGACCTAACTTTATTCTCATCTTACTATCCTCCACTGATGCCCCGCCAGCGTAAACCGTCAGCGTTGGCGGCTGCACCGTTCCATTATCATCCATAAGAAGTTTACTTCTAGTATCTTCTGAACTATGCTTAGTTTGTCAGTAACTGTCTACCCTTGGTGCGTGCGAGTCCTGACTGCAGCCCACCAGCGTAAACCGTTAGCGCAGACAGGTGCACTATCATCATCCATTACATTATCATCCATAAGAAAAAAAACATATAATTTCTCCTAAGTTCGCACAAGCAAGCATTCAGTCTACACTCAAGCATCGTGAACACAATAAATCAAGTTAGCAAACTTATCATTTAAACGAGATCTTAGCAGAATGTATGTGTCACAGTAGACATTTTATATAACATCGTACATGTTATTAACAATCCTCAATTGTAACAGCTTAAAAATCTACAATTTTGCAATTTTTTTTAGTCTAACACTCTTGACATAGTTATCGTGGGTTTCATGATGGTATCTCTTCGTTGTCCTCCTTAGCGACAGAGATCCTCACATTCATAGTGACACATGGTCACCAGCCACACATTTCCTCAGTCGGCTACTTTAAAGTATCCGGCCTCACCTCATTAAAGCGACGTAAGGAACGACGCTGGGGTGGTTCACCTCAGCAGAATGCCCGGGAAAAAGCACAAGCTCTAGGCTCGAACCCAGCGGTCCGTGAGGGCCAACAGATGATCCCGAACTGGAACTCACAATTTGTTTCCACCTGGTATGGTTTTTGGCTGTACGAGAACATTGTACAATGGACTGCTGTGTAGCCTTTTTTAAACTTACCATTGGGCATTTAACAGTTAAACTGTGCGACTTAGCTCACATCAGCAACTCTCAAATAGTTCATAGAAAATTGCAAACCTAATAATCCATTACGATTGAGAATTCTTAATAACACATATAATTAAGGTCCTGCTTAACGCAAATGTCACTTGATCTATCTGATTCAATTAAATATCACATTCAACGTAAACAAAGAGGAAACTGAGATAAAATATTTGATAATAGATAAAATGAGTGAAAATTTATAGAGATGAATAGAAATAGTAGCGTAGAAGCATTACAAATACGACACGTAGGAAATAAAGAAAACACAGAGACAATGAAAATTACACAGGTATAATTTATTATGATATGTATGTATTGAAATTATACATAATAATTTATTTATTCGTATGAGCTTACTTTATTGAAATTGTGTTTAGACCTTCGATAGTTTAGGTAATTTGGTTTTAAATATTTAGAGGTATTTAGAATGCACATTCTTTCTATAACAATAATTGTAATGTAAATTAAGTTGCACAAGTACAACATTAATTGTTTGACAATTTGGAAAATCCCAACAAATTTATTATTATACAATTTTTAATAAAATAGCTTTTGCAGGGCGATAATAATGTCAATGCTAAAAACATTATACAAGGTAAACTCATACAAATAAATATAAAAACAATAAATAATGATACTGAATACATTCACATGCTACACAGACATACAAGAGAGCACACAGACGAAATCTTGAAATTACCTGAGAAATCCGTGCTCGCGTCGACATCCAAAGAACAACTGCCAATTGAATCCACAGATTTGTCCATGACTTTAACAGTTAAATCCTTAGAACAGTCTTTTAGCAAATCGGCTTCCTTAATTTCTATTTCATAAGCACCAATACTGTCAAGATCATTGTCTATTCTCTCATCGTGGGACTTTGGTGATACTGTAGAACTAGGTAATTTTATATCAGTCTCATCAGTATTTATTGTTAGTATCGAATCTGGTTTTAAAGTTAAATCTCCTGGAATGTTTTTTTCTAATATTAACGTGCTTTGACTCGTGAAGTTACTTCGTATTGGCTCAATGTATTCTACGTCATCGTCATCGTTGAATAGATGATTGGCATGTCCGCTCGGGCCTTGTACGTCGGTGGCGTCTTTAGGGACAGCGTCTATAACAGTTCGTGACTTAATTAAGCTTTTATAGTAATGGCTTTCTAGTTTTTCCAATTGTCTTCTTGTGTCCGATTGTTTTTTGCGGACTGAATCTATAATAACCGGAAGATTCAGGAGATCTGGAGTTTTCTCCCCATTGCGTGGGGATTTCTCACGTCTGAATAAGGGTGAGTCATCACTTTCCAACTCAAAACGTTTATATTTAGATGAGCAATAATCATCAACGGAGGATGTATCAGATTTCT
This sequence comes from Achroia grisella, assembly GCF_030625045.1. Taxonomy (NCBI): domain Eukaryota; kingdom Metazoa; phylum Arthropoda; class Insecta; order Lepidoptera; family Pyralidae; genus Achroia; species Achroia grisella. Next base: position 2,648,292 of record NW_026713039.1, on the reverse strand, counting down.
TTGAATCGAATAAACCGTCGAGAGAGAAAAACGATTTGCGTTTTTTCTTTGGTTGGCTAGCCTTGTCAAAATTTGATGTCACAAATGGCTCGCTTGTTTTAAAATGATGCACGCAAATATTACTCGTATTAACGAGGGACTTAGGACGAGATTCTTTAGGGAGACTCAACGGGACACGATTAGTTTCAACTTTCCGGGAATCTAAACTAAGCGTCTTCCGAAATCTTTCATTCAGGTTAGCTAAAAGGAAATGTCGACGTTCCGTCGATTTTGGAGTTACACTGTATGAACTTTGTTTACTGCTGGAAGGCTGTGGAATTGGAATGTGTTCTCTATATTTGAATTCTATATCGTTTTCTGAAAAATCTTTGGGTTCTTCTGATTTGCGGTAAGGCTCTGAGGGGCATAAAGAAGACTGTCTGTTCTCAGGTCTATGGAAAGAAAACGAACCTCTATCGGACGACCGTTTCTTTCCATCGCAGACGCAGTTACCAACACAATTCAATCTAAGACATTGTTTCTCTTCCCTTTCAACAGATATGTCATGGTCATTTGGAATGTAATTATCCGGTTTGTTAGTATGTTTGTGAATTAAGAGATCTTGGCGGATTTTTTCCAATCTTTCATCGCCATGGAGGCCTCTCGTATATTTAGACTTTGGTGGTCTAAAAAATCTTATAGAACCAGTTGTATGCGGCTCTATTGATCTCCTTCTAACAAATGATGGAGAGTCAGTTATCTTGTTAACACCAAGAAGAAGCACTGGCGACTTTTTGTCCTCTTCATCCGGTAGGTCACTGGAAAGAGAGAAAATATATAAAACGTTGTTTAAGAAATGGTCAATCTGGGTGCAGTTATATTTTGTAACAGCTTCTTTCGCTAAATTATATCCGTAAATTTACATCGTTAAGTGACTTTTTACATGATAAAATTTACTTTAAATATACTTTAGTGCATTAAGCAAAGGATCTAATTTTGAAATCAATAACAAAACAAATCACGATCAATTTTGTAAATTTTATACAATGAAACCCAAGCATAAACAAAATACACAAAAAGCGCAAAAAATGTAAAAAAAAAGCGTTAATAAACAAAATAAATACTCACACAAACACACATATTAAACATATAGTTGTTAATTCCGTTATGAAAACGAACAATTTGTAAATTTATATCAGTCGTCTAGTATCCATCGCACAAACTCTGCTAAGTTTGGGGACTAGACGATACTGCACGGTTGTAGTTGTAATGTAATTGTTCTAGGTTATATATTTAATTTTAAAGATCTTCAATATTTAGTTGATTTTCTGATTATAACAAAAGCTCTTCAGAAGTTAACCACAATAAAAATATGGTAATATATTTTCCAAGATTTCGTAGGTAGAAAATAATAAGAAAATCTCATTATGCAAATATTATGTTATAAGGAATTTAATTGCATATAAGTATTCATAAATTCGTAATTGTAAATTTTTTTATTATGTATAATCTTCACTAACTTATTTCAGTATATATTTGTGAATTTTATGTTGTTTCTGATATACCTTTACAATTAAAATAGAATTTCACAATTATTTTTAAACAATAAATTCTGAGGTAATAAAATAAGAACTGTACTGAGAACCTCCTTTTTCGAAGTCGGTTAAGAAATATTAAAAACTGCAGGAAGTAGGTACATAGACTCCCAAACGTCGCGGTCGCGTGCAACTAGCTGTAAAAGGGCAAATATGTGACACAAATAATAAGGGTAGGGCGTGCCAGGTACAGGCAACAAAGTTTGCTTCCTGCATTACTAAAGAAACATCGTACCTAAGAGAAATTAAATTGTATACAGAGTTGTCCGGAACGGGAAATACAAATCGAAAGTCAGTGACAGTATTCATGAAACTTACATTTCCCTAAGAACTAATGTGAAACAATCTTTATCTTTACGTACCAAATCAAATCATAATATCTTTATGCGTGTAAGTGTATCACAGATTCTTACGTTATGATCAAATCTACCGTCAGGGCGAATGGATTTTAAGTACAAACTGACAAGTAACTCAGCTCTTATTCTTTCCAAATAAGCTTCAAATCATATCAAAATATTCTTTATCCTTGCAGATTTATTACACACTCTTAACATATGATCAAATCTACCGTCAGGTCGGAGAGCTCTTAGCTACAACTTGACAAGTAACGCAACTCTTTTCAAATGAGCTCCAAATCAATTTAAATCAAAATATGTTTATGCATGTAGGTCTATTACAGATTTTTATGATATGTCAAAAACTGACAAGTAACTCAGTTCTTATTTTTTTCAAATGAGCTGGTATATGATTACAAAAATTCAATTTTATTTTTGTATGATTTCTTATAACAAAATCATAAAAATCGCAAATTCGTGACGAGACAAAAATTGTCTCTTTATCTAATTATTAAATGATATTATCACATAAATAGATTATCATTTAATATAAATTATTTATATTAAATGATAATACAATATAATAATATTATAGGATGAACATGAGGCCAGACCAGTTAGCCCGAAAAAATTCACCAGGAATTTACATTCACGTTTGTAAACATTTCATCCTTAAGGGGGCAAAATAAAATCCCTATTTTATTTTGCCCCCTTAAGACTAGTGAAAGTATGATTTTGAAAGTTAGAATAATGAAACTTTTATTACTCTTTTGGGTTACATTATTAAATATTTTATGCTACCCAAGGTTACTACGCGGGTAAATAGAATAGTAACCGCTAGTTTAGTATAAAAAGTACAACTATGACTTTGCCAAACACACATACGGCCCATCTGATGGTAAACAGTTAACGTAGCCTATATATAAAAAAGCTGTGCGAAACTGGTCTGAATCGAATAACATTATATTTGTAAAAAAGCCATTTAATTTTAATGCCATTAACATTTTAAAATCGCCATCCAGTTATAATTTAAATGTATGAGAATTTTTCGATAATGCTTTCACTAAAATCTAGAGCAAAATCCTCATTAAATACATCTTCATAAAAATAATCAAGTTTATATTCTTAATAAACGGGCACGTTTCTCTTACTTATTGCAGCCGCCAAACATCGATCTTCCGTCCAATTCAAACAAGGATCGAAATTACGACGGTCTGATCTGAGGTTTGGACCTCTAGCCGCACCCTCAGTCTAAAGTCGTATCCCTCAGGCCTTTAGCTGCTCCATAAGTCCTTCCTTTGGTTTGGAGTGCCTTCTGCACTCGCCCCCTATCATTCGGTGAAGCTGTAAAGGTCAGATGCGGCCAACAGCATTTGAATAGTTAAAAAAGCCGCCTGGCAGCGTGCTTCTTACGATGGGTATAGGTTGTAGGATGCTGATAAGGCATTAAATTACAAGGACAAGAGGCCTGACATCTTAGTCCTTTGAAATGGCAACGACTAAGGATATCCTGGGTGTCATGGATAACGTGATGTCCGTTGTGCGGTTGATGTTTATAGCCGACTATTACCACTTACCATCAGGTGTGTTCTCAGCTTGTTTATCATTCCAAATATATAAAAAAAATCAAGTAACTGTGTACTGAGTCTTTTATAAGCTTACTAGCGACCCTTTCCCGCATCGCACAGGTGGATTAAATATCGTTTAATTTCTGCTTGTACTATACTATAACAGTCATGTATTGGACATAACCCTTCCTCTTGAATCACTCTATCTATTGCTGAATACTGAATTCAAATACATTGTATAATTTAAAAGATATAAGCGAACAGACAGTGGCGGCGACTTTTTTATACTATGTAATATATATATAAAAAACCTATATGTATATGTTTGTTTGTTCGCTATCTCTATCATCTACCTCCTGATGGATAGGGACAACCATCGCCTATAGGGGGAAGGAAATTAGTAATGTGGACTGATGACCCCATTGCTAGCAATGTACCATGTCAGGTTGACCTCAACGCGATTCCCCCTGGAAATCATCGTAACAAATTCCTGGAGAATTTAGCACGTTGGATAAACTGACCTGACCTCACGCTCATTCTATCATACTCCACTGGTGAAACCGACAGTGCAGAAAGGTGAAATAAATCATTATCATTCATTTAAAAGAAAACCGTCGCCTATACACAAATGCCTTCACAGACGACTCTACTTCTGTCAACGGATAACAAATCTAATGTTCCTAATACAAGCCTGTCTGTCTCAACCGTATAATAGTTTGTAATCTACTTTTGCATGCTATAAAGCAATTTGTCTGCCCAACGGGAGTTGTTGCGCTAGTGATGCGCTGTCATTGTTCAGTCGATATCGATTACACAATAAAGCAATAACAATAACGTAGCTTTTACATCAATAAAACGTGCGTGACAAAGGCACATTAAAACGAATATTTTCAAAAATAGAATTTATATTTTGTCTTACTTATTGTGAAGTAAACTTCTTTTCAGGAATTAACGAGATTTATTAGGCACTTATATAATAACTATTCAATATTTTGTGGTAATATTTTGGAAAAACAATAAACTATTCATTAACAAGAATATTCTTACTTATATATTTTAAGTATTTTTATATCTATAAAAACATACAGCTATGCAAAAACAAATAATGCTGCGAAATAGTAATACGATGTTGTCGGTTGAGACGACGAATATTACAGACGATAGTGAACTAACAATTGTACGGAAAAATATTAATCTTATATACTAAAAATAATAGGAAAATGTAAGGTGGGCTGACACAGTTTGTGCAGTGCTTAGTAGACAATATTTAATTCGTCTTACTAACCTTCATTAATTACAAGTGTTACACTGAAGTATCCAGATAAGTGTGCCCCGTAAATAGCCAAAGTAAAAAGGTTTTTGGTGTAAATTATAGTAGGGATTATGTTTTATAAAAATAAAACTATTTATTGTGCATAGAGAAGAAATAGAAAGAAAAAACAATATTATCGTTTCTAATGTCAAACAAAATTTAAAATAGAGGTGAAAATTGTCGATAATGGTCATTGTTATAGTCACGTCATTATTTCATCATTAACTACACAATTCATCACTTTATCATACGAAAACGTACGCTCCATTGGATGTACTGTTATTTTGTGCTGTTACGTACTTATAAGTAACAGTATTAGGTTATAACAGCCGATAAAACATCTCGTTAAGTACTTTAACGGAATGAATATAATTTAGAAATATTAAATTAAAAGTATTGCACTCGAATAAGTATTAAAAAGTAACTAATTAATAAAAGAAGTAGACTAATTAATAAGTTTTGGCGGGAAATGAGTCATAGCAGGCGGCAGACATTTTCAGCAAAACCATAGACATTTTGTATTTAAAAATATTACGACGCAGTTTAGTTACCAAACCAGTTTACCTATGCAGTTATCAAAATCGTGCTTAAGTTATTTGATGGTATCATAGCTAATGTATAAGGTTAACTGACCTTACAATTGCAAACAAACGCTAATGGGCATTGATCAATAGTATTTAGCGTGACCAGTGAAAGCAGCCAAGATTTTAACGGCTAACAATCGATCGATTATCGATACCAATAAGGAATCGATTATTTTTATCGATTGCGTGAACTTTCAACAACTTCCGATTATGCAAATATGTGGGATAGTAAAGCAAGTTTAAAAAATATTCGTAATTTTAATTGTATTATTATTGCAAAGAAAACACAATTTAAATGGAGGGAAGGTGATATGTAGAAAAGTGGACGGTTGACATTGATAGCAAAACACCATGGTGATCTCCACTTGGTTCCCCTTAGAAACAATCATGACAAATTCCTGATGAATTTGTCACGATAGTCTAACCCGACTCATGCCGATCCGATCTCGTATTTATCTTATCATCCTCCACTGGTGCCCTGCCAGCGTAAACCGAGCGCAGGCAGGTACACCATTCCATTATCAACCATTAAAAATACAGTTTAAATTACGAACACTTTTTTTTTAACATAACTTCTCAAGATTCATATTTTTTACTCTTGGCTGTATCTGGCCTTAAAAAATACTGCTTGAAATTAATATTTTTATTTGCAACTGATTTTAATCTCGCGTTGGTCACATATCAATATTGTTAAAATTTGTCCATATTTATTTGCCATATATGCAGTTTTTTTATCACTATCCCTATCGTCGGATCGGTTAGCTATAATTGGCAAGAAACTCGACTAGACCATTTTTTTAACGCCGCTAATGACGTCGTTTTTTTTGGCACAAAATCTTACATTATTGTACATCAACGTAGCTCGGTTAGACAATGATCACGTAAGTGTGGTCATTGAACTCTGTCGTGATGATGGCAGGTGACTGGACGTATCTAGGTTGCACAGCTTGATAGCCAGCTTCGAAATGTTCTAGTATACAATATTCGTATAGAATACCATAAGGCTAAGTACAGACATTTTGGTGGACTTTTTTTTTTAACTGAACTCATCCTACTGATTTTTTTATTGGGGGTTTTGGGCTATTGTCTGGTGCTTAGACCGGTAACACTGCGACCTACATAGATCTATATGTGCTATGTGCTCGACCTTACCTTACTTACCTTATAAGACAAAAACCATCGCTCCTAAGAATATCCTTAAATTCTTGTCCTGTCTTAACTATATTAAATTCGTAATTAACATTTCTAATATTCAAGCATAAGCAACTTTCTTAATTTTTTTCTTTCTTAAGAACCTTCACCTGGTTATAATCAACACAACGAAAAAAAATTTGCGAAATCGGTCCAGCCATTCACGCATGATGCAGTGACTAGGGAAATAGAGATTTATTTTGTAGTTTTTTTTTTATATTTCTTTACTTTTATTAGTACATTCTTTTTACCAGTATTTGCTTACTAAAACATTTCTCTTTCCTTCTGTTAAATAAAAGCATATTTTATTGGTACAAAATTTAGCATGAGTGTATGATTCGTATAGTACATTATTGACAGCGTCTTGACCTTATAATTCATCCTTTTTCCCTATTCCCACTGATAAACCTTAAGGGACGTGCACAAAACAGAAATAACCGTTACAAATTATATTTTTTACTAACTGTGCTCACGGTTCCATCCGCGTGAAATTAATCTGTTATTCTGATGTTATGAGCTATATTGTTGTAAAGTTTCATTAAAATCCATACCGTAGTTTTTGCGTGCAAGAGTAAAAACAATCCATCTATACTCAAAAACTTTCGCGTTTATAATATTAATAAGATTCCTCGGTAGAAACCAAACCGATTTGAGAGATGGCAGTAGGTTTGTCTCGTACCACGTTGAATTTAAAAAATATTCTGCAATTATATATAAAAAATCCTAGATGATCTGAAATAATATAAATTTGGACAAGTTAGTAAATTTTTATCAACGTCTATTCAAAAGAGCAACACACAAGTTTCTTGCTCATTCTTCTTGTGATGAGTCTGCGTTCCGAATGAGTGGTAGGATAAAAAACTATGACTATTCAAAAGTACTTGCATTAAATTTATTTGAATAAAGGTTATTTGTATCATTTTTATTTTGTTGTTTTATTTCAGTATTACTATTACGTGTGTGTTGAAGATACACATAAAACTTTTTATCTCTCTACCTATCATCTTGAGACGATATTACGCGACTACATTCAAATTACGTACTTCCGATACCCAATTCATGTAGGATATAGTAATAAACACGCAAACGTACAATTTACGTCCAATCGAACGAATCAATTGGTCACGAAATCAAATTAGCCCGTCGTTTGGGCAATTTCAATTTGTAACGAGTTCGAGACTTTAATTTGAAAGCTGTTATATGACTTTCAAAACACCATATTCCATTAATTTCGGGTTCTGTAAATGGGGAAGACTTATTTGTTTCATCATCCCGGAAGATCTCCACTGCTGGACAAAGGTCCCGCCCAAAAATCTCCACGATGATCGGTCCTGCGCTGCTCGCAACCAACGCTTTCCAGCGATCTGCGAGCGACCAGATCTCGGTCCACCTAGTCGGTCGCCGCTCGAGGACTTTTTGTTTACTCCGGCTATATTCCAGTAAGCTTGTGTTCAGGGTTATTATTATTGTTGTCAATATATATTTTAATCCCTAGCAATATCCCTAGACTCCTCCCTCCCCCTCCCTAAAGTCACAGTCATATTCAGACCAGGCACGAAGGAATTCGCCTTAAGCCACCCTGTAAGTCTTTTCGCGGTTTAGATGTGAAGTCTATTCTTACAACAGGTTTTCATAAAAAAAAGGAATAATTTCAGGATGATAACTCTAGAATAGTATTAACGTTAATTATTAGGTACCTTAATTATTAAATCAAAATTTTTTGTACAATGGAATCCTAATTTTAATGTTTCCTAATACATCTTCTAAGAAAGAACTCATGAGAATTAGCATTAAATATTCTATATTGTGAGATAATCGTTATTAATATATAAATAATAAAAATAACATCTTTTTCACAAAAGATCATTAGATTATGGCAGTTTATGTAACGACTCTTGCCTAAATTTTTAAAAGCTTCCCGCTCTACATTGTCTATGGCCAAATACCATACTTTTTAAAACTGTTTCTCATAAGACAAAGGAATTAACATTACAACATTCATCATGCGCAATCAAAATTATGTAAATTACCAGATAAACATCAGCACCTCGTTTACTTGAGTTCACATTAGATAATAGCTCTTACTTCCTACATATTAGTGTAAAAAATGGAATGATTTATTAGACGAGTCAAAACTATTTGCAAGAATACTGTTACATTGTCTGAAAACATTTGTATTAACAAGTCTTAGGACTAGAGTAGGCTCTAAAAAGTCGTCAGCGTGGGTACGTCAGTTTCATCTATTTCATTCGTCAAGCAGCTTTCTTTGTATGCTGTTTCGGTGGCTGGGTATAGATTAAGACAGTAAAATTACAGGATAAGAGGCATGACGCAATAAGTGGTATTATGGGTGTTACATGATATTTTTTTTCGACTCCTCTAATGCTGTTGGCCGCATCTGGCCTTTACACATTCACCGGACGATAGGGGACTAGTGCAGATGGCACTGCAAACCAAAGGAAGGACTTATGGAGCAGCTGAAGTCCAACTCCCGCCTGACGGATAAGACTTTAGTCTGAGGGCACCGCTAGAGATTCGAACCTCGGCTCAGGCCGTTTAATTTCGATCTCCGTTTGAATTGGACGGGGGATCGATCGGAGGGGAAACGTGATGTCTGTAGCGCCGTTCATGTGTATAGGCGATGTTTATCTGCTTGACGGTTGAAAAAGGTGGCTACTGAACTAGTTTACAGCGAAACGATTTTCTATTACCAAACGCTCTATTTCATATTATCAATCCTACTATATTAGTGCTATCTGGTCTATTATCCATTATGATACATATAACTAGGAATTAAACCAATATCTGATTAGATAAACTGTTTACTATTTGAGGAAGGAAATAGGCGTCTATACATGGGACGAGATATGAAATAATTGTTATTCAAATATCTCTTACCAATATTATAAAACTAGCTGTGTCCGCGGTTTCACCCCCATGAAATGTACAGCCTGTGTATGTTATGTTGTAAAGGTTTCATCAAAACCCTTTCGGTAGTTTTTGTGCGTAAGAATAACAAACATCCATCTATTTATCATTCATAATCACAAACATTCGCGTTTATAATATTAGTAAGAAGGAAGGTGTGGTTATCTGTCTGTTTGTTACAATTTCACTACTAAATGGCCGAACGGATATTAATTAAATTTAATATGTAGATAGATTGTATCACAAACACGTATATAGGCTATCTATTATCTTAACAAAATAGAGGACGAAGTCAAGGGATAACAGCAAGTATTAGTATGAAATACTTTTATATTTCGGAACATAGATGCAGTAAAAAAACTGAGTAAGATATAATGAACTTTATATTATTAAATATTAGAATCATTATTAAACGTCTATCATCGAATAAGACCACGGAAATGCCTATTGTCACATGGATAATAACAATTGAAATTAATTTTCCAATATAGTCTAATCACAGGATACGGTTATGCTGGCATTTGAAAATTATTCCTTTGCCATATTCTTAAAAAAAAAACGTAATAACATTACATTGACTATGGCAATTATGCTTCAACTCATTTCCTTAGTTACATACCTAATACTGTATAATAACATATACAACCAAATATAGAGCGATGTGTCATAACGATGTGTGTAAATCCAAAGCTATATTTCTTTAAAACAAATGTAAAACGAAGTTTGTACATAGTAATGAAGAAAGTTAACAGTTTAAATGCAATTGTCATGATTCATATTCTTTAGGGACAACAATATAAACCTTATTCGTAGATAATAAAGTATAAATTCTATTAGCTAACAATACGACCCACTTTTTTCTTCTTAGTCATCTGTACTGCGAGATACTTACATAAAAATTGTAAACCTTTTAAGCATAAGTTTGTGGAAACAATTTTGAGTAGATAAAAAAAATACTTACACATTTCATTCATATTCGAATATTTATCAACGAAACTTCAAATCATCGTTTTTTACAGTTTATAAATACACAAGTATATTCTCATACAAACAATTGAATAATATACATTTTCTCAGATATAAGAAATTAATAACATGAGAAATCAAGTCGGTTTCACTTAAGAAAGTTCATTGATAGATTTTTCATTCACTAACACAATCACAGAGGAAAAAATTTGAAAAGTTCAACATACGAAAAAGTAGAGGTCCTAAAATGCGACCTTGGTAACACCCAACAATTTCTCTTTAGTTTAGTGACTTTTGAGCGCAAGCGCACGTCTGGCTCCCCGTGGGCGGTACAAACGTATGACGTGGAATAAACTGACGACTAAATTGCATTCCGTTATTCTCTAACACTGAAATACTATCGATGCGTATTCAGTACAACGCTTCTTTAAAGTCCGCACAGTAGTCAAACGAGATGTTCGATGCATCAATGGATGTGTGGTTTTCGGTTGAGCTCAATTGTAGTGTTATAAGGAAGGATCAAAGTATGAGAATAAAAAGAGGGGACCAACGCCAGACTTTTGCTGTTGGTACTGTTTATGTTTGAGTTTGTGATGGCACGTGCTAAGGAAACTTTGACAAATATAGTAACACATGATTTTATAGATTTTTTTATAGTAAACTATCTCTTAAAAAGGTGTAAAGTATTCTTAGTTCCCTTTAAGGTATAAACACATTATACAAAGCCTGAGGCAGTATTAGAAACTGCTTAACAGGGTTTTATGTATCTTAACGGATTTTACGTACACTCGATTATTTACATACATATTTTTAAAGTTTGATATGAAATGCATGAAGATGTCCAAAGCCTGATCTCTATTGAAACAGGCGTACAATTAGGCTGCGATAACTGTTAACAAGCAGACCGGTCCTGTATATCCTGTCGTATTTACGGTATATGGCATTGAACAAATGATTCAACGCCGTTATTTTAATTAAATTCGTATTGTATATATTAGCCGCAATCAATCAATTAAAAATATGGCATATTATATTGTTTCAAGTAATGAATTTCATTGTAGATTACCACTGATGAAGGTAATGCATAACAAAAATAACATTACAAATGTAGATTTAATACTGAGAAGAATAACAACAAGAAAACAATGTATGAATAAAAATAAATTGCTTTAATTGTAACAATTTTGTAATCGTTTCAAGTAATCGACTTCATTGCAGATTACAACAAATGGAGGTATACTAAATATATCAGTAGAAATGTAGATTTACTATTGAGATGAACAACAACAAGAAAACAATGTATGAATAAAAATAAATTGTCATATAATTATAACAATTTTGTAATCGTATCAAGTAATCAGTTTCATTGCAGATTACAACAAATAAAGGTAATGCATAACAAAAATAACATTACAAATATAGATTTAATACTGAGAAGAATAACAACAAGAAAACAATGTATGAATAAAAATAAATTGCTTTAATTGTAACAATTTTGTAATCGTTTCAAGTAATCGACTTCATTGCAGATTACAACAAATGGAGGTATACTAAATATATCAGTAGAAATGTAGATTTACTATTGAGATGAACAACAACAAGAAAACAATGTATGAATAAAAATAAATTGCCATATAATTATAACAATTTTGTAATCGTATCAAGTAATCAGTTTCATTGTAGATTACAACAAATAAAGGTAATGCATAACAAAAATAACATTACAAATGTAGATTTAATACCGAGAAAAATAACAACAAGGAAAGAATGTATGAATAAAAATAAATTGCTTTAATAGTAACAATTTTGTAATCGTTTCAAGTAATCAATTTCATTGTAGATTACTACAGATGAAGGTAATGCCTAACAAAAATAACAGTACGGATGTAGACCGTCTTTTAAAAGTTGGTACCGTATTTTTGACTGCATTAAAAGACCTTTTAACGATACCTCATTTGATGCAAACGTTTGATCATCTTCCGGTAGTTTCATCATGATCAAGATAAAAGCTAGAGATTTTCTCCTTGTTAACATTTCTAATATTCAAGCATAAGCAACTAGGGATTTAGAGATAAGGGGAATTTTCACCTTTTTAAATGGGCCTCAATGAATATGTGACTGTTTTTTGTTACTTAATTGATATATATAATAATAATAATTATAATTAATATAAAGTATTAATGATAATAACCCAAGATAATTCACACAGCTTCATCTAGCCCCAAGCTAAGCTGAGTTTGTGTTACGAGTGTGAGTACAAGACAGCTGATATAAATACTTAAGCAAATTTTTTTGGAAATGCATCTATAATATACATAGATAACACCTAAAATACAATCAATCATACTCAAGAATATAAAAGTTCGTATCGTGCGAGGAATTGGACCTGCAACCATTGAAAGTAAAACAGCATGCTAAAGCTCTAGATAAACGAAGCCGTCACTATATAATATACTCATAACTCTTTTATTATATTTAATTTACAGTATAATGTTGTATGAGTAATCGAGTTTGACACAGAGTAACATGCTAAAAATTATGGATTGGACTGGCACAGAGTAAATAAGGCGAACCATAGATCTGTAGTGTATTTAATGTCTATGACAGTGACGAATGGTGATTGTCGTAATAAGATGACGTCAAGTCCGTGATGCTGTTCATGTAGTCGACAGCAACTGTCCACAAGATAAACGGTTAGCTTTTTTGCCATTCCAATTTCAAATAATAAAATATACTAGATGACTGTAGTATATGTGGGAAGGAGAAGCATTGTCGTCTCTAGCACACACTGCTGGCATCTTAGAACCATTAAGCCGCTGGTTATTAGTGAGAATAGTCATCTCTGAGTGAGAGACGAAAATTAGGAGAATATAGTACAATGACTATGCAGATATGACTATAATCTTTTGATGATTATAGCAATGTAACAGTATACTGGCTTCAATAATTTTGATACGGAATCCCAAAAGTGTTACGAGCAAAAATACTTTTTAACGAGAAAATAGCTCGTCTATTTTTGTTCACTTTATATTAGTTTGTCCTTCAGTAATTATTGGACTACTATTATTGTTCACCGTCTTGACCATAAATACCCGAATTATTATCTATAACTACTACAATAAATAGAGTCGAATAGAGAACGTCCTTTCACTATTTTTTTCTTTTTTCTTGTAAATGACCATACGATAGAAGAAAATTCGTTTAGTTATCTTTAAAAATACTTGAAAACATAGATGCGTCGGCGAGACTTTATTTGTAAAATATAATAACAGTACGCATATGGCCATCTAGGCCTAAGTTATACAGAATTTGTGCTATGGCTATTAGACAACTGATATAAATACTTAAATAGTTTTTTTTTTTGTAAATACATCATAATATATATACTAAACACCCAATAAAAATAATCATACTTAATAATACATACGTTTGTACCGTGTGAGCAATCAAACTCGCAACCATTTGCTGTAAGCCGGTGTTCTAAACTTTTAGACTACTTACGTCTAAGAAAAAAAAATCCTTTTCTGCAAAGGAAGAGTATGGAAAGAACGAGGTGTCACTTGGCTTAAATGTACCTTGACATGACCTCAGGCTAGACCCTGGCCAAGCCCAGATAGCACACAATGGCGGATGTGACACAATAGTCAATTATCAGGTTATGTCATACTCATTGTTCCACGGTGTAACATACCGACAGTACTATAAATATTTACATGGGGCAGCGGTGCCATTGAGGGACGGGAAATTATACATGTACTTACATGGTGGGAGGGTCTATACTAAGTTATGTAATAATAACTAGCTGACCCAGCAAACGTTGTTTTGCCATATAAATTAATATCGCTATTAAAAAATAGAGGTTTGTGATAGAAGGGTGAAACTTTAGGGATTTTTTTTATTATATGGCATTATAAAATACTAATAAGTATGTATTTTTTAATGCCACATAATAAAAAAAATGTCAAATAAATTAAAGATTTTTGGGGTGAGCCATTCTAAATACTTTTTTATTTATTTATACCGTGTTTTTTCCTAAATATAGATATTTACCGTGTCAACTTTTAAAAACAATATATATTTAAATATATTGAATGTTGTATAAAAAAACTAATAAGGTAATGTACGCCTGTTGACTTGTGCTCATTAAATTCTACGGTTCAATGTACATGGAGAGAAATTTTGATGATAAATATCATTTGTTTTCATTACCTTCTTTGTATAGTTGCTTGCAGACCGGATTTTATTGTAGCATTGCGGTGAAGTTGAGAATAAGATTTGTTGCTAGCCATATGATTATTTGATACATCTGTATATTAATGGATTTATATTATTTTTTTTAATTCCGCTTTAACACGTGTGGGACCTGGGGGTATATGTCAGAGGAAGTATGACAGTGGCGCCAGTGTCGGAGAGGTTGAAGAGTAATCGTCTATCATGGTATGGACATGTAATGCGTAGGAATGAAGATAATGTTTTAAGAACTGTATTAGATATGAATGTGGATGGTTATAATGGAAGAGGAAGGCCGAAAAAGAGATGGATGAACTGTGTGAAAGATGATATGATGTAAATAACGAAATGAAGGGAAGAAAAAACATATTACGCCGACCCCAAATAAATGGGATAAGGAAGAAGCAGATGAATGATGATAGCATGTGTGGGACCACAAATATTCAGTGCGGAAGCCCAACCATTGCCACTGGAAGCGTTACGACCTTCTCTATTGGTGATTAAATTCGATAAAATATAGTTATAAAGACAGTATCATCCGTATGTTGAAATCGGTTAAAAATATAGTTTAAATAGTAATTATAAACAAGTAGAGCTTAACAAACAGTAGGGATGGTTTAGAAACTTGATTTCCTATAACAACTGCCCATTACAGATCAGGGATGCCAACCGTACGAGAATATTCATAAGAGTACGCGATTTTTTAAGATTTGCCTTCGGTACAACATTTTCGTCTTCGTACAAACGTGTATCTACTTTATATTATATATACTATGATGTTGTTATAAGTCACGAGAATATACCAGATTTTTTTATACAGTATTACATTACATATAGAAATATTACGAACTAATAAATGAATAAACGAGAAAAATGTCAAAGTGTGATCGAGAGGAATACTAGTGAAATCTCTCTACAATCTTCTAAAATATCTTGCCCTGTCTAGAACTGCAGTAAGTACTATACTAGAACGTGTATCTAAAGCTGCATTGGCAGCCTCCTACCCGATTTCGCGCGCTAGGGAGAGAAACACGACCGGTGAAGGTGAGGTTTGACGTACGTCGGCGAAGAGGCCATTTAAACCTACACCTGAGTCACAAGTCCCGAAAACTCCTCGGAGTTTTCCTCTCTGCCACACAATGGACCAGGTGTCACGGTGTATCTATGACTGCTACGAAGCTAGCATATCTTTTCTGTCTAAATGGTTGACAACCCTATTACAGATATACTGCTATTATACAAGCTACAATTGGCGAACTAGGCTGTGGAAAATTATATACTAATACTCTAGTACACACAAACTCTACATTACATCAGTCATTACATTCCGCCATGCAGTATGTGTTTCGGTTGTAGGGTTGAAATTAGGCAGTGAAATTACAGGATAAGAAACAACAATAATAGTATCCCTGGATAATTCACACAGCGCCATCCAGTCCCGAGCTAAGCAGAGCTTGTGTTATGGGTACTAAAGAAATGACATAAATACTTAGATACATTTCTTTATAAATACATAGAAAACATCCAGACCGATACAATCATTCTAATGAATACAAATATTTGTATCGTGCGAGGAATTGATTCCGCGAACATCAAGGCGATGTGCTTAACCTAACCACTAGACCACCGAGGCTGTCATATATTATTAGTCAGTAATTTAAATCTTACGCCATAAAAGGACGGTGGCCAAATTAATACAATATATTTTTATGTTGTGTTTATTTACAATCGGGGACTAAGGTTCGAGTGGGCGACTTGCAGGACTGGTTGAGTTGGGTTATGTCTGCCCACACGGCATCACAGAATATTGCGAGATTTTGGTTTGTTCATATATTTTATTACATCTTTAACAAACTCAATAAGCTGGCTAAGTATCACAATTTTGTAATTTTTTTGCGCACTATTCATTTTTTCGGGAGAAGGTATAGCTAGTAATGGGGACTAAAGGCACTATTGCTAGCAATTTTTGGGTTTTTCAAGGGTAAGATGGGCAGCAGGCGGATTTGCCACCATCGTAGTACAAAAAAATATGTCAGGTTAACCGCGGTCCTCCCTGGAAACCTAGTCATTATAGCCTAAGTAACCTTCATGCTTATTCTATCATCCAATGCAGTTAACGCTGCAGAGTGCCCCTTTTATTATCATCATTTATTACATAAAAAAATATCTTTTTGCAAATCAAGTCAACTCAAAATATCTTTATTTATGTAGGCCTATTACAATCGAATACACAGTTATCTGTTCTGTCTAGTTCAAGCTATATTACTAATAGCCTCTTATCTACGTACACCATCGACTATCCCAAAACTATATGTTTCGATTTACATCGGACAAAATTGCTTTTAAGTAAAAGAATAATTAAAAATGTGTTTTATATAATACATTACAATTTTTTGTTCATATTAAATACTTAAGTTTAATATAATAGATGGAATTTATTCTATGCCTCAACTATTGAAGAAGCTCTAGAATCCTGTTTTGGAACTTTGTTAAAATCACCTAGTTCAGACTCCAGACTCTCACGAGGAACTTGTAAGTTTAAATATAATACAAATAATTACATTGTAAGATTCCTTGTGAGCAGTATAATAAAAGATTATTATTATTATTATTTATATTTAGCCGTTGTTGTCAGAAGACATTATAACTAGAGTTTTATATTCAGAAATTTTCGCTGTAGACATGTTGTTAGCCTTTTTTCTTTTACCAATTATATACAGATTTTACTTTTGTATTTCAATGTATATATATATACACAGAGGGATTACACCCCTACACTGACAACATGTAACGATTGAAATAGGTTTACTTGTAGTACTAAATTAAAAAATATTCTCGAGTCAACTTTTAAGGCTTTGAAATAAAAATGAAATAGTGCCAGTTGGCTAGATGCCATGGACGCAGTGCAAAATCTTTATTCGAGAACGTTCGATAAGGCACTGCAACGAAATTACGCATGTTTACATTATGACTACTGTTTTTACCTTCTGAAAATCATAGACAATAATGTAATTATTTTTATAATAGTTATCTGTTTATACTACATAATGCATATGTGAAAGATCTCATATATTTTGTACACACAAAATCTAGGAATTTCAAATTCTTCATTGGAACATTCATTTAAAAGAGAAACAAGCAAGTTCCTTGCTTCATCTTCTTGTGACACACACACTGCAAAATTTAATTCAAGACCGTTTTATAACGCACTGCAAATTCATCTATAAATTTTTACCAAACCCAAAAAAAAATATTTGCTCACATTTTTATAGTAAAAATTTCATGCTTTATTACTAATATCTGTTAAAATGTAAGGTAACAAAGTCTAATCTTCTGTCCCATGTTTTTTTTACACTAAGTTTGTGACTCCAACCGTTTGTTATAGAATATTACACTTTGTCAAATTAATCTTCCATTACAGATAGCGAAATTTTTTGAGGGCGTCCGGTCTTAGTGGGTTACGACTTGAACTTGAAAAAATCGAGACTTTGAATCTCGACAACACCACAATAGTTATATGTACTTTTCTCTCTAGTAATAGAAACGACAAAGTCAAAAATAATTTACTCATATAGGGCATCTCATTATTTTGTGCAAGAAATATTTTTTTAAGTTTCTCAGATTTTATTAGCATGTAATTGGCTGCATAGATTAATTTTGAAGGTTGGCTACTCAAGGCAATGCCAAGTCTTGTACGTACATAGTGATTATTTGCTTAGTGTTCTGTTCAGTGTTAGGTGTTCGCGGCTTAGTTTATGGTTACTGTTATTTTTTTAATATTACCAATACAACTCCAACATAACCATGCAACGTTAAATAACAATATGTAGTTTAGTTCAGGCTTGTGTTACTTAAAACATTGTTTGAAACTGTGATATTCTTATAGATATTATTCCATATTTGCAAGCAATTGATTAATTTTGAAAATTGTGTCGTCATGTGCAATCCCCTCTTACTCGTATCCAAAACAAAACATTTTCTGTGCGAAATGGGCCATCATAATTTACGTCACATTAGTTTCAGTTATATTGCCGAACTTTTTCTTCGGACAATTCTAATGCTGTTGGCCGCATATGGCCTTTACAGTTTCACCGGACGGTACTTTTTCAAGTGCAGATGGCATTCCGAACCCGCGGAAGGATTTATGGATCAGAGAAAGCCAACTCCCGCCTGACGGATACGACTTTAGTCTGAGGGCACCGCTAGGAGTTCGAACCTCGGCTCAGGCCGTCGTAATTTCGAGCCTCATTTGAATTGGACAGGCGATCGATAGGAGGGGATTTAACGACCTTGTCACAGCTGGTCATAATTTAATTAATTGCTGTAGGACAAAACTCAAAAATTTCGTTATAAAAACTAAGAGGGGGCAATAGGTGGTAGATTTCACCATTTTTTACACGAATTTTGTGACTATTCTAACATTTTTTATACAGTGTACCACGTTCAATCACCCTTCCCCTTCTAACATGTGTCGTAACATATGGATGGACCCAAACAGTACAACCTTTCTACTTTTGAACCAATAGTTTGTTATATAGTTTCAATTAAAATTCATAAGGTGCTAACAATTTAAATCAGTGTTAATTGCGTTGTACATTAGTTACGAATCACACTCATACATTAATTTTTCTTATCTCTTACTGTAATTACCTTTTCATCCACCGGAAAAATCTGTTGCCGCCTTTTTTGTTGTTATTTTTCTTCTTCTTCCCCATTTTCATACAAATCTATATCGAACATAAACACTACAATCTTAAAATTAATAAATCACTGTCTATGCCCATTAAGTTTTCACTTATAGTTTAAACACCGCCACGCACAAGAATGCACTTATCACTGGGCGTATTATCAGTATAACACCGTAACGTTCTTTGTTTGAACTTCAAATATTCGATTAAGTAGGCACTGTCTCTGGCCGGTACAGGACTCTATGGCTGGGCTCTAGAATAATAAATAAAAATCGCGAAACTTTTTAAAAAAACATAACGAAAATGTTATCCAATTTTGTAAATTTAACGTTTTGGTATTTATGTATAAGGTTCAATATTGTTAATTACAAATCAGTTTAGAAAATATGGACAAAAGGATTATGTGTGAGAGAAAACACAAAAGAAAACTATGTAAATTACAAAACCAACAAATTAGTTATTAACAAGTTTGTAATATCTATTTATATTTACCAGAAACACATATCAATGTGGAAGAGTACACGAAACGACAAAATGTAAACTAATAAATCTGTGTAAGTTTCCATTTTAGAAGAACAGATTAGGATGTCGTGAGAACGTTTAGATCCCGTTACTTGCCAGTTTCAAAAGAAATAAAATATACCATACAAGTTACAATAAAAAATACCATAGATATCCTGCATCAATGGAAACCATAAACAAATAAAGTATGTGGTTTTTGGCCTCCCTACAAACGGTGAGGCAATAAAAATTAAGCGTGAGGTTTATTATTATAAACAAAAATTACTTCCATATATTTTTTTTTATTAGAAAAGCCATAAAACATACTGAAAAAGTAATCAATAAAGTGCTGGCAAGAAAAGGGATAGAATATTCAAATAGAGAATTCCAACTCGGGAGTGCACTATTGGGTGCGCACGCGCGTACTGGCGCTCGGCCAGGCTACGTTCGAATTTAGAATCCTAAAAAAAAGATGGCTGGGATGCACATTGCAAGAAAGCGTGTGTTATTTGTTTATTTTGGTACGTGCACGACTGTTATTAAAATTTAGATTTAGAGGCAAAAATATTCCTGAAGATCAAAGTATCAACCAAGGTTTTTCCAATATTTCCTTCAATTAAAGATGGTGTACGTAATAATTAACGTGGATATATTAAATGAAACTAGTACTGTAACCTTACAATACTCTGTAGTTAGACAACAGATGCTATATTAATTATAACGTAAGTTTAATAATAAATAATTGAAATAAAACTGTTACCAATTTGTGTTCTTTTTTTAATTCCTAAAACCCTATCAAAAATACTAATATTACAAACAGCAAAATATTTCAATGTCTGTTAAAAGTACACGAGGATGAAAATATACAAAACGATATTAAACAATGTAAAAAGAAATAAATAGCTGAAACAAAGCAGCAGACAGAATAAAATAACCAACACGAGTGACTCACTCCGATCTATATCTGGTGGCGTTAAACTTAAAACAACGTTTGTATACGGCCATTGCCTTGAAAATATGATTTAAAACATATTTGAATAGACAAACTATGGATACACGTTTGGCATTATAATTGTAATGCTTTTGCTTGTTAGCATAATATGAAAAAAAAGTTGCAATTAGATTACCTCCCTAATTCGACGTTTCAATTTTAATTAACAATAATTCAATATAAGATTTATATATTCATTGTTGTGAAGACAATAATGTTGTCGCGAATAAGAGATGACACTGACAAGCGGGTTATTTCAGAGAAAAAAAACAATATCTTTACGATACATCTATGGAAAACATAATTTTAAAATCTATACTAAACAACAACTTTCGAAAAAGGAGGGAACATGAATTCTATTTTCAAAATTTTACATACACTAGCAATTTAAAACTATTATTATAGGTATTGAACATGTTATTTATTTATGATTCAATTCAATTTAAATTCCACAATAATGTTTTCTTCGCGCTTCATAGAAGCAACAGTCCAAATGAAAACAAAAATAAACAATAGTTTCGTCATATATTTAATCTATGATGTAAGAGTCCTCTCTTGGGCCTTAGCCAAATTAGTCACCTGAAATATAGACAACTATGAGGAAATGACACGAATAAGCTGAAAATGTGATGTCTAAATGTCAAAATATATTTAAAATATACGACTTCTCTATGACTCACAAATAAGAGCGTATAATTTGAATATTAAGAAATATAATTTAGTAATAAAATTTATTTTGTCTTTTTACTTTAAAATAGATAAAGATCATTTTTAGTTTTTAATAATTTAACTACAAGGTAATTGTAGCTAAATTGTGATTTCCGTTAATGTGGCATCTACATGTATTTCGCAAATAGATCGCCATAAATATTGACTATATTTTCAGTGTAATTAATAATAAAAGACAAGGAAATGTTGTAAATCTAAGATCCCGACATATTTAACACAAACTTATAAAAATATCGTCTCTTCAAAACAACATTCCACGCACAGAATCGGCGACTATCAGTGGCTTAGTAAAGATCAAACAAAAATGGACACAACACAGGCACTTTCACAGGCCGACGAAAGCGAAATGACACGCGTCGTTCCATTTTCAAACACGCTTCCTGATCCGTTTTCACATTTCGAAATTCGAAACACTGGCCGCTGACAAACTATTTGACATGAGCGACAGCTGTTCATGTTCTCAATTTGAAAATACTTCACGAGAAAAATAAAAAAGTATCATAGACAATCGAAAAGGGGTATGGAATTAAAAGGTAATTTAAAAAATTAACCGCAATATGGCCGAGCGCATGGGATGAGTCCTGTGACGGCGAGCGTCAGCCCATCAGAAGTATGGCACGGCTACTGACCGGAGAGATGTATTCACATGAAAATACAATCTTTTCAAGGAAGTCACCATGTTTAATTATAGTACACTATGAAATGTTTGTACAGTACACGCTGAAATAGAAGATATTGCTGCTTTAGGATAGAATCGGCTTCTCATTCCCGCTAAGTAATCGAATTAATATTGTAATGTTTTCTCTGCAAACATAAATATACTGTGCAATAATTTCGAAGTGCTGTCACTTCTTTGTAAAATTTTGGCAATACTTTTGCGACACTTACACTTAAAGATTTGTTTGAATAATAAATAGTCGTGAATGAAATTTTTTAATGAATGTGCGTTTTATATTTTTGTTACTCAATCACGATTAAAAATCATTGTAATCAAATAATAATATATAAAGGTGACTGACATAGTGATCTATCAACGCACAGCCCAAACCACTGAACAGATAGGAGTGAAATTTGGCATGCAGGTAGATGATATGACGTAGGCATCCGCTAAGAAAGGATTTTGATTAATTCTACCCCCCAGGGCATAAAATAGGGGATGAAAATTTGTATGAAACTGTCAATTTTAAACCGATCGGGCTGAGACTTTGCATGCATAAAGCTACTATGACGTAAGCATCCCCTAAGAAAGGATTTTGATAAATTCCACTCCTAAGGAGATTAATTAACGCCAGCGAAGCCGCGGGCAAAAGCTAGTCGGTATATAATACTGCATCCACCTGCGCTACTATAGATACAGAGCACAAATGGAAGAGGATAGGGATGAGCATGAAGTCAGCTTAGTAGGCATATCGTAATGAAATGACCAGAAATTAACTCCGATGGTTTCCAGGTTCCCCCTGGAAACCATGTGTGCGTGGTAGTTGGCATAACATAGTGCCACTTACCCCATATACCCCTTTAGTAACACCGTAAAAAGTATATATGTTTGTCCATTTTGAATGACGCTTAGTTTGTGAGTTGTGGGTGACCTCGCGTCCTGTCAAGTCCAATTATAATATACCCGCGAATTCATAGCGTTTTCAGACAAAAGATAGCCCAAACCCGTCCTCGGGATAAAATCTATCTTCATATCAAATCTTATTTACATCCGTTCAGCTGTTTAGTTCTGCAGAAGTAATAGACAGACAGGCACTTTTGCATTTATAACATTAGTATAGATAAGATACTTATTGCCCAAAGATGGATAAAGCCTGGAGTTTGAATAATCGGTGAATTGAACCTGTTTCTACCAAAAAAATGCAAACTTGGTGAGTTTAACCTGATGTCAGCTCGACCTCCACGCGGTTCCCCCGGGAAACCATCGTGATACATTCCCGGTGAATTTGTCGCGTTGGGCTATGATTGACTTCATGCTCATCCTATCATGTGGTGCCCCGCCAGCGTAAACCGATAGCGCAGGCGGGTGCACCATTCCATTATCATCCTTTAAAAAAAAAAAAGCCTGTCTGTCCGGGGGGAAAATTGTTATATTGTTAGTAATGTGGACTAATCATCCCATTGCTAGCAATGTACCATGTCAGGTTGACCTTCACGCGGTTCCCCCTGGAAACCATCGTGATAAATTCCAGGTGAATTTATCACGATGACCTAACTGACCTAACCTCATGCTCATCTTATCATCCTTCACTGGTGCCCCGCCAGCGTAAACCGTTAGCGCAGGTGAGTGCACCATTTCATTATCATCAATAAAAAAAAACCTGTCTGTCCATGAAACTAGCGAATTAGTTTTACTATAGACAATCGAATTTTGTGAGGGCTATAGATAAGATAGAGGCAATTCAACGCTGGAGGGAGTGCCTATATGGTAGCTGTGTTTCTGTAATAAATTACGCCACCATGTGGGTGGTGGGTGGTAGAGATACTGCTAAGTTGTTGGTAAAGTAGATATACTGCTAAGTTGATTGTCAAATAAAGTGTAGATTTCAATAACTACCAGATATAGACTGACACTAATTAAAAAAACGTAAGTAACTTCTTTAGAGACCGGCCTACTAGTATAACATTATAAAAACGGTTACACAGCAGTCCATTGTACATTGTTCTCGTGCAGCCAAAAACCGCACCAGGTGGAAACAAATTGCAAGAAGCTGTGTCGCCATGAAAGCCACGACCACTCTGCCAAGAGTGAACGAGTGAACAAGACGAAGAAGAATATTAGGTATAAATGTGAAAGTTTGTATTTGTATATTTGGATGTTAGTTTTTTTAATGATGATTGTGATTCAAGAGCATGATTTATATGTATAATACATGAATGTTATAGTATAGAACAAGCCGATAAATTCAAAGATTTGTAATGCATCCGTGCGAAGGGACAGGTCGCTAGTATAGTTATAAAATAAAATTTAAATACTAGTCGTATCGCCGTCGAATCGAACACTATAAAACGCAGCCGACCTTGTTTCATATGTGCATTCGTAATATTGCGAAATGAGACCAAGGTTAGGGCATCTAGGTTTTACTTGTTATTAACATAACAATAACCATGTATTTAAGAAAGGTGTAACATATGAATGTGGATGGTTATAAGGGCAGAGGAAGGCCGAAAAAGAGATGGATGGACTTTGTGAATGATGATATGGTAAGAAAGGAAGTAAATTATGTGATGACTGCGAACAGGGATGAATGGAAGAGAAAAACATATTACGCCGACCCCAAATGAATGAGATAAGGAAGAAGCAGATGATGATGAACCATGTCTTAAAGAAAGTATTTAACATGAACGTAGGGAGAAGGCGACTGAAAAAAAATAGATGGATTGTGTGAAAGACGTTGATTAAAGAAGAGTATACTCAGATATGATGGTTGATAGGGATCAGCGAAAGATGAGGACATACTGCGCCGACCAAAAATAATGGGATAAGGGCAAGTTAATGATAATTTAGACAATGATGATTAGACACAAACTATCATAGAAAGTTATCACAAAATTACAAAGAGAGCCCCATGGCCAAAGTAGTATACTGCCATGTAATGCCAATTATTAGGGGCAATCCATAAATAAGACAGCCTCGGTGGTCTAGTAAATTTTATAGGCACACCGCAATATTGTTTATGGTTCTTTTTATGAAAATGGAATTGCAAGCAAAACGCAATGGTAAGAAGTAACCGTCGTCACGTGACACCCGTAGGACCCTCGTGCTTTGTGAAGTATAAGTAGGTAGACCACCGCAACCATTAATTTAACTTTTAACAGCTTACAAAGCAAGCTGATTGACGGCATAAACAAAATCACACAGAGGTACCCACGGAGATGACTTTATGCCAAGACTACCTCGTTCTTTTAACACGTTAAAGACCGAATGCCCACCGGTGGGTCACACAGCAACGAAAGAAACTTTAGACGTTGGGACCGTGTGACCAACCGTGAGCAATTTAATTGAAATAAATCTAGGGGTTAAATAATGTCTATCTCAAATTATTGTACACTAATAACATATTTAAAAAATAATAAACGTAATTAACAATAAAAACAATGCCAATCACTATGTGAGAAATAAGATTAAGACAGTATTTAAGATGTTTAGGTATTAGTATGTAAGATGTTATGTAGTCTATGCGCTCGATGCGTCTGCAGTTTTTGTGCAATGTTGGATCATAGCCAAATAGAGTTGGGGGCGATGACCGACGTCTTTTTTTTTAATACTGATATCTGGCATAGACAAGCAATCGCGCAGTCGTAATAATAGCGTACAGATTAATCTTATTTAGATGTTTTCGTTGAAAAAGTATTTATTTATGATTTGTAAATGGACAGCGAAACAAAGTACAAAAATGCCTTTTGGGTGTTTATCATTATATATATTGTATATTATTACATAATACTAGCGCACCGACCTGGCTTCGCACAGGTATTTAAAAAAATTATAAATTTTAACACACTTATACACCTTATTATATTGATATCGTCTATAAAATTGTAGCAGCGTACGCGATATAAAGATTTTTTGGTATTTTATTCATAGGGTTACATTATTGAAGTTTTCAAGCGTATCCATAAAGTTTTTGAAAATATTGTATCGCCTATGTTCACCATGGGGGATAGTGTAGGATTTTAATTGTAAAAGAATAAGAACAGTTTAAAACTGTCATAATCACAGAACTTTTCTGTGTTCCTAATTACTATTATTATGAAGTGCGAACCTTTTTTCAGAACTTAGTCACAATTTTGATTTTTTGCACATTCTACGTCTTAACTCTCGACTAGTATATCGCTCGTACTTTTATTGTAATCCAAAACTCATAAACAATACTTCAGTATTGCCGTATAAGTTACACCGACCGCAAGATCACATGAAGCAAAAAACGCAACGATAACTTGCTCAGTGATCGAATAAATAAATGTTTCAAATATTCATATTCATGTTCCAAATCATAGACAAGACTTTTCTATTTAGATATAGCCGTATAAATACCACACAGTACTGGCCAGAAACACATTTATCAAGACCACACAAAAAAAGAAATTAAATTAAAAATAAATTAAAAATAGCGCGAACGTGTAACAACGTTTGTAAATTCAGCAGTCCAGCGGGCGATGCGTTCGCACCAAGCTGTACAATAAATATACTGCATCGAAAATCATGGCGGGAATTATGACAGGTCATAAAAGGTAATGTATTTAAGTGATGTCTATTAGGATTCACATTGTGTGTCTCGGCCAAAATGGCCCCACTATGCTGCTGGATTGTATAAGGAAAGGCACCATTGAAAGGGGTCAATGTATAAATAATTGAGTTGTCAATTTAACGGATAATGCAATGTCATGTATAAATAATGTAACCATACATATTGCACACAAAAAGAGACATCGGTTTTATATCTCTAACGTAGATTAAAAAAATAAACTCAATTTTTAATATAACAATCTAAGTTCTCAATATGTGATTTATTAAAAATGATAATTGTGACTGGAGCACGGAACACGACTATTTTATAGAAAATCAGAATAGTAGTGATAAATGTGTCGTGAATTCACCGGAAAATAACTTCGATAGTTTTAATAATTATAATAATCAGGACAATCTCAGGACAATTCACACAGCGCCACCTAGACCTAAGTTAAGACAGCTAAAGCTTGTGTTTTGTGTACAAGATCTTTGATACAAATACATAGTTTTTTTGTTCGTAAATACATACATATTCTACATCTTATATTTTTTTAAGGAATACAACGTTTGCTATTTAAAAATGGGCCAATTTTGCGTCCCTATGATAATTTAGGAGCCACCATGACCAAAAAGCGAAAAAATAAGCTGTCCCGTATAAATAGGGTTGTATGGTCACATTACATATGAACTTTACTCATTGAAAATATTATTCATTCAATACTAAACTCTACTGTTAAGACAATAAGAACATATGAGTCTTACTAAAAATTGCTGTTAAGTTTTACAACTTACTTTTTGTGACACGCGCGCCTATAAATCTTTAATGTTGGTTTTTAAAATTACAATGCAACTTTTGGGAATTGGCACACTGTACTTTCTACCGCTATTTACGTTTTAAAGAAAGTTTATTGCAACAGAGTAATTGGTGAGTAAACACAATTCTATAATAATAATAACCCTGGACAAATTACACAGCGTCATCTAATCCCAAGCTAAACAGAGCTAGTGTTTCGTTTAGCGCTTCTTTATTTGATAGATAGATAAATACTTTATTCACAATTACCGACACATAACATACATGAGATACAGAAAAAACACGAATTAGTAAAAGAAATTTCTACCGCTATTTACGTTTTAAAGAAAGTTTATTCCCAGATGGACAGACACAATCATACTCATGAATACAAAAGTTTGCCACAATACAAATCAGACAACAGGGGCCAATCAAACCCACGATTATTGGAAGTATGTGAGTGTACTAAACCACTAGACCATTGAGACTCCATTATTGAGATCATACATAATATTATTATTGCATTAACTTATGAACAACACGAATAAAAAAAGCAGAATACTCAAAAGCAAAAGCCAATAGGTAATACAGAATTAAACAATTTTTTTTACATGTAAATTGGTGATCATAATGGCCGATGGTTGAGTGTTGCTTTAATTAAGGTAAATAAGGTAAAATGACTGACTGACTGAAAAATGACACAATTTTTTAGAATACTTTGGTTTGTTATCGGTGTTTCCGCCATAAGAGAGTAAGTTACAAAGATTAATTAACACAAAAAAATTTTGTATCTGCTAGATTTGAACTCATGACTTTAATAGTCCACTGATGACCAGTGGTATACAGAAAGTCCCAAAAGTTGACGATAAAACAAAAGCAGGAGACAAAACAACAGCTATCATGACCATCATAAAAATAAAGAATAAATCTTTTTATAGCTACAATGACTTGTTCTATTTCCTGCTTTTGGTTTGTCATCTATTTTTGAAACACCATGTATAGTGGTAACCAGATAGGTATTACAGCCAAGATAACAAGCTCATATTATCATTTTTGTCATACTATGAGGACTGCATTCATTAATTTCATATTTTATAATTCTCTGTTTATATACATGTATCAATAAATTTTTGTTTTTAAATTATTCCCTGATATATTCCCAATAAATTTATTTATTTATTTGCAAAATATATACTATATAAATAAAGCTAAATTCACACATAATATAACAGTTCTAGTGTCGTCCGAGAGAAACAATAGTGGTATGCGCCTTGTAAGGTATAGCAACATGGACGAGGCTGATTTTTTAATATAATTCACCTGTATTTTTCATAAATTCCGTAATAAGCTTTATTTATCAGCATTTGTTTTAACTTGCTAACAAATTTATGTTTATTATCTTTTTTAATTTTTATTGATTTCCTGTACAATTTAAATTTTAAATTTATATCTCAAGTTTAATTAATTCCATTTCTTTATATATGGTACCATTGGGTAAACGCCTCCTCCAACTTATTATATCCTGTAACCTTTTTAATTATATCAGGTAAATAATGTATATTTTTATTGCCATAGGATAATCTTATTCCTTTGCTTGGTAAACAGCGTTAGTTGTAGATAATCTATAATGTTTGCCATTCTGAAGCAACTATATATTAATTTCTTCAGAATAGTTATTATCAAGCGTAGAAGAAATATTTTTATTTTCTATTTAACTACTTACAATAATATTCCTAAACAGTTCTAAACCAACTATGAAATATTTTATACCGTATTTACGTATATGTAGTTAACAAAATACAAAATATAACGCTTAGACATTGTATTTGAGTACCTATATAAAAATATATAATTTAATAAAAAGCAAACCAATAAATAAATCCTACTATTATATATATAAAATATAAAAACACGCACTTACCCTTCTGACGAGGAAGAATTATTTACGCACTATAAATAAATACAATTAAACGACCCTACAAAAACTACTCAGATAAATCACATAAATATTTAATTTTAAACAAATAAAAAGAATGAATAGAATTACAGATTTTATATATAATTCAAAAATCTTTGTTTAGGCGTTTCCACAGTCGGCACAGAATATTTATTGTTCTGAGCTACAGACAACCTACCACAAACTGAAATCAGAGAAACTATGACATACATTGTTCTGTGGACTATGTTGACAGCTATATTCCGTAACTGGAAGCAACGTTTGATTTGATGTATTTTAATACATCTATATTATCATCTCATATTATTATACTTAACTGATACACTTGCATTCGACTTGATCAATAAAATAGATTTACATCTCCGACTCTGACAGAAACAAATTTTTGTTTCTGGGCTACACAAAAGTTTGTTTATAATTGAGTGGCATTAGATCTTCATAGGTTGAGAATTTTTTAAATAGATTTTTATTCAGTTTTCGATACAAGTCCCTCTGACAGGGTTGTCATGCTTTTTTTAATGATTTATCTATTGAACTTTTTTAAAAGTGTTTATGACATTCAAAACAGTTAAATTAATTTAATTGTTTCTAGCAGTATATATATGTATATGTACCGCATATTCAAGTATTCATGAGGTTACGACACTGTCATATTAATACTCTTTGTGCACTACCAAGATAATAAATTCTGAATTTAGGTATAAATTAACTTGACTAAACTCCTTTTCTTGCATCTGTGTACTATATTTTTTTATCATTACACAAATGACATACATGAGTAGTGTAGAGTATGAAATTTAAATTGATATAAATATTTCGAGGTGTGTAAGTTGAAATACTAATACCAATAGATCTTACTCAACGACTTTAATTCTGGATAAAAGTTGATCCGTGTAATTTCATCGCATTACATTTTGCAGTGCAGCTCTGCTCCTATTGGTCGTAGCTTCATGTTTATAGCCTAAACCTTCCTCGGTAATTGGGTTATCCTGGGCTACCCAACATTAAAAGAATTTTATTTCTCTGAATATTGAAACAAACAAATTGTATATAGATTAAAAAAAAAACACATGACGAAATCCTTTAATATTTTATTGTCAACCATTATTATTAGACATTGTATGATTATTGTATGACTATAGATTGACAATTATATTATTTATATTATTAAATTATTTATAGTGCTTACAGCAATTAGCACTTTGTGATTTTATTACAATATACACTAATCTGTGCCTTTGCTCATCTGTACTGAATATATTCTATAAACATATATATCGCTGCTTAATATTAAACTGAATTATCTAAAAAATTGCTAATTTTGGATTATCAATTTTAAAATATTTAATTTTAAAGTCGAATTTGCTCACGTAACTCAGTTTAATATTAAACATGTATATTACACTTTCTTAAACTAAACTTGCCTCTTTTGCTGATAAACAATGATTGTACTACAGCTTGATAACTTAAAATAGCGTCATTTAGCCCTAAACTATGTAGAGTGAGGGAGATGATTTTTTATTAATGAATGATAATGTAACGGTACACCCGTCTGCGCTAACGGTATACGCTGGCGAAGCACAAGTGAAGGATAGGATCAAGATGAGGTCAGGTCAGTTAGCCCATCTTGATAATTTTACCAGGAATTTATCATGATGGTTTCCAGGGGGAACCACGTGGAGGTCAACTTGACATGCTATGAAAGGGGTCAACAGACCACATTACTACTTTTTTTTGTATATGATAATGAAATGGTACTAACGGATTACGCTGGCGGGCACCTGTGGAAGATGATAAGATGAGCATGAGGTCAGGGGGAACCGCGTCAGGTATATTGCTAGCAATGGGGTAATTACTAATAATCACCTTTCCCTTCGACCTCATGCTCATCTTCGTTAGTTAGTTTATTATTCTCTACTTGTGCCACAAAAGCATGTTATTTTATTATCATTTAAAAAAATTGTGTATTCCCCATCAAACTAACCTCATTCTATCATCCTCCACTAGAGCCACGTAACTTATTACCATAGTGGCAGCACCATTCCAGAATAATCCATTAAAAAACATATTACAAATAAAGTATTTCTATCAATTGTTGATTACTCATAGTATAAGATCTGGTAAGTGTGGGACTAGATGGCGCTGTCCGAATTTTCTATTACTATTTATTATTAACTTTGTTAACCATTCTTCTTAATGAAAAGTATATGACTGCCTTTACATGAGACGTCAATTCACGCGCGATCTGGAGCGTCCGGGATTTAGCGCGGGAAAGACAGCGCGCGCAATCGTGACAGATTAACTATTTTTTAAGTTCACTTTTCTTCGTTTCGTGCGTTTCCGCGTATTATTTACGTCATCTCTCTTTCTTTTAAAATATTTTTTATTTCACTGATTTTATTTTCCAGAGATACCTTTAAGTTTCATAAATTACAAACTGTGTCCACGATTTCAACTGCGTGAATTTATACCCTATATGCTATTCTGATGTATAATCTATATTACTGTAAAGTTTCATCAAAATCCGTTCAGTAGTTTTTCCGTGAAAGAATAACAAATTTTCACCCATACTCACAAACTTTCGCGTTTATTATAATTATAAGAATAATAACTCTATAATTAAGTTTTTGCTTAGTCAGATATCCGCCATTTTGAAATGATAATTAATTATAATAAAATGGCGCTACAGTACGCGGGAAAGCGCTCAGTGTTTGCGTGCGTGGTCTTTATCGTGCTCTTTGTCTACATTTACATGCACATTCTTTCCTGCGTGAAAGCCGATTCGAGCGTAAAAGAGCGTACGTGTAAAGATAGCATATACAATTTTTATAACTCTACATAGGTTTGTTATATCACCCATACCATTTCAATCGATCGCAATTGGTTTTAAAATAAATCAGTAAATTTTTAATCCTAGCAAGAGAAAAATTACTAGAAACATTATGAACAGAGATCTACTATCCGTTCTAGAGTATAACGCATGAGGTATTCCATATTTCAAGTACATAATTGACAGTGTTGACATGAACTGCAAAATGCATTTAACCCGTTAATCTAACCTTTGTACAAATGGTAAAAAATATTTAAAATAAATTACTATAATAATTCAATTTTTTCACTAATACAAAAAAAAGACGACATAAATTGAGTAGTATAAAATCATCCTAATTATTATTACTCCGATTTAAAAATAATCATTATAATCGGTTCACGATTGGCGAAGACATCGTATAACATAGACCCATACTTCTGGATCCATAAATTTCGTCACATATTATACATTGATTGTTAAATTTCGTGACGTCACATTCAAATGTATAAGCTAATATATTTAAGTGGGGGAAAGGAGACTGTAAGTATTATGGGCTAAACCCCATTACTAGTAATGTACCATATCAGGTTGTTCTCCATGCGGTTCCTTCTGGAAACTGTAGTGATAAATTCTTGGTGAATTTGCCATTAAGGCTAACTGACCTGACCTTGTGTTCATCTTATCATCCTCTACTAATATATATCGGCGTGAACCATTAGCGCACAAGACCACTGTTCCATTATCATCCATTAAAAAAAATATATATCTAAGAATGGATACAAGAAATTTTAATTATTAATAAATTCAAAAAAATATTTATATATATTTATATATATATATATATATATTAATAAATAAAATAATGTAAATTTAAACACCGTTTACTACTCTAAAATTAATAATAATATTAATAAATTAAGAAAACTGATAGACATACTTAATTATATTTTTTTATATATACATATTACCTACACCAGTACAAATAATCATACTCATGAATACAAATGTTTGTACCGTGCGATGAATCGAACCCGCGACCATCATAGGTAAGGTTAAACCGGTAGACCACCGCCGCGCGTAATATGTGACGCCACACAATAGAGAGATATGAGTATCACAAACGTGACCAGACCAGATGTGACAACAACGGGAGATAATAAAAAAGAAATTTATGTGACAAAAATTATGGTCCCTTTACCCAAATATCAATAAAAAAAAAGGGTAATGTCATTCGGTCATCTTTGGTGAAACATATAACCGGAGATGTACTGCCCTTTTTTAATTGCAGTCGCGTTATCGCAGTGACGTAGCGTTGTTTTGCCCCCCTGCCCCCACCTCCTCTATCCCCTTGGTCCACAATCGGAATTTCAACACCCCACCTATTTCTTTATTGATTTATACATTTATTTCATTACTTATTATTGAAGGAGTTATATTTAAATGAATTTCAATATTATTTTATTAATAAGAAAGAAAAAATATTTAAATAAGATTTTTGCTTGTCAGCGCCTTTGGTATCCCCGAGCAGTGGCGGAACTACAGAGTGGGAAGTCGGCAAAATGCCACGGGCCTCCAGTCGGAAGCGACCCCCGGTCAGACCAAAATCACAACCCAATATTTATTATTACACATATGGTAAAAAAGTTTTGTTTTTAATTTATTTAAGTTACCTACTTAATTGCATGTACAAGTAAAAAAATATATTAAAATTTCATTTTGTAAAAAAAGACTAGGTCTCCCTTGTCTATTTTTAGATATTTACATTGTAAGCAACAAACTTCCGTTGAATTTGTCACGGGCCTTGAACGGCGCTGCCCCTGAGGCCCTTTGTACCCCCACTACGCCACTGCGTCAACGTCATTTTTTGTGACTTTGTCACATTCATTTATCGAGTTTGTTAAATACAACAAAATATTGCACATATATGGGATCAGCAAGCGAGGAGGTCACCGACTGCCCGCGCTCCACATTCACTCGCCCAGTACACTCCTCCGCAGCTACTGATCAGCCCCCAGACGTAGGGCGTGAAGAATTCTTCAGGCTTCTCCTCTTCCACGTATCGGAACTTTAGGTCGGGGAATTTCTGTAAAGAAGTATAAGTATTATCATCCATCAGCTTTTCCGACACGTCGGAGAGTTTCTGCAAAGTAGAACACATATAACTACCTAGCGGGATATTTCAGATGTATATAGTGAAAACAAATTTTCACTATATACATCTGAAATATCCCGGTATATTAAAACCACTAGCTGATGCATGGAATTCTTCCGAACAATTCCTCAGAACACGTTCCATAATGGTAGAATATGCACACAGATGGGGTGAAGAAGATTGTATCGTATTGGATCCCATAGTACATGGTTGGCAATGTAACCATGTCAGGTTGACATCCACATGGTTGGCCCTGCCAAGTAATGTGATAAATTGCTGGTGAATTTCTCAGGATCGGTTAACTGACCTGACCTCATGCACATCCTCCACTGGTGAACCGTTTGCGTAGGAGGGAGAACCACAATGGGCTATCAGACCTGACTTCATGTTCATCTTATCACCCACGACTGGTGCCCCATGCCAGCGTAAACCGTTAGGCGGGAGCACCATTCAATTATCAACCATTAAAATGCAAAGAGATGCTTTTAAAAAGTTACCTTTAGCCTATCACTGGACCACTGCTCTGCACCCTTCTTGATGCAGGCCAGCACCTCCGTGACACCTAGGTCTCCGCCGGCACCTTCTTGCACACGCTGCAGGCGCGTAGAGAAATAACCTATTACCTGAAAATATTTTACCGATACAAACAATCATACTCATGAATACAAATGTTTGTCCGTGCGAGGAATCGAACCCGCGACCATCGGCTGTAAAGCGGTGTGCTAGACCGCATGACCACCGAGGTCGTCAGAATAATTTCCATTCATTCATAATTTAATAGCAACGCTCTTGTTGGTGGAGCTCTTGCCACTTGGCAACTACAACAACAGCTTGTGCTCAAGAAGATTGTAATAGAGCATTGCTCTACTACAATCTTCCATCATGCTCTTTAAATGGTTATATGACACGACTCCCATTTTGTCTTTCATTTGCTTGTGCTCATATAGCTGTGCGTTCGTCTTCATCGTACTGTATCAGATGTCCTAACATTTATCTTCGTCTATTTTCTATCGTATTCAATATCTGCCTTTTTTCTTTTACCCTGTGTAGTACTTCTTCGTTTCGTACATACTAAAACTTACATAAAAACTCACCATCTCTATATTCTGCGTTATGTGGTGACTGTGGTGCATTTGGAACAGCTGTTTCTTATGTAGCAGTGCGTACACCATGTTCAAGTTATTCACCAGCTGGTGTGTGAGACAGGAATTGATGATCTCGAGAAGCATGCGTAGTACTTCGTCCAACACGCTTAAGTGCTCCATCTAGGTGATAAGGGTTTTTCAAGAAGGTTTAAGGTTTCTTAAAAGTCGGCGAGAAGCACGTGACAACCCTGGTGTTTCAGGCGTCCATAGGTATCAGGCCATTTACTATCAGAAGGACTGTTTGCTTGTTTGCCACCAACGTAGCATAAATGTGCAACAGGGATGATAGATATTATTTAATAGCGTGAGTATTTATATAATTGTGGGTTTAAAAAACAATTTAAAAATCAATAATATGACAAAAAACACATTTTTTAATCAAGGTGCCAATTTTTATTTTTATTTTTTTGGCGGGCCGCATAAATATGTTTAACGGGCCGCGTGTTTCTCATCCCTGAATTAGATAATACTTACAATTTCCTCTGTCTTCTCTTCTGCATGATGTGGTAAATCTAGTGTATTAATGTCACCGCCTGTAGAAAAAAAAAAGATTCTAGATTCATCACACAAAGACAATGTGTACGAAAACAAAGTCTATTATTTATTACAGCAAAGTCTATTATTTATTTGCTAGCAACAATACAAAGGTAGACTTTTTTAAGGTACAAAGTTATCTGACTGACTAGTCATCCGCAGCCCCCTGGTGGGATGAGAGAGAGAGAGAGAGAGAGAGAGAGAGAGAGAGAGAGAGAGAGAGAGAGAGAAAGAGTGAGATGAGAGATAGAGAAAGAGTGAGATGAGAGATAGAGAGAGAGAGAGATGAGAGGGGGAAGGGCCTCGGGGGAAGTCCCATCGTCAACAACCCCTTCGTGGCTGGATTACAAGCCTCTTAGGGCGAGTTTATGTAACTCACCCTAAGAGGCTTGTAAACTCACTTTATCGTAACTTTCGTTACGAATAAAGAAATACAAATTTTATCTATTTATCTATATAACTTAAACTATGCTAGTAACTACGAGATAAAGATATTAGATGTTAGATATAGATTAGTAGAGATATAGATATTAATTGTATTGTATTGTATAATTTATTTGTTTTCTATAGTAACTAGGTCAGTGTTTCCTGTCCACGCCCCACAGGGGGACGATTTCATTATTAAGGGGGGCAATTCGAAAATGTACCCTTTATTAAAATTAAATGGAATGTGAATTTCAATCTTTGATTATGTGATTTGAAAGATACTGTTTCATTAACAATTTCCTAGTGATTTCTTCCTAAGACCTATTATTTAAGTTTCTACCTACCTTCTATTTCAGTGCAGAGTCTCGCTCTTCGCTTCGTTAGGGTTTCAAATAATGATATTAAACGCTGAGCAACGTACGGATGAAGATTTCTGAATTCACCTGCAAATAGTAACGTGTTATATTATATATTTAATGTTACACATATATAATATCTAAAATAATATCTTAGTGCTTTGCCGGCCTTTTAAAAAGGACTCACAAACTTTCTTCATAAATGTGATATTAGTACTTAACTAATATCACATTTATAAAGAAAGTTTGTGAGTATATGCTGATTGTTACTTTCACGCAAAAACTACGTACAGATCTTGATGAAACTTTACAATAATAGAGCTTAATCATTAGAATAACACATAGGCTATAATTTAAAAAGATATTATGTAAATTGGGAGAAATCTTTATACAAAATAAAATGAAGAAGTTTCCGCTGTCCATTCGCTACGCAATGTATTTTAATGTAGATTTTAGGAATAGATAGAGTGATTCAAGAGGAAGGTTTACATGTACACCCGTGCGATGCAGGGGTAGGTAGCTAGTATAATATATCACTAACAGCTCATGTTGGCGATGGCCGCAAGACAGTTGGTGTGCAGATACTTGTCCCTCACTCGCGCCATGTTGTACTGCAGTGCGCGGACTATTACCAGCACTATAAGACCCCCTAGAGATATCTCTGATATCGACCGCTCTGTGTACCAAGCTAGGTTCTTTAGCATCTGTAAAACACAGTAATATCATTAAATAATATGGACAATTCACACAACGCCATCTTCCTTCCATCATTCGTCCCAAGCTAAGATGAGCTTGTGTTATTACTACAACTGATACTAATATTTGTGGCGTGCAAGCAATCGAACCCGCGACCATCGGGGGAAAGAGGATTTTGTTAGTGATGTGGACTGATGATCTTATTGCTAGCAATGTGCCATGTCAGGTTGACCTCCACGCGGTTCCGCCTGGAAACCATCGTGGTAAATTCCCAGTTGTCAAGCTGGACTAACTGACCTGACCTCATGCTTATCTTATCATCCTCCATTGGTGCCCTGCCAGCGTAAGCCGTCAGCGCTGGCGGCAGAACCATACCATTATCATCAATTAAAAAAAAATAGTTAAATAGGGTTTAACACGAATAATATTATGGCAATTAAAGGTTCAGCTTTCTCGACATTTCGACTAGGGTGAGACTATATTAGTAAAATTAAAAATAAGTAGTTTAGTAACGTAATATGGGTTGCGAAAACATATATAAAAAAAATTGTATGGTTTATAAAAAAATATATAACTTACAATTTGATGTACACTCTTGATGAGTGCATCGTCTTCTGTCAGGATGAGTAGTACGATCAGGGACATGTATATATGGTGAGAGTTGCTATCCGGCGTGTTGTACAATACTTGTAGAATTGGCACTATCTGTAAATATAACAATATTTGATGTCTTTTTCTTATTCTATTTGTTTGTATAATTAACAAAGGCACGGATCGCTGTCAGCGGTAAAATCTATACATATAAATAAAATTGGTGTGTGTTTGTAATATTGAAATAACCGTTTTATACTAAATGCATATGAATATAAATACGGTACACACACCAAAATAACATTTTTTACAATTTTTGTGTCGGTCTATCGGTTTGTTCCGGCTAATCTTTGAAATGATTGGACCGATTATGACGGGATTTTTTTGGCAGATAGCTGATGTACTAAGGAGTAACTTAGGCTACTTTTATTTTAGAAAGTTAAATTCCACATGGACGAAGGCGTCGGAACAGCTAGTCTGTAAATATAACACAATACCTGATGTTTTTTTCTTATTTTATTTGTTTGTAAGAATAACAAACGGACGCTGTCTGTGGAAACAGTGGTAAAATTATATATATGAATTGGATGGAGAAACGATGGGAGATCAAAATAAGAAAATAATAAAAATAAGTCTTTATAACATTATACTCACCAAGTTTTCAATATGTGGATCGCTGGCTACATGCCTCTTGTACCCGTTACACGACTGCAGCATCAGGTAGAGTAGTAAAGTGGAATGCTCGCAGCCGGCCGTCGCACACAGTGCCTTGTGGAGCTACGGAAGTATCGTACACTTTGAGATAACAATAAAAAAAACGAGCTGTACAATGTGTCTTATTTTATTCTATACCGTTTTAAATTTGTCGCGGTCAATAATTATATGTACAGCGTGGTTACATGTTTTTAATGATTAGATCCCGTGATTTAATAAAAATCAAGTTACACTTTGTACAAAGTCGTTTGCGTTATCTTATTTTTATACTGGTTTAAATTTGACGCCATCAATATTTTTACACACTTACAATTACACTATTTATAGGTATAATTAGGAAAAATCACGGGATCTTACTACGTTTTCTTTAATTTTATTAAGTTCCCGATATTTCGGCAGTGTTTCAACCGCCATGATCACGGGTAGACTGAAGAGCAGCGGGTAGATGGTAAATAAAATATTTTATTGGTTTATATTTCTCTACCTTCACACGCTTTCTTTGCTACTATTGAAACTCGTTCGATACTCATCTCGGCAAACTATACTCAGATTATCTTCATCTCAATACGCTTTCTGATCGCGATTTTTCTTTAATTAAACCAATCACTGGAGAAATATTAGAGAGCCTATAACCATCTTCCCGATTGATTTTTTATATTAATATATACCGATGCCTCCACTTATCATTCTTAAGACATTTGCTTGGCTGTTGGAACATGAGGTAGACGTACTCCAGTAGGTTTTCTTAACTTTGTACAAAGTTTAGTAAAATTACATATTGTTCTAAAACAGTGATTCCCAAAGTGGTCTATATCGACCCCCAGGAGTCTATGACAAACTGCAAGGGGTCTACGACAGCGGTCATCATGTTGTTTTTAATTTATGTTTTTAACACTAAACTTTATTACAGTTAGAAATTTACAAAAAATCAATACCAGGTAAGAAAGGGGGGTCCACCCAAAACCGAAAAATATGGCAAGGGGTCTACGACACAAAAAAGTTTGGAAACCTCTGGTCTAAATGGCATTGCTCTGAAATTCTGAATGAATTCACTAAGAGCGCTTTATTTATTAAAAGCTAGAACTAATTATAAAATATATATATTAGTTACACTATTGTACTAGGCTAAGACATGTGAAAATAGCTTGCAGAAATATTAGTATACAACAAAATAAATTCACTTACAGCGGTCATATCGATTCGCGGCGGTGTTACTTGTGTTACACTTGTGTTGGAATCCCTTTGTGGAGTCGTTGCTACGGGTTCTGTAATAAAAAAAATACCAATTTGACACGCGGAAGGTCGCGGGTTCTATTCCTCGCACAGTACAAACATTTTCAAATTCAAATTAAAAAATCATTTATTCATGTAGGACATTTTAGCCGCTTATGAACGTCAAGTTTTCACATTATAATTTTTTTCCCTACCGTCCAGTTCAGTATATAGATCCAATTGAGAAGAACTGACAAGAAACTCAATTAAATTACTTTTTTTTTAAAAGCCAATATTTACAATGCATAGGTATTTATATAGGTGTCTATGTCTAACATTAAATGAAAATCCCGTACATGAACAACTATTGCCATGCACGCTCGTCATTCAAGTAATTGTTTAGTGAGTAATAGGCTTTGCTCAGTAATTATATTTTAACAGATGTTTTGAATTTATTCAAGGGTAATTCAAATTTTTTTTTTATTCGTTCGGGTGTTTTATATGTATATACATATGGTAGACGACAAGACGCCTATATTCATGAACGACAACGCGGCCCCCCATTGTTTGCTATATCAGAAGAGTTAGATAGGTAATTCCAAACCCTATAATTCCACTACCATATGTGACCCTTCAACCGAAAGAGCTTACTAAGCAAACTGCTTGATGTTGAACTATATAACTCCGTATTTAGTCGTAATATTACATCACACGAACTTCATTTATTCAGGCCTCCTCCGTTCTTGGCCCAGTTGGTCACATTTGTGAGACCCCACCCCCTTCCTAAAATGACATGACACATTTTGCAATACACTAGTAAATATAGATGAACTCACTTTTATCGTATGTTGTTAGTATAAATTTCGTGTATTAAACATGATTGCATTTTGAAAAAACGTCACAAAATTTAGGACTCTGTTTAGGTTGTGCACCTTGTCACACTTTGTCGAACTCCTCCCAACCCTTGTCACACTTTGTCGAACTCCCCCCAGCCCTTGTCAAACTTTGTCGAACCCCACCCATTCTTTGTGACACTTTGTCGACCTTCTCAATATGTTACATAATTTATAGATTGCTCTTTTCCATCACATCAATTGCAAGTCTTATTGATAATC
The DNA here is from genome assembly GCF_030625045.1 of Achroia grisella. NCBI lineage: Eukaryota > Metazoa > Arthropoda > Insecta > Lepidoptera > Pyralidae > Achroia > Achroia grisella. The sequence goes on along the minus strand of NW_026713039.1, from coordinate 2,606,962 downwards.
TAGGTACAAAAAAATAATACATTACCTGCAGTATCTTCACAGCACAACAACGCGTTCCTGTACAAATTATCTTCATTCATACAGTGATAGGTGAGCGCGAGCAGCAGTAAACACGATTGATTCGCTACAGGGTGCTCCCGTTTCAAACGGATCAGCAATTCATGTCTATCTACAGGAGGATGCGTGAAGATGGTCTGTGTGGAAGACGTGAAACGCAGCATACTGAGTAATCCCGCTGAAAATTTAGAAAAAAAATATAGTGGATTATAATAATCATAAACCTTTACGGCTGTCATCTTGGATGGGGTAGTCAAAAGCATTAGGAAATTTAATTTATTATATATATATGAAAATTAACCTTTTAGCTTTTGTTTTATATCGAATAAACTAAACCGCTAGACCACTGAGGCCGTAAATAACTAATATTATTAGTTACAAATAAATTAACACGACCTGGAATCAAATCCCATACTCAAAAACTGGCCAGATCTAGATCAAATTTATATATGAGCAAACAGAAGAGAAACACCAGCTTTTAAATAAGAAAAGGCTAAATATTATTTCTTTCGGACTATTCTAATGCTGTACCTGCAACTGGCCTTTACAGCTTCACAAAACGATAATATTAAAGTCGCTTACACGCAATATTTATAAGTAAGCTGCCACCCGCTGCTGTGGTTCCGAACATGCTCGGCGGCGCTGGGAGCATACTCGACAGATTTATTAACAGTGTCTTCACCAACAAGGGTGCGTGCATACCGTATCTACCTTGGAAGAGGGTCCTGAAAAGATAAAACCAATATGTCTTCGCTAACACATCGGAATTTCAAATGAAACCCAAATTTACTTTTAATATTGAATTTTAATACTTATTTTTAACAATTTTGAAGACCGAATAATTTTTGTAGACAATAATATCAACATGAAAGGACTGACTGGTCATCCGCACCCCCCTAGGGAAGTGAAGGTTTTAATTAATTAATAAATTAATTCATATATAAAAGGTAAACAAATATTTTATCATTTAAAATAGGGGTGAGCAACCTTTTTCATAGACGGACCAATTTAAATTATCATTTTTTATAAGAAATTAAGTAATTGGGACAATATATATAGTTTACCTTAATTTAGGAATTAATGCCATGTTTGGTGATTTTTACATTATTCTAAGGTGACTTTTTACAAAGTCTGTCTCGGTGAAAAAAACTTCTAAATATTTTTTTCTATAGAACGTAATGACCTTTACCTGAATATAAGCGACGTCTCAACAAGTCTTGTCTGTCCGTGTACGCCGGCGAACATATATACAGACATTAGCACTAGTAGCGTGTTGATACACTCCAGGTGTAAGTAATATGTGTTGTCTCTGTAACAATCATATTAAATATACATTTGTACATATAGACTACTAACAAAAGTTTGAAAATCGACTTTGTGATCAATACGTTAGATTCCATATTTTTAAGCAATCGTGAATGAGCTGTACCTGTATATTGTTATTATTTAATATTCATTTATACATATAGAATTTTTGAAAAGCGACTTTAAGATCAATACATCAGATTTCATTTTGCCATTTTTTTAAGTTTTGTAAATGAGCCGTAATTTCTTTTTTAAATTCATTGTACGTGTACATTAAATGAAATAATAATAATACCCCTGGACAATTCACACAGCGCCATCTAGTCCCAAGAAAAATATTTTCTGATATGCGTACTAGCCATAAAAACATTTATTTTTATGAGTTGATAGAACTACTTAAATACATTTTTTCTGTATACACATACAAATTAGACAATGATAACACCCATAGGCTGGGAGGAAAGGGTTTGTTAGTAATACGGATTGATAACCCCATTGCTAGCAATGTACCATGTCAGGTCGACCTCCACGCGGTTCCCCCTGGAAACCATCGTGTTAAATCCCTGGTCAATTTGTCACGATTGGCTAACTGACCTGACCTCATGCTCATCTTATCATCCTCCACTGGTGCCCCGCCCAGTCTATGTATGTATGTATATATATATACATATAAACCGTTAGCGCAGGCGGGTGCACCATTCCATTATCATCCACAAAAAAAAACACCCATAGGCTACGGTAACCATTCACTATCAGGTAGGCCGTATGCTTGTTGGTCACTTCGTAGTATAAAAAAATACTCACGTGACTGGTATATCTATTATCAGTCCTATTAGTGCGTCAATCAACACCTCGACCCGACTGTCGGAACCCAGTATTTTTGGCAGTTCTGTGTTTTGTTCCTGTGATGGTTGCTCCGTCTCTTGACTGTTGGGAGTCTGCAACAAATAATAAATAAAATCTATACTAATATTAGCTGAGAGTTTGTTTAATTGCTTGAACGGGGTAATCTCAGGAATTACTAGTTCGAATTGAAAAATTATTTTTGTGTTGGATAGTCCATTTGTCGAGGAAGGCTTTAGGCTGTATAATATTACGCTACGACCAATAGAAGCGAAGCATCAGTGAAAAATGTTGCAAAAACGGGAAAAAAAATATTTTGGGAGTATAACTAAACTCTATTAGTCAGTTGTTTTTTATTTATATTTATAGCACAAACTAGCTTGCGGTTCAGCGATGATAAGTCATTACCGCCGCCTATGAGCACCCGCCACACCAGGGTAGTTGCAAGTGCGTTGCCAATCTGTCGACGGCGTCGCTGATCTAGTGGTTTAGCCGCCTTACTTCCGTTAGTCGCGGGTTCGATTCCTCGCACGGCACAAACATTTGTATTCATGATTATGATTGTTTGTATCGCTCTGGATGTTTTCTACATATAATATGCATGTATTTACGGAAAAAAATCTATGTATTTGTATCAGTTATCCAGTACCCATAATACAAGCTTTTGCTAGACTTGGGACTAGATGGCACTGTGTGAATTGTCCTGAGATTATTATTATTAACTGTAAATAAATCAAACATATAGATATGTATGTATGTCTATATATTTATATATTTGTGTATGTCTATTATGTCTATTCATTCTTATAGTTTGGCCTATTATCTATACATATAAATAAAATTGGAGTGTCTGTTTGTAATATTGAAATAACCGTTTTTTATTACATGCATATGAATATAAATACGGTACATACACCAAAATAACATATTTTAGATTTTTTTCTATCTGTTTGTTTGTTATGGCTAATCTCTGAAATGGATGGACCTATTTTGACGGGACTTTTTTTGGCAGGTAGCTGATGTAATGAGTAACTTAGGCTACTTTTATTTTAGAAAAATAAATCTAAATTCCACACAGACGAAGGCGCATGTATAACTAGTAAAGAATAAAGATATACGTACAGTTACTTCCGTGTCTCTCTCCACTGGTCCATTACCAACTCTCCTCTCGGCCTGTGTATCGAGATGTCGACACAGTTCATACTCAGGTACCATTTCAACTAAATACTTACTCACAGCCCGTATTACAAATAAGGCGTTGTATGTTTGCCATGCCAACATTACACTGTAACAAAAAAAAAAATGTAACACTTAATAATATTATTTGTTTTTATATTATAATTTTATACATAACTAGGTACTCCTTAGAACTACTCCTAGGAAAGGTTGTATGGCAGTATCTAAGATAGTATTACAAAATTACAAAATTAAGAAAGTATATATCCTATGAGAATCGAACCCAAGATCTTCACAAATGAGGTGAAAATGTGAAGTGTGAAAGTACTTATAATGAGAAGAGTAAAAATAAGAATGAGAATACACACTTATCACTGTTTGGTGACGCCAGCAGCTCTGTGGCTCTAGTTATGAAGACTTGCACCAATGAACCAAGATTGCCAGTCTGAGTGTTGTTCTGTAAAAATTTCTGCAGGAGTGTCTCTGCGCTTGAATCAAACATCAACTGCTCATCTCTGAAAACAAAAGCTAAATATATAATATATATATGTCATATGTATATCCTGATTAGTTTAACTAGTCGAATCTGATAAATTTTATATATCTATCTATACATATAAATAAAATTGGAGTGTCTGTTTGTAATATTGAAATAACCGTTTTTTACTACATGCATATGAATATAAATACGGTATATACACCAAAATAACACTTTTTACATTCTTTGTCTGTCTGTCTGTTTGTTCCGCCTATCTCTGAAATGGCTTGAACAGATTTTGACGGGACTTTTATTGGCAGGTAACTGATGTAACAAGGAGTAACTTAAGCTACTTTTATTTTAGAAAAATAAAGTTAAAATCGAAATGCGGACGAAGTCGCGGGTACAGCTAGTATAATATATAAAATATAATGAAATTATAACTAATACATATACTTAATATATAAAATTCTCTTGCCACAGTGTTATATAGCAAACATATTATATATATATATATGTATATATATATATATACACATAACAAACCTTCTCTTAAACAGCTTGATGTATTCAGGTGGATATAAGAAGAATTTTGTATATAAATTCTATAGGTCTGAAGTGCTAAGGATGGTCAATTCATATTTGTTTTCTATTTATTGGCCAAGATTTGTTTTTATACAAATTTTTTCATGATATCACCCTAAAAAAATCCTACAACCCTAAATTTTCACCACTCAGTTCCTATTTTATAATAGTGATATAAGTACTTTAATTTATATGGCAAAGTTAATAACAAACAGGCAACATTATCCTCCTGTGTATGTAAAAAAATTACTTTTCAATAGTTAAAATATACCTTCCTTGCCTTGTGTACCTTCTTCTTTATTTAATTTATTGTTATATATTATTTTCTTTTTATGTATCTACTTTTAATATTGGTGCAATAAATAATTAAGTATAAATAAATAAATAAACAAAAGAAACAAAAAGAAAAAGAGGTAGACCACAGAGACGCTGGGAGGATGAAATCAAGCTGACAGCAGGCCCCTACTGGAGAAGAGGAGCCCAAAATAGAGTACACTGGAAGGAATTAGAGGAGGCCTTTGCCATAAGGCACTCTGTACTGCGGGATATAATATAGAAAATGAAATTAATAATTAAACTTAAAAAAATTAAACTACTTAACAAATAATAATAGTAAAAAATATATACAATAATAATAAATTTATAGTATTATATAATAATATTTATGAATAGGCGAGTAGAAAAAAAAATGTATAATAGTACAGAAATAAAGGCTTCTTTATATCTTACACAGTGGCAGGTGGATTAATATTGAATGCCAATAACTGGTTCCAAAACGGATCATTTGCGCATATCACTTCCTGGGAGCAGAACCTCACGAGCAGCTCATTTGATGATATCTCTGAGTATCTGCTTATTGCAACACCCATTATTGTTCTGAAAAATATTTATTATATTAAAATAGGAATAAACCCATAGCAGGCCATATGAACAAGAGTGAGTAAGAATAGAGGGAGATGGAAAATGTGGCTTCTTGAACATTCTCCATCTTCCTCTACTTTACTCACTCTTGCCAATTATTGGCATACATTTATCATCAGATGTACTGTATGTGTGTTTGCCTCTAAGCAGAATAAAACCATGGTATATAATTAGTTTATAATGACAAATGGAATACTAGACAGTCCAAATATAGGCTTTATATTATTATTATAAGAAAATTTGCTAATTCTCTGATCCTAGATGATGTACAAGAAAAAATAATTGAATAAAAATAATCTTTATTCAAACATATAAATGTAACCACTTCAGAATAGTCTCATATTTTTAATCTACCACTCATTCCGAATGGAGAATCATTACAAGAAGAATAAGCAAGAAATTGGCTTCTTGATCTTTTAAACAAATGTTTAAAAATATATATATGTCAGATGAAAAGTAATTCATAGTTGAGCTGGTACAAAGGTCAATAAATTATTCTGATAAATATGGCAAGGGTCAGGGCCATTTGTTATCACAAAGTCTATCTCAACATGTTATAAATAATTTTCATCCAGGTGCTTCACTACCATAATATTTTAAATAAGATGGCTAATACTGTAATATCCTGTAATTGTGTATGACAGAAAGAATGGCAAGACAGTATATTACATCCCATAGTAAAGGCATATAGTTCTGTTATGATAGACTATAAATTAGATAATATTTAAAAGGTGCTAAAAGTAAAGAACTTTTAAACAAACATTAGGACTTAAAAAACCAAGTAATAGCAGGAAGAAGATTATACAATGAATATAATTATCTGTAGCTACATCTGACTCACTTATTTTTGCCATTATTAGATTGTTTTTTAAAGATTTTCATAGTAGTTTTGAAACTATAAGTGTAAAGCTTACTTGGTAGTATAAATAAATTACCTTTGCTTCATTTTTGTTACTTAATTTTTTACAACAAAATAAAATATGGTGAGGATTCCATCATTTACATTTTCTCGTAACTTTATCAGATATCTTATGAAAATGCTATTTGTATGGGAAAATAAGTAGTATTAGAAAAAAGTTCTTAATTCTTTTTCTTAATTTTTGTTTTAGTGTAATAACTAAACGCCCATAACTTCAAAACGTAATAAATAATTAATTTACTGCATTACCACGCAAAATTTGGAACTGGCATTGTTATTTTTGGAAACTTATTTATTTTTCATAACAATTACAAGTAAAATAGCTTTCGTTATACAAAGCATAACAGAAAAACAAACTATATAAGAGTTTAGTACATAAACAGTGTTTAAAATGTACACTACGTAGTAAATATTTATTGAAATTAATTCACCTTTAATTGTAGTCACGACTAACACGGGAAAACCATAAATATATAGAGTTATTGAATATTACTTTCACTAAATAGTAATAATAAAATATTATGTACTATTTGTAACAATTCTAGCCGACTCAGCCACGAAACCATTGCTTGCATAGATTGAATCTGTCAGTACTTGACATTGCGAATGACAGCTGTTACGCGCAGTCAGTTTAGTTTGGTAGAGGTTAAGCTGATATTATTATCTGTGCAAAATTTTGCTGATCTCTTTCAAAAATATTTGCATTGTTAATACCGATTTTTGATATTATTATAATTTATGTCTCATACGTACTTGTACGATGTTGTATAGTTTGTGAAGTTTAAAAACCGCAACTATGACGCAGGATTCATATCAGGTAGAAGTTCTGCACTATTTAAATCCGCATTTAATATGGGTTGAAGTGATTGACCCGCCAAATGTAAATCCAGGCGAGTTTGTATTCGAACAAATTGGTTTATACGGGACTCTACCTCAAGAAGTTACTATATCCGATGATACATTGAGCTTGGAAACGAAAAGATGCGAAACCTGGGCGCCAGCGACAGTACTGTCTATGAAGAATATCTTCCTCGAATCAACGGAAGTTTGGTTTAGTCCTGTTCATATAGAGAGAAGGTAAGTTGTTTATTTATTCAATCAGTTTATTTTTTTAATCATGATTATAGAATGCTTGTACCCTCTGTTCTAACAGAACATCAGTGTGTGGAAAAGGGAATTGTTAGTAATGAGAGTTGATAACCCCATTGCTAGCAATGTACCAAGTCAGGTTGACCTCCACGCGGCTCCCCCTGGAAGACATCATGATAAATTCCTGGTGAATTTTTCAGGATGTGTTAACTGACTTGACCAACATGCTCATCCTATCCCTATATCCCTATAGCCCTATATCCCTATCCATATCCCTCCACTGATGCCCGTCCAGAGTAAACTGTAAGCACAGGCAGGTGCATTATTCCATTATAAAAAAAAATATATATCAATAGGTAGGTTAAATATAATAGGATATGGTTCCACTGGAAAATTCTGGCTGAATTCCTGTGTAATTAGCTATTATTCCACCTTCACTTGTGAAGGACAGAAAGATGAATCAAATCAACCTTACCAGCTTATACAATTAGTGTCTGGTAATTCAATTTTATCATCAACAAAACATTTCAGGTTGCAAGTGGTAATAATAGTAAATTTTATATTTACATATTTTACTTACTTGTTTGCAATCATTGTACTATGGAATAACATTATTTTACACAAATCTTGTATATAGACAGAGTTACCAGAGTTACCAAACTTAAAATTATATTATTTAATGGGTACATTAATTTTCAGAATATAAAGTTTCTTAACAAACACTTATTATTTATATTTCCAGAAATTCCATATTTGACCACAATATCCACAAATATGGTGAGATTATATTAAAAATGCCAAATGGAAAAAGTAAATCACTATCAGAATTACTCGTAAAATCTGGCTTCACCCTAAATGATCCTTGTCTTTTCCTCCATGAGCTGAGTTTAGGCAAGTTGAACACAAAACTAAATAATTTTCAAAGGGACGAGGTAATCAAACAACTAACACAACCCAACAATGTAACAAGTAAGGAACGAGAAAAATCTGTAAAAAAACAAACAAATATTTATCAAATTGCCAAAAATTTGGAGTCCTCATTAACTGTTCAGAATTTGGAGAGACATAATAAACATTTAGATATACAGGATATGCTTCAAAAGAAGATAAAGGATTTGGATAAATATAAAGATGTAGATGAGGAATCAGTTGGTAGAGGCACATGTCACAAAGAGTCAGAACCAAAACGAAAATCTATGCTGCTAAGGAAAAAATTAGAGTTGTCAGCACAGTCGCAAAGACAGACACATAAAGATGATCCTCTCTCTATGTTATTAGCTACTAAGAAATTTATAGAAGCAAATGCTACAGTTAAAGAGTATGACAGTTCTGGAAGTAGTGTAAGATTGCCACAAACCACTATTCAAAATACACAACACGTGGAAGATGATACAGTCAAACATAAACATTCCCCTGTAAAGTTCAATGGAAAGGAATGTGAATCAAAATTAACTAATATGAGAAATAGATTAAGAAATGGTAAGAGAACATTATTTTAAGTATAACTTATAATAAACTAGCTGACCTGCACAACCTCGATTACATCACATTGCTTCCGTTTTTGTTATATATTTCTTTGCAGCATTGCTTCTTATGTTCATAGCAGGATCTTACATATAATCTTTATAAAATGGACTACTAGTAGTAGTCCAGAGGTTACCCCATAATATATATCTCACAAACTTACAAACTTTACCTCTTTATAATTCTTCTTCTTCTAAAATTTATTTTTATGATACATAACTATATATACTGTAAAACGGTTTTAATAAAATGGTGCCTGCCAACTCGCGTTTCTATATATTCAGAGATTGTATTTAATTTCATTTTTTTATTTTTCAGCAAAGAAAAATAGTAAAAACCATATTCTTGAATATAATGTAAACACAGAACAGCGCATAGCATATGGACCACCAGGTATTGATCTGAAAAAGTTGCCATTAAAAATTGTACCCAAAATAACAGAGGATGAAGTGATATCAGTTGAAGTACTTGACAAGTTTGAAGAGATTAATGAAGAGAAAGAAGAGAACCATGAAATGTATCAAGATTTGGATTCTGTAGCTAGTATACAAATAACTAATAAAGATAAATTAAAGCTAATGAATAAAGAAAACATAGAACAGCTTACAGTAAACATTACCTCAGCCAAATCTATCGTAGATGAGGTTCATAATGATTCTAGTTCAAAGGAATCAAAATCAGAAAAATTTACCAGTGAACCTCGTAAATCACTTCATTCTAAAGCACTTTTAAAGAAATTAAGATTACATAAAGAAAGCATGTTAAACGATTCCTTATCATTGTCATCAGATGTTGGTAAGGATTCATCGTCTAGTGTATGTGAAGGAAATGTAACAAATAATAACAGTATGGTTAGTCAAGATATGGAGGATGAGAACATTGATGATTTAGTACAAAAACTGTCGTTAGAATATGGTAATGTCAAAACAATTAGATCTGAAAATGAACCCACTGCAACAAATGTCACAGAGCAAGAAAGTGTGATTTTAAAAAATAATGTCAATCCTTTTAAAAATGTGGATCCAAACATTCCTGTATTATCGGTATTTGTTGAAAAACTAGTAATGCCTGTGCTTATGGTTCATAGTAAGTCGGATAAGCGAATTCAACCTTGTCTTTATTTAAGAGATGTAAATTTTAATACACATATTCATGTAGTTCTTAAAAAAATGTCTATTGAAAAGCCTATGATGTTGCAGACTGTGTCTTGGTTTTCTATTTTGCGTGGTTACAGTTTATTCATGATAAGTCCATTAGGCAGTGGTAAGACTATGGGCTATATACCAGCTATTTGTCGTTTAGTGTCGGATTCTAGTTCGGTAGCAAGCACAACAGACAGTGTAGGCCCATCATGCATTATAGTTTGTGCGACAGCAAAATCTGTTTCCGAAGTAGAGAAACTGTGTAGAATGTTTTTGGGTATACAAGAAAAAGTACTAACCTGCTATGCTGGCATGGATGAACTGCATATAACGTCTTCTCTTCTGAATGGTTGTGACTTGTTGATATGTACACCGTCAGCGTTAGTTAGATTACTTCAAATGACAGATTTCGGTTTAGATCTTCGCCGACTTTCCACTTTCGTTCTCGAAGATTCAGAACGTCTTGCTGAAGTTTACATCAATGAGATTAAACTATTCCTCTATAGTATTAAAGAGATGCTTAAAAGTAGAGCGAACAAAGAGTTGAAAGTCCAGTTTGTTGTAGCGTCTCGGATTTGGTGCGGTTTTATGGAATCTCTTGCGAAAAAAGCTCCTCATTCCGTTATATGTATCGGAGCGTTTCAAGAGTGTGTCTTGTATTCAAAAGCTAATACATCAGTGGATTTTGTAAAAAAAGAGAACAAAATAAAAATCGTATTGGACTTCCTAGAACAAATTAAAGGGCCTAAAAAGACCGTGATAGTCTGCCGATCGAATGAAGAGGTTGAACTATTGGAAAAACAATTGAAGAAAAGTGGTAAAATTGTATTTGGATGTGATAACACTATGACGGTTCATAATTTGTATAATTTAAGTAAACAATGGAATGAATATGAAGAGCCTTTATTAGGGCCAATACTGATTTGTTGTGATGGGAACTTGACGCATCTAAATGTGTCAGACGCACATTACTTGATTCATTATTCTTTACCAGAATTGTTCTCCATGTTCTGCAAAAGATTTTCGGTTTTAAACGACAATTATCCATCGATATTTAAAGTGGAGAATAAGGATGTGAAAATTAAAATATTTTTGGATGATAGTAACGTGGAGCAACTACCAAAAATACTAAATTTCATTAAAAGATGCACTAATGATATCCCACAATTTTTGGATGATATTTGCTCGAAAGTTATAATGGAAAAGAACATCAGTAAAGCGAAGAAACTAGTCCCACTATGTGATAGTCTACTGGCTTTAGGCAAGTGTCCCGATTTTTGGAATTGTTTGGAACGACACGAGATTTTCAAAGAGTACGACGAGCCTAAGGATTGGATGCCAAAAACGGGTATAATAACCTTTAAAATTTTACACGTGCAAACAACAGTATTATACTCTGCAAGATTGCTATCAAATGTTACAAAAAGTAACACCACAAAGTACCCACAGACATACAGCACTCTCTCGTTGAAAATGGGGATGTACTATAGTAAAGAATCGAATAGACAATTACATGGCGTACCAAAAGTAGGAGATATATGCGCTGTTTCGATGAAAATTAATTTCTTTGCTAGATGTCAAGTTATGAAAATTTTAAGTCATTACAAGAATGGTAATGCTAATTATGTCCTCATTAAGTTAATAGATGAAGAGAAACTAGAGAGAAGTCGAGATATTTATTTATACTATTTACCAGATGAATTTAACAAGATTGAAACTCATGTAGTCCAAGTGAGATTAGCTAATGTAAAACCCATGGACAAAGATGTTACTTTTTCAGAACTTTCGAAACATCAACTGAAAATAATTACCGACAAGCAAGAGCATTACATGAGAGGGCTGGTGACGTTAACGATTGGAAATTGTATTTTTGTCGACACTTTAGAAGCATGCCAAGATTTAACTTCATTGAATGAAACGGTTGTAACTGATAACTTTAAAAAGATTCTTTTAGAAGCACACGCTATCCCCAATCCAGATCACGTGTCTAAATTAGAAAGTCTTTGTGGAGCTGGATGTTTAGATGTAAAAACACAAGAACCGATAGTTGAAATTATGCGGCCCGTGAATGAACAAGCGACTGTCCGTTGGGCTCATATTGATAGTGAAGAAATATCTCCTGTATTTTTCGGATCCGCTGAAAGTCCAGGCACATTCTTTGTTCGTCTTGTAAAATTTGAAGACTGCATAAATACATTATTAAAAGATATTGCGAAATATGTTCTTGAAAACCCTGAACCTGTAACTGAGGTAATACAAGGGGATATTGTTCTGGCAAAATTCCCAGATGATTCTACTTACGAACGGGCGAGAATTGATAAGAAATATAGTAACAATAGAGTTAAAAGTTTCTTTGTGGATCAAGGCGATTGGAGAGATGTTCCAGTAAATCATTTAATAGCAATACCAGATAAGTACATTACAAAACTACCATTTCAAGCCGTTGAATGTCGATTAATTGGCGTGAAGCCTGCTGGGGATGATTGGACTGAATTTGGTAACAACTGGTTTTATGATAACTGTTTTGAAGATGCCAATGGACGCATGAAACAACTTTACATAAAATATTTTACAAAAGAAAAAGCTCAGTATACTGGTGGACACAAATATGGAGTAGTTTTGATTGACACAAATAGTGATCAAGATGTTGTGATCAATGAATTAATGATTGACGTAAATTTAGCTAAAGAAAATGAAGATGAAGTGAAATATTTTGATCAAATAAAGATTCCTAATATACAGAAAGATAACCAATCTGTAACATCAGAAGATGATTGGGAAAAGGTATCAATACAGGAAACAAGGAAAACTGCAATAGTACCATTTGAGAATATTTTCCGAAATAAACCTTTAAGGTCAGTGCCTTTAGTTCAAGATAGCGACGAGGATTCAGATCAGTGGGATATTAATTTGTCATCCGAATTTTCAAATATGTTTACACAAAGTAATGCACATAAACAAATTAAAACAGAGGATTCAAATTCAATCCTTAATGATGAAAAATTTAAACAAATGCATGAAATACCAAAATTAATGGGATCAGATTCTAGCAGTATATGTAATATAGAAACTGTAAGTGTTTCGAATGAAATTGAAACGGTAATCTCTTCAGAGAATGCATGTAGTAATAAAATGAAAGTTAATAATCAAAACATTAAAGTAAAAAGTGATATTTCAGAAATACAGGAATTGGATTCTGACGACTTCTCATCCGCAAAGGACAGTCGAGATTCAGATGTAACTGAATTGGTTCATACTAGTACAGATAGTAATTTTTTATCTGAAGCTGAAAAAGGACCTTTTATAACTGCAATAGATGATGATTTAAGAAAACCTAAAGTTGTTTGGAGGCAACATAACACATCTGTTATTATTAAAATACAGTTGATAGGCGTTGAACATTATGATTTGGAAATTGGCAAAAGATTTATGAAATTTTCTACTGTTAATAATGATACAAGATATGGCTTCGAATTTGAATTGTACGGAGTTGTGGACGACAAAAAATATTCACATTGTAACAAAGGCCAATATATTCTTATACATTTGAATAAAGTGTTAAATAAAACTTGGCTAACATTGACTAGAGATGGGAGTATTAAAAAGTGGATTGTCTATGACGTGGATTCCATAGATACATCGTCTGATGAAGAAGAAGAGGAAGATGATACAATAACCAATGTAATAAAGAATTTACATGATCAAGGAGATTCAGAGTCTGATGATGACTTACTAGACGACATCAGTTTCAAATATAATGCTCATTAATTTTACAATAATGATATTCATTAAGTATTTATACATATAAAATATTTGTGCCGAATAAAAATAACTTTTAACAATAATATAAGTATTGGTAAAGTATTATTAAGTAAGAAATTGTATGTAAATAATTATATTATTTCACTTTATAACTAACATGGGTTAGGTTGTTTCAAGATAATGTCCATCTTTTATATGTATTTGATATTAGAAACAGAATACCAATAAGAGGCCATTCATTACATAAGTTTAAGTATATTTTATGTTAAATTTTTTATTTGCGTACATTTAAATCTTCATTTTTAAATATTGAATCAATATTTGACCCACCGACAAGAATGAAAAAACCTGCAATAACAGGGGTTACTTAACTAGGATTGTAGAAGTCGTTAAACGCCTGGGGATGAAGAGAATTTCATAAAATGATGACACAATACAATAAATGTTGGCGAAGTGCTTTTTTTTTTATTGGGTTGTTTGGGCTATTGTCAGATGTGTAGCACCTATAGCACTGCGACCTACATAGATGTATTGTGCTCGCCCTTTTCAAAGTTACCTTACCGCTACTTAGACCCGTCAGGGACAAGAATTGAAGGATATTCTTAGGAGCGATCGTTTTTATCTCCTCAGGAAAGAGTGTAAACTTTCCAAAGGAGATATTTCGTTTATGCATGAGTGGGCTACAACCACATAGGATATGAAGCGGCGTTTCCTCTTCAGTTTGGCAGAATCTGCAGATACTTGTCGTGCATAGGCCTAGTTTAGCCATAGTCATCATGCATATGTTGTTTTTACTCAATAGCAGTAGTCTATTGGAGTATTTGTTCGAGAAGCCCCGATATTAGGTCTTTTGAATGTGTTAATCCTGGCATTTCTTGCCAGTGATTCAGTGCTTCTCGTTTGGTTATTAATTTGAGATGTCCCAGTTTTAGGCAACGAGGCACACCACAGAAGGGTTCGGGGCCCAGTTGGACGGTTTTTGCCCCTAACTTTGCCAGATGGTCGGCATTCTCATTGCCTTCAATATTTGAATGCCCGGGGACCCATCTCAGTATAATATTATTTCTGCTTCCTAATAAGTTTAGAACGGATTTCGTACGAGTTAAGTGCTAGTAGAGCAGCTTGACTGTCCGAATAAATGTTTATGTTCTGTTTGCTGTAGTTAAGGCTTAGGATTACTTCCAGACATCTAATTAAGGCGTAAGTCTCTGCCTGAAAGATTAAGGCGTATTTTCCTAAGCCTATATAGTTGCAGATTTTGGGTTTTACACCGCATATTCCACATCCTACATCATCTCCTATTTTGACCCGTCTGTAACCAAACTAGGTCATGCTCTGAGTGAGTCGGTGTATGGTTATTTTGCCATTCGTCTCTTCCAGATATTTCGATTTTATAATATTGTACAAAGTTACACTCTGGTGCCATGTTGTCTTCAGGCATTCCCAGAATAGGATCGCTCATTATCGAGTCTTGTATAGTTTTTATGGCCAGGGAATGCCAAGATATCCTCCTTTGGGAACTTATTCTGAGCATATTGGCTTTCGCCTTTTCCTGTATAAATAAAGGAAGGGGTGTCAAGTCCAATAATGCGTCTAGAGCTGCTCCCGGCGTGGTGCTCATGGCTCCTGTAATAATCAGACAAGCAATTCTCTGTAGGCTATTTAGCTTGGTGGCAGCTGTGGATTGGAGGCCGATAGGTATTGAAATTGGGTCTAATTTTTGGCGCCAAACAGCTTTTGCGCCTAGCAGTTTGTAAATTGTTTTTAAATAGTCGTCTAGCGAACATATATTAAAACCAGCCACGCGGTGCTTCTTGGAAACCATTGTGATAAATTCCTGGTCAATGTGCCACGATGACAACTGATCTGACCTCATGTTCATCTTATCATCCTCCACTAGTGCCCCACCAGCATAAGCCAATAACGCAGGAAGAGCAAAAGACTATTATCATCCTTAAAAAAAACATGCATATAATTCCATCACGCCGATTATATACAGGGGAGAAGCCAAACTGGATTGCCAGTTGTAAATAAACTGTTAACGTACCCTCGGTAGCCCCCAATTCAAACGGGGATCAAAACCACGACGGTCTGAGCCGAGGTTCGTATCCCTAGCGGTGCTCAGACTGAAGTCGTATCCATCAGGCGGGAGTTGGTCCTGCAGTCGCTCCATAAGTCCTCTCTTGCTCCTTATGCTCCTTATCGTCTAGTGAAGCTGTAAAGGCCAGCTGCGGCCAACAGCATTAGAGTAGCATTAAAACCTCAGTAGTCAGCTGCGGTTCCGAGGGTGGATTGAGGAGCAACACCCTCGCAAACATGTAAGAAATAAAAAATCTGTCATTTCCTCCCGATTCAAATTGCTATCAAATCTTATTCAATACTTTTAGTATATTGAAGATAAATAGAATAAAATATGTATTATATATAAACTAATAACATGAGCTAATAAAAAAAAACTGTGACACGAGAATTTTATATATAACATCTATATAAATTTTGCTGCTTATATATAAACTGGACTGGTCTGTTCTGATAACGAAGACTGATTTATTTTGTTACTCAAGTAGCTATTATATTTATTTACTATTGTCAAATTTGACTGTTTGTATTCACACAAAATGTTAAATTTGTATTTTGAGCAATATTTATTTAAAAGAGCAACACGCAATTTTCTTGCTTGTTCTTCTTGTGATGAGATTGCGTTCCGAATGAGTTGTGGAATAAAAAAATGTTACTATTCAAAACATTTTTTTTCACAGATTTTTTTTCTTTGTATGAATAGACCATAAGGATTAGTAAATAGTAATATTATTGAGCAACATTTATTTAAAATAGCAACACTAGTTTCTCCCTCGTTCTTCTTGTGATAAAACTGCGTTCCGTATGAGTGGTAGAATAAAAAAATGTGACTGCACAGAAGTGTTTATATTGAGTTTATTTGAATAAAGATTATTTTTTATTTCTATATATGAATAGTCGATAAGGATTAGTAAATAGTAATATTATAGTTATTTATATTTCTAGATAGTATTCCCCGAATAGTTTACTAGTGGTTGACATAGTTGAAATTCGACCATAAATAATTTAAATTATAAGTTTGAACTTTATTAAGGTTCTATTGTCAAAGACACATGCATGGTAGTGAGTGTGTAAATGGCAGTTTTTTTTATTAATTTGATGTTTTTTATGCATAATTTAAGAACAATATTAGCATTTATATACTATTTTAAATTTGACGCGGTCATTATTTATATGTATAATTAGTAAATCATGGGATCTTACCACGCTTTGTTTAACTAGCTACTCGCCCGGGCTTCGCACGGGTGTACATGTATTATGTATATAAACCTTCCTCTTGAATCACTCTATCTATTAAAAACCGTTTCAAAATTCGTTGCGTAGTTATAAAGATTTAAGCAACATAGGGACGGACGGACAGCGAGATTTTATACTACGTAATGATCGGGAACTCAATAAAAATAAAACGTGGTAAGATCCCATGATTTACTAGTTATACGTATATTAGCATTGTACTCTGTAAGTGTGCGGAATTTTATATTCCTCCGTGTAATTTTCGTAGAAAGAGATACAAAGTTTTTGCTTCACGTATAAAGTAATGATATTGAGGTAGACTGTAAAGTCGTCTGCGTGTACCTCTACCTCATTTATTTCAGTCGCTAAGCAGCTTACTTAGTCAGTTTCTAATGCAATATATTATATAGGGATTGTATGGGGTAATAACACATGAGTGGCATCACGTTCACCATGATGTCGTGATGTCGTAATCACCGTGGTGCTGTTCATGTAAATAGACGATGGTTACCATTCACTATCATTACAATTTCATATAAAAAAAATATTATTTGTTTATTTTAAACTTTTTTTACTGTAGTATATAATTGTGTATATTATATAAACGGATCAAACGACTTAAGTGTTTTGTTTTCTTATTTTTCTGAATTCTTTGTAATTTGTTTTTTTTCTTTACTACTACAGGTGGCAAAAAAGCATACGCCCATCTGATGGTAAATTTATGTGTAACAGCGTTTGTATAGCGAGAACACATAATTTATATAATTTATTTATATTTGTACCGCCAACAATTATTCTCTGCACCGTCCACGGTTGACTGGTAGATAATGACGCAAGGTGTTAAGTCCGCCATATGTACTTTTGAATTATGTGCATTAAAGTTATATAAATAAATATTATAGTTACGATAAAGATTCCGTTTATATAATGTATACAATATGTCGTTGCTTGACCACAATGATTGTATAAAAAATGATCAGTCACCGGCGACTTAGGTCAGTGTGGAATTTATCCTTTTTTTCTTTATTAAATTATATAATATTTCTAAATTAAAAGTAGTCTAAGTTACTCCTTATAACATTAACTATCCGCATGGGAACCGTCCCGTCAAAAACGGTATATAATAACTAAAATAACGGAAGTTAACATTGTCTATCTACATATAAAAGTGTCATCAAAAGCGGTCCAACCGTTTCAGATATCAAAAACAGATAGACGGACAGACAAAATATATATTTTTCATGTAAGTACCGTATATACTTTCATATGCATTTAGTGGAAAGCTGTTAATTTGAAATTATAAATAGACACTTCAATTTTATTTGTATAGATTGATAACTTACTATGCCGTTTCTTGCCAGTTTTTCTCAACTGAAAATGCTTACCGAATAAGGCAATAAAGTGAACCTTATATAATATAAAATTGGTTTTATTTATTAGCTGCTTAAGTTGTTGTTTCTATTAAGTTCAACTTTCCTTCCATTATTTTAAGATAATAATTTTATAAATGCTTGGCGGTCCGCATAACCGTGTTTAACGGGCCGTGTGTTGGTCATCCCTAGCTTAAAATATCACAGAAGCACCCACTGAATGGTCACACATTTATGTGTATTAAATAAACATATTTATCCAACTCTTGAGAGTTTTAATTATATAACAGTTATATCTTGCATATTTCACACAGCACCATCTAGTCCCAAGCTAAGCAGAGATTGTGTTATATAGGCACTAAACAACTGATATAAATACTTAGATTTTTTTTTGTAAGTACATAATATACACAAAAAAACCCAGATCGATACAAACAATCATACTGATGAATACAAATATTTGTACCGTGCGAGGAATCGAACCTATGATCATCGGTAGTAAAGCGGTGTGCTAAACCGCTATACCACCGAGTTCGTCTATAATAAGATATACTTAAAATGCGCAGAAAATCCTCAGATGACTTAAGTGTTTGTTCAATTCTTGGTATTCTTTCTATAATATTATAAATGAGAAAGTTTGTGAGTATGGATGGATGTTTGTTACTCTTTCACGCAAAAACTAAGGAACAAATGTGGATTAAACTTTACAGTAACATAGCTTGTACATCAGAATAACACATAGGCTATAATTTAATAAGATATATAAATTGGGAGATATATAAGTGTGATGCAGATGAAGTCGCGCGGGTCAATTAGTTAAAAATAATAAACAAATTCGATATTTAATTTATTGATTACATTTTACATAAATTATTATAACATTATTATACACATCAATTTTACAATTTCAATATTATTTTGAATATCACAACAACAATAACAAGATGAGAATATTGACTAACGTGCGTACATATCAGGCGGAAGTTGGCCTTCATAAGCAGCCGCTCCATAACTCCTTCCTTTGGTTTGGAGTGCCATCTGCACTCGCCCTCTATCGTCCGGTGAAGCTGTAAAGGCCAGCTGCGACTACCAGTATTACAATAATAATAATCTTTATTTGATTCAGACGGATCGTTACAATATTATTTATACAATAGTGTACAATAGTACACTTTCTAGACAATACCAATCCTTTCAGTATTTATGTGTGACCTGGCTTCTGAACTAGCATTAGCCGTATGAATGATATGATGAATAATCCGAAAGAAAGTGCGTACATCTCCAATTGTACATAGCAAAGTCGCTGTTTTGTTTTGTGTAATTTATTTCTAAATCACGCAACGAATTTTGCTACTGTTTTCATGATTATTTCGGAAATTTCTTCCGGAATGTTTATATGCAATATATGTATGGATTTTTAGCAATATGGACTAATAACGCCAATGATACCATATCAGGTTGACATCCAAGCAGTGCCCCTGTAAACCATTGCGTTAAATACCTGAGTAATTGTCCCATGGCCTAACTGATCTGACCTAATATTCATCAACTCATTCTCGTTAGAGCAGAAGGGTGTAAAAGACCATTATCACCTTTTAAAAAAACATGTATTTAAGTAGAATTACGTTACGTAGATTAAGCACAGGTTAGAAACCGGGCTGGGTTGCAAGTTATGAATAAAATACTTTTATAATTTAATAATTACTTGCCTGTTTCAATACTATAAAGTCGTATAGCTATTCACTCATAAATTACTCATAACTCATTATAATCAAACGACAACAATAAATGAAATAATTAATAGTGGATGGCGTACTTGAAAATATTGATAAAAATTAATTAAATATCTTTCTTATAATTTTTCTCAACGTTTTTTTCTTTAAGCCACTTCACATGCGTAGGTCCTCTTTTATCATTTTCTTCTTTTATCTTTCAAACCTTTTATACATACAATATATTGTATTGATTTCCAACCCACATTTGTTTGATCCGACCGTGTAATTGACTAATAAAAGAGCAACATACTAAAACGACTGTTAATTAATATATATCACACAACTATATCATGAAAATTTCTTCCTAATTTCTCCAGCTGTTTTTAACACAAGCTTTAATATTCATTCAGACACCTTTTGCCTCGTATCGATTTTATTATATGTAAAGCTAAGGTGTAAAATATGAATTATTATACAACATATAAATACTTAACAAAAAAATACCACTAAAAACAAAATATTTTACAAATACAATAACTAAATGTTATAACATTAAACGATTATATTAACAAAAACAGCATAAAATGTTTGTTTAGCATGAGCTATTCAAAGAAAGACAAGTTCAGACACCCAGTGCAATTATTATACTTATTTTATGACCATAACAATCATCGCTTTATGGTAAACCTATGGTTATATATGGTTAACTCATGAGATATATAATATAACCTCAAAAATTTTATCTTGTTTGCAAAGCACGCTTTCGCGTCATCATATTACTCTACACTTAATTATCTTGGTGCTTCGTTGATGTCACGTCACAAACAATTAATTATTTCCATGCTTCGCTGATATCACGTCGCTTAGGTTTAAATATACCCATGCTTCGCTGATATCACGTCGCATAGACCTAATTATACCTATGCTTCGCTGGTATCACGTCGCTTAGATCTAATTATTCCCACGCTTCGCTGATAACTTAAATGTTGAATCTGGTTTCGGAGCCGTCGGCGAGCATGAGAGTGACAGTGCGAGAGTTGGCCCACACAAGCCGAGCGAGGCGAGCGGGGTTGAGACGCGCGACATCCGCCATAGGCGCTGTACTGTAACATTTTACGCAGCGAGTCTGCGCCGCGCCCAGTCCGAACATGCCTGCAAATATATATAAACCATTTATACTTACAATTATTTAGCGGACTGAACAATAAGTTGAAGATGGAGATTAAATTTGTATCGGTCTGGGTGTTTTGAACAATAAGTTGAAGATTGAGATTAAATTTGTATCGGTCTGGGTGTTTTGAACAATAAGTTGTAGATGGAGATTAAATTTGTATCGGTCTGGGTGTTTTGAACAATGATTGAGATGGAGATTAAATTTGTATCGGTCTGGGTGTTTTGAACAATAAGTTGAAGATTGAGATTAAATTTGTATCGGTCTGGGTGTTTTGAACAATAAGTTGAAGATGGAGATTAAATTTGTATCGGTCTGGGTGTTTTGAACAATAAGTTGAAGATGGAGATTAAATTTGTATCGGTCTGGGTGTTTTGAACAATAAGTTGCAGATGGAGATTAAATTTGTATCGGTCTGGGTGTTTTGAACAATAAGTTGAAGATTGAGATTAAATTTGTATCGGTCTGGGTGTTTTGAACAATAAGTTGAAGATGGAGATTAAATTTGTATCGGTCTGGGTGTTTTGAACAATAAGTTGAAGATGGAGATTAAATTTGTATCGGTCTGGGTGTTTTGAACAATTAGTTGAAGATGGAGATTAAATTTGTATCGGTCTGGGTGTTTTGAACAATAAGTTGAAGATGGAGATTAAATTTGTATCGGTCTGGGTGTTTTGAACAATAAGTTGTAGATTGAGATTAAATTTGTATCGGTCTGGGTGTTTTGAACAATAAGTTGAAGATGCAGATTAAATTTGTATCGGTCTGGGTGTTTTGAACAATAAGTTGAAGATGGAGATTAAATTTGTCTCGGTCTGGGTGTTTTGAACAATAAGTTGAAGATGGATCTTATATTTGTATAGGTCTGGGTGTTTTGAAAAATAAGTTGAAGCTGGAGATTAAATTTGTATCGGTCTGGGTGTTTTGAACAATAAGTTGAAGATGGAGATTAAATTTGTACCGGTCTGGGTGTTTTGAACAATAAGTTGAAGATGGAGATTAAATTTGTATCGGTCTGGGTGTTTTGAACAATAAGTTGAAGATTGAGATTAAATTTGTATCGGTCTGTGTGTTTTGAACAATAAGTTGAAGATGGAGATTATATTTGTATCGGTCTGGGTGTTTTGAACAATAAGTTGAATATCGAGATTAAATTTGTATCGGTCTGGGTGTTTTGAACAATAAGTTGAAGATGGAGATTAAATTTGTATCGGTCTGGGTGTTACTTCCGATGGTCGCCTGTTCGATTCCTTGCACGGTAAATATATTTGTATTTGTGAGTATAATTATTTGTATCGGTCTGGGTGTTTTGAACAATAAGTTGAAGATGGAGATTAAATTTGTATCGGTCTGGGTGTTTTGAACAATAAGTTGAAGATGGAGATTAAATTTGTATCGGTCTGGGTGTTTTGAACAATAAGTTGAAGATGGAGATTAAATTTGTATCGGTCTGGGTGTTTTGAACAATAAGTTGAAGATGGAGATTAAATTTGTATCGGTCTGGGTGTTTTGAACAATAAGTTGAAGATGGAGATTAAATTTGTATCGGTCTGGGTGTTTTGAACAATAAGTTGAAGATTGAGATTAAATTTGTATCGGTCTGGGTGTTTTGAACAATAAGTTGAAGATGGAGATTAAATTTGTATCGGTCTGGGTGTTTTGAACAATAAGTTGAAGATGGAGATTAAATTTGTATCGGTCTGGGTGTTTTGAACAATAAGTTGAAGATGGAGATTAAATTTGTATCGGTCTGGGTGTTTTGAACAATAAGTTGAAGATGGAGATTAAATTTGTATCGGTCTGGGTGTTTTGAACAATAAGTTGAAGATTGAGATTAAATTTGTATCGGTCTGGGTGTTTTGAACAATAAGTTGAAGATTGAGATTAAACCATATCAATGTGGACGTTATCTGGCCTAATGTAACTGTAAATATGGGGGGAATGGGATTGTTGTTAACATAGGTTAATATCCCCTATTGCTAGCAATATACCATGTCAAGTTGCCCCACGCGGTTTCCTTGAAAATTATCAAGCATATATCACAGCAGTGGTATTATTATCCTACGTTACAAACAACACACTTCTCCCATTTTTGAAGTATTTTTTTATTGTTTGAACAGTTTTTTTTTTAAAGGATGATAATGGAGTGGTACATTCGCCTGCGCTAACGGTTTACGCTGGCGGGGCACCAGTGGAGGATGATAAGGTGAGCATGACGTCAGATCAGTTAGCCCAACGTGACAAATTCACCGGGAATGTATCACGATGGTTTCCAGGGGGAACCGCGTGGAGGTCGATCTGACATGGTACATTGCTAGCAATGGGATCATTAGTCCACATTACTAACAATCCCTCCCCCATGTTTGAACAGTTTACACTGGCGAGGCTCTGAAGGGAGATAAGATGAGCATGAGTGTGTAGAGTATACTTTTATAGATGATAATGAAATTGTGGGGTCAAGAGATATATGACTAGTAAAAAATTGTTTAAAGAAAATGTAAATGGAACGGATCTGTATATGGCGAGTGACGGATAATTTTATAGATGGCCAGTAATCATGAATTACCTTTTGTAATGATTTGCAATGATTATTATAAAATTATATACAATACTCCACAGAATGATACATCCTCCCGCATTACCGGTTTACGCTGGCGAGGCACCCGTGGAAGATAGAGTGTATGGAGTATTTTTTGAATGGGTGATAAGGGTGATAATTAAATAATTCATTCGCTTGCGCTAACGGTATTCGTAGGCGAAGCATCAGTGGTAGGATGATAGGACAAGTATGAGTGTATGGATTATAGTTTTTATGGATGATAATGGATTAGACGGGTACAACTAAACACCCGTTTGCGTTAATGGATTATGCTGGCGAGGCACCAGTGGAACATAGGCGTGTGTAGTGTCAGGAGCGTGACCTGCGGTGGTCTGCCAGAAGGAGAGGCGGTTGTCAGCGGCGGCGTAGGAGACGAGGTAGCGCCCGTCGGGGCTGAAGGCTGCGGCGGCGACCGGGCCGGCGTGCGCGGCCAGCGACTGGCAGCGCCCCGCGCGCAGCTCGTACAGCGCCAGCTGCCCCGTGTGGCTGCCCACTGCACACACCACCCTCCCGTCACATCGCACGGCTCACGCATTCACGGCCTCGGTGCTCTAGCGGTTTAGCTCACCGCTTTACCTCCGATGGTCGCGGATTCGATTTCTCGTACGGTGCAAGCGTTTGTATTCTTGCGTATGATTGTTTGTATCGGTCTGGGTGTTTACTATGTATATATTTAAAAAGAAATCTTTGGAGCAACAATATACTTATCAAGTTACAGATAATTTTATACATCTATAACGTTTTTACTACATGCATATGAATATAAATACGGTACACCAAAATAAAATGTTTTACAATTTTTGTCTGTCAGTCTGTTTGTTCCGGCTAATCTCTGAAATGGCTGGACCGATTTTGACGGGACTTCTTTTGGCATATAGCTTCTATGTAATAAAGAGTTACTTAGACTACTTTTATTTTAGAATAAAGTTTTTATTTTAGAAAAAGAAGAAGACGAAGAAAACTGAACGTTTAATTGGTGAATCATAACAGTGACAGGACGTTAATGGGTTATTACAATATGATAATGTACCTGCTATCCTCCTAGTGGCCGGGCAGTGTGATACTTGGTTGTACCGACATATGGCCGGGAACACCTCGTTCAGACCCTTGCTCTTCAGGTGAGACTGGTCAACGCAGTGTAAGATTATGTCCATGACCTGGAAATATCAGATATAAAATTGTTACCTAATTCATAAAAGAAATTGACGCGGTCGTACTTACTTGTTTATGGGTGTCTGTCTATAAGAGGTGCACTGCGATGATCCGAGGGGGCCGGTGGAAAGGGTAAGGAGCACAAAGAGAGAGGGGAGGGGGAGAAACGGGACGAGTCGCACGGAGGAATAAAACATTATTTGTAGAGAAAAAGGAAAAATAACATCATGGCTGAACGCAATAGTACATTACCCCAGGGAGGTACCGGTCGCTCTGCGGCCGGAGAATCCTCCCCCACCGCACCGGATTCGCCGGGGGTGGGCCGTCCCACGTACTCTGGGGGGGACACGGGCAGCGATGAGGAGAGGTATCAGAGGGAGCTGATGCGGAAGTATGGGGCCGTCGACTACCTGGAGGCCCTTGAACGACATGTGGCGGACATGGACTCGGAGTGTACAGGGTCCTCCATGTCGTTCCGATCCGAGGATAACATTGGGGAGGCTAGAGGGAGTACCTCGCCCCCCAAAAAACATCGAAAGAGGCGGATCGCGGAGAGAGGTCAGGAGGAGCTCGACTCCGATGACGATGAAGCCGACCACGTGCAGCTGTCATCTGCTGCACGGAGGAGCAGGGCCAGGGGCCCTCCAACGGCCAAGAGAGGAGCGCGAACGGCCAAGACTGCGGCGCGATCGGAGACAGGGGTTTCGACCCGCACCTCGACCAGCAGCTCGGCCAGCTCCGCGTGCAGGCGGTCTATGAGCAGCTCGAGCCCGCGCAGCACCTCCGCGCGGCCCCGCTGCAGCGCGGGGCGGGGGGTGGGTGGGGGGGGGGCGGGGGGCGCACCTCGACCAGCAGCTCGGCCAGCTCCGCGTGCAGGCGGTCTATGAGCAGCTCGAGCCCGCGCAGCACCTCCGCGCGGCCCCGCTGCAGCGCGGGGCGGGGGGAGGGTGGTGGGGGGGCGGGGGGGGGGGCGCACCTCGACCAGCAGCTCGGCCAGCTCCGCGTGCAGGCGGTCTATGAGCAGCTCGAGCCCGCGCAGCACCTCCGCGCGGCCCCGCTGCAGCGCGGGGCGGGGGGAGGGTGGGGGGGGGGCGGGGGGCGCACCTCGACCAGCAGCTCGGCCAGCTCCGCGTGCAGGCGGTCTATGAGCAGCTCGAGCCCGCGCAGCACCTCCGCGCGGCCCCGCTGCAGCGCGGGGCGGGGGGGGGGGGGTGGTGGGGGGGGCGGGGGGCGCACCTCGACCAGCAGCTCGGCCAGCTCCGCGTGCAGGCGGTCTATGAGCAGCTCGAGCCCGCGCAGCACCTCCGCGCGGCCCCGCTGCAGCGCGGGGCGGGGGGAGGGTGGGGGGGGGGCGGGGAGCGCACCTCGACCAGCAGCTCGGCCAGCTCCGCGTGCAGGCGGTCTATGAGCAGCACGAGCCCGCGCAGCACCCCCGCGCAGCGCGGGGCGGGGGGAGGGTGGTGGGGGGGCGGGGGGCGCACCTCGACCAGCAGCTCGGCCAGCTCCGCGTGCAGGCGGTCTATGAGCAGCTCGAGCCCGCGCAGCACCTCCGCGCGGCCCCGCTGCAGCGCGGGGCGGGGGGAGGGTGGGGGGGGGGCGGGGAGCGCACCTCGACCAGCAGCTCGGCCAGCTCCGCGTGCAGGCGGTCTATGAGCAGCTCGAGCCCGCGCAGCACCTCCGCGCGGCCCCGCTGCAGCGCGGGGCGGGGGGGGTGGTGGGGGGCGTGGGGCGGGGGCGCACCTCGACCAGCAGCTCGGCCAGCTCCGCGTGCAGGCGGTCTATGAGCAGCTCGAGCCCGCGCAGCACCACCGCGCGGCCCCGCTGCAGCGCGGGGCGGGGGGAGGGTGGTGGGGGGGGGCGGGGGGCGGGGGGCGCACCTCGACCAGCAGCTCGGCCAGCTCCGCGTGCAGGCGGTCTATGAGCAGCTCGAGCCCGCGCCGCACCCCCGCGCGGCCCCGCTGCAGCGCGGGGCGGGGGGAGGGTGGTGGGGGGGCGGGGGGCGCACCTCGACCAGCAGCTCGGCCAGCTCCGCGTGCAGGCGGTCTATGAGCAGCTCGAGCCCGCGCAGCACCTCCGCGCGGCCCCGCTGCAGCGCGGGGCGGGGGAGGGTGGTGGGGGGCGTGGGGCGGGGGGCGCACCTCGACCAGCAGCTCGGCCAGCTCCGCGTGCAGGCGGTCTATGAGCAGCTCGAGCCCGCGCAGCACCTCCGCGCGGCCCCGCTGCAGCGCGGGGCGGGGGAGGGTGGTGGGGGGCGTGGGGCGGGGGGCGCACCTCGACCAGCAGCTCGGCCAGCTCCGCGTGCAGGCGGTCTATGAGCAGCTCGAGCCCGCGCAGCACCTCCGCGCGGCCCCGCTGCAGCGCGGGGCGGGGGGCGGGTGGTGGGGGGGCGGGGGGCGCACCTCGACCAGCAGCTCGGCCAGCTCCGCGTGCAGGCGGTCTATGAGCAGCTCGAGCCCGCGCAGCACCTCCGCGCGGCCCCGCTGCAGCGCGGGGCGGGGGGAGGGTGGTGGGGGGGCCGGGGGCGCACCTCGACCAGCAGCTCGGCCAGCTCCGCGTGCAGGCGGTCTATGAGCAGCTCGAGCCCGCGCAGCACCTCCGCGCGGCCCCGCTGCAGCGCGGGGCGGGGGGAGGGTGGTGGGGGGGCGTGGGGCGGGGGCGCACCTCGACCAGCAGCTCGGCCAGCTCCGCGTGCAGGCGGTCTATGAGCAGCTCGAGCCCGCGCAGCACCTCCGCGCGGCCCCGCTGCAGCGCGGGGCGGGGGGAGGGTGGTGGGGGGGGGCGGGGGGCGGGGGGCGCACCTCGACCAGCAGCTCGGCCAGCTCCGCGTGCAGGCGGTCTATGAGCAGCTCGAGCCCGCGCAGCACCTCCGCGCGGCCCCGCTGCAGCGCGGGGCGGGGGGAGGGTGGTGGGGGGGGGGGGGGGCGGGGGGCGGGGGGCGCACCTCGACCAGCAGCTCGGCCAGCTCCGCGTGCAGGCGGTCTATGAGCAGCTCGAGCCCGCGCAGCACCGCCGCGCGGCCCCGCTGCAGCGCGGGGCGGGGGGAGGGTGGTGGGGGGCGTGGGGCGGGGGGCGCACCTCGACCAGCAGCTCGGCCAGCTCCGCGTGCAGGCGGTCTATGAGCAGCTCGAGCCCGCGCAGCACCTCCGCGCGGCCCCGCTGCAGCGCGGGGCGGGGGGAGGGTGGTGGGGGGGCGGGGGGGGGGGCGCACCTCGACCAGCAGCTCGGCCAGCTCCGCGTGCAGGCGGTCTATGAGCAGCTCGAGCCCGCGCAGCACCTCCGCGCGGCCCCGCTGCAGCGCGGGGCGGGGGGAGGGTGGTGGGGGGCGGGGGCGGGGGGGCGCACCTCGACCAGCAGCTCGGCCAGCTCCGCGTGCAGGCGGTCTATGAGCAGCTCGAGCCCGCGCAGCACCTCCGCGCGGCCCCGCTGCAGCGCGGGGCGGGGGGAGGGTGGTGGGGGGGCGGGGAGCGCACCTCGACCAGCAGCTCGGCCAGCTCCGCGTGCAGGCGGTCTATGAGCAGCTCGAGCCCGCGCAGCACCTCCGCGCGGCCCCGCTGCAGCGCGGGGCGGGGGGAGGGTGGTGGGGGGGCGGGGGGCGCACCTCGACCAGCAGCTCGGCCAGCTCCGCGTGCAGGCGGTCTATGAGCAGCTCGAGCCCGCGCAGCACCTCCGCGCGGCCCCGCTGCAGCGCGGGGCGGGGGGGCGCGCCGCCGGCGGCCGCCGCGGCCGCACACCGCGCCACCTCGCGCGCCATCGTCGTGATGAACGCCGCCGGCCTGCACATGTATGTAACTTACGCACTCATCACTGCCTACGACCTCCGTCGAATCCTATACAGTTAGTATAGTACAGTCAGTTTCCTAAAAAAATCTAGAAGGTTACCCCATACCCAGTATACAATTTGTACAGTAACCTAAATAATTCTACGTCTCCCACCACACCCCCTGACCCCACGTCACAACTGAAGTCTATAACGTTACCCCAAGTCCTAAGTAGCATATACCTTTACCCCACATCATAACTGCAGTGTATAACGTTACCCCAAGGCCAAAAAATGGTACATACCGTTACCCCACATTCTACATACATGAAATAAGGGTTAGATACCTGGCAGTAGCGATCAGCGTGAGCGCCTGTCTTGCGGTGCGGCAGGAGTCGGCTTGCGGCGTGAGTGGGAGCCCGTACGTCATCGAAGGCACCAGCTTGTCTGCGTCTGAGCATAGCTCTAGTAGCCCTGGCAACATACACATAGATACACTCTTTTGGGGCTGTCCATGAATTACGTCACACGTTGGGATGTGAGGGTCATTTAAATTTCTAATATACGTAAGAATTAAAACAGAAATTTTAATGTTAAGACATGGTAGTGATTATTTTCTGATAGCTGTGGTAACTTGTTCTATTTCTTTACGGTTTGTCGTCGTCTTTTGAACACCTGTAAGTTTCTATTTCATATATACATATTAATTACACTTTAATATCGCTTCGTAAAAGCTTATCAACAACCATCCATCATAATTACCGAGTAACACATGGCTGACATCCAGGTAAGGCTCCCAGACAGTGAACCCGCGACCCAGCAGATCGACAGCGGCCCTGCGTAGCGGGGTGTATGCGGGCAGCCGTGAGCAGGGCGGCGCTAGCAGCAAGTGCGTCAGTGCCAACGCTGTCAGACGTGCAAGGTTGTTCGAAGCGCTCAGAGTAAAACCTGATAATAAAACTTGGATTATTTACAAGGTTAGACTTGGGTAAGTCTAAGTCCGCCCTACCTCTCTATCCCTTACTGGGGCCGGGGTCCCAGGCCAATTTTCTTGACATCCTTGGTGTTTCAGGCGTCCATAGGCAACGATAACCGCTTACCATCAGACGGATGTTTGTTTGCCACCATCTTTGCACCGTACTTTTTGGTAGTTTATTTTGATAAAAACTTCTGATAAATCGTGTCTAATGGCAGCGCTCCAACTAAGCTCCGGATGAGTGCGCGTGTGCCCATACGTTTCTACGACTGAATAGGGCGATATAGGTCGCCCTAACAACGAGACGGGGTCTGCCCTGTCACCATCTATAGGACGGGCCAACGCCGCCGTAGTCGCAGTAGGAAGTAACGTAAACTGGCTAGTCCGGTGATGAGGGTCGTAGGTACACAGTGTGTTTTTAGTGGGGAAGAATTCTACACACTTGTTATCCCTCTGGCTGGGAGATGGTGTTGCAAAGGTTATCCAGATAAAAAAAGAGTTGGATAAGTAGTCTGCATAGGCACCTCTACGTCATATATTGCACCCGCCAAACCGTTTACTGTATAGCCTGTGTTTCGGCTGGGTTAGATATGGTAGTAAATAACTGGGTAAAGAGGCATCATAGATCTAACCATCTTACATCGAAGACCTAGTGATAAATTCCTGATGAGCTTCCCACGAAGGGCTGATTGACCTAACCTCATGCTCTACTGGTGCCCCGCCAGCATAAACCGTCAGTGCACGCCATTCCATTATTACCAATTTAAAAAAATCTTAGTTCTTCGTTATCTTTCACATGATGACGTGATATCCGTAGTGCTGTTCATGTATATAGACCACGGTTGTCATCTACCATCATGTGGTCCATCAGTCAATTTGCCATTCCACTTATATAAAAAACATGCACTACTTCATTCACGCTTTTGAAAAATTACTATACTTGTAAAGTGTTGACTTTTACGATAATATATCATATACTGTTTTAAATTTGACGCAGTCATTGTTTGTACATACAATTATGAAAAATCACGGGGTCTTACTACGTTTTATTCATTTTGACTCAATAATGAACTCATTTAATATAAATAAAACGTGGTAAGATCCCGTGATTTTTTATAATTGTACGTTCCCCCGTTAAATTCAAAAGGGGATCGAAATTACGGCGGCATAAGCCGAGGTACTTTAGTATGATGGCGCCGCTTGAGGAGTTCGACCCCTAGCGGTGCCATCACACTAAAGTCGTATGCGTCAGGCGGGAGTCGGCCTTTAGCTGCTCCATAAGTCTTTACTTTGGTTTGCAGTATCATCTGTACTCGCCCCCCTATCGCCTCTATAAATTGCGTGAAAATTCCGTAATATTTGACCTGCCGTTGACACATTTAAACCGAAGTGACGTCACAGTATACGCCGTCATAGATAGCGCAAATATTCACACAAATTAAAAAATGAGTATTAAAAAAGCAAAATTCTGCTAATAAATTCTAAGCCAAAGTATAGACAAGTGCAATATTTTTTAAAGGTGAGATATATTGCCAATAGAGTCATACCTTCAACCACAGAACTCTTTCTGCTGTCCGCGTCTTTACGACGCTTGTTACCCGCAGCACCTGTACAATATAGCCAAAGCCGAATGTAACGAAAGTAAAAAAAATGCCAAAATAAATTTATAAAAATGGACAGAAACAAAATTCCAGAAAGACACACAATATAACAAAAGGGATGTGTATGCAACATGTAATAAATAGAACATGTAGGTATAAAATAGAATCGGATATCCGGATACAGGCATTCCTCGACTTCATCGGACCGGCGGGCCCCCGCACATGTTTGTTTAGCTAGTTCCTTTGGTTAGCTTGGATCTCAAACTTTGAGTTTTACATGTAAACATATAAAAAAAGTATGTTTCGACTTACGTCGCATATTTCGAGAACCTAACATGTCGTAAGTACGAGGACTGCCTGTATTACACACAGGCAAAATAATTAAAGTAATTTTTTAAATAACATGCTTAAATCTCATATATATCATACTAAGCTATTATTATATATGTATATCCTTCCAATTCCATCACTTCACCATTCCTTTCAGTCATTCAAAGGTTGAGTGTAAGAAATCCCTCATATGGGATAAGTCCGTAATTGTACAATTTATTTATATTTTAAAATCAAGTATTATTTATATACATATATTCTGTTATTTTAAAGTGTTACAAACAAACTTACTTATGTAACTTATTTGCTAACTTGCTCTTATTATCGTAAATTATATATATACTTAATCAAAAAAATAATAGACATAATATTTATTATATATATATATATATATATATATATATATATATAAATAAACACCTCTTTGGGCACTTTGTTGATCACGCCACAAGCTAAACACTTGCTGATTCCACCTTTTGCATTGAATAACTTGACCTCTATCGCGTATATCTCAGGCGGTATGGCAACGTCGCATTCTATTTTGCGATGCGGCTATATATATTCGTCGATAGTACGATATACTCGACACTTTTTTTACTAATAATTCGTGACTGAATGGCTCCGAACGGCTAAATTTTTGGTATACACAAAGACTTTTTGGCTCTGAATATATTCCAAAAATCAATTAATTATGTTGATCACTTTATATACTCGTCCTTACTGCGATACTTATTCTCATCCGAATATATATAGATACCGTAACGGTCTATCAATTATGAATTTATTAATTTACTAATGTAGATATTTTATATTCGCAATGTTCCATACATGCAAGCTCCAGCAACGGTGGAGACAGGGTCCCCCCTGCACCGTACACCGCACCCCGCGCACACAAACAAATTAGATATTTTTTGAATACACAAAGACTTTTTGGCTCTGTATATATATTTCAAAAATCAATTAATTGTGTTGATCACTTTATATACTGGTCCTTACTGCGATACTTATTTTAATCCGAATATATATAGATACCGTAACGGTCTATCCATTATGAATTTACTAATCTAGATATTTTATATTCGCAATGCTCCATACATGCAAGCTCCAGCAACGGTGGAGGCAGGGGGGAGCACCGTACACCGCACCCCGCGCACACAAACAAATTAGAATAAATTAAATTCATAAGATTATTTATATATTTCGGCTGCCTCGGTGGTCACACCGCTTTACATCCGATGGTCGCGGGTTCGATTTCTCGCACGGTGCAAACATATGTACTCATCGGTCATCGATTGATTTCATCGGTCTGGGTGTTTTATATGTATATTATATATGTATTTACAAGATAAAAATATCTATTTATATCAGTTCAGTATCAGTCTGTGTTAATTGTCCAGGGCTATTTATTATATTTTTATAAACGGTTATCTTTTTCCATCGCACCGCTCGCTATCGACAGTGAATTCATAGAAATGTCACTCTAAAAACAAAAATAGTTTTGTGTTTTGTATTTCAAATACTAAATGCAAAATAGGTATTTTCAAAATACTTTTTCAAAATAAAGTACCTTTTGAATTTTTGTCCAAACCTCAGATATTTTATTTATTTTAAGTATATCAATCATTACATAGTGTAGTATAAAACAAAGTCGATGTCGCATCTAACAGTACATAAATAAAGAAAGAAGACTTTTTGGCTCTGATACCGTAACGGACTATCAATTATGAATTTATTATACCTAATCTAGATATTTTATATTCGCAATGCTACATACATTGTAATATCCGCCTCCATTCATTGTAACGGTGGAGGGACTAAATAGTTGAATAAAACTGAATAAGCAGTTGCTCCACTCTATAGGTATGCGTCGTCGTCGTATGCTGTTCATTTTTTCACTCGTTTTGGCGCCAAGAGAGGGTCACATAGTCGTGGTCAAGTTAAGAACTTATAATTTAATTTTGATGACAATAGATACAAGTAAAAAGTAGGTATTATATTAATGTACGTAAGTACTGTACTTAAAAATATTTATTCTTTATTGTACATTTGAAAAACTAACACTTAAGGACGTGTACATATACACGTACATACTGCCATTTTCTCTTAAAGACATCCAGAGAAGCACTATTTATCAAATACGCGGGGTGCACCGACCTTTGACCTTATAACAGCTGATTCGCGCGTAACGAATTACATTGCTATTTACATTAATATTTTATAGTGAATATTTCACTATAAAATATTATTATTTCTTTAGATTATGACATAATAGCATAGTTTACATGATTTTAAGGGAAACATACGATAAAAAAAATTCCCGTAAAATGTAAAAGATGAAAAATGGTTATTGTTGGTTATCCTTGAGAGATAGACATATACCATCACGGACTTTTTTGTTGACCTTATTTTGATACATCTCTAAGCACTAGACAATACGCATTTTCATTAAACAGTATTGTATTTTTTTTATTTATTTAACTTTAATGCACAAAAAAATTTGTACATGTGGCGGACTTAATATCTTGCCGCGTTATTTACCAGGCAACCATGAGTGGTGCAGCGAAAGATTATTGGCGGTGCACTAATATAAATAAGAAATGTCAAAAAAAGATTTATAAAGATAATAAAGATAAGCAAAATATACATTTCTATAAAAAAATAACAATATACATACATAAATATATAACCCATAAATGTATAAATAAATACATAATGATCCGATAATCAAATTATAAGTACAGTCTCAAATTGAAAGTAAGAAAAACAGAAAATATAGAGAGAACTATAGGGATATAACAGAAAGATGTGAAAAAAGGAGGACAGTAAAAAAGTTACAAATTTAAACAATGTTCCCGCAATTTCTGTTTAAATGAATTTATTACATTATTATATATATATTAGGCATACGACTAGCCTTATGACTGTTACTTTTTTTTTAATCTATACATCTATACATGTAAATAAAATTGGAGTGTCTGTTTGTAATATTGAAATAACCGTTTTTTACTACTTGCATATGAATATAAATACGGTACATACACCAAAATAACATATTTTACAAGTTTTGTCTGTCTGTCTGTCTGTTTGTTCCGGCTAATCTCTGAAATAGCTGGACCGATTTTGACGGGACTTTTTTTGGCAAGTAGCTGATGTAATAAGGAGTAACTTACGCTTGTGTTATTTTAGAAAAATAAAATAAAATTTCACGCGGACGAAGTCGCTGGGGCCAGCCAGTCTATAGATATACCGAGATTTAATATTTAAGTTGCTATTATGTTGTTGACAAAATTTTACTGTAATGTTACTATTACGTTATCCTACACAATTTGTATTATTTTGGATGAATAAATAAATAAATAAATAATAATCTATACATCTATACATATAAATAAAATTGGAGTGTCTGTTTGTAATACTGAAATAACCGTTTTTTACTACATGCATATGAATATATATAAGGTACATATACCAAAATAACAATTTTTATAATTTTTGTCTGTCTGTCTGTCGGTCTGTTTGTTCCGGCTAATCTCTGAAATGGCTGGACTGATTTTGACGGTACTTTTTTTGGCAGATAGCTGATTTATAAGGAGTAACTTAGGCTACTTTTATTTTAGAAAAATAAAGTTAAATTCCACGCGGACGAAGTCGCGGGAACAGCTTGTTTTTAATAAAAACGGTTTATTTGATAGAAAAAACATCTTTTTTGTGGTACTTGAGAATGTTGAAGCCTGTTGTTTGTAATATTGAAATAATCGTTTTTTACTACTTGCATATGAATATAAATACGGTACATACACCAAAATAACATATTTTACAATTTTTGTCCGTCTGTCTGTTTGTTCCAGCTAATCTCTGAAATGGCTGGACCGATTTTGACGGGACTTTTTTTGGCAGGTAGCTGATGTAATAAGGAGTAACTTAGGCTACTTTTATTTTAGAAAAATAAAGTTAAAAACCACGTGGACGAAGTCGCGGGAACAGCTAGTGTATAATATATTAGAGATACCTACGTGTTTTTTTATTGATGACTAGCTGTACACGGGATTTCGTCCGTGTGGAATTTCACTTTATTTTTCTAAAATATAAGAAGTTAAATTCCACGCGGACGAAGTCGCGTGTACAGCTAGTTGTCGGTAGTCTAGCGATTTAGCTAGCACACTGCTTTGATTCCTGCTTGGTGGTCGAGGGTTCGATTCCTCGCACGCTGCAAACATTTGTATTCATGAGTAGGATTGTTTGTAACGGTCTGGGTGTTTTCTATGTATAGATAATATATATGTATTTACGAAAAAAATCTTTGTATTTATATCAGTTGTCTAGTACCCATAACATAATCTTCAGCTAGCTTAACTTGGGTCTAGATGAAGCTGTGTGAATTGTCCTGAGATTACTATTATTATTAATTGGTACACAGGTAAACTACTAACTAGGCCATATTGGTGTTGTTTGTTATGGTGAAAAAACTTATATATATATAAGTTACACGTACAATTTCAAAGACTTATTTCTTGAAAACTACTGGCTATTCTGAAATAAAACTTTAGGGTTTGTATATGTAATGTTTGCATATAAAATATGATTAAAGGTTACCAGTGTATTTACACTTTTACTGAACAAACAGAGTTGTTTAATACTGAAAATATTGTGTGGAAGGCATCAATTACTTTCAGTGCATGTATAGCTTTTCTCTTTTCCTAATTATTATTATTATTAAGTTTAAAGTGGTTGAATTTTACGTAAGGGGTATTTATACATTATTTCTAATTTACCATTTATTTTAAGTTTTTTAAACTCTATTCATCGAGACCTATCTAATGAGTCCAAACACGATATTTCTGCTGTAAGTTTTCGAAGAGTATGTTCATCATCTGATAATACTGGTGCCAGCATGAAGTCAAGGTTAACAGATAACTAATTACTTTTATTTCGTCAAAATCTTTAGATTACGTATAATAAATTCATAATATCGCTACCTATTCAAATCAAAACAAGTATTAGGTACTTCATGTACTAGTATATAAATTCATCAACACACAAGTAAATGATTTTTAAATATATTCAGAGCCAAAAAATCTTTGTGCATTTAAAAAATTTTGCCGATACGGATTCACTATTGCAGGAAATTGTTGAAAAAATATATATCGAGTATCTACTACTATCGACGAATACATTTGGCAACAACGCATGGTCTCGGCCGGAACGGCAACATCGCATATTACAATACAAAGATAGTGGTAGAAAGAGAGAGACAGTGGAATCAGCAATATCTACGGATCGTGGCTGGATGAACTAAGTGTGCAAGTTTATATAAATGTATATATATATATATATATACATTTGTCTTTAATTCAAAGGAAATATAAATAATGAACGCATCACATTTAAAACAGTATAAATAGTTAATAATTTAATAATAAGTTAATAGTTTAATAAGTACGTACGTAATATTATCACATGGTAACAGCACGTATTATGGCAAAAATAAATTTCGGCTGATTTGAAAAGATTTATTATAGTAATAATAGTAATCTCAGGACAATTCACACAGCTTCATCTAGACCCAAGTTAAGCTAGCTGAAGATTATGTTATGGGTACTGATATAAATACAAAGATTTTTTTTTCGTAAATACATATATATTATCTATACATAGAAAACACCCAGACCGTTACAAACAATCATACTCATAAATACAAATGTTTGCAGCGTGCGAGGAATCGAACCCTCGACCACCAAGCAGGAATCAAAGCAGTGTGCTAGCTAAATCGCTAGACTACGGACAACTAGCTGTACACGCGACTTCGTCCGCGTGGAATTTAACTTCTTATATTTTAGAAAAATAAAGTGAAATTCCACACGGACGAAATCCCGTGTACAGCTAGTCATCAATAAAAAAACACGTAGGTATCTCTAACATATTATACACTAGCTAAAATAAAAGTAGCCTAAGTTACTCCTTATTACATCAGCTACCTGCCAAAAAAGTTCCGTCAAATTCGGTCCAGCCATTTCAGAGATTAGCTGGAACAAACAGACAGACGGACAAAAATTGTAAAATATGTTATTTTGGTGTATGTACCGTATTTATATGCAAGTAGTAAAAAACGGTTATTTCAATATTACAAACAACAGGCTTCAACATTCTCAAGTACCACAAAAAAGATGTTTTTTCTATCAAATAAACCGTTTTTATTAAAAACAAGCTGTTCCCGCGATTTCGTCCGCGTGGAATTTAACTTTATTTTTCTAAAATAAAAGTAACCTAAGTTACTCCTTATAAATCAGCTACCTGCCAAAAAAAAGTACCGTCAAAATCGGTCCAGCCATTTCAGAGATTAGCCGGAACAAACAGACCGACAGACAGACAGACTAAAATTATAAAAATTGTTATTTTGGTATATATACCTTATATATATTCATATGCATGTAGTAAAAAACGGTTATTTCAATGTTACAAACAGACACTCCAATTTTATTTATATGTATAGATGTATAGATTATTATTTATTTATTTATTTATTCATCCAAAATAATACAAATTGTGTAGGATAACGTAATAGTAACATTACAGTAAAATTTTGTCAACAACATAATAGCAACTTAAATATTAAATCTCGGTATATCTATAGACTAGCTGGCCCCAGCGACTTCGTCCGCGTGAAATTTTATTTTATTTTTTTAAATAACAGTAGCGTAAGTTAATCCTTATTACATCAGCTACTTGAAGAGATTAGCCGGAACAAACAGACAGACAGACAGACAAAACTTGTAAAATATGTTATTTTGGTGTATGTACCGTATTTATATTCATATGCAAGTAGTAAAAACGGTTATTTCAATATTGCAAACAGACACTCCAATTTTATTTACATGTATAGATTAAAAAAAAGTAACAGTCATAAGGCTAGTCGTATGCCTAATATATATAATAATGTAATAAATTCATTTAAACAGAAATTGCCGCAACATTATTTAAATTTGTAACTTTTTTACTGTCCTTCTCCTTTTTTCACATCTTTCTGTTATATTCCTATAGTTCTCTCTATATTTTCTGTTTTTCTTACTTTCAATTTGAGACTGTACTTATAATTTGATTATCAGATCATTATGTATTTATTTATATATAATATTTATACATTTATGGGTTATATTTAAATGAATTTAATCGATAAAATCGTTGTTAAGTATTAAATTAATTGTAAGTGATATTAACTATTATATTATGCATAACAAAAAAATTGTAATAATAAAGAAAATACATTTAAAATGTTTTACTTGTTGTGTTAGTTATTTATAAGATCTTACTATAATTGTTAGCTGCTTTACAATTTAGAAAGTACAATAGGTAATGTAAATTAAAATTAATTGAATACTTAACAACGTTTTGTTCGATTAAATTCATTTAATTATTAAAATAGTTAATTTAAAATTAGAATAAAGAAAAAAAAATAACAAAAAAAAATCAGGTGGCGGGAATCGAACCTTGAGCGTCCGTTTGGTAAGTTGATTCAAAGGCTTATTAAAATCAAAATTCAAAATTCAAAGTTACTGGTCATTTTGAAATAATACTTAGGGTTCGCATACCCTTATCGGATACTACTACTACACGGAGTTTCGTCAAAATAAAATACCTAGGTTAGGTATAATAAATTCATAATTAATAGACCGTTACGGTATCTGTATATATTCGGATCAAAACAAGTACTATGAAATAAGAACGAGTATATAAATTGATTAACACAAGTAATTGATTTTTGAAATATATTCAGAGCCAAAAAGTCTTCTTTCTTTATTTATGTACTTGTTAGATGCGACAGCGACTTTGTTTTATACTATACTATACTATGTAATGATTGATATACCTAAAATAAAAACTCAAAAAGTAATTTGTTTTGTAAAGGTATTTTGAAAATACTTATTTTGCTTTTAGTGTTATAGTACTTTAACTGTTATATTTTAAGTAACAATGTTTAATTATAATTAATACTACTGCACCAACACTCCGATCGTGCTAAAAAAATTTGATGTTTCATTATTTTTTAGTTCAATTAGTGGTCTACCTAAGTCCTGGGCTAAGGGGGGGGGGGGGGGAGAGTCATGACGCCCCCATGACTCCCATGACCTCCATGACGCTCCCCCCTGGATCCGCCGTTACGTCTTCTCTTTATTCGCTCAGTAACGTTGTTACAAAAGAAAAGATTCCCGTCCAAAAAATAACAAGTATTGAGGTTTGATCTGGAGTCACGTTACTCCAGACTGATTTCTATAAATATTTAGATTAGATAGACTATTATTCTTGAAATACTAGCTAGACATTATTAAGTTACTGTAGCCATAATGTAGTAGCCCAAACGTGCCAATGAGGAAGCCCTTGGCAACTGCTGCACCCTGATTGGCCCGTTTGAATTGGATCAAGAACTGCTCGTATGCCAAAAAGGTGGATTTGTATAAAATCGTGTATAAATCGCTTAATTATTATTATTACTCGTCGTGACAGTTGTGGCTCAAAAGGGATCAACATTTATATATGGTCAGCTGGCATTAGATCAACAAAAGGCCTCCGGATCAACAAGTGAAAAAGGATCAACAAAAAACTACCTATACGGCACGTCTGAGCCACAAAGTGCCCAAGGGGATATTTATATATATATATATATATATATATATATATATATATATATATATAAATATATTTGAA
Source organism: Achroia grisella (assembly GCF_030625045.1). NCBI lineage: Eukaryota > Metazoa > Arthropoda > Insecta > Lepidoptera > Pyralidae > Achroia > Achroia grisella. The sequence goes on along the minus strand of NW_026713039.1, from coordinate 2,566,478 downwards.
ATTATAATAAAACGATTCATACTCCCAGCACTAAAAGTAGTATATTCCATTACCCCACGTCACAACTGCAGTGTATAACGTTACCCCAAGCCCTAACAGTGGTATAGAACCTTACCCCACATCCTACTAAGTCTATCCTATGAAGTATGTACATGAACCAAGGGCTAGGTACCTGGCAGTAGCGATGAGGGTAGCAGTAAGGTCTTAATAAAGTAAATTATATGTATACCTAATAATATAATATATTTATAATACACATACTATAATTTTTTTACGTAGTTTTTTTTTATAAAATAAATCATCATCATTGCCTTGCCTTTATCCCATTATTTGGGGTCGGCACAGGCGCATTTTTTATAAAATAAATATATATTTGAAATTGTGATAAAACGATTCATACAAAATTTCAAACCTAATAATTATTTTTCATTTAAAATTGGAAATTATTAACAACAGCATTACATAATAAAGCATCGGGTCAGTGTGGTAATTTCGTAACTCTCTACATTTATAGGAAATAGTATTGTTAGCTTCATATATATATTATAGCGTCCAAAGCTCTATATTAATAACAGGTACAGAGTATCGGAAAAGAAAAGTTTAGCTCATTTGCAGTTATTCATCTAGTTACAACAGATACTAGCAGTTTTACATGTGTTTATCTGTCACAATTTATTTCAACCTCGCATTAGAGAAAAACATATTACGCCGACCCCAAATATATGTGATAAGGAAGAAGCAGATGATGATTAGAATCTTCAAATACTGAAAATCAGCCTTTGGGCATTATAGCCAAGAATAAAGCTGAGTGGTAACCAATTTGGTCGCGACTGTATATGTTAAATAATTAGTTATAAAACTGTCTTTATAGTATTATGTTACATATGTAATTTACTATATAATACACGACCCTGTGTGCCCATAAGGCTATCCTCCTTTTTATTCCATAGTAACATAATTTTAACTGCAAGTCTTTGTTGTTTTTAAATAATAAATATAAAAAATGCATGTTATATTTGCTATGATTCTTATGTAAATAAATATATATTTCTTTCTTTCTAATATTATTTCTTATCAGATTACGTCATAAATAGTATACGTTGATAGATAGCAGGCACAAATTGTTTTGTAAGCATGTATTATAGTATAAATGTAGCGAGTTATGAAATTACCACATTGACATCGTGGTCAGTGTGGTAATTTTAGAACATATTTGACAAATAGCAAAAGATAGGACAAAGGTATTTTACCACCCATTTCTCTCGGCATATTTACTAAGGGACTGAAATATTGGAACAAAACTTACCTTCACTGGTGATGTCTTGACCGAATTCCGATCCGATGACTCCCAACAACACCACTGCTGTGGTTTGCTTGCGTTTCAATTCTGCGAGAGAAGACGGCTTCCTTACTATCTCTTCCTCTTCTTCTTCAAATTCTTCCTCTTGCTGTGGATTGTAGATATTTATTAATAAAAGACCATCTATAGGTTAAGGCTGATGATTTTCATTTTTTTTATTGTCCCTAGTACTTGCCTCAATCGGAGAGACTCTGTGAGACTGATAAATATAATATAATAATAATAATAACCTTGGACATATACACAGCGTCATCTAGTCCTAAGCTAAGAAGTAGCTGTGTTATGGGTACTAGACAACTGATAGAAATAGTTATATACCTTTTTAATACAAACATAATATAAATAGCAAACACCCAGACAATATATACCCACCAAAAACAATCATATTCATGAATACAAATATTTGCAAAGTGCGAGAATCGAATCCGCGACCATCAGAACTAGACCACCGAGGCTATCCTTGCAATTTTACAGTATCCAGTAAATCTAGTATAAATACGTTGCCAAAACAGTTACAACCTTTGTACTGAAGTTTAGTCTTTACATGTATTACAATAGATTATAAAATATGACGTCACGAAACTTAGAACCCCTTTCAACCCCAAATTTAGAACAATATGTCAGATTTAGTTTGCAGATTTATTTATTTGCCATGTAAAACAGTTTATATTTTGCTCTTCAGTTACAAAATTATAAGTCTATAGTAAAATTTAAAATAAATTTAATTTTGACGTGTATTCATTAATGTGAGAAATTGGATAAATATAAAAAAAATCCTTAAACTTCTAAATTTTAAAATTGATAAATTGGCTATTTCTTTTGGTAATCATCATCATCATCATCATCGCAGCCCGGACGACCACGTCTCTGTTCCGTAAGTCATCACTGGCAACACACATTGGTCGTAAACCTTCGTCTTGAGACAAACTTTTGGCAATCTATTTACATAAATATCTTTAATAGAAGTCCCTGCTTAATCCGTCATATACGTGAACGGGTGCTGCTTTTCTGGGGTATAGTCTGTTCGGGTTACGAACACTGATTAGACTATTTGCTTTTCACAAAATTGCAATTGCATATGCTAGTCTCACTATTCTCCGAAATTTGAATTTAAAATTTAATCTGTATTCTGTAAACATGAACAAGCTCATTTGAACAGAATAAGAGCCGAGTTTCTTGTCAGTTCTAAATCATTCCGAACTGACAGTAGATTTGACATATCATAAGAGTCTGTAATAGACCTACACGAATAAAGATATTAATTTTTTTTTAATTAATAGACTTTTCTAGACTTTTTTTGGTATAACAAGTTTGCCTTTATTTCTTGTGTTATAATTATGTATATCTCGATTTTGTTTCCTTTCCCCTTATGTGTATGTTTAACAATGAACGAAATATAAAGAGCGAGACCACAATTTGTATTTTTTTAAATTTATTTATGGCCTAGTATAATATAATAATAATAATACTTTATTTGACAAATGTAGGTAAACAATAAGGTGTTAAAAATATGTTATCGAGACCCGTACATTAACCTCATAAGAGGTGTGCAAAATTTTATAGGTTCAAATAAATAAAATATATATGAATAATTTTCTTTTTGACAAAATAGGTTCTTTGACTTTTGCCATAAATTATGCGAACTGATCTTTTTTGTAAAGATAATAAAGATAAAGATTACCTTTTCGACTGGTTCTTTCGGTATTGCTTGCGGGTTAATGCTCTCTGTGTGGGTGTACAGTGGTAGGTACTGGGCCCAGTTGTCTACTAGGATCTTACGGCCTTTAGGACCCAATCTGCCATACAGAAGACAATTTTACCATCATTACATAGTATAAAACAATGTCGCTGTCGCTGGTTGTCCGTCCCTATGTATGCTTAAATCTTTAAAACTACGTAATGGAAGAAGCGGTTTTTTTTATATATATTTTTATATTTTTATTTTATATATATATTTAAATAAAATGAGTATACAAACCTTCCTTTATATTATACTAGATGTGCCCGCGGTTTCACTCGCGTTAAATTTCAATATAAAATATAGCCTATGGTCATTCATATATAGAGTCTATATTATTGTAAAGTTTCATCATTCGTTCAGTAGTTTTTGCGAGCATTTTTGAAAAAGTAAAAAACAACTGTCGTATTTATAATATTATTAAGATTAATATTTATACTTTGTAATATATTTTTATTTATAATATAAGAAAGAAGATCACCTAATAAATGGCGAAATGTCCAGCGAAACAAGGGTAGTCTCCCCCCGAAAATAAGCTGAGGTTCTCCCAAAACCCCACCTTCACCTCTGTAAGGGGATGAAGCCCCTAATGAGTCGTACCTGCCCAATTCAGCGAGAAGCAGCGCTTGCGCAGCATCTCTAACTTCAATGCAATGGTGTTGCCATCTTCGCGCCAGCATCTCCACTTGGGGACGTTTGAAGCTCTTGGAGCCTAGAATTATTTTTAATTAGTTTATTTCAAGTTTTTTTTTATATATTTAAATTATATAAAAAATATAATAATAATATATATATTTTTTAATATAGAGACGGTCCACTTGATGGTAAATGATCGCAGTCATCGATATATCAGGATTATGGACATGACATTTGATATGCTTGACCGTTGGAAAAAACGACTTAAGTAACGTATAATTTTTTTTTAAATCATATATAATTAAATTAAAACGGCGATAGAGTGAGTAGTGATGTGCCAGTGTGACCAACAACGTTAAATGGTTAACGTTATAAATGGGTTACCCACAGTAAAGGTTTTTTTCAAAGCCAACCACATTTTCTGACTTTATAATTGATGTGGAAGAAGAATTCTTCATTCAGTTTCTCCACTTACCCGCAGCGACCACTGTCTCTGGTAATAGCACACAGTGTAGAGTTATGAGCAGTGCCCAGCCCTGCTTTATGTGGACTTGCTGGGCAGCCAGCTGCTCCTCACGCTCCTCGTCACCGGCCCACGATGATGACCGGGTGGAGGGTCTGGGATGATGGAATTAGAATATTATATAATATTATATATATAACAGTAATAATATAATTTAGAGACAATATGAGCAAGGTGGACTTATCCCTAGAAGAGATATCATACAGTCAACCCAAAACAGTGGCATAGGTGGGATTGAGTGGGTAATAACTGGTGCAAATATTACAATATATTTATCTAACTATTATAAGATATCAGAACTATTCAGACAGCGCCATCTAGTCATAAGCTAAGTAGAGCTAATGTTATGCGTACCAGATAATTGATATAAATAACTAGATCCATTTTCTCTGTAAATACATATATAATATACATAGAAATCACCCAGACCGATAAAAACAGTCACAGTAATGAATACAAATGTTTGCATCATGTGAGGAATCGAACTCGCGCCTATCGGAAGTAAGGCGGTATACTAAACAACTAGACCACGTAGGACGTCAAAATTATTTACGATATATTCCCATCACCATCGAATTTTAATGACTATCTCAAATATAAAATACGCATACAATAATAATAAAAATGATAATAGACCAATAGTTATTTTATTAGACTATATATAAACTCTATGTAAGTGCGATGGTAAAACTAGCCATAGGCATCATGTCGATGCTGTAGTCTCTCGATATTCCCATACCTGTGCAGTCTTCTCGCCACCTCTTGTTCTGGCACGAAGCCCGCGTTCCTCATCGACTTGAGAGTGTTGGAGAGTGCCACGATGGAGAGGAGATGGTTCGTTGTCAACGTGGTACTCAGTTCCCAGTGCAATTTGGATGTGAACAGCCTGTAATATTGGTCAATGATTATTTTATTAAAATTTAATAAAATGAAATTAAAAATATATTTTTTCATTTAAGACCTTTCGAATACTGAAGCCCGTCATAATTGTTTATCACTATCTATATCTATTTATATAAAAATGTATTGCTGTTCGTTAGTCTCGTTAAAACTCGGAACGGCTGAACAGATTTGGCTAATTTTAGTCTTCAAATATTCGTGGAAGTCCAGGGAAGGTTTAAACGGTTATAAAATATGAAGAAATTTCATGTAAAATAGTAACAACAACAATTTTATTTTTCCATACAAACGGCTGATACCTGTCAAACAGGGTGCGTTAAGAAATTTATTGCGTAATAAACTTCAAAAACCCTTTGAAATATTTAATTTTAAGGAGGAACAGATTTCGCGGGGTCAACTAGTATATAGATAATATTAGACTAAAGTTTTGATAGTTAACACAAAAATAAATATCAGACATTTTCCTTCTCCGACACCGATAGAATAAATTCTTATTAAAATAAATGACCACTTTTCGAGAATACCTTCTGATAGAATAGAATAATATAAATTTCTTGACTATCTCAAATAGAAATAACATGTACAAAATAATAACGAATATATATTAAAAGTCAAGTTAAAAGTTATATTAAGTGAATGTGGACCACAATTGCATAATTTTTGGATTGCCACGCTGATTTGTAATGAAAATTTAGCTTCACTAAATCAAATGGGGTTCAATTTGATTTAAATAAATAGCAATATTACGAGCTGCACATACCTGGTAAGCTTCTCCTGCCGCAACAGTTCTGGGGGGAGGTCCGAATTGACCAGCAGTGGGTCATCAGGCGCGGCGGCGTAGGCATCCGCCCACTCCAGCACCCTCGTGGGAAGCTGTACAGCCATGTGGCCATGACGGGACACTACGCCGAAGCATACTGGCACCTAGTAATAATAATTATAATGCAGGACAATTCACACAGTTCCATCTAGTTTTAAGCTAAGTGCAGCATGTGTTATGAGTAGGTACTATACAACTGATAGATGTAGGTTAAATATTTTTTTTGTTAATGCATATATAATGTACATGAAACTTGGACCACATTACTAGCAATGTTTCATGTTAGGTTGACATCTACGCGGTTCCCTCTGGAAAAAAAAAACAAGGAGCCAAGTCAGTTAGCCATCGTGATGAAAAATCACGATGCTAACTTGACCTCATTCTCATCTTATCATCATTTACATTTTTTTAATTGTTGACAATGGAATGCGCTTACTAACAGTTTACGCTGGCGGGGCACCAGTGCAGGACGATAGGATGAGCATGAAATCAGGTCAAGCTTATCGTAGTGAAATCACCGGGAATTTATCACGATGGATTTGAAACCGTGTGAAGGTCAATGAGACATGGTACATTGCTAGCAATGATGCCATTCCAGTCCACATTACTAACAATATCCTTGGGGAGCCAACCATCAGGCAACAATATTTAAAGTATGCACTGCGGGAATTTATGACTATTCTTTCCAGGGGAAACTGCATGGTTATTAATCAGACATGGTACATTGCTAGCAATTAGGTTAAGCTACTAATAATACCCTTCACTCGCCTCAGGCATGGATATTAAAAAATTATGGTCTTTAACTATTTACCATGGGTCTCAAAAGCCCCAGTTTGGTCTCGCACACTCTGTCCAGGTCAGGGTTGAGTCCCCAAGCATGCAGCAGAGAGATCAGGATCTGGGCTATCTCCATCGTATGCGGGGGCTCAGCCAGCGACATGTCCTTAGGACGCTGACGTTTGCTTTGGGTAGAGTCATCTGAAACAAAATAAATATAAAATTAATTATATTGTATTATGGCTATTAAACTACTGATAAAATTACTTAGGCTTCATGCTGTCTCGGATTTAGGGGGGCGCAACACGGAGCCCATGCCCCAGGCGGCAAGTTCTGGGGGCGGCAAATTGGAACTTGGTAGATAAATACATCTCTGGGGTAAAAGGGGATAGTTAGTAATGTGGAATGTTATCACGGTGGTTTCCAGGAGGAACTACCGTGATAACAAATTCTTGGTTAAATTGTCACGATGGGCTAACTAACCTGACTTGATGCTCATCTGATCATCCTCCACTTGTGCCCCGCCAGGGTAAACTGTTAGTGCAGGCGAGTGCACAACTCTATTATTATCCATAAAAAAAATATATACATCTCTCATTAATGCATCTATCATAAATTAATGTACCCTTGATAACCTGACCTTGAGGTCAAGTAAATTATTTGTGTTCATTGTATTTGAAAATGCTACAATAATTAACAGCAGCAAATTGTACGCTAATATGTATATTGTAAAAATGTTGCGGAGGGGGAGGGTGCAGAGAGCCCTAAGGGGCAGCATTTTTTAGTTTTTGCCTCGAAAGAAATGAAGATCCAGGACTGGCCTCATGTCCCCGACTCCTCTCCATACAAAACGTTATACATAGGATAAGGCAATTACTATCAACGTTTCGTGATTGAAAAACTTAATATTCACTAAAAAAAAGTATATTTTTCTAGAGAATACAAATATGGGGTTCTTAAGAATTATATATTAAGTTTTCTTAAGGGTGTCCTATATATAATTCTAAGAAAATGGGTGTTATATTCCTGGTATATTACACTCGTCATATTTTCTTTAAACGATTTTATTTTAGAATTACCTGTAACTGAAAAATTCTTATTTCACCAAAAAAAGACCTATCTTTATCTCATTCGTATGTGCACTACAAGACAATATAAAAATTTGAAAAAAAAAAAATGACAAATCGTTGGAAAAAAATCCTTTATAGTTACTGTAACAATAGAGTAAGCCGAGTAGAACGGAACGTAAATATTAACTGCTAAATTTCATTTGAATATATTGTTATAATTTGGGTGAAGTAAGATGGAAGGTCTTTCAATAGTTATAGAACGAATACTGAAGAATCACACACGCTATACATTTTTTTCTTATAAATCATATATAGGATAGCACCCAGAACCAATACAAACATTAATACACATGAATACAAATGTTTGTTTCGTGCTAGGAATCGAATCCATTATCCAAAAGCGGTAGGCATGCTAAACCGCTACACTGAGGCCGTCACTGCGCTACGTGAGTTGCCAAGGATTATTTCATTATTATTATTTGTATTTAAAGTTATTTGCCTCGTAAACAAAACAGATAAGCACCTATTAAAAACATTATGACGTAACAACACAACCACTCCGCCATTTTACTACGCATTAAGACCTGACCAAAATTGACGCCAATGTCAGCCATTTTGTAATCACACATCATGATAGAACTCGTGTCAAGTTCGTGACATATATTTTTATTGAGGGTTTTGGAGTATTGTCATGTGCTAAGACTCGTAGCACTGCGAACTACTTATGTAGATCTATTGTGCTCGCCCCTTTTCAAAGTTCGCTATCTAGACCCGTTTTTTTTTATGACTGATAATGGAATGATGCACCCGCCTGCGCTAACGGTTTACGTTGGTGGGGCATCAGTGGTGGATGACCAGTGGATGATAAAATGACCATGAGGTCAGGTATTTCAAGTCCAAAGTCACCAAGAATTTATGATGATGGTATCCAGAAGAAACCGCGTGGAGGTCAAACTTACATGGTACATTGCTAGCAATAAGATAATCAGTCCACATTACTAAAAATCCCCTTTCCACCCTACCTAGACCCGTCACAGAACATTATATGACATAAGTTGAAATTACATTAATTTAAGAAATAAAAAGGCTGTAATTAACGGCTCTGTGACTAGCGGTTTAGCACACTGCTTTACTTCCGATGATTTCGGATTCAATTCTACACAGAGTATAAACATGTATTTATGATTTTGATTGTTTGTATTGGTGTGGGGTTTCTTATGTATATTATGTGTGTGTTTACAAAAAAAAGTATTTATATTAGTTATTTAGACGTAAGTTGGACATTGCTAACAATGGGGTCAACAATCTAAATTACTAATAATTCTCCCGATTCTGTCAAATTAGCAACACTGGGCTAAAGGACTTGACTTAATCCTACCATCCTTAATAATAATAATATTACTTTATTTGCCAAATGTAGGTAAACAATAAGGTGTTAGTCCTTGACTGGTGTCCATTTTATGACCATCCATAAATTCACTAGAATTATGAATTAATATCGGCGATCAAACTGCGTCTGTTGCAGATTGGTAGCCGAATAGTTAATACTAGACTGCCCAAACTCTATCCAATACCTGATGATGCCTTGTTCAGAGGCGAAACACGCGTCGCAATATGGGTATAGACGCAATAACTGTTGGAATTTGATCACAAATATAGAAGGTCGTAACGGTAGTCAAGTTTCCGCACTAAATATTTGTGGTGTCACATATGCTAATTGTAGAGGAATTAAACTAAATAATATCAATCCATTAAGTAACGAAATGGACTTCCGCAAAATAACAGCTAATTCAATAAAATAGTTTTGAAGAAACAAATTTCAATTTGCTTGCAATATATGTTCACACCACACCAAGGAAACATAAACAGTGAAAGGTCGTGTATGATATAGACAGACGTACCTACAATTGTATTACAACGCTGTTGAATGCCCAAGGTCCGAGACAGACATAACGGTCTGTGCATGATAATTATATAATACCTACCTATGTACTTATGCGGGGGTTATCCTTAATAGAATAGATAAACCAAGCCGAGTATCCAATTATAGCAATAATAAATAACCTTTTGGATTTTCTTTTCTACTCAAAAGTTGTCTGGAAGAGATTGCATAAGCAATAAGGCCACACTTTTGTGCTGTATTACTCTAGTAATTGTAATTCCTGTTATATATTGGTGTAATAAAGAATATATATATAAGACAAAATAAAGAAATAACATTAAATTATACATTCTATGAATATACTAGTAAACTATAATTTAATATATATAATATAAATTGTGTATTTTGTGATTATGAATGATTACGAAAATTAATTCACACAGCGCCATAGTCCAAAGTTAAGCTAGTTAAAGCTTGTTGTATGGGTACTAGATAACCGATACAAATATACATAGATATATATATATATATATATATATATATATATATATATATATATATATATATTCCATAAAAAACAATACATATTATACAATCATACTCCTAACATATATATGAATACAAATGTTTGTCTGGTGCGAGGAACCGAACCCGCGACCATTGGAAGTAAGCGGTGTGCTAAACCGCTAGACAACCGAAGTCAAATTAAGGTTGAGTAGATTTTATAATGCATTACAAATCTACTTAATTTCGTATGACATTGAACTTCAACTAAATTAAGTGCATCGGAGCAAGGCCAAGTTATCTCATCTCGGAGAATCTCGGCGTCAAGGTAACTTGGTTGATAAAAATGTATATAGGCCTATTTGTAGAACGTTCACCCCACTGCTCGGAATTTTAATTTAGCTTTAGGCAAATCACATTTTTTTACGTAATCAGAATTGCAAACAAGCTTACGGCCTACCTGGTGTTAAATGACGTTGCCTATATATGAACAATACTATAAAAATATGCCTGGACAATACACACAACGCCATCTAGTACCAAGCTAGTGTTATGAGTACTAGACAACTGATATAATACTTAGATACATTTTTTAGTAAATACATACATAATATACATAACAACATGCCTGTAACATTTGCTACTGTTTCGTGTATACTGCGGAGTTATTGACGACAGAGCAAACAGTTCTATAGAGGACATCAGTATGTACAAGAGTCCATGATACAATATATGTATTACAGTGAACGAAGTAAGAACCTAAAATTAAAAACCTTAAAAAATATAATATAATAACTAAAATATGTTATCAAAAGGAGTCCCTTTATGCAAGTTTCCGAAGATACTGGCAGCGGTTCCTCTTTGAATGGCTAGACTAATTCTTTGTCCAAGGTAGCTGCCAGCTCTTCGGTCTTCTGTGATGTTGACTACAGTTACATAATAATAAATACGTTTTCCTGTTAAAATATGCAATAATAGGTAATGCCGATACAAACTAGGCCATGTTATTCGTACATTTATAATCTTACTAACATTAAAAACGCGAAAGTTTGTGAGTATGGATGTATGTTTGTTACTCTTTATTGCGAAAACTACTGAACTGACTGTGACGAAACTTTACAGTAATATAGCTTATTTATTTATTTATTCATTTTTTTTATAAAACGTACAAATATTATAAACTTATTATATATTGGACCCCGCACTAGGCGAACCTAATACCTAGGAATTAATTATTAATTATTACTGATCAGTGAGTTTGACATATCAGACTGATTAAGATTTTTTAGATTGATTTCATAAAAACACAATTGTTGACTATATAAAAATTAAATAAAATATACAGAGAAAATAAAATAAAAAGAGAAAATGACAAGTTCAACACATTACATTTTTTTTTCTCTTTGTTCTTGCAATGATATGTGTGCATAGTCCATAAATTATGCACATTACACGCTGTTAACATTCTTATTAAATTATTGATTGTTTATAGATCAGAATATCTTATAGGCTATAATTTAAAGAGTTATTATGTAAATTGGGATATAGTATATACATCATGTAAGTGTGATGCAGACGAAGTTACGCGGGCCAGCTAGTTATATATATTTTTTAAAGATCCGTGCGATTCCGGGTCGGACCGCTTGTAGATATACAATATCGATGTCATAACTCGCCTAGCGGTACGTAGGTTCGAATTGCGCCGCGTGATTCCGCCGTGGTGCAATAAACTACCAACCAACAGTGCCGGATTAAACAAGCGCGAGGCCTGTAGTTAATTCTTATTTTTTTTATACAAGCATTCAGCATACGGCCCATATGATGGTAGATGGTTACCGTAGGGTATTGACGCCTGAAACACGTCACGTCGGCGCGTTGCCGTCTATTAAGAAACTTTTAAAAACCAAAGTACGCGCCTTAAAGGTTCCTTAAGAATCGGCAACGCGCACGACATACCCCTGATGTCTCCGGCATCCATAGGCTAAGGTTCCATAATTTAAATGGGCCGTATGCATGTTTGCCGCCATCATTGTATAAAAAAAAGTGTACGCTTGCGTTAGCCGGGGCGAGCTGGTCTTATGAGAGATTTTCTCCAGGTAAAAAAAATGTAAATAACAACAATGTATGTACGTTACAAAGAAAAAAGTCATCATCACTTAAAATTTAATAACTTTATTATTATTTCAGTGTTGAGTGCGCAGGGCCCCTCGATCGAGCAGGGCCCGTAACACTTGCTACTAGATTAGGCACTGGCGACCAACCTACGCATGAGTGCGTGGGGCTTCTTATACAGCGGGCCCCTAACACTTGCTACTAAGTTAGGCACTGGCGACCAACCTATGCATGACTGCGTGGAGCCTGAGTAACACTTGCTACTAAGAGGCACTGGCGACCAACCTACGCATGAGTGCGTGGGGCTTCTTATACAGCGGGCCCCTAACACTTGCTACTAAGTTAGGCACTGGCGACCAACCTATGCATGACTGCGTGGAGCCCCTTATTTAGCGGGGCCCGTAACATTTGCTACTAGATGAATTCTGTACATTGGACACGCATAGCGGTAAATGTAGGGGCATCCAAAGCTCTCAGGAGGAGAGTGATCCATTGAGGATGGGCGCAAAGTGGTCCCGTGCCCCACACTCATAGGCGGCTCCTTCAGTGGAGAGCCGCATCTCGGCCGAATGAAGAATCGAATAGAATAGAATAGAAGAATAGAAAATCAATTATTCAAATAAACTTACATTGAAGCACTTTTGAATAGTCATCACATTTTTTTTAATCTACTGCTCATTCGAAAAGCTGTCTCATCACAAGAAGAACGAGCAAGAAACTTGTGTGTTGCTCTTTTGCAGCGAACTCGAGACTTCGCCGACAAATCATGTATGGGAGGAACGCTGAGGTTTTGGTGCGTAAGAATCACACAGTATCCGCCTGTACTATATTCATAAAAACTATACCGTGTTCATAAAAACGTGCGGTTATGTATGCAACATTAGAAAAAAGGTGAATTCTGCATTTTGTTTACGTCTATTTCATAACACGTCTTCATAACGTCCATTACCGACTAAGTTAAAATAAGAATAAATAAATATATATACACTTGTTGCTGGGCGTGACTTCGTTTTTTAGATAAAACTTAGTCTATGACCTTCGTCGTGATTCAATCTATTTTCACGTCAAATTTCATTAAGATCCGTTCAACCGTTTAGTCGAGGAAAGATATCATAACTTGGGCTAGATTTATGAATCTCATCTTTTTTTTCCTCTACAATTCACGCAACACCACCTAGTCTCAAGTTAAGCAGAGCTTGTGTTATGGGTACTAGACAACTGATATAAATATTTAGACATATGTTTTTGTAAATACAAAGAAAACATCTAAACCGATATAAACCAAACTTACTCATGAATACAAATGTTTGTACCGTGCAAGGAATCATCTAACCCACGACCATCAGATGTTAGGCGGTGTTCTAAACCCCTAAACCACTGAGGCCGTCATATGTTATTAATCAGTAATTTAAATCTTTCTCCATAAAAGGACGGTGGACAATTAAATATTTAGATATATATTTTTGTAAATACATACATAATATACATAAAACACCCAGATACCCAACAATGATATTTACGAATACAAATATTTGTATATGTATATATACAAGGAATTGTCTCGCGACCATCTGTAAAGCCAGCCGATTTACCCTTTCGTCTAAAGGTAACAAAAAAGATAGACAAACACACACAGTTTAGCATTTATAATATTACCATGAACACTTGAGGTTTTCTTTGTATAAAGTTTACTTATTTACATATTTATGGCACCATAAGCAGTTTCCTTTGTGAGCTGTTTAGGTTTGAGGGTAACAATTGACAGATTTACTTTTTTACGTATATTTTTATATCTACCCGCATATATGCATATAAAACACCCATACCAATACAAAGAACCATATTATACTCATGTTACTATCGTTTGAGAATTGGACTCGGGACTATAGTAAGTAAAGCGATGTACGAAATCACTGATCTACTCAGACCGTCAAACCTATTCAGATTTCAAACATGCTATGTATATTTACAAAATCGCAGTGTATGCAATATTTGCACTTAGAAATAGATGTAGGTAAGTAAGTAGGTATTATGGGCGAGGCGGGCAGCCAACATTCTTAGCCTTGAAACGGTCTAGAATTCTAATCTAGTTAATTATAACTTGGTAGCCAGTTGGAAACGTATCTATTTAGGATTCAAATAAATTACTCGTAAGCAGGGGAAGGTGATTGTGAGTAATGTGGACTAATAATCACATATCTAGCATTGAACCATGTCAAGTTGACCTCTTGGGGTAATATTAATTTCTCGGTCGAGACGATGTATATTACAGACTAGCTGTTCCCGCGACTTCGTCCGCGTGGAATTTAACTTTAATTTTCTAAAGTAAAAGTAGCCTAAATTACCTCCTTATTAAATCAGCTACCTGTCAAAGAAAGACCCGTCAAAATTGGTTCAGACATTTCAGAGATTAGCCGGAACAAACAGACCGACAGACAGAGAGACAAAAATTTAAAAAAATGTTATTTTGGTGTATGTACCGCATTTATATTCATATGCATGTAGTATAAAACGGTTATTTCAATATTACAAACAGACACTCCGATTTTATTCATGATCAGATCAGATCAGATCAGATGATAATAGACTGACAAAATGTACATAAAAATATTGATATTATATACTAAATAACAATAGGAAAATGTAAGGTGAGGTTACACAGTTTAGACAGGGCAGTGCTTATTTGACAATATATAATTTGTCTCACTAGTCATTATTATTATATGGATGTCTGTCATAACTGTGTCCCATAACCTCTACGTGGTTCGCGATAAATTCACGGTGGATTTACCACGATGGGCTAACTGCCTGAGGTCAGGGCACTGCTCATGTCATGATTCTTCACTGGTGCGCCGCCAGCGTAAACCGTTAGCGCAAGCAGATGCACTATTCCATTATCATCCCTAAGAAAAAAAAAATGTAAACACGTAAACATCTTGAAATTATTGTGACACGAATTTTAAGATTTTTACCTCGAACGTCTTTGTCACAGTTGATCATGTTTGATAAAGATTGAGTTTTGTTCGGACTACTCTAATGGTGCAGGCCGCAGTTGGCCTTTACAGCTTCACCGGACAATAAGGGGCAAGTGCAGATGGCACTCCAAACCAAAGGAAGGACTTATGGAGCGGCTGAAGGCCAAGTCTCGTCTGATATGACTTTAGTCTGAGGGCACCGCTACCGGTTTGAACCTCGGCACAGGCCGTCGTAATTTCGATCCCAGTTTGAATTGGAGGGGGGATCAGGGGAGAGATTAGGTGCGTAATGGTTTCTATGTTGAATGTTGCATGCAGGAGGCATGCGACATTCAACATATATGTACTTAGGACAAGATTTATTTAAAAGAGAAACACGGTTTAATGAAACGGAAAGAAGTTTCTGTCTCATGCTTCTTGTGATGAGTCTGTGTTCCGATGAGTCGTAGAATCAATGAAATATGAGTATTCGAAAGTGCTTTAAGTTTATTTGAATAAATATTATTTCCATTTATATTTATAGTTTTTTTAATAATTCAAGTCTCGGAATGCATTTAAAATCAGATGTCACAAAATTTAGGTCCCCTCCCTTTGTCACACAATGTCACAATTTTTCTAAAATGTGGATAGCCCCTTTGGGTTGTTATCAACAGATTTTAAGAAACGAGGAGGGTATAGGCGTATTAGGGTACCACTTGCCATCACATCGTCATCGTCGTGTTGTTCTTATATTCAGGCGACGGTTACCACTTACCATCAGGTGGATCAGCAGCTTATTTACAATTTCTATTACAATTACTTGTTTGCAATTCCAATACATAAAAAAATTCTCGAAAATGAATATTCGATACAATATCCCGAGTAAAACCACAAGCGAAGCCTTGTATAAAATCCAATATGGTACGAATACGTATAGGACAAGGTAACTGACTGGTATTTGAAGCCAAATGAGAGCCTGCCCGCCTGCCACCGGATCTCTGCTTTAATTATCAGTAGGGATGTGCTGCTCGATAACTATCGATGAAGAGTAATTGTAATAATTTGTATACATTATAAATTTGTATACATGATTGTCTATATTAATTGTATACGATCAATCGTAATGCACATCAACAACATCTTTTAGTAAAAAACAAGGAGTTGCTTCACCCGAATCAGTTTCATAAAGAACTAACATAGAAATTAGATATTAATTTTGTAAATTTTATGATACTCCCCATATATGTATAATTCAGCTACTTTTCCAAAAAAAATTATCCGTTTTATTATTATGTCTATAAAGTATTTATAAAATAGGACATTACTAACCCGAGTTATATAAATAAATAATAATTATTATAAAAGACAATAATATCAGAAATTTATACATTTCGCATTAAATATTGCATTTGGGAAAGTCATATAAGTCGATAAAGCGAAAGCGCTATCTACTTGCTAATCACTTTTGAATAGTCATCACTTATTCTATTAATCTCCCGCTCAATAGTGCTTATATTAAGTTTATTTGAACAAAGATTATTACTATTTAAAATGAATAACACTATAGTAAATTTCGTTACCATTCCTGTTTATATTTAAAAAAAGAATGAAATAATCGACAATAATTCTTTGCTTATACTTGTCGGGATGATTGATGACAACTATCGATATAGTGCGTCACTGCCAACCTTGCACCTTGAGAAAGTTGTCCAAAGCTCGCCCGCACTATTATTACATACAATGAACTTGGACTTGTTATAACTACAGGTAATTTTAAACTTGTTATTAAATAAGAATTAAAGTAATTGTTTTTACGTTAATCATTATATTAATACGTGAAGCAAGAACTTTGTCCTGTCCGAACGTCCGCGCAATTTTCATTTAAAGAGGTACTTTAAATGAAAATTGCCTGGATGGAGGAGTATGAAATTTCGCACATTTATCTTTATATATAAAAATTAGGTGTCACGTAGTCTGTCCGCGATGGACTTGTGCTGAACAGCTGAACCTATTGCAAATTTGATTTGCACATTGTGCGCAATTTGATCCACTTGAAAGATAGGATAGCTTACATCTCAATTTATAGTCGCAATATTATTTTATTCAAGAATCTTAAGTTTATTTGAATAAAGACTATTTCTTCATCTAAAATTTCATAGTGTTCAGAAAAGTAATAGAATAAAAAAGATATATGTCTATTCAAAAGTACTTATTTGAATAAAAAATATTTCTATTTCTTTAATGTTCATAGTATACAGAAAACTAATATAATTAAAAAATATATATGTCTATCAAAAGTACTAATAATATCAAGTTTATTTGAATAAAAATTATTTATATTTCTTTAATATTCATAGTGTACCGAAAAGTAATTACTTTGCCGTTTAATTAAATTACTGTCTGAATGTCAAGGTTTTATTTAATTATACATTGTTCTAATAAGAACAACAACGCGATAGGAAGTACACTAACTTTATTTATTGGATAACTAGTGACGCGAATAAACTTATGAATAATATTATCGAAGAAAAATAGAAGGAAAGAGGGGAAGCGGAAGACCAAGACAATTATATAAAGCATATCAAGAAAAAAGCTGGATTCGTGTTGTTAACAATTAAAGAGATTGATGGAAGATCGTGGGAAGTGGCAAGAGCTCCACCGTCAAGAGCATCATCTGCTTTTTCTTTATCATAATTATTTGGGGTCCGCGTAATTCCCGTCCAATTTAAACAGGGATCGAAATTGCGACGGCCTGAGCCGAGGTTCGAACCACTAGCGGTGCCCTCACACTACAGTTATAGAGATATATACATAGAATCTCATTTTTAGTAAATGCATACTTAACATACATAGAAAACACCCAGACTGATATAAACGTACGTAGCTACCATCGGAAGGCAGTGGTATAGCAGTGATATGGCCAGACCCGAGGTTCCAACCCCTAACGGTGCCCTCAAACCAAAGACATTGCCAGCTGCGGCCAACAGCATTAGAGTAGTCCGAAAAAAAAACCCCAGCCGTCAAAGTTCTAAATAGACATAATCGTTATTACCCCCAATGAATTGTAGTATTAATTAAATATTACATATATATCTATAATCAATAACCAACCCGCTGTGATATCGCGTAAACGAACAATCAAAACTAGGGCAGTCCTGAACAGATTTAATCGACAATAATTTCAATCGATCGATTGCAATATTAATTAAACATTACCCACGTTGTGTCCTCACAGAATGTACCTTGTAATTCTGCAAGCCGTCATGTAATAGAGATAATATCTGTGGCAAAGGTTACGACGGGCCAATGTCGAAATTATCGATTCGATCCGAGATAATCATTGTTTGGGAACAATACCTAGATTCAACATAGACTCGGCGTCGAAAAAATCGCAACTCTATAAAAATACACTCTTTTAAAATACATGAGCTTGCGGCACAACTGATGGTAAGTGATTACCATCGTCCATGAGCACGCGCAATCCTTACTAATATTATAAATGCGAAAGCACCTCTGTCTTTCTGTCTGTCTGTCTCGCTTCCATGCCAAAAGTATTGAACCAATTTAAATGAAATTTGGTACACAGATAATCTAGACCCTGAGAAAGGACGTAGGCTACTTTTCAATGTAAAAAGGGTTGTGTTGAAGTATCGTCATTTTTAAAGCTAGAAGCTTGTAACTTATTTTTTAAGCTGTTGATTAAATTTAAATAAATATGACATTCAAAGTTTGTAAAAATTTTCCCTTAAGGAGGTAAAATAAAATAGACGATGAAAAATTGTATGGAAATTCGTCATTTTTGAAGCTAGAACGATGAAACGTTTTTCGTTGGTTTATTTTACCTATACATGTATACCACATGTATTATACCTATAAACCTTCCTCTTGAATTACTATATCTATGAAAAAAAAAACCGCTTCAAAATCCGTTGCGTATTTTAAACGATTTAAGCATACATAGGGTTGGACAGGTAGCAATAGCGACTTTGTTTTATACTATGTAATGGTAATATGAATGGATAGATGGAGGATGGATGTTTGTTACTCTTTCACAGAAAAACTGAACGGATTTTGATAAATCTTTACAGTAATATAGTTCATACATAGGCTATAAATTTCTTGCGGGTGATACTGAGAATTCCATGCGGCAGAAACCGCGGGGACGGCTAGTACGCAATAAAAATAAAGATTTAAATCATTTAAACACAAATTTAATAGAACATAAAGATACTATCGGGTTTATATTAACACATTATATATTTAAGTACGCTTTATTTAGCGCAGTTGGGTAACGACGCTGTAGGCAATGTTGACAAAAACGTGACCGCTGTTTTTACGAGCTTTTATTTAAACTGAAGAGTAAGTGTAGATTTAATAAAGAGTAAATATGTTTGTTTAGGGGGAAGGGCTTGTTAGTAATGTGGACTGCTGACCCCATTGCTACTAATGTACCATATCAGGTAGACCTCCACGCAGTTCCCTTGTAAACCATCCTGATAATAACAATAATCTTTAAGGGATAACGGACAACCTGCACAAAGGAAGATCTAAAAAATGCAACAGAATGCGCAAAACTTGTAGCAACATTCTAGGGAAAATACATTTAGTTGCCATTGAAACGAAAGAAGAAGAAGAAGAAGGGGATAATAACAATAACAATAAACTCCTATTATATAACTAGTATTTACATAACCTAATTGTACAACTAAGAACTAAAATAGAAAGCTTAAAAAAATATATATAATACGATGACTAAAATATATTATTAAAAGGGGTTCCTTTAGGCAACGTTCCGATTTGTGTTAAATAAATAATAAACTATTACAATTGCTGCTTATAATAAAATTTTAAAGTATTAATCGAGACAAAGCGATCTGTAATTCAGAGGAGCCAGTGAGTCCACACACTTTGCTGTTATAGCCTTTATTAGTAAATGAATACAATAAAAATTCAATTGCTCGTGAATTTATCACGATGGGCACATCAATTAGATGTGACCTCATCTTATCATCCTCCATTGGTGGTTTGTAAACCGCAGACGGTTGAACCGTTCCATTCCTCAGAACCTAAGTGGACAGGAACAGTGCGATAACACACAAGCTTTATCTCACGCACGGTCCGATTATGAAACTAATTACCTTACGAGGATTTCTCTAGACCCTACAGCTTCTATGGGATTTCTTTTTAAAGAATTAGGGATATTTAAGGGCCAATACACGTGACGCTTCTGTTGTTTCAGGCACTGTGATAAGCACTGCAACTGTTTGCAATCAGGTGGGGCATATAAACTTCTATTAATAACAGATAATCTCCGGGGGGGACTGTGTGGAGATAGTATATTGATGGCAATGGGATAACTAGTCCCATTACTAAAAATCGCCTTCTCCTTGCATTTACCGTTACCATAGGCGGATGCACAATACATTACAAGAAAAACCCTGAACACCGTCATTTCTCAACTCCGGATATAAGAACCATAAAATACCAAAAGTACTGAAACCATATCTGCTATTCCGTGTTGACCACGTCATATTACGCCTTTTAAATCATACCTTCAATGCGATATATCTCCGCTTTTATTTCAAGCAACTAAAGCTGAATTTCCTTTGACAAAACTGTTACTATATGCTTTTTTTGAGTCGTAGTGATAAAGGCGGTGTCCCCGACGAGGCCGAGTAATATCGACTTATATCATATTGTTGGTCTGTCCGGCCGTGGTTGATGGAATGCAGGGTGAAAGGTTTGGGCTTAGTGAAAGGCGGTAGCGGAAAACCCTGATCATTTCATCTTTGTGGATGACTTAATACTAAGATTTTATTTTACAAATGCTGTTGACCGCAGCTGGCCTTTAAAGCTTCACCGAACGATAGGGGGCGAGTGCTGATGGCATTCCAGACCAAAGGAAGGACTCATGAAGCGGCTGAAGGCCAAGTCCTGCCTGATATGATTTTAGTATGAGAGCACCGGTACCTCGTAACCGGCTCGTACCGGCTCTCGTAACTTCGATTCCAGTTTGAATTGGACGGGGGATCGATTTCAGGGGCGAGATTAGGTGCGTAATGGTTTTTATGTTGAATGTTGCATGCCTCCTCCTTATTAATATGTACTTAAAACAAGACGGACTATTACGGAGATTTATGGAGAGGCTGAAAACCAACTCCTGCTGGACGGATACAGACTTTAGTCTGAGAACAACGGTAGAGGTCCGAATGTCGAGTTCGGCCGTCGTAATTTCGATCCCCGTCAGAATAGGACAAGTAATCGAAGTTATAATTCTAATAATTTATAATAATTTAGTAGGTATGCTATACATATGAAGCAACAACACCATACTATATTGATTTATATAAGAACTTGCTGACCCCACAAACGTCTTTTGCCATATAAATTAAAATTGCTATTAAAAAATAAAGGTTGATATAGTAGAAGGATGAGAATTTTGGGTTGTATGTATATTTTAAGGCCACAGTATAAAAAAAATAAAAACAAAATTCTATAAAAAATAATAAAATGTTAGGGATGGACAACCATTATCAATTATGGGGCGGAAAAATAAATAGTAGGCGATTCTCAGACCTACTGAATATGCATATAAAATTTCATAAAAATCGGTCAAGTCGGAGTATGGTAACTAACATTGTGATACGAGAATTTTATACATA
This sequence comes from Achroia grisella, assembly GCF_030625045.1. Lineage (NCBI taxonomy): Eukaryota > Metazoa > Arthropoda > Insecta > Lepidoptera > Pyralidae > Achroia > Achroia grisella. Next base: position 2,544,540 of record NW_026713039.1, on the reverse strand, counting down.
AGATATGCTATTATTATATTATTCATATCTTATACAATGTTTGCTGTATTTTTTATTATTATTTGCTAATAAAAATACAGCAAACATTGTCGATTTATATGAGAATAAATAATTAGTTGTTATTGCGACGGATTTTAGTAATTACACACTTGAAAAATAATAAGGTAGATATTATAGATATAATAATAACTTCCTCAATATATAAGGAAATATAACGAATAGCTTATAAAAACTAAAACTGATTTCGATAAAAAGTTATGTTGCAGAATATTAATACGATGTTGTCGGTTGAGACGAAGTATACGTACACGATAGTGAACTGACAAAATGAACATTAAAATAATAATTTTATATACTAAATAACAATAGTAAATGTAAAATTATGAATGAATGAATGAAACAATAGTAAATGTAAGGTGGGATGACACGATTAGTGCGACGTTTAGTAGACAATATTCAGTTTGTCTTACTAGTCTAACCTAATCTTAGTATTTACAATAAGTTACAGATTTATCTAGTGGTAAATTTACGATTTAAAATAATTTAAACTTTTTCAGCTCTGTGACATTGCTTTGTAATAAGTTTAACAGATTTTTATTGAACAATTTAACTGGTTTCGATATTTATAGTATCATTAATTATTGTGTAAATGAGGTTCAATATTCGCTTCTTGGTTATGCGAAATAGAAATAATCTTTACTGAAATAAACTTAAAAAAAAAAACTTCTGAATAGTTATATTTTATTCAACCACTCGTTCGGAACGCACTCTCCATCACAAGAAGAATGAGCAAGAAACTTGTGTGTTGATCTTTTCAATAAACGTTATTTTAAATAAATAATTACACAATAATAAGTAAGAGGCATGCGATAATTAACATAAACCCCGCTACGCATTCGTTCTTAATGCACTCAGATATATGCGAATTTAATAATAGCAATTTCTAAAAATGTCTTCTGTCCGGATGGTTGAGTAGATGTTGAAACTGATGTCAGTATACCAATTTTCCTAACTTAGCAAAACATACATTGTGTAATAGTTTATTTATTAGAATCGCTACCGCTCATCGCTAGCACCCTACACGATTTTAAGTGAATGGCTGGGCGTGACGTCATTCCTATGACTATGACTTATGCATATCTAGATCTAGGCATTACCACAATGGTGAATAATCTAGAGATAGATAAGCACTGTTTTTCTTTCGTAATCTAAGTTAATTGTGTTCTGTGTGTTGAACTTTGATAAGCATCTTATTGTATTTTTGCCAACATTAGACCAAGGAGGTTATTTATTCGAATGCGTATTATATATGTAGTGGTTGCGCCCGCGACTTAGTCTGCTTGTTTTCAGATAAAGTATACTCTATGTCCGCGCTGATAAAAATCGTCTGCTTGGTTTTTTCAATGGATAAGATGTTTAGACCACTTACTTGCCTCCCTACAAGGATAGAGAGTATTAGTGAAGATTTTTTCACAAAGTATACTCAACGAGTTGGTAGTGTCTTTATTATTTGATAATGAATTTGGGCTGGTTGATAGCCTGTATTTCAACTGAAAAATGTAAGAAAGAAAGAAAAACATTTATTGTCAACCATTATTAACAAATATAAATATACTTAAATATAAACAATATACATACCCATGCATATATACATAATAATGTAAAGTTACAACTAAATTATTCAAAAGAACAACACGCAAGTTTCTTGCTCGTTCTTCTTGTGATGAGACATCTTTCTTAATGAGTAGTAGATTAAAAAAATAACTATTATAATAGAAGTTTATTTGAATAAAGAATAGTCTATAATTCTAGAACGCAATTAACTATAAATACTATACAGTTAAACGTGTAGTTAAACCTAACAACGAGGTAAATGCACACCAAAGGTTAACACGAATTCGAAACCTGTTTACGTAGGTCTGAGATTGGTAAACTGCTTGATATTCAATACGTTTGGATATTGAAACTTAAGTAAACTATTCTAATGTGACGGACTCGGAGGTCTAGTGGTTTAGAAGACTGATTTCCTTACGATGGTCGCGGGTTCGATTCCTCGGTGCAATTTTTGTATTCATCAGTAAAATATTAAACGACAAAAATAAATAAAGCATGTATACAAGACCTATATTATAGATATATTATTTAATTATTGAATAAAACTGTATGTAGAGTGTTGAAAGTATTAATAAAATTAATTTATTATTACTTTTCTAAACTTTCTTTAAGCAGATTAAGGAAAAAGTTGGAGTCGTGTCGTATCAACAACTAAAGAGATTGATGGAACATCGTGGGAAATGACAAGAGCTGCACTGACATGAGCGCGGCTCTTAAATTATATTAATAACTAGCTGTACCCGTGACTTCGTCCGCGTTGAAATTAAATTTATTTTCTAAAATGAAGTATTTTTTCTAAAATAAAAGTAGCCTAAGCTACTCCTTATTACGTCAGCTACCTGCCAAAAAATGTCCCGTCAAAATCGATCCAGCCATTTCAGAGATTAGCCGGAACAAACAGACCGACAGACAGACAGACAAAAATTGTAAAAAATGTTATTTTGGTGTATGTATCGTATTTATATTCATATGCAAGTAGTAAAAAACGGTTATTTCAATATTACAAACAGACACTCCAATTTTATTTGTATGTATAGATAATGTAATAATATCTCAGGACAATTCACACAACGCCATCTAGTTCCAAGCTAAACAGAGCTTGTGTTACTAGACAACCGTTATGAATACATGGATGCGTTTTTTTAATAAATACAAATTATATACAGAAAAACCCTGACCGTTAGAAACAATCATACTCATGAATAGAAATGTTTGTAACGTGCGAGGAATCGAACCCGCGACCATCGGATAATAAAGCGGTATGTTAAACCACTAGACCACCTGTTCTTTTATGATTATGCATGAAAAGAATGAAACTTTCTTTAGCCTACATAATGACCCACATTCTTTAAGGTAGTTCACGCCTGTAACAGTGGAGATAAGAAGAGCATGAGGTCAGGTCAGTCAGCCCATCGTGGTAAATGGACTCAACAGGAATTAAGCATCAACATCAACCAACAATCAACAGGAATGTATCACAATGGTTTCCAGGAACCCCAAGGACGTCAACCTGACATGGTACATTGCTATCATGGGGGTATCTATTAGTCCACATTACTAACAATACCCTTCCCTCTCATGACCAATATTCAATAAAGTATTCATTAAAAGAATCATCATATTTCTATTCTAGACTTTTTAAGTGAATACCATACTATTATTATCCGTTAAAACACACAAACAGACAATTATGCTCTATTTTATATGTAACTAGCTGTTCTTGCAACTTCGTCCGCGTGGAATTTTACTTTATATATCTAAAATGAAAGAATTATTGTAAAATAAAAGTAGCCAGTAGTAATAAAAGTAGTAAGTAGTATAAATGTTACTCTTTATTACATCAGCTACCTGCCAAAAAAAGTCCCATCAAAATCGGTTCAGCCATTTCAGACAATAGCCGGAACAAATAGACAGACAGACAAAAATTTTAAGAAATGTTATGTTGGTATAAGTACCGTATTTATATTCAGAAGCGTGTAGTAAAAAACGGTTTTATCAATATTACAAACAGACATTCCAATTTTTTTTATATGTATAGATTAAAAACACAGAAACAGACAGTTATGCTCGATTTTATATGTAACGATAAAGATTTTAAAAGCTGAATATGATTTGAATGTAAGTTTATGTGTAACATGTACGATTAACATTTTACTTCAATACAAGAGCACTTCTTGCTAGGGATGTCAAACTGTACTGTTTATAATAAGTAATTTAATTGCATTACAGACAATAAAGTAATAAAGACAACATACACAATTAAGCCACAGTGAGATAAATAGATATAGAAATATTATTTATTCAAATAAACTCCATACAAGCACTTTCGAATAGTATTTTTTTTTTATTCTACCACTCATTCGGAACGCAGACTCATCACAAGAAGAATGAATATTAAACTCGTTTGTTGCTCTTTTGCATAAATGTTATTTTAAATAAATAATTACTTATTACTGATAAGTAAAAAGCAGAGATTGTGGGTACTAGATAACTGATATAAATACATCGATAGAATTTTTTTGTAAATCCATACATAATATAAATAGAAAACACCAAGACCGATACAAACAATCATACTCATGAATGTTTGCATGGTGTGAGGAATCGAACCTGCGACCTACGGATGTGAAGCGGTGTACTAAACCGCTACACCACCAAGGTTGTTAAATGTTTTGAAAATTGACAACCCTGCTACGTAAGTAATCTATTTAGAAATACTTAAAAATATTTTATTCTTTCTGATTGCATGTATGTTTGACAAACTGCGTAATCTAGCAATACAAATATTTGTATTGATGACTATTATGTTTGTATGGGTGTGGTTGCAACTCTATACTAATATTATAAAGAGGTAAAGTTTGTGAGTTTGTATGTTGGGGGTAATCTCCGATACTATTGATCCCATTTTGAAAATTCTTTATTTATCCGTGAATGTTATCTTAATATATATATATTTATAAACGCGAAAGTTTGTAAGTATGGATCTTTCTTACTCTTTCACGCGAAAACTACTGAACTGATTTGGATGAAACTTTGCAGTAATATAGCTCATGCATCAGAATAACATATAGATTATAAATTTCACGCGGGTGAAACCGCGGGCACAGGTAGTAAATACATAAGTCTTGGGTTGGTGAGTAGAGAATGATATGATAAGCATAAAGTCAGGTCAGTTTCCTCATCGAGCCAAAGTAACCAGGGTTCTACCTCCACGTAGTCTACGTGAAGGTGGAACTGACAATGGGGTTATTAGTCCCCTTTACAAAAAAATCCTCTACATTTTTTTTAATAGATTATAATGAAATGGGGCTGCCGCTTGCGCTAACAGTATACCCTGGCGGGGCATCAGTCTAGGATGAGGGTGAGGTCAGGTCTGTTAGCACATCGTGGTGAACGACATAACCAGAAATTAACCACGACGCTTTCCAGTGGCGACCGTGTGGAGGTCGACTTGATGGTACATGCAATATTCACTAGTCCCCTCCCCTAGTCCCCATTACTAAAAACTATACTGCCTCTCGAATACTATGTTTTTTTTAATGGAATAGTGCACCCGCCTGCGCTAACAGTATACACTGACGGGGCACCAGAGGGGGATGATAGGATGAGAGATTCCCTACGAACAATTTACCAGAAACTGATCACGATGCTTTCCAAGTGGGACCGCGTGGAGGTCGACTTGACACTGCATAGACAACAGGGTCACTAGTTCCCTCAGTAATCCCCTGCCCTTTCGAATACTACGTTGTGGGGAAAGAGATTTTTAGAAATAGGGTCTAGTGTCCCCATTGTTATCAATGTACCATGTTAGGTCGACCTCCACGCGGTACCCCTGGAAACCATTGTGGTTAATTCCTGGTTATTTAATCACGATGGGCAAAGTGACCTGACCTCATTCTCAACTGATCATCCTATAGTGGTGCCCCGCCAGCGTAAACCGTTAGCGCAGGCGGATACCTGACCTCATGCTCAACTTATCATCCTCTAGTGGTGCCCCGCCAGCGTAAACCGTTAGCGCAGGCGGATGCCTGACCTCATACTCAACTGATCATCCTCTAGTGGTGCCCCGCCAGCGTAAACCGTTAGCGCAGGCGGGTACCTGACCTCATGCTCAACTTATCATCCTCTAGTGGTGCCCCGCCAGCGTAAACCGTTAGCGCAGGCGGGTACCTGACCTCATGCTCAACTTATCATCCTCTAGTGGTGCCCCGCCAGCGTAAACCGTTAGCGCAGGCGGGTACCTGACCTTATACTCAACTGATCATCCTCTAGTGGTGCCCCGCCAGCGTAAACCGTTAGCGCAGGCGGGTGCACCATTCCATTATCATCTATGAAATACTACGTTGCTTTCATACTCAACTTATCATCCTACAGTTGCCCACGCCAGCGTTAAACCGTGTAATTAGGCGGGCATTGTATGTTCAACATCATCCTCTAGATGTGCCCCGCCAGCGTAAACCGTTATTGCGCAGGCGGGTGAACATTACTCAACTGATCTCTCTAGTGGTGCCCCGCCAGCGTAAACCGTTAGCGCAGGCGGGTACCTTACCTCATGTTCAACTTATCATCCTCTAGTGGTGCCCCGCCAGCAAAACATTAATTCAGGCGGGTATTAAAATGATCATCCTCTAGTTGCCCCGCCAGCGTAAACCGTTAGCGCTTGCGTGTTCGTGTACCTCATACTCAACTGATCATCCTCTAGTGGTGCCCCGCCAGCGTAAACCGTTAGCGCAGGCGGGTACCTGACCTCATGCTCAACTTATCATCCTCTAGTGGTGCCCCGCCAGCGAAAACCGTTAGCGCAGGCGGGTACCTGACCTCATGCTCAACTTATCATCCTCTAGTGGTGCCCCGCCAGCGTAAACCGTTAGCGCAGGCGGGTACCTGACCTCATGCTCAACTTATCATCCTCTAGTGGTGCCCCGCCAGCGTAAACCGTTAGCGCAGGCGGGTATGACCTCATGCTCAAAATCATCCTTATTGCCCCGCCAGCGTAAACCGTTAGCAGGCGGGTACCTTTACATGTTCAACATCATTTTATTTATATGTTAGATAATCCATAAACTGATCTATATAGTGGTGCCCCGCCAGCGTAAACCGTTAGAAAGGCATTGATTAGACTCAACTGATCATTTTGTAGCATAAACCGTTAGCGCAGGCGGGTGTATTATCATCTATGAAATACTTTGCTTTCATATACGACTCGCATTCCACAATAGTAAAAAAATTACGAGGCATTGTATGACAGCATCATAGGCTATAGATGTCATCTCCCACGGTAAACGGCCTTCCATTGTTCGGGGGTGATCATTATAGGCTCTATCGAGTTGGTCGTTGAAACATGTTGATTGGACATCAATGTATTTTGTACACAATACACAAAACATTAATTCCACAGAATTAAAATGAAGAATTTTATTACACTACTTGCGATTGATTCGTCCGCGTGGATTTTAATATTAATTTTCTAAAATAAAAGTAGCCTAAGTTATTCCTTATTACATCAGCTATCTGCCAAAAAAAGTCCCGTCAAAATCGGTCCAGCCATTTCAGAGATTAGCCGGAACAAACAGACAGACATAAATTGTAGAAAATGTTATTTTGGTCTAATTACCATATTTATATTCATATGCATGTAGTAAAAAACGGTTATTTCAATATTACAGAGAGACACACCAATTTTATTTATATGTATAGATAATCCATAAGATCTATATAATTGGCTTAATCGCTAAAACACGTTGATTAGACATCAACGCGTCTTGTACATATGTATGTATATCACAATGGGTATGTAAATCACTGCATTCCACAATAGTAAAAAAAGAGTTTTATTACTTAACTAGTGACTAGCGAGTTACAGACTATTTAGTCGGCGTTTTAATTTAATTTAATAAAAAAAAGTTAAAATCAAACTTGATGTTATTAAAATAAATTTAATTTTAAATTAAAATAGCTTATACTCCTTATAACATTAACTATCTGCGAATGAAAGTTCCGTTAAAATCGAACCAGCCGTTTCAGAGATCGATCTGTCTGTCTGTCTGTCTATTTGTTCTTGCTGAACAAATAGACAGACAGACAGACACATATTTTTGTTATTGAATTTTTTATGTAATTACTGCTTACATACGCAATTTTTTTTTCTTACTTGATTATAAAACTACCTTTCCTACTGTGTCTACTAGTATCATCATCTGCTTCTTCCTTATCCCATTTATTTGTGGTCGTCGTAATATGTTTTTCTCTTCCATTCATCGCTGTTCGCAGTCATCTCGTTATTTACTTCCTTTCTTACCAAATCATCTTTCACACATCCATATCTTTTTCGGCCTTTCTCTGCCCTTATAACCATCCACATTCATATGTAACACCTTTCTTAAAATAGTATATTTTTTATATTAATACTTTTTCGTGTAATTAGAAAAACAAACTTACGGCCCGCCTGATGGTAAGTGGCAACCGTCGCTTATATACATGAACAGAACCAACATCACGTTATCATGTGACGCCCGTGATATCACTCATACGTTGCCATTTCAAAGGTCTAACATATCATGCCACATATCCTGTAACTTTACTGCCTAATCTGCACCTTAAAACCCAATCACAGCGGGGAAAAGGGATTGTTAGTAATGTAGACTAATAAACTTATTTTTATTAAGGATGATAATGGAATGGAGCACCCGCCTGCGCTAATGGTTTACGCTGGCGGGGCACCAGTGGAGGATGACAAGATGAGCATGAAGTCAGGTCAGTTAGCCCAACGTGACAAATTCACCAGTAATTGATCACGATGGTTTCCAGGGGGAACCGCGTGGTGGTCAAGCTGACATGGTACATTGCTAGTAATGGGGTCATGAGTCCATATTACTAACAATCTCCTTCCCCCCTAATAAACTTAGTGCTCACAACGTCAGGTTGACCTCCACGCAATTCCCCCTGCAAACCATCATTATAAATTCTTGGTGAATTTATCACGATGGGCTAACTGACCTGACCTCATGCTCATCTTATCATCCTCCACTGGTGCCCGCCAGCGTAAACCTTTAGCGCAGGCGGGTGCATTATTCCACTATCACCCTTTAAAAAAAACTTGTGTTTGAGTTTTTTTAGCAAGTTTTGCTTACAAAGCAAGCTGTTCGGCTGACTTTGTACAAAGTGTACCTTAATTTACTCGGTACGTGTAACACGGCCTTATGAATCACGTTTGATTGGTCACAACTCTTTCATTATACAAATGACCCCGTATTAAGTTCATTATTTTAATTTCAAACGATTTTAATTTCTATTTATATTGCATTAAACATCATTATACATTGTTTCGTAAAATGCATACATGTATGCATGTAGTTCATTATTTTATATTCAAACTATTTTAATTTCTATTTGTATTGCATTAAATATTACAATACATTATTTTGAATAAAGCATGCATGTATGCAATACAGTTAATACGATTTATTAATTTCTTCTGTTGTAACAAAATGATTTCTTACAAAAATATATTATTTTAAGCTAAAAAAAGTTTACTTCTAAATTAAAAAAAAAACAACAAGAATACTAAGTTGTTTTCTTGGCTGGATAATAATGGTTTGATGCACTCTACTATTGAGTGGGATGATCATGAAGTCAAGTCAGTTAGTTCATTATAATTAGGAAATAACCACGGCGGTTTCCATAGGGGTTCGCGTGGAGGTCGACCTGATATGGAAACTTCTAGCAACAGGTCAATAGTCCCAATGACTAAAATTTCCCTCAGGCATAAAGCGAATATGTATGGACATACAGACTAAGATGTTATGCCTTTATACCCTGTAATTCCACTGTCATCTTTACTTACAAAGTTTACAGAAAAAAGTGTGTCAGACTTTTACACGCAGACGACTTTTATACAAAAGATCTGCTTCTGGAAAAGCTATACTAACTTAAACAAAAGTTTACTATAGTTTTTTGACCCCACCAGCATCCGGATGCTAGAAAATATTAGCTTAAATTTCAAATGCAAATTAATTCTAATAAGTAGATGATTATGTCGCTTATTTTAGAAATATATGCAAATGTAACTTTAGTTGTATCAAGAATAATAATAATTGTAAATAATTTATGTACATCGGCAATAAAAAAATATGGCATTATAACGTCGCCGCTTTGTTCGACGTTGGTGTAGATTTAAAAAAGTAAACGCAAGTTGTGACCACGAATTTTGCACCGACGCTGTCAAATTCAAAATCGGAACACGTAATCTATCTGTCAAAATTGCCGCGCTTCCTGCACCCTTCCCGCCCTTGAGAGCGACCACTTACTTTTTTCACGCGCGTTCCGTTTCGCACCACGCTCGGTACCACTATAAAAACGGTCGGCAACGAAATGAGAGCAATCAGTAGCCTTCGAGCAGTCTACAACAGAAGTGCACGATGAGAGTTCTGGTTAGTTGAGCAACCATTACCATAATCGTGATTTAAAAAATAATAATTCGATAATCAAACAATGTGTTACGTGAACTAGTGTTGTGCTTAGTGTTGTGACATAATCGAGATTGGATGGATTCGATATTTGAAATTGCTGTTTGTTTACAGATCTTCACCGCCGCCGTCCTCGCCTCCGCCGCCGCAGTGCCCTCGGGCCTGCTGGCCGGTCATGGTCTCCTGGGCCATGGTTTAGGTCTGGGTGCCGCTCCTCTCGCGGTTGCCCACGCCGCGCCATTGGCCGTCGCCCACGCAGCCCCCGTCGCTGTTGCCCACGGTCCCGCTCTCCCCACCATCTCCCCCGGTGACATCCAAGGTGCCGCCATCGACGCTCACGTCGAAGCTTCCGACCACGCCCGCGCCGCCGTCGATGCCGCCCGCGAATACCACGACCAAGCCTCCGAACTGCAAGGCCGCGCCATCAACGCTGCTGAGGACAACAGCTGGCAGGCGATCGATGCCGTGAAGACTGTCGAGGCTCAGTTGGACGGTGCCGCCGCTGGTGCTGCCCCCATCCTCGCCAAGCAGATCGCCGGTCGCGTTGCCCCCGCTGTGGTAGGACATGCCGCATACGCCGCCCCCGTGGTGGCTGCCCCAGCTGCCTACGCTGCCCCTGCTGCCTACGCCGCTCCCGTTGTCGCCGCCCACGGTGCCTACGCAGCCCCTGCCCTGGCCGCCAGCAAGACCGTGGTGACCCAATCCCTCTCCCAATCCCACCCCGCCCCCCTCGTCCACTCCGCCGTCGTCGCCCCCGTAGCATACGGCGCGCCCGCTCTCGGATACGGTCATGGCCTCGCGCACGGATGGTAAACTGTGATTCTAGTTCTTTAGATACCAAATGTAATAAATACTCAATTGTTTGGATGTACATACATGTAAATTAAAAAGTTAAATATGCAGATGAGGCGAGGATGTGTGTGAATAAATGATATAGTAATTTTATAATGGCAACATTTCATTTCATCCTGTTCTAAATTCAAATTGAATCGATACAGTAAGTTGCGTAAGTACTGGCCACAAATAGTGACTAAACATGGATAGTGTAATAGCCTGCAGTAACTCACTGGCTCTTTGTTTCAAGCGCTCAAGCAGTACTAACATATAGTTAGTTATACAGTACCGTGTAATATTGAGCAATACGATAGATTGCTGGAATTACTAGACCGAATTCGTGTATCCTATTGCATTATGTTTTAGCAGTATTAAATCATTGAACAAAGGAATGAAATCCATACAGCTATTAAATGTTCTAACCTATAGTTCAGTTTGATTTATAATAATAAATAAATAAATAACAGCGCTATTTAGTCCCACGGTAAGCAGAGCTTGTGTTATAGGTACTATACAACTGATATAAATACATTTTTATGTAAATACATACATAATATACATAGAATACACCCAAACCGATACAAACAATCATAATCATGAATACAAATGTTTGAACAGTTTGTGAAATCGAACATGCGACCATGCGAAGTACGCCAGTGTACTAAACCGCTAAACCACTGAGGCAGTTTGTATTATAATTTATAATGAACCTTAATGAATTGATATACGTTATAATTTAATAGTTTCACTACAAGCAATGTCAATGCCGTGATTAATTTGCCGCGATACAATGGCGGAAGTTACGAAAATGTATTTATGAACCTTGAACGTGAATTCTTAATAGTAAACATTATTATATGTGGCGGAATTAGAGCGGACTACAAAAAAACCTTCATGCATTATTGTTTTTGTATAAAAAAAAGGAAATTAAAACGCAAATTCATTTCGGGGAAACAATAATGGGCGCGGTTGGCTAACTCTTTATTTGAACAAAGGATTATTGATTTTAACTATATAAATAAGTATTTTTATATAAATTTCATATATTCACATATATTATAATAGATAAACGAATATATTCAGTTAATCAACATAAAAAAAAACCTCCAGCCATTTTAGCGCCTTTTTCCATTTCGAAATTAAAAATGGAATGTAATATATTAAGGAACAGTTAATCAATATAAAAAAAAATTATTTCTTCATAGTTAAACCATTTTTTCTGAATTTAGTAAATCTCGGAATGTAAACATTTGTACTAACGCTAAGGAACAGAAAAGAGTGGTATGCGCCTTTTTGTCGCCATTTTAAGTGTATTATATGTAATCTTATTATTAATATTATAAAACGCGAAAGTTTGTGAGTATGGATTGATGTTTGTTACTCTTTCACGCAAAAACTACAGAACGGACTTTGATGAAACTTTACGGTAACATAGCTTATACATCAGAATAACATATAGTCCACATTATATATTGAATTTTTTTTCTGAAAAAAATGAAATTTACTATATATCGAAATTTAACGTGAGTGAAACCGCGCGCACAGCTATTTTTACATAAAAATAATGAAACAATAATGACGCGAGGCGAAGCCCGGTCGGCCCACGAGTACTCGTTTTAATATTACGACCCAACGACCTTCATCTAACACTGATATAACATATTAGTATATTTTTTACAAATCTATTTTTCTCTTGGAAATGCCACCGCATTCCTATTCAAATGTATTGAGTCATACATCCTGAATCTTGTCTGTTTACAAAACAAGCTTTTATAATAATAATAATAATATACTGGACTAATAACAGGGACTGGAATAATAGACTGGTAGAAAATGCTATTAGGTGTTAACTCCGCCAGATGTACTTTTTACCTATATATTTATACGTGCAATAAAGTTAATTAAATAAAAAAAAATAATAGAATAGAAAATCATTTATTCAAATAAATTTACATTGAAGCACTTTTGAATAGTCATAACATTTTTTTTATAATCTACCGCCCATTCGGAATGCTGCCTCATCACAAGAAGAACAAGCAAGAAACTTGTGTGTTGCTCTTTTAAATAATTTATTCTTACTTACAATTTAAGTTTAAGTGTGTGAATACGAACTACCGATTAGCACTAATTCAATGAAATAATAAAATAGAAAAAACATTCAATACACATCAACTGGTTTGTTTAACCATTAATAAGAGAAAATAAGTCATAGTGATTAGAGCAGACCAATCCACACAAGCAGCACTCGTTCACGAGTAATAATACCACAACGTCATCTAACCCCAAGCTAAATATAGATAAAAACCCCAACAACTGAAATAACAGATCAGTGTTTTGTTACAGGTTCATTGTTCATTCATAAGTGGTAGATTTAAAAAAATGTTGTCTATTCAAAAGTGCTTAAATTAAGTTTATTTGAATAAATTATTTTCTATTCTATTCTATTCTATTCTATTGTAGGGCTCATGAGACCGACAAACATTGGGGGGAAAGGGGATTGCTAGTAATGTGGATTCATGACCCCATCAGTAGCAATGTACCAAGTCAGGTTGACCTCCACGCGGTTCCTCCTGGAAACCATCGTGATAAATTCCTTGTGAATTTGTCACGATGGGCTAACTGACCTGACCTCATGCTCATCTTGTCATCCTCCACTGGTGCCCCGCCAGCGTAAATCGTTAGCGCAGGCGGGTGCACCATTCCATTATCATCCATTAAAAAAAACCGATAAACATTACTTACTATATATAAGTAAGTATTAACTAAAATAGTTAATAAGTCGTTTAATACAATATGGATGGATATCCGAAAAAATGAAAAAATAAAGCCAACATATGTCTAGCCTAATGCAAGAGTTCTCAGCGCGATGCAATAGTTGCAAAGATGGTTGTTCTCTAGGCAAGTCTAGTGAAAGGGCTATTGCATTATACAATAATGTAGGTCTTGTATTTATATACAATAATATAGTTATGTATATTGTCTGCGGTCTTGACCTAAAGAATACCTGGATGTAGTATAATAATTATAATCCTGGACAATTCACACAGCGCCATCTAGTCCCAAGTCAAGTAAAGCTTGTATTATGGGTACTACACAACTAATAGAATACTTGATACATGTTTTTTGTAAACATACATATTGTACTAGTGTACAATATGTATGTTTACAAAAAACATGCAAACAGCTAGTGCTGTACCCGCGACTTCGTCCGCGTGGAATTTAATTTAATTTTCTAAAATATAAGAAATTTTCTAAAATAAAGGTAGCCTAAGTTACTCACTATATCAGCTACCTGCCAATAAAAGTCCTGTCAAATTCAGTCCAGCCATTTCAGAGATTACCCGGAACGTCTGTTCCGTGTGTTTGTTTGTTGTTTTTGACAGACAGACAAACATAGAGATAAAAATTGTAAAAATGTTTTTGTTTTTGTGGTCTATGTACAATGTTTATATTCCTATGCAAATAAAAAACGGTTATTTCAATATTACAAACAGACACTCCAATTTTATTTATATGTATAGATAGAAAACACCCAGAGCGATACAAACAATCATACTCATGAATACAAACGTTTGTAATTTGTATCGTGCGACGAATGGAACCTGCTAAATATACGCCGTTTGTTTCAGCTTTTATGAAAAATAATGTTCAGGGCGTGATATATGAGACGAAAGTTTATGGAGACAAAGTCGCGGATAATAGATAGGTACTCTATATTTAGGGTAAATTCCATTTAATTCAAATATAGGTAAATAGCGAATTAAGGGCGAGTTATGTCATTCACCACCACATCGACAGTTGACTAGGCCTCTAACTAACCCCATCTATAATAACAGTCGTCATGATACATTATTATGAACTGTACTTAAAAAAATTGTTATTCACTTTTTAAATTTTGTTACGCTACAGCTACTGAACAAATCGGTATATCTGTTTTAAGTCAAGAAAGGTGATGTCACGCCTGATGAAAAATGGTTAGCGTCACCTATATACATGATCGGGACTACTGACATCACGTTATCATGTGACGCCTGTGATACAACTCATGCCTTGCTATACAAGAGGATTATGTCGTGCCTCTTATCCTGTAATTTTTCTGCCTAATCTGCACCCTACTACCAAAACACGATTTACACAGCAAGGTGCTTCGCGACTGAATTAGGTGAGATATAGGTACAGACGCAGGAAACTTTCTGATGAAGTCTAATTAAAATAATTAGTTAAATAAATAAAAAAAACATAAATGTACAATATAATCTATAATCTTTGTCCGATTAAGAAAAACGCCTGTAGGAACAAAAACGGCAAAAGCACAGTTAAGTATTTTATGAAAGATACTTATTTTTTAAGTAGGCTCCATGATACTATACTACTACACCATACCTATACTGATATAAAAATTAAGTTATTTATCATTATATTAATACGTGAAACAAAAACTTTGTAGCTCTTTTTACGAAAATTGCGCGGACGTAGGAGTATTTGTAGGAGTATTAGTAGTTTGACAATATAGCCTGAATAAAAGTTCGAAATTATAGTTTAAATTAATTATGGTCGAATTTTGATTATTGAGCAACCACTAGTTTTCTTTATTACTCTTTATAGCACCAGAAATGTTATATAAGTAATAGTAATGTAGAATAAGTTAATAAATTATATCCGACTACTGAAATGACATAGTCTAAAAACTATGATAATCTATTGTTGTTATGTACAAAGTTAACAAAAGATATTAAACATGGTCATTACTAGCAATGGTCTAAAACTAGTGCCGTATCAGATTTCGGCTGAAGTAGCCGATGAGAGATAAACAGACGTGACACAAATATAATTTAAAAAAAGTAGCAGTTGTGTAGCTGTATAGCACAGCGCTTTACTTCCGATGGCTGCGTGTTCGATTCCTCGCACGGTACAAACATTTGTAATCATGAGTATGATCGCTCGCACTTGAACTGATACATATACTTAGATATAGTATCTAAGTATATCTATCAGATGTTATGATCTGCTTCGCTTGCACCTAAAAAGGGCTATATGAATAGGTTATATGAAATTTTTTAACGTTTTCTCAGGCCAAACTCTAAATCCGCCTATAAGGGCACGGAAACGTCGAGAAGAACTGCTATAGATACAAGTAGATAAGAATAAGTGCAGGTGCTATATCGTACCACACTTTCGTCACGGCGCGACGTCGCACCGGACTGCGCACTGGCAGACAAAGGCGCCACTCAATCATGTTACAGACATTGTACAACATCAGGTGTTTCTAGAAATGGCTAAATTAGTACAACATTTGTGGTATTTGTACAAGATGTTGTGTAGAGATTAATGGAAAGAACTTATATAAGAATTGCAGGTGTATATCAACAGTCACGGCGGCGATGCACCGGTCTGCGCACTGGCAAACAAAGGCGCCACTCAATCTTGTTACAGACATTGTACAACGTAAGACGTTACTCGAAACAACTAAATTAGTACAACATTTGTGGTGTTTGTACAAAATGTTGTGTACAAATGTGTTACTGTTACTGTACAACGTCAAAGGTTCCTCGACATGGCTAAATTAGTACAACATTTGTGGTGTTTGTACAAAATGTTGTGTACAAATGGGTTACAGTTACTGTACAACGTCAAGCGTTCCTCGAAATGGCTAAACTTGAACAACATTTGTGGTGTTTGTCCAAGAGGTTGTGTACGAATTTGTCAATGTAGAGATTTATTCGGGAATAACTGATTTAGATTCGAGTATATAATAATAATGTACAGGTGCTATCTACTACTCACTTTCGTCATTGCGACGCACCGGACTGCGCAGTGGCAAACAAAGGCGCCATTCAATCGATTTACTGACACAGTACAAAGCTAAAAGATTCCATGCTAGATTTGTACAATATTTGTGCAAAACATACAATATACATACAAACTTTTTACAATGTAAGCGAATATTTTAAACAGAGGGCGTGTACTAATTTTTATCTCAGTCAATCAAGTTATTCATAAATAGGAGGCTAAAAATGGTACATATAGATTTTGAAAAAAGAAACGCAATATTTTTTTTTATTATCAAGCCCAAAAATAACTAAAACAACTACGAAATCTAAACAATTGTCAAGTATTAAATTGGTACAAATATTTGTCCAAACTATAACAAACGGTCATATTCA
This sequence comes from Achroia grisella, assembly GCF_030625045.1. NCBI lineage: Eukaryota > Metazoa > Arthropoda > Insecta > Lepidoptera > Pyralidae > Achroia > Achroia grisella. The sequence goes on along the minus strand of NW_026713039.1, from coordinate 2,527,463 downwards.
GTACAACCTGATTTCTATATTTCCCGCTGCACACCTACCGCCCAACAGTTACCTTCACATTTGCAAGTTATTGTCAATTAACGACTAGTTTTTTCACGTGACTCGGGTCTCCATATGCCTTGATATTTAAGACTCGATTTTTAGATACATTGTAATATTTTTTGTGGAGCTCCAGATATGACTGTTAAAGTATAATGATCTTTAAATTGTTGATGTTAGGTCGTAAACCGCTAACCAAGGTCGTGCTGACTAAGGGAACAAAACATCATATGGGTGGAAAAAGGAGGAAAGGTGAAATAAAATACTATACCAAACCGCATGGCTAGTGTATACTAAATGCCGCAGCTGTAGAACTTACAAAATGGATCTTTGATTGCTTTGCTTCGAAAAAAAAAATCCTACATTACTATCTAATGCCCCAGACTCGAATACGGGATTGGTTGGTGTTTCAGATGTCCATAGGCTACGGTAACCATGTCCCTTCAGATGGACCGTATACTTGTGTATATGTCTGCTTGATTGTTAAAAGTAACAACTAAATGGTTGAGATAAAAAAAAATTACTTTCATATGTACGATGTTAGTAAGAATACATACATACATGACTAAGGAATGCGTGCGCGTCCATTGAAGGTCAAGTTCAAATCTTCAACATACACATTAATTTTAAACGCACGCATAAATATACGTTGAGAGCTATAATTATTGCACGTCAACGATATGCAAATACATCTTTCTCGTTTTCTTAAATGTCCTTAATAGCAAACCACTACGGTTGTATGGGTACTGTTTCTTTGCTTTTCCTTATTGGATGAATAAAAAACAAACAAACGACAGTCGTAGATACTATGGCTGTATGAGCACTGTTCCTTTGCCTATCCTTATTGGATGAACAGAATTAAAAAAAAAAAAAAGGACAGTCAGTGATATATATATAAGAATAAATAGAGAAGAATATAATACTAATGTTGAAATGAAATACTAATGTGAAACAATGGTTAATGAAATAAATTTATTTATTATTATTTATATAAAGAATCACTGTGTTTTATGTGTCTTGGCAATTCATTTGTGAGAACAAAACCTAATTTAAATCTACAGTGAGGTAGACTTTGTAATAAGACGTCTGCATCTACATGTTTCAGCCGTCAAAGAGCTTGATTTATATGCTATGGAAAGCGATAACTGTCATCTGTAAACGTTACGGAACTACGAACATCATTGTATTGTCATTGGTCTTTCTCATGCGTTGCCATTTCAAAACACATCATGACGATGACGAACATGCTTCTGTTAATTTCCAGAAAATTACTGACACTATTTGATTACCCAAACATAATAAAACTTCTAAAAAATACTGTATGAAAAGAACATTACAAATGTTTCCATTATGAATTGTTTCATCATTACTTACTACCATTACAATGATAAATTATATTTAAAAAAAGAACGTATAAAATCAAGCCCCATGGCTGTGTCTATGATGCAACACCAGTCCAAAATTATCTATCCAATCAAACATGGCGCCCATCATATATCCACAACTTCCTGCATTCCCGCCGTTCTCTGTTCAATTGTGTTTTTTCTTTTTTTAAGGCAATGACCATCCAGTGTCCAGTGATCTACATAAAAATAATATAGACGTGTTTGCGATGGTATATAAAAACGGAATGCAGCATAATGGGAGTAATCAGTAGCCTTCGAGACATCTTGCGAGATGAGAGTTCTGGTCAGTTCCTTTATTATTTTGTGCTATATCTAGTGGTTTTGTGCTTTTTGTGTGTAGTTTAATGAACAAAAGAAATATTGTCTATGCTTGCATAAAAAAGTAGTGCAAATACGAAGTGATTTCCCGCGCCTTCAATACTCTAGTAAAAATTCGAAATGGGGATCATATGAATGCTGGAATTTCATAATTTATGTTTTGTTAAAAACTAGTGGGCAGCCACAGCGTTACTTGTATCAATCTAATTGAACCGTTTCAGTTATTAATTATGTATATTTTACTAATATATACAAGTTTAACATTTCCTAATCTTATATATAAAATTCTCGTGTCACAGTTTTCATTCCCATACTCATCCGAAACGGCTTGACCGATTCTCATGAAATTTTGTGAGCGTATTGAGTAGATCTGAGAATCGGCCAACATCTATTTTTCATCCCCCTAAATGTTAGGGGTAGTCCGCCCCTAAATTTTTATTTTTATTTTGCCGGGACAGCTAGTATACATATATATGTATATATGTATTTTATATGAATGATTGCTATAAATATGTATATAATAATTAAATCACAGGGAATAACTAGGGGTTTATATTTATGTTATATAAACCAATACCTTTACTATTCCTCCATACGAAAATTATAAAGTCGTTAAATGTCGTAAAATATAGTTTATCTGTTTGTTGATTGTTCATAGCTTTACAGTTTGTAATAAAATTATGTGATCCGTCTACATAATTTTATTAAAATGTATACACGTATATAAGTATAAAGTATACAAGTACATAAAGTGTACAAGTTTGACGACCTCGGTGGTCTAGCGGTCTAGCACACCGCTTTACGACCGATGGTCGCGGGTGCGATTCCTCGCACGGCACAAACATTTGTATTCATGAGTATGATTGTTTGTATCGGTCTGGGTGTTTTCTATGTATAATATGTATATATTTACGAAAAAAATATATATCTATGTATATGTATCAGTTATCTAGTATTCATAACACAAGTTTTAGCTAGCTTAACTTGGATCTAGATGGCGCTGTGTGAATTGTCCTGAAATTATTATTATTATACAAGTTAAAAACTGTAAAATATACTGTAAAGTGCATATAATATACTCATTAAAAAAACAGATTACATAGGAGTCCAGTTTTGTATAATGTTTTGTTACTTATATACGCCATGTATTCATCCATATTAAAAGAACTAGGTATTACAATCATTTAGATGATTGATAATATTGAAGCAAAACAAAATAACGTAAATATCATCAACAGTCTGAACTATCCAATCGATTTTAAGAACCCAAATCCTTAGAGGATTCGGTTCTTAAATAGTGCAGCACAATGTTGCAGTATTTATTGTTTCAACTAAGAATCAAACCTTAACTAATGAAGACAATTCCATATGACCTCGTTTACGTAAGTTGTGATCTAAGGAGGCGAGTTTCGATCAGTAGGAACTTTACTTAGGCAATTCCCCATTTAGCGGTATGAAATCGTTTCTTTAATACGTTTTATCCAATCGATCTTATGTCCCTTAAGAACTTTAGGGAATCGAAATTACGACTTGAGTCGAGGTTCAAAGCTCTAACAGTACTCTTAGACTTAAAATCGTATCCGTTAAGCAGAAGTTATCCTTCAACGGATATCTACATAACATATCACCACAAATACTGAGTGTAAATATGGAGTAGTTAAAATGCTATCTAACATTGTAACGGCCTGAGCAAAGGTTTGATCCCCTAGCGGTGCTCGACTCGCTGTAGCCGGTCAGACTTAAGTCGTGTCCGTTAGGCCGAATCAACTAAATCCTTCCACGAGCTTTAGAGTACTGTCTCCATTCGTGGTCACTTTTGTTCGGTGAAACTGTGAAACCAACAGTATTTTTCGTTATTGGAATGGCAAACAAACATTATCTAATGGTATGTGATAACCGCTTATATACATGAATAGCACTTCAGATATCATGTTATCATATGAGACCTATGATATAACTCATACTACTATAGTGGTGTTCAAGTGCATTTGATTCGTCGTGCAATTCAAACGGGGACCGAAATTACGATAGCCTGAGCCGAGGTTCGAATTCTTAGCGGTGGCGTCGGATTAAAGTCGTATCCGTCAGGCGGGAGTTGGTCTTCAGCCGCTCCATAACTCCTTTTGGTTTGGACTGCCATCTGCACTCGCCTCCTATCGTCCGGTAAAACTGTAAAGGCCAGCTGCCGCCAACAGCATTAGTCCAGTCCGAAAAAAATACATTTGTTAGTTGTCACTTAAAATTAGGTGATTGTTACTTAATTATCATTGCAATTATTGGTTTGGATTTTAGATGATTTTTTAGTTATTTTTACTTCATCATCTAAACGATGTGTTACCAATTTTTTTTATAGTGTATGAATAGAATTTTGTAAATTAAAAATACAGAATTATATAACCATTTATCGAGAAATTATTTGTTATTCTTTCGTGCAGTTAAGAACTATTAACAAACACATAGAAACATACACTATCGACATTACATTATAAAAAATCACTCAATAAATTAATCGATCGATATCGATACATATACCGATAAACCTAACGATACATAATTTCCCGATATGAACGACGTATCGACATGTCTGAGAACGGCCTTACAACGCATAGTAATCACGTATACGCCCAGTCTGGTAATGGCATTAAAATTATTAAGGCTGTCCATTACTAATTGGTATCTATTTAAATTAGATAGCTTGTTTTTGCCTTTATATCCTTCTATAATAAACATAAACATACCATCACGACTGTTAGTCCAGATGGGGTAGTCAGGGACATTGTCAATGTTACATTAACAACACTTGACATGCCCACATTTGCTCGGTATATTTGAATAAAGAAAACGCATTACTCCAATAGAGGGTGGTAGGCTCTAGCCTACTTGCGAGTCATGTTCTCCTGGTATATTCACTGTAGTATCGGTAAGATGACTGTTATCTTTGATGCGGTAGTCAAGGGTATTCTCGACTGTCAATGTCGTGGTGTACGCAACACTTGACATGTCCACATTTCGCTCGCTATATTTCAATAAAGAAAACACATTGATCCAATAGACATGTCCTGGAACATTCACTGTAGTATCGGTAAGATAACTTCACGACTGTTACCTTTGATGGGGTAGTCAGAGTCGCTGTCAACTGTCGATGTTGTATTAACAACATTTGACATGCCCACATTTACTTTGCGGTATATTTGAATAAAGAAAACACATTGCTCCAATAGAGGGTGGTAGGCTCTAGTCTACTTGCGAGTCATGTTCTCTTAGTACCTGTACTGTTTGTATGTATAATATATTTGATGGGGTAGTCAGGGACATTGTTGATGTTGTATTAACAACATGTTTTAATGTAACGTCGCAGGGCACGAGTCTAACGTCGTATCACTAACTAACTTTTGGTTTGATATCGTTGTTTCCTTCACTGAAAAGTTAGTAAACGGACACAGTTTTTTTGTTGTTGGCCAGATTTAAACTAAAAAAATACATTTAAACATTTCTTTCAGTTGCCTAGGACCAATAACATAAGCATTGCTTAGCTTGGGACTAGATTGCGCTGAGTGTTGTTCGTAGTTGTTTAGCATCATTATTATTATTACTAGCAATCGCCCAATGGTCGCATTCGAGCATAATTAATTTAGAAGAAATCTCTTTCTCAATATAAACTACTAGCTCACCCGCGCAACTTAGTCTGCGTTTTACCTTTTGCAATAATTGCATCTCCGCTCCTATTGGTCGTAGCGTCGACAAATGTACTATCCAAACCAAAACGAATTTTTCGATTCGAACCAGTAGTTCCTGAGATTAGCACGTTCAAACAAACAAACTCTTCAATATTATAATATTAGTAAGTATATAGTGTACATAGATAACTGTGTGAAATGTCAAACTCATACGTGCGTACAATTTTCATAAAAAGGGGTAAAAGTTTTAACTTCATAATGATAACAAGGACGGGATTATTAGTATTATTATTATTACGACACAATGACATATGATTCGCAAGTACTGTAAATAACACTAAACATTATGCGACGGAGTGTCAACTAAAATAATTTAAATTAGCATACTGGACAGGTTATCATTGTATCGTTTGATTGGCGTAATAACAAGTTAGCTTTGAAATAAGCACTATATATTAGGTACTGAAATAATGCTTTGATAAATATCAAATATTTATATATATTAAAAACTCTCTACCCGCCCGGCTTCGGAGGGTTGCACTTTATCATTTAATTTCTCGGCTTGTTGTATACTATAACACGCATGTATTATAATATAAACCTTCCTCTTGAATCACTCTATCTATTGCTGAAAACTGCATTAAAATCCGTTGCGTAATTTAAAAGATATATAAGCTAATAGACAGCGACGGCGCCCTTTGTTTTTAATTATTTATACATATAAATAAAATTGTTTTTAAATAATTAATATATACTATACATATAAATAAAAATATGTAAAAAAAATCTATACATGTAAATAAAATTGGAGTGTCTGTTTGTAATATTGAAATAACCGTTTTTTACTACACGCATATGAATATAAATACGTCACATACACCAAAATAACATTTTTTAACAATTTTTGTTTGTCTGTTTGCTCCGGCTAAACTCTGAAATGGCTGGATCGATTTTGACGGGACTCTTTTTGACAGGTATCTGATGTAATAAGGAGTAACTTAGGCTAGTTTTATTTTAGAAAAATAAAATTAAATTCAGATAACATAATATTACATCTAGAACTATATAAATATACTAATTATAATTATATATTCAGAAATGTCTTTACATTGTAAATTTGTATTTAAGTATATAGTTCTGTTCTTGTATAATTTTCTGTTTACGCTATTTATTGCACAACCCTTTAAAAATAAATCCCCATTCTCCTAGTATTTCTCTTATATTACTATTTACCTATATAAATGTATAAAAATTATTTAAAAACAACTATGTTTCTTAAATAAAGAAACGATAATGATTAGTCCTAATCTGTTGAGCAATTGCGGCTTCACGGGAAGCATAGAACCACGGAAATGCGTCGGAGAAAAATATGATTTTCACAATTTCTTAATCTGGCCTCGCCCTCCTAAATGGCTATAGTTCTACCTAATTCATAGTTGGTTATTACATTATATTTTTTAAGATTTTTAATTTTAGGTTCTTTGTTGTATAATTAAGTTACGTATATATAGTGTAACCTACTTGTATATACCTAATTACAGAAACAAAACTATGCTATACTGTATCTTAATCTAACTCAACATAGTGAGAAACAGTCTTAACTTAATGGACAAAGTGTAACTTCACTATTCTAAGGTAGATAACAAAATGTTTGTTATAACCGTGTTAAATGCACATCAGAAATATTTAAAAATTTTCCCAGAAAACTGAAAATTATATATATCCACAGATTACATTTATAGTATATTGAATTCGATATTTAAAATACAAACTCAAACTATTATGAACGATGGAGGAAAAATTGTTTGTAATGAGAAATATAATAAACCCATTGCTAACAACTTACCACGTTAGGTCTTCCTCCACGCGGTCCTGGAAACTATCGTGGTAAATTCCTGGTGATCTCGTCACAATGAGAAATCCTTCACTGGTGCCCCATCAAAGTAAATATAATAAACCCATTGCTAACAACTTACCACGTTAGGTCTTCCTCCACGCGGTCCTGGAAACTATCGTGGTAAATTCCTGGTGATCTCGTCACAATGGGCTAACTGACCTAATTTCATGCACATCCTATCATCCTTCACTGGTGCCCCATCAAAGTAAATATAATAAACCCATTGCTAACAACTTACCACGTTAGGTCTTCCTCCACGCGGTCCTCGTCACAATGGGCTAAACTATTTCATGTCCTATCATCCTTCACTGGTATCAATATAATAAACCCATTGTGTTATCTTCCTCCACGCGGTCACAATGGGTAAATTCTAACAATGGGCTAACTGACCTAATTTCATGCGCATCCTATCATCCTTCACTGGTGCCCCATCAAAGTATACCGTTAGCGCAGGCGGGATTCAGTTATCATCCATTTAAAAAATCTGTTATACACGTATTTTGTATCTGTATACTGAACTGGACGGGAGGGGAAAATATATAAATATAAAAAAAAAACTTGACGTTCATAAGCAGGTAAAATGTCCTATATGAATAATTGATTTTTATTTGATTTATTTATTATTATTTATTGCACCATAATAACAAAACAATATATATATATATACACAAAAGAAAACAATATTTAGAATATGGGTACAAAAGGCGGTCTTATCGCTTATGCGATCTCTTCCAGACACCCTTTGGGTAGAGGAGAAAAGACAGAAAGAGGACAAAAGAAACTGGCTATATTTTTAGTCAGTTTAAAATTCAAATATAACATAGTGTTTAAATAATGTACTTGTATTTAAAATTATATAAAATAAATATAAGTGTATTTTTTATTTTACAAATGTAAGAATATTATGTGATGCAAATTTTTGTGATAATAAAAAAATAAATTTTAAATTAAAATGACTTATCAGACAACTAATCTCATATTGTAGTCTGGGCATTGAACGTCATTACTAGGCTAGGCTGTAACAATAATACTATACAGATATCATACTTTCGCACCCATAATACAAGTTCAGCTTAAGCTGAGGGCTGAATGGATTGTCCAGGGTTATTATTATTTATTATTATTATTATCATCATGTTCTTTCTTCACAGGTTCTATCCGCCTTCTTCGCCTGCGCGGCAGCTGCGCCATCTGGTGCTTTATTTGGCACACTTACACCCCTCACCGTGCCCATCATTGCAAACATCCCAACTATATCACCTGGAGACATCCAAGCAGCCGCTATTGATGCTAAAGTCAAAGTTGAAGATGCTATCAGAGCAGTTGCGGACAGAAACCGGGAACTCTTCGATCAAGCCATCGAAAATCAAAACGAGAAAGTAATCGAAGTCAATGATTTGCTAAAAGAAAAAAGCCAGGAAGCTTTCTGGTCTGCTGAGGACACGAAATGGCAAGCACTGACAGCACTACAGACAGCTGAGGCTAAAATTGATGGGACTGTGGCCAGTAATGCCGATTTGCTCGGCAAAGCCGTTCTGAATGGCGTCGTAGTTTCTCCAGTAGTCAGCCGAATCTATAGCAATGTAATTCCAGATGTTGCGACAGCAGACTGTCAAACACCATTATTAAAAGCCGCTGAGAATCCCGAGGCTACCAAAAATGAGGGCGACAAGGATTCAGTACAAGTAGAATCAGCAGTGTCAGATTCAGAATCTGAAAAGGCAGCAGCTGGTTTTGTTCGCAACTTGGAAGCACAGGCTGCTGCACAAGCTCAGTCTATTCCTGAAGCATCGGTAGGTGCTGCACCTGCTTCGGACGTAGCAGGTCTACGGCTGTCGGAAGCTCCAGCTGCGGTTGCCCCAATTCCCGAAGCAACAGCTGCGCTACCCGAAGCACCTGTAGCGATTTCTGAACCAGTGGCGCCTGCTGTGCCTCTTCCTAAAGCGCCAGCTATTGCTACACCTCTTTCCATTGCACAGGCTTTATTACCATCTCCATCTTTAGCTGTCGCACCTTTACCAGCTGCAGCTATTGCCACAGCACCTGTAGCAACTGCGTCTCTATTGTCATCTCCTCTGACCATACCAGGATTGAAACTAGAACAACAATGGCTCACAGGTCCAGTATTTGTGCAGCCAGGACTTAAAGCAATCTCTCCAGTCTCGCTGCAAAGTCCTTTAGTCCCAACACTAATTAAGACTCCCTGTTAATTGTATACTTTTGTAGGATCTTTTGTTTCAGTTGATACATTAATATGACGCAATGTTCTAGTTGTAAAACTTTTAAAAAGCAATTGTGAAATTTCTAATCTGGCGGATAATAGATTAAATTTCAATTTAAACACAATGTTTGTTTTATTCTTAAACTAGCTAATCGCCCTGGCTTCGCACGGGGGAATATGTATTATATATATAAACCTTCCTCTTGAATAACTCTACTAAAAAACCGCTTCAAATCCGTTGCGTTGTTTTAAAGATTTAAGCATACATAGGGACGGACAGACAGCGACAGGACTTTCTTTTATACTATACAGTGATGATGCACCAGATGATATCCATATCCATAAAAATCTGTGGTATGATACGTAGATGCAGACGATTCTCTTAATATAAAAACAAAAAAAATGCTACTTTATTCATTCAGCAGAAGGCAATTCATTATTTAAATAGTTCTTTGTATTGACGCTGTATAAATTATCTCTGATTACTATCATTTAAGATTTCACTTTATTTATAGAGATAAGTTAATTTAACTTATTACTAATTGTAGTTTGACTACGTACAGTACCTCTTCTTTATGTACTGTATACTAAATTATTTTGAACATCAAAAAAATACATTTTTACTACCGGATGTATCTTTTGACTACGTTACCTACGCTCTAATTTTCTCAGAACGTCGAATAATTTCATTCAGTTAATAACATCTATTTTATATAAAAAACACTTCAACGCTTGCATGTCTATTTCATTGCCGCAAGATCTGTTTGTACATAATATATATTGTATATTATGAATCACGTTTAATATATTCTTATCATGTTCAACTCAAAACGGGGTGACCAGGACGTTCGGTAATATTACATGCACTGAATTGCCCACAAGTGTATATTTACTAAGCTATATATTGCGAAGTATCAAATAAATTGTACCACGCATTGCCATTCCGTAGGACTATGACGTCATGCCTCTGTACCCTTTTTTTTTGGACTTCTACGACTACGGCGCTAGCTGGCCTGCACGGTAGGGTGTGAGTGTAAATGACACTCCAAACTAGCAGAAGGAATTAAGAAGCGATTATAATAATAATAATAATAATTTATTTGCTCAAAAAACACCAATTAATTGAAGGCCAACTACCGCCTGTCGGATGCGATTTCAGTGTGGCACCGTCAGGGGTTCGAACCTCGGTTTAGGCTGTCTTAATTTTGATCCCCGTTTGAATTAGACAGGGGATCGATGGGACCGTAAATAAAGGAGGGACCGTAATTTTTTTTTTACAGCTTTTGTGGCATATACTTGTGATATACCACACGTATACGCTACAAAAGCCAAATAAGTGCAAGGTGTATGTGTGTACATATTGTGAGCATTTTCATTTATGTGATAGGTGTTAATGATGATTATTATTATTATGCATATTTCTTTAGAACGAAAATGTATTTCAACCCTTCAATATTTATAGTAATCCGTTTAAGTATGCCTTGAAAATTTGCTTTTAGCAATAAAGACACCTGATTGTAATTTGTTCTTTCATATATTGTTTATGTCCTTCAATAAAGTTTATTTTACCTATACATACAAATAAAATTGTAGTGTCTGTTTGTATTATTGAAATAACCGATTTTTACTACATGCATATGAATATAAATACTTACACCAAAATAATATTTTTTACAATTTTTGTTTGTCTGTCTGTTTATTCCGGCTAATCTCTGAAATGTCTATTATAACGGAACTTTTATTGGCAGGTAGCTGATGTAATAAGGAGTAACTTCGGCTACTTTTATTTTAGAAAATAAAGTTAAATCCACGCGGACGAAGTCGCGGGTACAGCTAGTCTCTATAAGCAGCACTTCTAGTTTCTGTTGATTCAAAACATCAAGTCCTACGCGGACTGCAATCATTTCGGGATATTTCATCAGCTTTCTATTTGGTCAGTCTGGATAAATAAATTTGTAACTTGTCATAATTAAATCAGGTGTATTATTATAATCATAGTATAAAATGAAGTCGCTTCCGTTGTCTGTTCATTTATATATTTTAAACTACGCAACGGATTTCAATGCAGTTTTTAGAAATAGATAAACTGATTGAAGTGGGAGGTTTATATGTATATATAATACATGTACACCCGTGCGAAACCGTGGCGGGTAGTTAGTTTATATAAATAAATTGAACAGGTGACAATGCGCATTTATTATTCTCGACTTTGTTACTTTGGTTAGCGACATTCATAAGTTTTTTTTACCATAGTGGTAACAATGAAATGTGTAGAATAAAAATTAATAAACGTATGAAATAACTTCTTACTTCCTCTGAGAGAACAACACCAGAATCGTAAGCCTTCCTATTTCTGTCAGTTACAAATATAAAGTAGCACTGAGATCATTTCGTGATAGTTCGTTAATTTCCATTGTTGTTAACAAATATTTTATATTATACTAACTTTTGCCCGCGCCTTCGCTCGCGTTAATTTATCATCTTAGGGGTGGAATTTATCAAAATCCTACTATAGCAGCTTTATGCATGCAAAGTCTCAGCCCGATCGGTTTGAAATTGACAAAATTTCATACAAACTTTCATCCCCTTGGACCCAAGGGGATGAAATAGGGGAATTAATCAAAATCCTTTCTTAGCGGATGTCTACGACATAACATCTACCTGCATGCCAAATTTCAGCCCGATCCGTCCAGTGGTTTGGGCTGTGCGTTGATAGATCACTATGTCAGTCACCTTTGAGTTATATATATAATATAGATATACGATGTATATACATAACCCTTCCCGTTTGTATGTTTAAAATATAAAGTCCCACTCGGAGCGCAATAATTTCGTGATATTTCATCAGCTTTCATTGTGGCCGGTCTGGACGGCCTCCGCCCGCTCGCATTCCACTTGAAATCACATTTCCTTATCACTGTATACAGGCCGCGCCCCGCGGCTTCGAATGCGCCTTGATATCGTATATCAACATACATACCACTACAAAGTTTGTACTTTGGTATAACTCGACTAGTCAGAAATCCATATAAGACAAAAAGATGAGGGAAGGATATTATTAATAATGTGGACTGTTGATCCCAGGTTCAGCTCCACGCGGTTACCCCTGGAAACCATCATGACAAATTCCTGGTGAATATGTTATAATATGCTAACTGAGTTTACCTCATGTTCATCTTATCATCCTCCACTGGTGCCAGCGTAAATCGTTAGCATAGGCAGATGCACAATTACATTACAATCCATTAAAAAACTTACATAGACACACAGGTCAACACAAACAATCGTGCTTATGAATAGACACGGTTCGCATCATGCGAGGAATCAAACTAGCGACTATTGGTAGCAAAGCGGAGTGCTAAACCTCTAGACCGCTGAGGCCGATATCTCCATACCATATCGTCAATTAAAACTAAAATTGAAATGATGTGATTAATTCTTTCAAAGATAAACGAGCTAGCAACAGATGCTACTAAATTTTAGAAAAATCGAAGCCTTTTTACCACTCTTTTAATCATATTTCTGGAGTGTCCCGATCAATCTCCATATCGCGTAATAACACTGCCAATCTGTCCCGGATTTACAAATAGGATATATAGGGGCGGCAGCGTCCTAAGACCGGCAGATTTCATTAAATTAGAAAAAAATATTATTTTAGAAAGGTAATATCTGACATGGGGCAGCGGAAATGAAGTGGCCTACACTCATAAAAAATATAAATCTGACACAACGCCAACCCTCTCGACAACTCCAGGGGCAGATTCAATTGAGTTTCTTGCCAGTTCTTCTTAGATCTCTACTCTACTTTTAATTAGATCTAGTATGGTAGTGAAAATTTTAGCCGCTTATGAACGTCAAATTTAGTCACAACATGAATAAATGATTTTTGAATTTGAATTTGATTAGGCAGTGATAATTCGGGATAAGGAGTCATGACATGTTGCTGCTCTGGAAAAGCAACGCATGAGTCGAAAGTCACGGTAATGACGTGTTGTCCATAGTCCATCTATATGACAATTACCGCTCAAATATACTTGTTCGCCATTCCGATTACATAAAAAAATTACTTTTATGATCGCAACATATTTTTGATTTGTATTACACCTCTTCGCTCTACTTTGCTCCGTAGACTATATCCATAGACTTGATACTCGACTCTTTATTTGTTAAATCGAGAAACACAAATCGCAATGTAAATGTATATGTAATTAATACTAAGATAAAATCAAGAGCAATAATGAAACAAGTACAGTCAGGCTCCTGAAAACATTGTCAAAACCACGGTTTGTATTCTGTGGGTTCGTTAATGATTCGTAGGAAGATCGCGTATAGTCGCGTATCGCGAAGAAAAAGTAACAATTATTTGTTGATCTGAATAAAAGAAATCTACAATAAAAAAAAGAAAATTGACTAAACACGTCTTCTAATTCACTGACAGATCGTAGTATTAACTTGGAGCATTAGGATTCATATCATTGAACTTTTCTTACTTCTTTGTTCTAACTTTTACTATAACTATATCGAGAGCGAATGACATTAGACTGTATTTTAATTTAAAAAAATCTAATAAAACTAATCCTAAACTATTTTGCTTTTCAATTTTCTTCCCAAAAATGCATAATTTCACAAAAAAAAAAAACTCCGAGCAAATCTTTGACGTACTAAATATTCGGAGGTAATCTGAGAACAACTTTACAAATCTTCGGGGCCGACTGTACACGATTACGATATCACATGTTGAGGGCGCACCTAGTCATAATTGAATATTTATATTACACCGTCCTTACACTAATGTATGCAATTAACTAGATTACGCTCGCGACTTTGTTTGCGTGACCATCACGCCGCGGATAGAGACATCTGTCCTTTTCCTTCTCAAGACTATTAGTTGAAATACCTACTAATTATGATGCCATAAGAAATGGTGTAATTATTAATTAAATATTAGCCCCAGCTTCGTTCATTCAATCATGCATTTTTTTCATTCACAGTTCATGTATTTTTTTTTCGGACTACTCTAATGCTGTTGGTCGCAGCTGGCCATTACAGCTTCACCGGACGATAGAGGACGAGTGCAGATGGCACTCCAAACCCGCGGAAGGACTTATGGAGCGGCTGAAGGCGAACTCCCGCCTGACGGATACGACTCTCTTAGTCTGAGGGCACCGCTACGGGTTCGAACTGTTCATGTATACAGGCTTATCACTTAACATATTTGTTACTTGTTTGCAGATTGAATACTATCATTATTGATTTGAAGTGGTTAGAAGATATAGTGCATACTATATATAAAAAACAGACAAAGTTAGGTGCCTTTGTCTGTTTTTATATAGTCTACTAACTACCTGGTGTACGTATATTAAACGTATAAACCTTTCTCTTGAATCACTCTATCTATTGCTAAAACTGCATTAAAATCTGTTGCGTAGTTTAAAAGATCTAAGTGAACAGAAAGCGGACGTTGTACGAATGTCAACGAGGTACGTGATACATTCAATATCATCATCATCATCTGCTTCTTCCTTATCCCATTTATTTGGGGTCGGCGTAATATGTTTTTCTCTTCCATTCAACATCGTTAAAAACAATTATAAAACACCAAATTGTGAATTGTAATTATATATTTTTATTATAATTTCGATATAATGAGCGGTGTAACAAATATACACAGTGTCATCTATTTGAAAATTAAATAAAATAAATTCTGAATGAGTTTTTAAGATAAAGAAGAAGAATTTGTTATCGATAATAATGTTTTTATAGAAAAACTTAAAATCCATAGCTCTGACAATATTATCTGATTACACTAATAATGAATGCGTAGCGATTTCTGTTGATTATAGCATGCCTCTTACTTGTTATACTGTAATTATTTATATAAAAAAAACATCCATTCAAAAGAACAACACACGAGTTTCTTGCCCATTCTTCTTGTGATGAATCTCTATTCCGAATGAGTGGTAGAATCAAAATATGACTATTCAAAAGTACTTGTAATGAGTTTATTTGAATTAAAATTATTTCTATTCTATTCTATTCCAATAACTATATTTGTTGAACAATAGATATGACTTCATTTTATACTATATAAAGACTTATTCGTCTCATATATATGTGTTTTACAGAATATACAACGGACTGTGTTCTGAAGAATTGTTCTACATGATGTCTACGGCTATCTTTTACCATCGCACCGCTCGCCATCGACAGGAAATTCATCCCAACACGCTGGAACTTAAGTGGTCAGACAGTGCGATTTCAGAGGAGCATCCTCCCGCGTACGCTTAGATTGTGGAACTAACTACCCGGCGAGGTTTTCTCGAGAGACTACAGCATAGGGTATTTCAATTAGGTTTCTTAAGGGCAACGCATACGTGACACTCCTGGTGCTTCATTCGTTCATAGGCTACGGTAACCGTTTACCATCAGAGTGCCCATAGGTTTGTCAACTTCGAGGTATAAAAATCATATCTGCATGCTCATGTTAGTAGACCAAAAGACATAAAATTCACAATGTTATTAGGGCCTAGGCGAAACCTGGGCGTAGTATTAGTCTATAATAATTTTGTAATTATTCAAGAAACTAGTTCAAATATATTAGTTAAATTTAATTGAGGAAGTAATACAACGCACATTCCTGTTTAAACGGGTTAATATACCTATATACAATTTAATTAAACCCATTATCGCTACACAAGGTATAGTAGTAATAGCCAGATGAAGCTCGGTCACACGAGTACTAATATAATTCATTACCATTGACATACAATACTATCTCTAAACAATTCACACAGCGCCATCTAGTCTAACGCTAAGCAGAGGTCGTGTTATGGGTACTAGACGACTGATATATAATAAACATGAATACACTTTTTTGTTGTAGGTAAATAAATACATATTATACATACAAAACACCCAGACCGATACAATCACAAACGTGTGTCCCGTGCGAGGAATCGAACCTACGACCATCGCATAGTAAAGCGGTATACTAATCCACTAGAACAACGAGGGTGTTATTTAAACAAATTTATAAACTATATCTATATACATGAACAACGCTGTGGATATATCACGTTATCACGGATATCGTGTGACACCATGCATTCCAATTCCTAAGAGCTGAGATGGCATGCTTCCCTATCCTCTTTTTTTATACGTCAATGGTGTCACCATTGACGTATAAAGCATACGGCCCATCTTATGGTAAACAGTCACCGTTGCCTGAAGACGGGTGAAACTTTCTATCAAATACGACATCAGGTTTTTTACATCTATATCTAATAAATATAAATAAAATTGGAATGTCTGTTTGTAATATTGAAATAAGCGTTTTTTACTACGTGCATATTAATATAAATATGGTACATACATCAAAATAACATTTTTTATAATTTTTGCCTTTCTGTCTGTCTGTTGTTCCGGCTAATCTCTGAAATGGCTGAACCGATTTTGACGGGATTTTTTTGGCAGGTAGGTGATGTAATAAGGAGTAACTTAGGCTAGATTTATTTTTTATTTTAGAAAAATAACGTTAAATCCAACGCGGTCGTAGTCGCGGGAACAGTTAATAAATAAACAAAATTGAAATATCTGTAATTTCAAATTAACATCTTTTCACTAAATGCATATCAAAGTATATACGGTACTTACAACAAAAAAATATTTCATACATTTGTGTCTGTTTGTTTGTGCATGCTAATCTCTAAAACGGCTGGACCGATTTTGACTAATATTTTAAGGAGTAACTTATGCTACTTTTATTTGTAACATGTTAATTATATTATTTTTAAAAAGAAAATTCGAAGCAGATGCACAACCAAATGCAACAACAATAACAACAGCTAGTTTCAAATATATGAGTATATTGAAGCCCTTAAATATTGAATGTTTTTCTCATTATGAACTTTATGTTTAGATGATAAAGTTATATATTGTTTAAACAGTACTTATGCAGTAGGTGGACCGATTACAATCACACCGTAGCTTAATATTTTCTAAATGATGGTTTAAATAACTTCGACTGTGCTAATAAATAGTATACGCTAAGAAACCCCAGACTTATGTAACGAATTTATATATTTACAATACATTTTTATTCTTATTTATTTCGGATTACATCCATATATAGTGGAAACAACTTATAAACTATGTTAATAATATACTATCTACTCGCCCCCGCCGGGTGTACATGTATTATACATATAAAACTTCCTCTTGAATCACTCTATCTATTAAAAAGGCTTCAATCGCTTCAAAATCCGTTGCGTAGTTTTAAAGATTTAAGCATACGTAGGGACGGACAGACAGCGACAGCGACTTTGTTTTATACTATGTAATGATATATATAAAATGGAGTGTCATATATCTTTTTTACCACGATACACATATATATTTTTTACAATTTTTGTCTGTCTGTCGTCGGTCTGTTTGTTCAATCTGGGTCCGATTTTGACAGAGTTTTTTGCAATGATGTCCTTAGCCTAAGTTTAACTTTTATTGTAGACAAATAAAGTTAAATTCCACGCGGACGAAGTCGCGGGAACAGCTAGTGATATATATAATATTCATATATCTATCCACGACATACTATATATGTCCACGTCCAGATGCACTGGGTCCGCAGCAGTGCAATGATGTCCAGTGTCTCTGAAGTGGACTATCCGACATACTGGCTATAATGTTTAGGAGATTGTTTGCGCTTTCTTTTGATGATGACGATGATTTTTTGCAATTCTTTTCACATTATAATGTTGTCTAATTAAAATTAATTTAATAAAATCGCTAACATATTATTTTATACAATTATAATTGAGAGTGCCTATTGGTTTAATACCCTAAATTACCCCAAAACATCGTAAGTTGTAATCAATCCTACATAAAAAAAAACTCCAAATGTCAATTTACGTCTAAACGTTTATTTGGTGAAGGAAACATCCTTAAAACCAAAAATAATCCGAAGGACGAGGGTAGGCTCTCCGTCTATCACGTTGGATTTAAAATCCATAAACGACAGTTGACAATATCTCTGACTACCCGTTATGGTATAAAAGTCGTGATGATATGTCCGTTTTACAATTATGTATTTTTTTTTTATTGATTTATGTGTTATTTTGCGGAGTCCATTTTACACATTACTTAATGGATTTGTATTTATTTATTTTTATTTATTTATACCCTTTATTGCACCAATTACAGAACAAAAATAAAATTTGTTTAATTCCGCTACAATTAGCATGTACAAGATCACAACGGTAACCAGGTTTCCGCATTTCAAAATTACTTCTAACTCACTCGCCTACATAACATAGGGAGGAGTGTAAAACAAATTATTAATAGACAGTGAAAATTACAGGGTACGAAAGACAAATGATACCTCTAGGTATTTACCATTGACGCAAAACGAAACGTAAGCGAGTTTTAAATTTAGCACAGCGCCATCTAGTATCCCATACGTCACTTACAACCTATTCTATTAGTTTCTAAGAACTTATTGATCTTACGTTGGTTTTGATACATCCAAGACGAATAAAAAAAATGAATCTGTATTATTGTAAACATGTGTAAACACACACTCAACTCTAATTCTTTTCAACTATGCTACAAGCATAGTTTCTTGTCAGTTCTTAGGTAGAAAACTCTGAACAGACGGTAGTCCGTCTGTCTAGCTAAGAGTTTCTAATACTAAAAACTATTTTAACATATTATAAGAGTCTGTAATAGTAGGTCTATTAGAATCTCTTATGATATATATATGATATGATATATGGATACATAGATTTTTTTTACACCCTTAACACAAGCTTTAGCTTGCTTAACTTGGGTCTGGATGGCGCTGTGTAAATTGTCCTAGATTATTACCAGCTGAACCGCAAACTTTATTTTGACATATAAATTAAAATCGCTATTAAAAAATAGGGGTTGTGATAGAAAGGCGAAAATTTAGGGTTATATGTATTTTTTAACGCCACATGACTAAAATAAAAAAAAATTCAAAAAAATAAAAATAAATGTTAGGGATAGAAAAATAGATAGTAACCGATTCTCAGACCTACTGAATATGTGTATATAAATCGGTCTAGGTGTTTCGGAAGAGTATGGAAACTAACATTGTGACACGAGAATTTTATATATAAGATTATTAGTTTAAACAGAAATCGTTATCTTACAGCTACGGTGTGACGGTCGACCATCATGCAATACCAGCTATATTCTATTTCTCGCGCTAAATGCCAATGAAAACATTGGGACAGTTTTTTATATATTATTTGTACTTCCTGCTCCACCCAAGAAATATACAATGATATCGTGATGTTGAGCTTTTTACCCTACGTAGTACGTATGATATAGACCAGTGGTATAGCGGTTTAGCACAGCGCATTTACTTCCGATGGTTGCGGGTTCGATTCCTCGCACCAACAATTGTATTATGAGGACGATTGTTTGCATTGGTCTCGGTGTTTTCTATGTGTATTATGTATGTATTTACAAATATCAGTTAACTAGTACCCATAACACAAACTACGTAAAGCTCAGAAAAAAACGTCAACTAATCAACGTAAATGTCAGAAAAAAAATTGACACGCAATTTTCTTTTATACAGCCAGAATTGAACACCCAACCTCTTTTGTAACAAACGACTGGCCACATTGCCGTCTTTAAAGATAGTACGAATAAATTCATAAATATCATGCCGCCATTATCTCTGATATATTTATTCATTGTTATCAAGTCCTTGTAATGTTTTAAAGGTTAACAGATCACCATCTGCTTCCCTTATATGACAGAATCAGTTCGAAAAACCCACGCCTTTCACTTCTATATAAAAATACTTTTTAATAAAAAAAAAACTCTTATTTGCGAATACTATTCTAATGTAATTCTTTTTTTAAATTTGAATTAGGAACAACATTTCTATTTAAAATTACTTTAAAAAAAACTTTTATTTCCGTATAGTATTCTAATAGAATTCTTTTTTATTTTAATTTAAATTAGGACATTTATATACAAAATTAATAAAACAAATTGGGGGACTATACTTCTAATATTCCTTTTTTAAATTTGAAATAGGAAAAAACGCATCCCAAAATGGATACACGCATGATCACCTCTGAATACTTGCAAACCTGTAAGTAAACACTTTAAGCGGTATCAATGCTTACTGACACTTTCAATAGGCACATAGTGTACCGGCACTATAAAAGACCTACCACCACTGTCCCAAGCATTCAGTAGCTATCGAGCAGTCTGACCAAGAAGTGCACGATGAGATTTCTGGTAGGATATTATCTTTCTTATCATTTAATAATAAAAAATAACATCATAGATAAGGACTGAACTGGAAACAACCCGCGCTTGAAATTTAAAATTTGCGCCAATTTCTATTCATTATCAAATAACAATAAGATCGTAGATACAGACTGCAATAGTGACAACTTGCGTTCGAAATTTAAAATTCGCGCCAATTTCTATTTATAAACAGACATCTTTTTTAGTTATTTTTTTAATTATTTACTTGAGCCAAAGACATTTAATTGATCTATTTGTAAAGTGCTATCAAAAACTATTTTAACAATACGGAAGTGTTCATTACGTCAACAATTATAATTAATTCGATTGTCAACATTTCAGCCCTTTGATTGGCGAATTCGGCCTTGTCGATACATATCCTTAATAACATTTGCTTTAATTAAAATTACTTGCAAATACTTGACATTGACAAGGCTGAATCATTACATATTTAAATGTCACAGCTTATATTAAGTACGTAAAGCAATTTGTACTTTATGTATATACTTAGCTAAGTTTTAAACTGTGTTAAAAGTAATTTAATTTAAGTTTAACTAGTTTAAGTCTGTAATTTTATTGCGGTGATTCGGTCAAATTCCTTGATCTTGATAGTAGCCTACGCCCTTCTACAGCTTAAATTTCATTACGATAGGTTTAGCCATTTAAGCCCTTATAGGTAACAAACAGACAAACTTTCACATTTATAGTACTATATAATTAGAACAAGGCTGGTACTTACAAATTGGTACAGAAGGGCATAGACAATACAAACATGTGTCTAATGTCATACTGTCAATCATATTTTTTATTCACTCTTTGTTTTTGTCATACATTAATCTTAACACTTAACTTGTGGCCTTTTTTAAATATCATTCTTGTATCACTAACGATTAGGCTGTATGGTCTTGTACCTTTGCCTATCTACTTGTGGATAAAATATGGTACTACATTATTGTACCCATGCCAAAATCTAGGTAGACTATTTATAAAATTGAACCTTTTTCAACAACAAAGTGGAAATTTGAATATATGCTATTCTGAGATTTTGATACCTAAATGAATACAAGCAAGCGCAAGGATCCAAATTGAAATCAAAATAAAAAAAATATTCATCTAGGATCTTTCAGCATCTTATGCAAATCATAATTTTGTTATCACTATCCCTACTGTCCAATTCGTTTAGCTATTTCAGTTTTTAACTGTCAAGAAACTCAACTGCTATTTTTTTATGTCATTATTATTATCTTTACCTACATTTATTCGGCGTCGGTGGCCTAGCGGTTTATACACCGCATTAAGTCCGATGGTCGCAGGTTCGATCAAATCAAATAAAAATCGTTTCGTCTGTTTTTTATATCACAGTCTTAAACAAGCATACGGCTTGATCTGATGGTAAACAGTTACCGTAGCCTACAGACAAATAGAGCATGAGGGGTGTCACGTCCGTGTTGCCAGCCTTTAAGAAACCTTAATATACCCTTCTTGACAATCCCATGTTGTGGTCTCTAGAGAAAATCTTTTGTAATTCATTCATCAATATGAGAGTGCGCGGGAGGAAACTACTCTGTGTAAATTCGTCACAAGTTACTAGAGGGGTGTGAGTAATCTGTAGACAAAGTGTTGCATTGTATAACAAGGGGTTGGGGTTAAAATGACTGAAATTGACGTGACATAATTTAAATATGACCAATAAAAAATATTATTTCTGAATTTTAAGATACATAGTATAGTCATATTGACTGTATTCCCGTGCGAAGCAAGGACGGGTTCCTAGTTATTTCTTTTATTACTAGATGTGCCCACGACTTTGTAAATTGTAGATACTTCCATGTAACCTTCCATCTCCCCTTTCAACCCCTTACAACTCTTTTTTCGGATTAAAAAATAGCATATGTCCTTTCTCAGGTTCTAGACTATACGTGTACTAAATTTCATATAAATCGGTTCTATAGTTTTGGCGTGAAAGCGAGACAGACGGAATTACTTTCGCATTTATAATATTAGTACCATTTATAATAATATGCTATTCTATTCTTTTTATATAGATATCAATAGTTTGTTTCTTTATTAAGATTTCACACATTGAACAATTATAATGAAATTGCACAAAAAAACATCATATTTTAACTGTGCAACGTGTAAAGTTATAATTAGTCGTCATAAAAAAAAATACTACTTTAAAACTCCAATACCCATCGATATCTCCATAAAACACAACAGTTCTTCTAAACTGCAAATTGCGTCCAAATAAAGCTATCCATTCATACGACAATTAGTAGTTGTAACGAAAACGAAACGTAATGGGTTACTAGTTACAATAACTACATAAATAACGAGGCCGGCAATAACGGTTCGCTTATTCGGTCACAGACAAGTTTGGCATACATAATATTGTTTGTTTGTGTCAAGGACACGCATTGTTATGTACTTCGAATATAATTAGCTAGACATATCTATACTATTTTTTATGGAGGATGATGGAATGATGCACCCGCTTGCACTAACGGTATACGCTGGCGGGGCACCAGTGGAGGATAATCAGATTAGCATGAAGTCAGGACAGTCAACCCTCGTGGCAAATTCATCAGGAATTTATCAAGATAGTTTCCAGGTGGAACTGCGTGGAGATAAATCTAATATGGTACATTGCTAGCAATGAGATTATTAGTCCACATTACTAATAATCCCCTCCTTTATACTAATACTAGCTTTTGCCCGCGGCTTCGCTCGCGTTATTTTATCCCCTTAGGGGTGGAATTTATCAAAATTCTTTCTTAGGGGACACCTACGTCATGGTAGCTTTATGCATGCAAACTCAACCCGATCGATTTAAAATTGACAAAGTTTCATACAAACTTTCATCCCCTATTTTATCCTAATTCATCCCGATCCGTCCAGTGGTTTGGGCTGTGCGTTGATAGATCACTATGTCAGTCACCTTTGAGTTATATATATTTGGATTATAAAGCGGAAGAGTTTTTTTGTTTGAACGCGCTGATCTCAGGAACTACTGTTCCGAATTGATTTAGATACTGAAACTGTTTTAGATACTATAAGATAGCCTATTTATCGAAGAAGGCTATATACAATCACGCTACGACCAATAGGACCGGAGCATCAACGAAAAACATTACAAAAACAGTGAAAATGCAATGCAGACGAAGTTACGCGAGTCAGCTAGTGAAACGTAATTAGAATCTGCGAAGGGACAATTTAAAGTCGTTTTCTTGTGTAGGTTATTTTTCTACGGATGAATATGGAATTATGCAACCGCTTGCATTAACGGTATATTGTGAGGCACCAGTGGCGTATAATAGGAATAATAATAAATAGTGGCGAATAAAGTCAGGTCAGTTAGCCCTTCATGGCGAATTTACCAGGAAATAACCATGCCAGCTTCTAAAGGGACTGCATGGAGATCGATCTGATGTACCATTACTATTAATTGAACCAATAGTCCTTATTAATTGTCCTTAATCCCTTGATTTGTAGGAAGCGTAACAGCTTAATGCAAAACAACGCATGAATCGTAACACGGGTATCGAATTATAATTTATGGTATTGTGAATAACTATAGGCTACACTTGTGGGACGTCACTAAAAAAACGGTTCTCGCAACTAACCGTTCTTTCATCACGCGTAATTGGTTTTGACATAAACATCATATTAAGCCGTTGCGCGACACGCGGATTGTTTAAACTTAATTACCGATTAGTTACAAAAAAAGTGGCTTGGAATTTATGGTTCAGCGATCATCGGTGGAAATATGCGCAATATATAATAGATTCAAGCCTTTGTTTTGTAGCAATAAGTATGTAAATGTCGCTGTGAAGGAAGCATGCGTCTGATTACAACGAATATAAATATTTATACGCCTTTTTATAATATAATTTTTAACAACTCAAGGCCTAATTTCCTGTAATTTGATATTAGATTAGAGTGATTTTATTTTATAAATTAATTACTAATTACTTATATTAATTACTCGTTATTATTAGACCTAACCTAATTGCATATAGATTACGTACATAATATACTTCCAGTCGACCTCAGAAAAGAGGTTCTGGATTATATCTTTTTAATTTATTGATCACTAAATTCTGAAGCATTAAATTTAAATTAATTTAAATTTAAAAAGTAATCTTTTAAACTTAAGAAGAGTAAGCGTTGAGTTTTTTGTGAGTTATTATTGATAAAACTAAATTCTGAATACAATTTGACTGACGGTTTTAACTTATTAAAAGAGTAATAGATATGCATGAATACGAATACGAAGAATGATACACTGATTTGATTTGATTTATCAACCTTTGTTTTTAAGGAAAATAAATAAAACAGTTTTTCATTCGTATAGTTTCAATAATTTACAAAATATGTTTTTTCTAATACGAAATGTTAAATTATAGATCTCGTTTAGCTTATAAGCTAAACACAAACTACACAACTAGCACAAAATCATAGTCATTATCACAACTATAATTTTGTTAGTTTGTGTTCACACAAATATTCCGAATGTCAAACTGCCTGTTTATTCGTCACCTTTTCACGAAATCGTTGAACTGAACTTGACGTGAAGATAGTTGGTAGTAATGTGGTAAAGAACCACCATAGTGGCAAACAACCCTACGGTCCATAATGGTAAACGGTTGTATCACGAGCAAACAAATTATCGAGCAACACAAACAATACAAACAATCAATTAAAACAACGTTTATTATTTACAGTTTGCTTTCGCCGCCGTTCTCGGCTATGCGTCCGCTGGACTCATCTCCCCCCTCGTCTTGGGAGTAAACCCGGGTGACGCTCAAGCCGCCGCCATCGACGCTACCGTCGTTGCCACCGACACCGCCCGCGCTGTCGGCGAGGGTCAAGCCCGCGCCGCTGAAGCCGCAATCCAATACAACACAGAAGCCGTCCGTCAAGCATCCGAAACAGCTCGCGACATCAACGAGAACGCTTATTGGGGTGGAGTCGCTGCCAGCCAGAACTTAGTCGCCGCTGCCCAGTCCCAGGCTGCCGCTCTTGGCGGAGCCGCCGCTGCCGTCAGAGCCGCCCATGTCGCCGCCCCCTTGGCCGTCTCCCCCTACGCTGCTGCTCCCCTAGGTCTCGCCCCTCTTGGAGTCTCCCCCTACGGTCTCGGCGTAGCTGGTCTCGGCGTTGCCGGTCTCGGCGTCCACGGACTGGGCCTGCGCGCTTGGTAAATCGATAACCGTTTCGAAATAACTGTTATTTCGAATATACGTTATTCGAAATAACAGTTATTTTTGATAGAGATGTTCGTCGGCGTTAATTGATGAATTATCGCTGGCAACATTGCCAATATAATTGACAGTGTTGCTAGTTGATGATTAGTAGGCGCGTAGTGTTGCCACTCACCTCAAAATAGCCTTACATAATGGAAGGGAAATTGCTCAATGGAACACAAAGGTCTCAGTAAGTAACTCTCTTTGTAAATAAATCTCATGCCATCACTGCCAAAGTGTAAATAAACACATTTTTATAAACCATTCAGTATTTTCATTTACCCTGTTATATTAAAATCAAATACAAAATATTGTACAAAAGAAAATAAATATGGTGTGAGGAAAACTTGTATTGTAATTATTTTTGATGTTCCAAATTCAAAATATCTTTATTCATGTAGGTCTATTACAGACTCTTATGATATGTCAAATCTACCGTCAGTTCGGAATGACTTCGATGAGAAGAACTGACAAGTAATTCTTTTCAAATAAATGTTGTACATATTTACAATATTTATTGTACCAAGCTAACATTATACAGTTACATTATTATATCTAGTATATTTCAGCCTCCTAGAATCTTGGTTTATAAGCTGTTAGATCAGGCAATGTAATTATGAAAGGATTATAGTAATAGTTTAGAAGCCAAAAAATTGCTATATCCATAACATCTTTGTACTACGAAACAGAAGAAGGAGATACGGAATAGAAGAAAGGTGATGGTGTTTATTATGTATGATAATGGATTGGTGCACTCACTCTCATTCTCACCTTAGTCTCACTTATTTCAGCCTCATAGAATCTTAGTTTATAAGCTATCAGATCAGGCAACGTAATTATGAAAGAGTTATAGTAATAGAAAATACTCTATTATGGATAATAATGGAATGATTTACTCACTCTCATTGATTAGTTTATTAACTAAACACAAACTACACAACTGCGCAAAATCATAGTCATTATCACAACTATAATTTTGCTATTTATAAAATACATTACATAAATTACACTATAAATTTGCTCATTCTCACCTTAGTCTCACTTATTTCAGCCTCCTAGAATCTTAGTTTATAAGCTGTTAGATCAGGCAATATAATTATGTAAAGATTGTAGTAATAAAGTCTACAAGGCAATAAAATTGCTATATCCATAACATCTTAGTACGGAATAGAAGAAGGAGAAGAAGAAAGAATAGAGGAAGAGATCGCTTAAACGATAAGACCGCCCTTAGGTACACTACATACTATGAATATTGTTTTGTTTCGAATTTTATTAAAGGTGCATTAAAGTATATTTAAGTTATAAATAAATAAAAAAAATAGCCCGTGATATTACTGGCGTTACATGATATAGTGATATTGGTAGTGCTGTTCATGTATATCAATAGGTATTTTTTATGTATAATAATGGAATGGTGCACCCACCTGCGCTAACGGTTTACGCTGGTGGGTCACCAGTGATAAAATGAACATGAAATCAGGTCAGTTAGCTCATCGTGATAAATTCCTCGTGAATTTGTCACGATGAGCTAACTGACCAGACTAAATTTCCAGAGGGGTACCGCGGAGGTCAACCTGTCTTCAGTCCATATTACTAACAACCCCCGTCACCTAAAAGTTAATGGTTACCACACACCATCAGATGGCAAGTGACGCAATCTTGTAGTCGGAAAGTGTCTACTGTGCTTCACGCACCAGTGTAATATTACTACACCGTGTGAGTCTTCGCTACCAAGTTCCACAGAGCACTATTCTATTCTATATGTCAATTGGTACATCGTGGTGAATTCTTCAATTTGTGTTTGTGTATGCATATCAAGTAACAACGTCTAGAGGAATCATATTTTCGCACAATATGTTATGTTAATTATGAGTCTTTAATTAATTGGCGTAGTGATGGCTGGCTAATCCGTCATACTCGTGAACGAATATGACTATAAATATAGCCAGGATGAGACAGCCAGAGCGAGAGAAATAACCAAGGAAGAGAAAAGAAAGAGTTAACCATACAGTGCAGTCGTAAGCATGTCCCCAAATAGGTTAAAACTGAATAGTTCCATCATGCTCGTGAACGGGAGCTGCTTGTAGGGACTGGTCTGTTCTAATGACTACGACTGATTTACTCTTATTTAGTTACTCAACCAGCTGGTTGTGTATATTTATTTTCTTTATTTGTGTATTTAACTATATTGAATTAGTGCTAATTAGTAGTTTGTATTCACACATTTCAACTTAGAAATGTAAAGTTACAACGATTAAATAATCGTTGTAACTTTAATCTTTAATCTTTTAAATAAAAGATTGAAGCGCAGTGGTATCACCTCATCACTGTAACGTTGTGTATGATGTGATGACGTGTCGTTACATAATATATTGTTTATTGTAGTATTAAGTAGTGAGTATAACTATACAGGTGACATAATTTTACTATTTATCGTACATTACCTACTCGCCCCGGCTTCGCACGGGTGTACATGTATGATACATATAAACCTTACTCTTGAATCACTCTATAAAAAAACGGCTTCAAAATCCGTTGCGCAGTTTTTAAAGATTTAAGCATACATAGGGACGGACAGACAGCGACAGCGACTTTGTTTTACACTATGTAATGATTAATAAGTTTATTGGATAGTGTGTTACATGGCTTAGTAACTTTACATGGACTAACTTTACACTCAACTTAAATCTTCGGAACGTTGCCTAAAGGGACCCCTTTTAATAATATATTTTAGTCATCGTATTATATTTTTTTTTTAAGCTTTTTATTGTAGTTCTTAGTTGTACAATTAGGTTATGTAAATACTAGTTATATAATAATATGTATATAAATATTAAAAAAATCTATGTTACGTGGAGACGTAAACTAATGGAAGAGTCTCAAGTGTTGACCGAAATATTACAAGTATAGGCACAATAGCAATACTTAAGTGTCTTGTTCTTTCTTGCGACGATGTTGACAGGTTTCCAAATGAGCAGTAGATTAAAAAATTATTATGACTATTCAAAAGTGCTTAAATTAAGTATATTTGAAAAAAATATGTAATTTAAGCACTATTATTCTATTCTATTCTGAGCTGTTAATTGATATTTATATCAATATTGATTGACGTAGATTGCACGTGTTTAAAATATGATTAATAGTAAAATATCTATTAAGATCAAAGACCTACGATTTTACATATTATAATGGCTCTAATAGCTTAAAACCGGTTATGCTGTTAAATTTATTATATTTTAATTGCTGACAACTCACGTGGCAGCTTAATTTGTGAGCTGTGTTACGGTTGCACACCTTCACGACTAATATCGTAGATAGGATAGTCAGAGAAATCAACTACGAAGACGGCTCTGAGAGAAATGGATACTTTATGTAAAAAAAAAAAAATTAATCAGTTTTTTGTACTCACTCACTTTCACAAATTAATAATAATATAATATCTTAGGACATTTCACACAGCGCCATCTAGTCCTATGCAAAGCAGAGCTTGTTATGTGTACAAGGCAACGGATATAAATACTTACGATATATTTTTGTAAATACATACATATTAAAGATAGAAAACACCCAGACCGATACAAACAATCATACTCATATACAAATGTTTATAACGTGGGGGGAATCAAAACCTGTGACTATCGGAAGTAAAGTCGTGTGGTAATCCACTAGCCCACTGAGGTCGCTAATCTATACATATAAATAAAATTGGAGTGTCTGTTTGTAATATTGAAATAACCGTTTTTTACTACATGCATATGAATATAAATACGGTACATACACCAAAATAACATTTTTTTGTCTGTCTGTCTGTTTGTTCCGGCTAATCTCTGAAATGGCTGGATCGATTTTGACGGGACTTTTTTTACCAGGTAGCCGATGTAATAAGGAGTAACTTAGGCTACTTAAGTCCACGCGGACGAAGTCGCGGGAACAGCTAGTATATTATATAATTACACTCGATATCTCATCCTGCAACTGAAAAATATCTTACAAAGCAAGCTAATGGGCAGCTAAAACAGGAGACACCGAGGTACCCACGCAGATTTTGTACAAACTACCTCAAATAAATATATCTACCTACATCAATAATAATGAACAGAACAAAGGAAAACTTGATACCAGACCAAGTATTTCGAAATTAGCCAAGCCCTACAATAATGTCAAGGCAATATGACATTTGTGAGAATAGCAATAAGATCGCATTATTGAAATTATACTAGATATCGTTTACTGGAAATCTAGACTACCTTGGTGAGGGCGTAGGCTTTCTTGTGTTGAAAACATACGGCGCGTGATACCGTCGAGCGAACGAATTTATTGCAACTTCATCGAGAATTTTGTATCCACGTAACTTTTTTATTTGTAAACCGAAGAAACAAAACTATATCTTAAGTGATATAAGATAAGATATAAGATATAGCTAAACGCTTCTCAAAAGTGCTGAAGAGCAGTATTTTCACGCGACGTAGAATGAACGTGGCCGTAGTGTATTTCAACGTGGTAGTTGAACAGTTTTAGTTAGTATATTGTTAATTTCATATTAATTCTGTAAAACGCTGACCATTACTTTTTTTTTAAAACTACGTAGATGGTAATCAAGCTTTAGGATTATCTGATGGTAAAAAACACCAAGGGAGTCACGTGCGCGTTGCTTACCGTTAAAAAACCTTAATATACCCCATAAATGGGTAACTGTGGGTAACTGTGGTTTTGCATTACAGTTTGAAGTCACATTGGTTAAAACATCCAAAGGGCCACGCCTATTTTAGTTGGCATGGATGAGTATAATATTTTATTACATATTTTTATGTTCGAGATTTGGTTTTTATACCCGCTAGATGCGACTACAATCATATAACAGTACATTTATTAAAATAATAATATTAAGAAAGAGCTAAGCCTGTGATTTATTATTACTTCTTGTTAAGCTTACTACAATACATTGGTGAAAACCGTCTACCCGCCTAACTGACATTGCAATAGATTTATTCGCTTACTCAGAATAAAGTTTAAACACATCGGTACACAAAATAAAGTAAAAATTTTAAGTAAATCTCGAATAAAAAAAAAAAATTAATTTCCAGCTAACAACCGTCAGCTTTAAAACATAAAATCCGCATGGTAGTAGGTCAAATCCTTTAGAAACTACACACACTACTACACAAAAATAATTTTCAAAATCGATTTAGTAGATCCAGAGACAAATTACACCCTAAAACCTAACAAATTCACAAACTACCTCTTTAAAGTATTAGTATAGACTATAGATTATAAAATTCCCATACAATTTTTATAATATACATAGATTATTAAATAGTAATATCGAGCAAGCTCGCCGAAATTTGGATCCGTATGTTCCACGCATCGGTCGCAACTTGTACAAAATAATTTGCGAATGTCGCTCGCCTTGGAGGCAAATGAATAATACTATTAATTGAGTACTCATTATAGTCGCAGTAAATAGGACATGAGTACCGATTCGTACTTCCTGTTATTAGATTTAAAGGTCCACAATACACGTTCACGACTCATATCCTAAATAGGATAGTCAGAGGAGTCAACTGATATAACGACGAGAAAATATCGACAAATGTAAAAAAATGATGTGATAGTTTTTATTTCTGACTGACTCATCGGTGATAGAGACACCAATAACAAACCAAACTAATCCAAGAGACGACGGGAAGGTGTCAACTGGTCTGGAACAAAGCCTAGTACTCACTAAACAATTACTTGAATGACGAGCGTGCATGTCAATAGTTGTTCATGTACGGGATTTTCATATAATGTTAGACATAGAGATCTATATAAATACCTACATACATACATTGTAAATAAACAGGCTTTTTAAAAAAAAAGTATAGTATAGTATAAGTATAGTAAATATAATGTAAAAACTCGACGTTCGTAAGCGGCTAGAATGTCCTAAATGTATAAATTATTTTTGAATTTTGGTCTTCAAATATAGGGAAACATGAGCATGTCAAGTCAACACCAAAAAGAAAAAGTTGCGTGTCAATCTGTCGATAACAATTACTACAAATTTCGGAAGACAACAGAACTAGTCTCGCCCCTGCTATGTTGTACTGTATGTTATTATACGTCGATAATTGATAATGCCTCTGACTATCTTTCAGGGCTTAGAGTCGTGAAGGTCTATTGTTGTTATATTGGTATATTCCGAAATGATAAAATAGTATTTTATTCTTAATTAATTTCAAACAACTCATCTATTATTAAAAATTATTTTTAATAAAATAACAGATTGCTATGTGCAAATGCTATATTATCTATTTCTATTCTTACTACCTTTTCTCTTTACTCAAAGCTTCAATCTCCTAAGTTGTAGCCTGTAAGAGATTGCATTAAACTCAATATAAATAAGTTTTATTTAGCTTATTTTATTGAGTTGTTATTTTTTGTAAATATTTTCTGTGCACAATAAACAGTTATTGTCGTTATTTCTGTCTTTTGATTATCATAAATAGATGGCAACACAATTAGATTTAAAAATATACACTTATAAGGGCGCTTGGTTGCCTTGTTGCATTGTGCAGCGGCCACATTATTTTTTACATATTTATAACTTTGCTGCGTGTGGAACAATAATACTTTAACTCATAAAAAAATGTTTGTTACAATCAAGAAATTCTAATCTTGTACTGAAACACAATGTTTCATACTTTTTTTTATATACTACTAGTGGTGGCAAACAAGCATATGGCCCATCTGATGGTAAATGGTTACCGTAGCCTATGGACGCCTGAAACACCAGTGGTGTCACGTGCGAGTTGCCAACTCTTAAGAAATGTTAATATACCCTTCTTGAAAACCCCCATGCTGGTTCTTTCATAGTACATTTCCATTAGCAATGCCGTATTAAAACCTGCTAAATAATTATACACTACACTTACCTTTCGCGTCCGTATGGCCCTTCAATTGCTCCGCTTTCGCTTGTAACTTGGTCTGCATTGTTTCCGCGCCTTCCTTCATCTTTGCGAGGATACCTATGGGAAGGAACGAAAATCTTCAATTTCAATATCAATACTCCGAAATGGCTTGACCGATTTTTATGAAATTTTATAAACATATTCAGTAGGTCTGAGAATCAGTTACTATCTATTTTTCATACCTATTAGTGATAAGGGTCACATTTTATTTTTATTTTTTTGGATTTTTTTTATAATGTGGCATTAAACAATACATACAACCCAAAATTTTCACCCTTCTATCACCAACCCCTATATTAATAGCGTTTTAATTTATATGGCAAAACAACGTTTGCAGGATCAGCTAGTAATCTATATATTTATATAAGTTTTCTAGCCCCGCTCCGCTTAGCTTGGGACTAGATGGCGCTGTGTGAATTGTAATGAGATATTATTATTATATTATATACCAACCATGTTTGTCCTTCTCTTTCAGTATGCGTTCCATATCTCCGGCCTTGTCTTTCACGCGGCCGAAGAAATCTTTCCGTTTATGGTAAGCGTAAAATTAGAAATATCTAATATTAAAATTATGTCATAATTTCGAGCACAATTTTCCATGTTTTGTTTGTATCCTATAGTTTACAGATTACTGATATAGTTAGATAATTACACAACAAATTACATCTATGATTATCATAACATAGTATAAAACAAAGTCGCTGTCGCTGTCTGTCCGTCCCTATGTATGCTTAAATCGTTAAAACTACGCAATGGATTTTGAAGCGTTTTTTAGTAGTTAACCGGGGCGAGTAAATAGTTTATGAATATAGTTAAACTGTTCAGTCAGTAGTCAGTCAGGTTGTGACCACAGCTTGTGCAACCTACTCGAAGCGTCGAGAGACACTTATTTAGCATAGAATTATTCCATCAGAACCAGTAGAGGATGATAAGATGAGCATGAGGTCAGGTCAGTTAGGCCATGGGGATAAATTCAACAGGAATTTATCACGTTAGTTTCCAGGGGGAACCGCGTGGAGGTCAATCTGTCGTGGTACATTGCTAACAATGGAGTACATTACTAACATTCGCTTTCCCCTCGTTAAGGGTTACTTAAGAGAATTGTAAGTGAGAATTTATTACCTTGTACGATAGACTAAAAACAAATAAGATCAGATAATATTAATTTCTTCTTTCGGACTACTCTAATGCTGTTGGCTACAGCCCACAGCTGGCGTTTACAGATTCACCGGACAATAGAGGGCGATTGCAGATGGCACTCCAAACCAAAGGAAGGAGTTATAATTACTGGAGCAACTGAAGGCTAACTCCCGCCTGACGGATACGATAATATTAGTAGAACTAAGTGATGTACCTGATATTCTCTTGGTAGCGTCAGGACTGGCCGACTGCGTCAGAGCTGCCACTTTCATGTATTCACTTGTGATAAGTCCGGCAGCCTGTCAACAATATTATGGTATATAATTTATATATATACTGCCGTGTTACATAGAGTGACAACCCTGAATCTACATAGAGATGGCATCTCTGCCAACATATATAAAAATTTTACAATTATATTACATTTTTTTTGATAACGCCTAGATATTAGTTGCAGGCAAAAACATAAAATGTATTTAATAGTTTTACAAAGAGGAAGAAGACAGTGCGGAATGCTGTGGAATGGAATAGAATAGAATAGAAAATCATTTATTTTATTCAAATAAACTTACATTCAAGCACTTTTGAATAGTCATCACATTTTTTTTTAATCTACCGCTCATTCGGAAAGCTGTCTCATCACAAGAAGAATGTGCAAGAAACTTGCGTGTTGTCCTTTTAAATAATTTTATTGTCACTTTACATTTTTAAGTTGAAGTGTGTGAATACAAACTACCAATTAGCACAAATTCAGTTAAATGCTCAAATAGAGAAAATATTAAATATACAACCAACTGGTTGAGCTACTAAATAAGAGTAAATCAATCGTAGTGGTTTGAGTAGACCAGAAGCAGCACTCGTTCACGAGTATGTCGTATGAGCTAGCCATCACTGCGCTCAACCATATTTTAGGGAGCTCAGTGAATGGAATGGATTCAGTTAAGTCTGAGAACTCGTTCAATATCCCCGCTATATAACGAATCGATAACTAAACAAGAATCAAGGAAGTAAAATTAAACGTTATAACTATCAAACTCACTTCTAAGCTGGCGGGACTCATGGCTGAGTATTCTTCGCTCAGGAGCTCCACAATGAGGCCTTCGATGTCGAAGAACAATATGTGGCTTTCTGGATCTGTGTATAAATAATTAACATTGTTATATAACCATTATAATTAGGAGGATTATAAAGTTTCTAGCTGCGAATTTATAATTACTGAAAAATAAAATAAGTATATAAGACTATTTACTAAAAGGAATTGTTTATAAAAGAATAGAAAAAAAACCTCTCTACCTAAATAAAGGTTTCTGCATGTTTTAATAAAAAATATGATGTTTAAAAAATACTTAGTATATATTTTGTTTAAAATCATTATTAAAAATTACCTTCTGAAGCAGTTGCACAACTAAATATAAGATTGTTTTAGTAGATAAAGTCAAATTTGCTGCTAAATACTAGTAATACCACAATTATAGAGTTTGATGGTGTTTAGGAATAGATGAAGTGGTTAGGATTTGTCTATTCTTCTCGCGCCGCACCGTATCGGATCACGGAAATCCTGCACCGATGGAGATGACCTTCAGACGGACATACTGCGGGGTTGGACCGGAAGCCCTGCACGGTGAGCGCGGCGCGGCCGTACCTGCGGGGTTGGACCGGAAGCCCTGCACGGTGAGCGCGGCGCGGCCGTACCTGCGGGGTTGGACCGGAAGCCCTGCACGGTGAGCGCGGCGCGGCCGTACCTGCGGGGTTGGACCGGAAGCCCTGCACGGTGAGCGCGGCGCGGCCGTACCTGCGGGGTTGGACCGGAAGCCCTGCACGGTGAGCGCGGCGCGGCCGTACCTGCGGGGTTGGACCGGAAGCCCTGCACGGTGAGGGCGGCGCGGCGGGCGCGGGCGGGGGCGGCGAGGGGCCCGGCGGCGGCGCCGTGCGCGGGCGCGGCGAGCGCGGCCAGCCCTCGAGCCGTGGCGGCTCGCATCGCCGTCAGGTTGCGATGTCGCAACCCTCTACGCACGAGCGAAATAAAGAATCATTTATTATTGTGTCCGTGATTACGAGCTAACTGTGTGACGTCAACTCGTGACCGCGGCTAGTGCTATCTTGTTGAAACGTCGAGAGAGGTAAATACCTTTATTTGCATTTCAAAAATCATTTATTCGAGTAGGACATTTTAGCCGCTTATGAACGTATTTTTTTTTGTATTAATATTTGTATCCATCACGCTCTTTATCCATCACGCTCAACTCGCTACACGCACGATAACTGCTTTACACGACACCGTTAGGAGCATGCGCGATTTAACAAACGCACGTAATCACGTAAACACTATAGGTGCATTTACACGACACGCTCAGGAACGTGCGCGATTTAACAAACGCGCGTATTCACATAACACTATAGGTGCTTTTACACGACACGCTCAGGAACGTGCGCGATTTAACAAACGCGCGTATTCACATAACACTATAGGTGCTTTTACACGACACGCTCAGGAACGTGCGCGATTTAACAAACGCGCGTATTCACATAACACTATAGGTGCATTTACACGACACACTCAGGAAAGTGCACGATTTAACAAACGCACGTAATCACATAACACTATAGGTGCTTTTACACGACACGCTCAGGAACGTGCGCGATTTAACAAACGCGCGTATTCACATAACACTATAGGTGCGTTTACACGACACGCTCAGGAACGTGCGCGATTTAACAAACGCGCGTATTCACATAACACTATAGGTGCTTTTACACGACACGCTCAGGAACGTGCGCGATTTAACAAACGCGCGTATTCACATAACACTATAGGTGCATTTACACGACACGCTCAGGAACGTGCGCGATTTAACAAACGCGCGTATTCACATAACACTATAGGTGCGTTTACACGACACGCTCAGGAACGTGCGCGATTTAACAAACGCGCGTATTCACATAACACTATAGGTGCTTTTACACGACACGCTCAGGAACGTGCGCGATTTAACAAACGCGCGTATTCACATAACACTATAGGTGCATTTACACGACACACTCAGGAAAGTGCACGATTTAACAAACGCACGTAATCACATAACACTATAGGTGCATTTACACGACACACTCAGGAAAGTGCGCGATTTAACAAACGCGCGTATTCACATAACACTATAGGTGCATTTACACGACACACTCAGGAAAGTGCGTGATTTAACAAACGCACGTAATCACATAACCACTATAGGTGCATTTACACGACACACTCAGGAAAGTGCGCGATTTAACAAACGCGCGTATTCACATAACACTATAGGTGCATTTACACGACACACTCAGGAAAGTGCGCGATTTAACAAACGCACGTAATCACATAACCACTATAGGTGCATTTACACGACACACTCAGGAAAGTGCGCGATTTAACAAACGCGCGTATTCACATAACACTATAGGTGCATTTACACGACACGCACAAAAGCGTGTGCGATTTAACAGACGCGAGTAATAAAATAAACACTATAGGTATAGTAATAAAAAAAATACATATATACATATTTGAACATCACTACCCTAAGCGCCTAAAACAAAGCGATATTATATAATGTTTCGTAATAATTTGAAGAAAAGATCCTCGTTCTGGAGTGAACACTCCGGTATCAGTTCCTATACTCAAAAGATCTGTTTATAGTACCA
This sequence comes from Achroia grisella, assembly GCF_030625045.1. Classification (NCBI taxonomy): domain Eukaryota; kingdom Metazoa; phylum Arthropoda; class Insecta; order Lepidoptera; family Pyralidae; genus Achroia; species Achroia grisella. The sequence continues at coordinate 2,489,605 of NW_026713039.1, read as the reverse complement.
GGACTGATAGCAAATAGGAGAAAAATTATAAAAAAATTGTCTTACCTAAAGAAGTGTACAGCAGGATTCGCCAGTCCCTGAAGGTCACTGGAGCCCACCGCTATGGACCCACCAAGGTCATCAGACACCGTTTCATCACAAGCAGCTAACACTTCTTCAGCAATCATACCTGACAAACGCAAAATGTTTTCACTAATCCACATGATTCCCCTGGAAACGATCGTGATAAATTCATGGTGAATTTACCACGATGGGCTAACTGACCTGACCTCATACTCATCATCCATAAACAGTTAGCGCAGGTGAGCACCATGGGTGCACCATTTCATTATCATCCCATCATAAGATAAATAGTTCAGTAGAAAAAAAATATTAGAACAATTTTTGTTCTGTGACTGATAAAGAAGATTTGGAATGGACATCTGTAAGGGACACATTTACCTAGACACACTCAATATTGTCTACTAAGCACTGCCGTGTCCAAACTGTGTGTGACCTTATATTTTCCTATTATAACAATAGGAAAATACTACATAGTACTAGCTGTACCCGCGAAATCGTCCGTGTGGAATTTAACTTTATTTTTCTAAACTAAAAGTAGCCTAAGTCACTCCTTATTACATCAGCTATCTGCTAATAAAAGTCCCGTCAAAAGGTCCAGCCATTTCAGAGATCAGCCGGAACAAACAAAAAATTGTAAAAAGTATTATTTTGATGTATGTACCGTATTTATATTCATGGGCATGTAGTAAAAACGGTTATATCAATATTACAAACAGACACTCCAATTTTATTTATATGTATAGATATAAGATCAATATTTTTATATACCTTTTGTCAGTCCATTATCATCAGTCACATACATCATCTCAACCGGCAACATCGTATTCTTATCCCTCACATAAATAATTACAAAACAAAAATATTTTTTTTATTTAAATATAACATACCATGCAGCACCCTATCCAAATGGCCGGTCTCCATCTGCCACACATAGACGGTACCGTCACTGCATCCTACCACCATGAAATCATCTGCTGGTCGCCACTTAATGGTAACCACGGGGAACAAGTGCCGGGACGCTAGCGTCACACATTTCCGTTCTGCTAGACCTACAAAATACATAATATTAATACATGAAGCAGAAACTTTGCGAATAAAAAACGCGGATATCATACTCCCATAGTATGATATTTCACTCAATTACCGCTTATATTTAATTAAAAAAAACATCACACACTATATATAATACATGTATAAACTCTATACTCTTCTGTTTATTGTAAAGTCTGTGGTCAAATTGAGAACAGATTAATAGAGTCACGTGGGGCAAGTGTGCGCAGCGGGTAAATGTACGCACTCGAAGTATTTCAAAAACGGTTTATAGGTACGAACTGATAACACCCCTCCTCATTAGAGCACAAAAGGCTATGGTTTATCTTTAATAGCCTAAGTTGGTCTTATAACATTAGGTATCTGCGTGTGAAAGACTTTAGACTAGCCGTTTCAGAAATTAGCAAGAACAAACATACAGACAAAAAATATTTTAATCAATTTTTTATGCAAGTTACAATATTTCTATTTGTTGTAATTTCAATTGCATTTAGTGAGAAGCTGTTACTTTTAAATTACAAACAGACACTTCACTTACTTTTATTTGTTGTAATTTCAATTGCATTTAGTGAGAAGCTGTTACTTTTAAATTACAATATTTATTGTATAGATGAGAAACTTACTCAGCAACGTAACGCTGTGATCTGAAGCTACGGAGCAGATGCATTTCTGAATTCTTGTCTGAAACAAAAAAAAACACTTCAGCATAAGGCTAGCGGCTGGACTATTAATGTTGACTTACTATTTTTCTTTCTTTATTTAAATAAATAAATAACGGGTTACCCTGGACAATTACGACAACACAGCGCCATCTAGTCCCACGCTAAGCAGAGCTTGAGTTATATTATATTTGTAAATACATAGAAAACACCCAGGCTGATACAATCATATTTATGAATACAAATGTTTGCACCGTGCGAGGAATCGAACCCGCGACCATCAGAAATAAAGCGGTGTGCTAAACCGCTAGATCACCAAGGCTGTCAATGCAAGTTATTAGTATTTATATATTAATTTCTATTATTCAATTTTTACGCCTTACTATTTCTTTATTTAAGGTTTACTGTTATACAATTTAGAATAGCATCAATGAATGAACCATCAAGCCATGTATACAATTTTGAGTGCAACACTAAAAATTACTAAAATCTAGATATAGAAAATAAATAGAATAGAATAGAATAGAATAGAAAATCATTTATTCAAATAAACTTAATTTAAGCACTTTTGAATAGTCATAACAATTTGTTTTTTATCTACCACTCGTTCGGAAAGCTGTCTCATCACAAGAAGAACGAGCAAGAAACTTGTGTGTTGCTCTTTTAAATAATCCTTGTAAGTTTACATTTACAAGTCGAAACGTGTGAATACAAACTACCAACAAGCACTAATTTTTTGGGTCAAATATAATCATGCAATAAGATTAAATCAGTCGTAGTGATAAAGCAGACCAGTCCCTACAAGCAGCACTCGTTCACGAGTATGACGGATGAGCCAGCCATCACTGCGCTCGACCATATTTTAGGGAGCCCATTGACCCGGCCCACCACGCCGCCACATGTCTGGACATTTTAGTGAGCATGACTACTCATTCCACACGACCACGTCACAGCTACAAAAATTACTATATGGTAGTTACAGTATTCGCACTTTACATAAGGATGCATGCGGCAATCAATACAAAAGCCGCTACGCTATCATATATCAAGAAAGCAGTATGAAAATTAAAATTATAACGTTGTCCGCAAATAAACTTATTCTTGCTATATATTGCTATCATCTATAAATTCATCTATCTTATAATAGGCTTTTTTACATAACATTTGTTTAATATAAGATTTGAATTGCCTCTCTGTAAGATTTAGCGTAGACTCTGGCAGTTTATTATAGAATCTTACGCAATTACCATAAAATGAATTACTAACTTTGTGTAGACGGCATTTCGGTAAAATTAGCTTATTTTTATTGCGTAAGTTTCTACTTGTACAGTCTTTAAGTTTCTTGAAACTATCTAAGTTTTTCCTTGTATACATAATATTTTCATAAATGTACTGTGAGGCAACGGTGAGGATATTTGATTGTTTAAAGCATTGACGTAATGACTCTCTAGAACCCATACCATAAATAGAACGTATGGCTCTCTTTTGTAAAATAAATATAGTATTTATATCGGCAGCTTTACCCCATAGCAGTATGCCATATGACATAATGCTATGGAAATAACTAAAATATACAAGTTTTGCCGTCGCCACGTCTGTTAATTGCCTTATCCTTCTAATTGCATAAGCAGCAGAACTAAGTCTACTGGCTAATTTTGAAATATGGGGCCCCCATTGTAACTTCGAGTCCACTGTTATTCCTAAAAAAACTGTATCATTAACAAAATTTACTATTTCATCATTAAGCAATAGCTGCGTATTTACTTGTTTTACATTAGGCAGCGTGAATTTAATGCACTTAGTTTTGTTGGAGTTCAATAATAGATTATTACATGTGAACCAATTTAGTATAGCAGAGATAGCATAATTTACATCGTCTAATTGATTACATTGGCGACCAATTTTAAACACTAACGAAGTATCATCCGCAAATAACACTATGTCTGCAACTTTCTCTACCATGTAGGGAAGGTCATTTATATAAATTAAAAAGAGAAATGGGCCTAATATTGAACCTTGAGGAACGCCCATTTTTATATTAGTTCCCTTAGACTTTACACCATCAATATCTACAGTTTGCACCCTATCCTCTAGATAAGTTTTCATTAGACTAAGGTCATTATCTCTAATACCATAGTGTTTGAGCTTGTACAAAAGTGTTTCATGATCTACGCAATCAAACGCCTTCGACAAGTCACAAAAAACGCCGAGAGCATCCTGTGATTTTTCCCATGATTCGAATATATGTGTAATAAGCGCTACACCTGCATCAGTAGTAGACTTGCCGGCAGTGAAACCATATTGAGTGAAATAAAAAATAAAACTTGGTAAGTAAGCTCTAATATAGGTAATGGCGAGCACAATAGATCTATACAGGTCGCAGTGTTGCACGTCTTAGGACCTGACAATAGCCCAAACTTCCCAATAAAAAAAAAGTAAAAAAAAACTCTAATATAAGTGACACGCACGGCCATAGACCATAAGCTTGATAGAAAACTAAACAAATCAGACTCACACTGCAATTAGATGGCGGCACGATCAGCTGCGTGATCTCCCCAGCGTGGACGCAGAATCTGTGCAACAATGCACCGCTGAACAGATCCCACAGGCAGACGGCGAAATCTATCCCGCCGGACACCAGATGGGCTTTGTCGTATCTAAAGATAAAAAAAAAAAAGAAAAATATATAACATACTAACTGTTCCCGTGAATTTAACATTATTTTTCTAAAATAAAAGTAGCTTATGTTACTCCTTATTACATCAGCTACCTACTAAAAAAAGTCCCGTCAAAATCGGCCCAGCCATTTCAGAGATTAGCCGGAACAAACAGACAGACAAAGTTTGTAAAAAATATTATTTTCGTGTATGTACCGTATTTATAATCATATGCACGTAGTAAAAAACGGTTATTTCAATATTACAAACAAACACTCCAATTTTATTTATATGTATGCATCATCATCTGCTTCACAAAAAAAACTTCCTTCGACTTTTTATATTCCGATTATTGTATTTATACTTGATTACTAATAATTATATCTCACGACAATTCACACAGCGCCATCTAGTACCAATCTAAAACATTAAAAGCTACAATTAATAGCAACGCGCACGTGACACCCTACGTGTTACAGGCGTCCATAGGCTACGGCAACTGTTGGCGAGTATTATGGATTTCCCAGTTGGTTGGTGATTGTATTAAAACTAGATCATTGTGGATAAATGAAAATAATTTGCTTCCGTATATTGTGAAAAGATCAATTGCAATGAAAAAACAAAAGAAGAACAGTGACAGTAACATTAAAAATATATGGTTATAAAAAAGTATTAACAAAGAAGTTTAATTTCCAACAGTAACTGTTTACCATCAGATGGGCCAAAGGCTTGGTTTCCACTGTCGTAATATAAAAAAAAATATTCAACGTACCTTGGATGCACATGGTGTGGGTATAGCAGGCAATTGACTCGACCGTTATGTCCGAGCAGCAACTGATGAGGTGGCCAATCTTAATGGGAGAAAAAATATTTTTAATTATTAACAACAAGCTACTCGCCCCGGCTTCGCACGGGTGTACATGTATTATATATATAAATCTTCCTCTAGAATCGCTCTATGTATTAGAAAAAAACCGCTTCAAAATCTGTTGCGTAGTTTTAAAGATTTAAGCACACATAGGGACAGACAGCGACAGCGACTTTATTTTATACTAGTAACTAGTTACCCGCCCCGGCTTCGCACGGGTGTACATGTATTATATATATAAACCTTCCTCTAGAATCATTCTATATATTTAAAAATCGTTCCAAAATCCAAAAAAAATATTAAAGATTTAATCATACATAGGGACAGACAGCGACAGCGACTTTGTTTTATACTATGTAATGATTACTAACATAGTATATGTTATGTTACTAAACTGTTACTAAAAAAATGGTTCATGTTGTCTGAGAAATCAATTATTATTAAATTTCATACATACCATCCAACTGTTGATGGCTGCCATGCAACAACTGTAGTTGCACTGTATGCGTTGCATTCACTATCACAATGGACCCGTCCTCCCGCCCTACCACCAGACGATTGGCGGCGAGAAGATATATAGAGGCCGTCAGTTTGATTTCTGTAAAGGTCAAATAGAATAAAATAGAATATATCTTTATTGCTAACTGTGTGGGTACATTAATTTGTAGGTGATATAACAATATATGTAGGTATTCAGTACATGTTTCAACAGTTATACCCTTTCGGACATGCAACAATTAACAACAGATTCAATTTAAGATTACATTATAAACTAGCTGTACCCGTGACTTCGTTCGCATGGAATTTAACTTTATTTTCTAAAATAAATGTAGCTTAAGTTATTCTATTACATCAGGTAGCTGCCAATAAAAGTCCCGTCAAAATCGGTCCAGCCATTTCAAAGATTAGACGGAACAAACAGACAGACAGACAAAAAATGTAAAAAATGTTATTTTGGTATATGTACCGTACTTATATTTACATGCATGTAGTAAAAACGGTTATTTCAATATTACAAACAGATACTCCAATTTAATTAAATGTATAAATTACATTAATTAATTATGTCATGGTATTATTATAAGTATATTGTACTAATTTTAGGAATTAATTTTTATTTATTTATTTCTTATCACAAAAAATTGTATCACATAATATTCTTTGCATCACATAATTTCTACATTTGTAAAATAAATATACACTTATATTTAAAAGTATATACATATGTTTAACTGGTAATGAACAAGTGCATCTTAATGCTTCCCATGATTCAGAACACAATAGTTTAGTAAGTACCTACTACTATTTTGTTAACCCTACTCTTATCTGTAGTGCATCTCGTGCACGAACAGATGACTTTTATGCCGTCATTACCTAAAACTGCATCTTTATTTATCAGAAGACTCCTACAAGTTTCTGAAAACATTGATGAATAGAGTATAATATAAAATCATTTCTTCAAATAAACTTACATTGAAGCACTTTTGATTAGTTATCACATTTTTTTCAATCAACCGCTCATTCGGAAAGCTGTCTATTAACAAGAAGAATGACATAGAAACTTGCGTGTTGCTCTTTCAAATAATTGTGTTGTTACTTTATATTTTATATACAACTTGTTGGTTCTGGTTGGGTCATCTAGTATTAAATATTATTTCACGTCTCGAAATATTCAGTAATTAAAAAAAAAATAGATATGCCATATACCTGACTCATCGTGATGGTGGAGTTGGTCCAATATACCAACGGGACTGGGGTTCATTTCCGCCCACGCCATATCCAAACTCGTCATCACTACAGGCGCGTGAGCTAAACAAAAATAGCTTTATAGCATAGGATACAAAAGAGGTTGGGACTCACATGATTAGTTTCATAGCGTAGGGTACAAATGGACTTGGAATTTACACGATGGTAAATGATTACCAACACCAGGGGAATTTCAAAAAAGAGGTTATTTATTAAAAGGCTAGCACCCATTAAGAAATAAGCTCTTTTCTTGAAGGTTTCAATTTCGTATCAGTTCGGAAATACAAGTTGATTCCATAACGTGTCTGTGCGTGGTAAGATGTTTACCCGAGTACTGTAAAAAATCGTTTACGTGTGTAACTCAGTCTCACCAATTTCAGCCGCCAATCAGCTTGCTTTACTTGCTGTATTTCGGTTGTAGTGTGCAGATTAGGCAGTGAAATTACAGGATAAGTGGCATGACATGTTAGTCCCACAGAATGATCACGCACACTTGTACCATGGGCGTCGCATGCCGACGATGATAATGCTGTTTGCTCCAGCTGGCCTTTACAGCTTCACCGGACGATAGGGAGCGAGTTCAGATAGCACACCAAACCAAAGGAAGGACTTATGGGGTTATATTGTACTAAAGTTACTGTCTTAGCGTAATACGAGTGCCAAAGTATAGTAGTGCAGATCTGTCATCAGGCTGTAATTAATTATCTGTGATTATGGTTTGATGCGATTTGATTAATTTATCTGTAATGTTAATATTATGTACCAGCTGGCCTTTACAACTTCACCGGACGATAGGGGGCGAGTGCAGATGGCACTCCAAACAAATGAAGGTCTTATGGAGCAGCTGTAGGGCAACTCCTGCCTGACGGATACGACTGTAGTCTAGGCACCGCTAGGGATTCGAACCTCGTAGAACATATCGTGTAAAGACAGTTTATGAAATTATACATACAGGGTGTTACGTTAGGAGTGGGTACGGCTGCATCATCAACATTCCATATGGAGACCACGCCTGCTGAATCGCCGCGTAACAACAGTCTGCGCTGTTTACCACCCACTGACGTGATGACTAAACGCATCGCTGGAGGGCACGAGAGCAGCTGCAAAAAAACAATAATAATTACCCAGGACAATACACATGTCTTAAGGTGCATTTATATTTGTCTGATGTGTCGTGACATGACGCGCAGGAAGGTATCGGTTAAGTACATTTAGTATTGTAACGTTCATACTAGTTATACGTCGTGTTTTTGATGGCTTCTGTTGTATCTCATCAGAAACGATCCATGTTGAGTCAGAACGGAGGTTTGTAGCAATGAGGCGTCATCTCTCGTCTGACAAATGTTCAAGGGTTGTGTTGTGACGCGTCGGAGTTCTCCCTTTCCTAGAGCTACATGTGCATTACTTAAAATATCATCAGAAGGTGTCAGAACAGGACATATAATTGTGAAAACTAGTAATCAACTCACGACACATCAGACAAAAATAAATCTGCCCTAAACTTTCAAGAGAATAAAACAATTGTTATTCCTTGTCTGGAGTCTGAACTATGTCGAAACCTGTTCTACATATTTCCAAGCTCCAATATTAAAGTAGGGTTAATAATTCGCGGGGGGAAGGATTGTTAGTAATGTGGACTAATGATGTATCTCACCCATGGCATTCAATATACCATGTCAGGCTGACCTCGCGGTTTTACCCTGGAAAAAATCGTGATAAATTCTTGTGAATTTGTCGCGATGGGCTAACTGACCTGACCTCATACTCGTCTTATGAAAACACCCAGACCAATTCAAAAATTCATACTCATGAATACCAATTTTTGTAGCGTGCGAGGATCTAACCCGCGACCATCGGAAGTAAAGTGTGCTACACCGCTAGACCACAAGGGCTATCAAATACACTAACCTTATTGTCTGGATGCGCCAGGATACCATACAACACTGGGCTGTCATGTTCCACTGTAGGTCCATGGAAGCCTTTATGATCCGGGACAGAGCTGCAAAAGTTATTCCATAAGAATCCACCATATAAATGAGACATCGAACAAATAAAAAAAAACAAATAGGGAACATACAAAATTGTAACGAAAAGGGTTGTAGACAAATGAAATAAAAAATCATTTATTCATGTAGGATATAGGATAGTAGTATTATAAAACTGTATACTGAACTGGATGGCAGGGAAAAATATTACATTAAAATAATTGACGTTCATAAGCGGCTAAAATGATTTTTTTTTCGGACTACTCTAAAGCTGTTGGCCGCAGCTGGCCTTAACAGCTTCACCGGACGATAGGGGGCGAGTGCAGATGGCACTCCAAACCCGGGGAAGGACTTATGGAACGACTGAAGGCCAACTCCCGCCTGACGGATACGACTTTAGTCTGAGGGCCTCGCTAGGGGTTCGAACCTCGATTCAGGCCGTCGTAACATCGGTCCCGGTTGGAATTGGACGGGGGATCGATCTGAGGGGAGCTAAAATGATGATAAATGACTTTTTATTTTAATTTTACCCTTTCTTTCACAAGATATGTATATTTTCGACACGAAATTAGGGCGTGTTCACAATTGATACGGTGTCATAGAAAAAGTTAATGCATATCAATATTATAATTCGAAAGTCTGTCTTTATTCTACCTTTTCACGTTTAAAATTTTAGACCAATCTTAATGACATTTATACTGATGATATATTGCATTCTGAGGATGGAAATAAGCTTTTTTTTCTTAACTAAGCGTACAAAATTGAAAGTAAATGCATTATTTACGTATAATTCCTACCTCAAGTCAACTGTGAACACACTCTTATTTTTAATGATGTACAAAAACATTATTACCACATTAAAATAATATTAAACAATAGATGGGACAAAATGGATGTGCGGAAAGCAATTAAACATAAAAATATATAGACTGTAAACATAAAATAACGCCATATTAAAATAATATATCTACTTATATCCAACATAATGTTAAATGCTGACAATACAATTATATAAGCTGACAAGTACAATTTAAAATTAAGTTACATAAAGGGGGAATAGGGATTTTTTTTATTTATCGATTTTTTTTTTATTTTGATAGCAGTTCTGAATGTCATCACCATTCATCTTTTTTTCCAGACGCTCCTGAATAATTGCTGCATATTTTTTAATATTTCTTCATAAAAATTTTACAAAATATTTTTCAAAAATCATACAACAATGTACCATTCGATTTAAAAACAGATTTTAACTGTTTCATAAAAAAGAATCACAAAATATACCTTTTTCAAACGAATCAACCCTATTTTCCCCTTAAGTATAATAAGTATAATTTAATTTCAACTCTTATACGCGAGATATAAATACTATAATCCAATGCTATTCATATATAAGTGGTATATAAAATTAATTGATGAATAAAATTATTTTTACACAATTGACCATTCTTTTTCTCTTATTAAAATAATATTATATTATTTCTTTTATATATTGTATAATATATAAAATAAAATCTACCGACAGACTTTCATTTTATTCTACTATTTAATTTTTGCAATCCGAAACTTTTTAACTCTCAATTAAATTAAGAAAATAACCAAATATATAACCAAACTTACTTAAAAAACTCAGTCCCATATTTGACTTAAATTAATGTCTAATCAACATGACAGTTTTGAAATCTATGACTAAATCATAGTATTGCAAAAAAGGAATTTCCTGTTATATGCATAAAGTATAATTTTAATTAACTTAATATTTTATCATTCAAATATATAATCCCAAATGTTTACAATATGTACCCCAACACCACGTGCAAACAAATGAACAAAAAATATAAAAATACCTTCATTTTAAACTCAATTCTATAAAAACTGTCTAATCCTTTTCTTTCAATTGACCTAATTTAAAAGAAAAGAGACAAAACAGACTGCAACAATTAAAATTTAATTTAGGCTTTTAGTGTTTATGAATAAGGTTGTAAACGTTTAAATATAATATCGTATAATTAAAATATGCACAGCGTTACATAATTAAGCCCCTGGTCTACACGAACGCCTAATAATAAATTGCATTAACTAACAAAAATATTTTCTGTGTATTCGGCTTCAAAATTTTAACCATAAAGTCAATTTCACAAAACATTTTTCTGTGACTTAATGTAACCTATTATTTGGTGCGCGTATAATTCAATGTATTTAAATAAAATGCGAATTCGCGCCGCACACTTAGTTTGGCCATTCCCGCCATTTTTACAATACAGATCCCACTTTTAAATGCACAGAGTAAGTTATAAACATCCACTACGAATATTATAGATAAATTAGACAAAAGCCTATATATACATATACTATTATAATATATTAAAATATAGAATATATACCGCATTAAACTATATTTCGTAAATTCAAATAAATAAACTAAGCGTAACTATACAGTGCAAGCAAAACAAGGTACGGATCACAAATTAAAAAACAAATAATATTCAATTATACAAAGAAATTGGTGCTGACCTACTGAGAGCCCGTCCGCGGAGTTTGCTATAACAAAAATTATATTTATACTTTAGAATTTCTGTATATCAAAGTTATTATCTAGTTGGACTAGGGAAGAAAGCGGATTATCAGTAATGTGGATTGATAACCCCATTGCTAGCAATCTACCAAGTCAACCTTTTAACCTCCGGAAACCATCGTGATAAATTCCTGGTGAATTTGTCACGATGGGCTAACTGATCTAACCTCATGGTCATCGTATCATACTCCACTGTTGCCCCGCCAGCGCATACAGGCCACAGGCGGGTGCACCATTCCATTACCATCCATTGAATAAAATCTAGGTGGACTGACATGGTACGTTGCTAGCAATTTAGTCACTTATCCCAATACTAGCAATATACCTTAACAGGTAGACCTACACAGTCTGCTCTGGAAAACGAAGTAGTTAATTTCTGATAAATTTGTCCCCATCATGCCATAATATTTATACTATTATATATATTTATAGAAGATCGCGGAAAGTGGCAAGAGCTCCACCGACAAGAGCGTAGCTCTTAAATTATGAATGAATGAATATATTTATAGTTTTGTTAGTAATGTGGTCTAATACCCCATTGCTAGCAATATACCATGTCTGACGCGGTTCCCTCTGGAAACCATCGTGATAAATTCCAGGTGAATTTCCCACGATGGGCTAACTGACCTGATCATATGCTCATTTTATCATCTTCCACTGGTACCCCACCAGCATATATTGCATTTCACATTTATCAGTATAAATCTGATTTTTTTTAATATACCTTTATATTCTTATTTGATCTGGATAATAAGCACATGCTTACATAGATAGCATTAAAAAATAAATATTTCATAATACAATGAACAAGCTTGAGTAAATTATTTTAATCCCTATAGTCATTACATTAGAAACTATATTACAATGGTATTAATATTTTTTATACATATATAATATAGAAAAATATAGTTCAGAAACTTCCCAATTTAAGAATTTGGGTGTGGATCCGTTAATGGTCTAAGTCGAAACACTATCAGTAGCGGTGGTCAGGTTTCCGCACTGAATATTTGTAGACTCCCACATGCTAATAGTAGAATGCGAAATTAAACAAAATATACAAATCCATTAAATCATATTTTATATTGAGTTTAATTATAATTTAACTAGGTATAGAGTTTTTGCTTTATATATACGCTTATTAGCACTAGCGACCCGTCCCTTCGCACGGATGCATTACAAATCTTTGAATTTCTCGGCTTGTTCTATACTATAACACACATGTATTATACATATAAACCTTCCTCTTGAATCATTATTGTGGTACCTATTATAATGTTTTTAATGAAAAGAAATTTAATGACATATTGTATTAAAATAATTATGATATCGATTTCAATATTTGCATCCCCTACGGGGTGCTGCATGTCGTGTACTTATATTATATTGTAAGATCAAAATTACCATGTAGCAGGCAAATAAATAAATTATTATTATTATTATTATATCACTCTATGTATTGCTGTAAACTGCATTTAAATCCGTTGAGTAATTTAAAAGATATAAGCACTCCAGATTACATACAGTTTAGTAGACTTTACTTACAATATATACTTATAACTGAATACTCTACAGTGACATTTTATTAATTTCCTGGCACTTTAGTAATATTATCAACGTAATAAAAATCAATTTAGAATATACAGGCAAGTGCTAGAATGAATATCTAATGATGATTATTTCATTCCCAAGCCAAGACGCAATTAAAAAAAGTTCTTTTTTTATTTGAAACATCTAATACTACGGTTAAAAAGACAGAACGAAGCGTCTGAACATTATGCATGTTATATATACAAAATAATTTCAATTATTTTTTATTTTGTTTACCCTTTAAAAGAAAGGCAAAGGGAACTGCGCCCATACAGCCAAATTATATTAATAATTTCTAAGTTATTAGCATCTGAAAGGATTACTTGTTTATTAATGTTAATATGAATAAAAAAAACTTTTTTTATTTCAACGCATGGCATGGAATAGTATAATGCATGATTCATTGCTTTTAATTGTACGTATAATGTGATTGTACCTTGGTTTGGTTGTAATGGACACTTTAAAAAAAGTCTTAATGATAATAATAACTCTGGATAATTGTCTTTGACAAATGCACCAACATGCCAATCCAGAAAAAAAAGAACCCTGGACACTACACATTCATCATCTACTTTAAATTAAGCAGTTCTTGTACTATGTATGATCTGGTACTATACATACATATAAGACTTTATTGTAAATATATACATAGAAAACAGCCAGATCGATACAAACAATCATACTCATGAATACAAATTTTGTATTTTGTATTTTGTGGGATTGACATTGACACTGACAATAAAAATAAAAATGTTTCAGAAAAACCAGAAACCACACACACACAAGAGAATATAATGTAAGAGAAAAAATATATATAATAATAATAACCATAGACAATTCATACTGAAGCAAGCAGAGCTTGTGTACTAGACAACTGAAATATACTTTTGTATATAAGTACATCTATATAAGTTTCAGATATATCAAGAAATAAGTTATGATATATAATGATTTTTAATGTTAGCCAGATATAAACTAGCGATCTTGTAACTACTAAGATGACACTCTTGATGTAATTAAAAAATATATATATAAAAAAAGTTACATGTATACTTATTTTTGCATACACATGAGAAAAACTGACACCATCATTAAAAAAACAAGATAAGGGACGATAAGGATTTATGTAGCCAAAGCTGAGAGAACAATTAGCTAATTTATAAAGCAATCTCATAAAATGCACAGCAATAAACTGAAATCATATTAACTACATTTTAAAGTACCCAATAGCAACCAAACCAAAGTCCAACACCATCACAACGCCATTATATTATATTAAAATAACTACTATATGATATACATATTAAGATTAATTTCCTATAACCCAGCTAAGTCTATACAGTAGAACTTTGTTTATCGTTCGAAAAAATATGGCATCGAAGTCCTGTCTTTGACTCCACCCTCCACATCTTACTAGTATTATAAACGCGAAAGTTTGTGAGTATGGATGTATGGATGAATGGATGGATGTATGTATGTTACTTTTTCACGCAAAAAATACTTTATTTACTACTAGTTGTGTTCATATTTTAAACTACCTACTCGCACAGCTGCGTCTGCATCGCACTTACTTAACATTTCTCATTAGATTTCACCCAACTTACAAAATATATTTTAAAACTAGCTTTTGCTTCCTCATCCTCTTAGGGGTGGAATTCATCAAAATCCTTTCTTAGGGGACGCGTACGTCATAGTAGCTTTATGTATGCAAAGTCTCAGCCCGATCGGTTTGAAATTGACAAAGTTTCATACAAAACTTTCATCCCCTATTTTGTCGCCTTGGGGGTAGAATTAATCAAAATCCTTTCTTAGCGGATGCCTACGGCATAACATCTACCTGCATGCCAAATTTCAGCCCGATCCGTCCAGTGGCTTGGGCTGTGCGTTGATAGATCACTATGTCAGTCACCTTTGAGTTATATATATATACAGATTATCAAACATCCATCCATCCATACTTACAACAATGATGTAATACCTTTGTAAATTTGTGTATTGCAATAATTTAATGAATGAACTATTCATCCATGAAATTGTTTAATGTCCAATACACAATTGTAACAACTCACAAATTCACCTATTTACAATTTCATCAGCTGGGTTATACGAAATTGATACGTAATACATTCGTTTAAAGACTAATTTAACTATTGTTAACAACCGTTCAATAACTCACTTAGCAGGTAGTCGAAACAGGTAACCTTTCCCTTCTGTGGACCACACCAGTACCCGATCAGGCGCGAGGAAGTCCCCTGACATCCAGCGTTCACCACGCGGCGCTTGGATGGAACAGAGCACGGAGAAATCACCTACGTAACATAATTATTATATTAATACGTCATACTCGTGAACGGGTGATGCTTGCGGGGACTGGTCTATTCGAGTTACGGACACTGATTACTCTATTTCCTTTTGTCAAAATTGCAATTGCATATGCTGGTGGTCAGTCCATTGATGTGTATTTTTGTAAACATGTACAAGCTCATTTGAAAGGAATATGAGCTGATTGTCTTGTCAGGTCTTCTGAACACAAAAACACTCTGAAATTTGAACATTAAAAATTTGTGATATCATAAGAGTCTGTAATAAAACTACATGAATAAAAATGCGAACTAACGAAAAATAGCTATGTGGTTAATTTATATGCGGACGAAGTGGGAGCGAGAGGTATACTAACGAAATCTCTCTACAATCTTCTAAAAGAGATCGGCCTGTTTAGAACTGCAATAAGTACGTGTATCTAAAGCTGCACTAGTAGGCTCCTACCAGATTTGTCTGGGCAGGCGGCGAAACACGAGCGGTAAGTGTGAGTGTTCACGTACAGCGGCTAAGGGGCCCTTAAACCTACACCCGGGTCACAGTCCCGGAAACTACTTGTAGAACTGCTCGCTAGGGACACCGCACGGTATCTCCATGGAGTTCTAACAAGTTCGTCTCAGAATGATAGATGGATAATGATGATGATGGTGATGGCAATGATGATGATGATAGTGATGATGATAAAACGATAAAAAAAAAACATTACCGGCATCATAAATCTGACAATATTTAGCGCAAACGATCAGCACAGTGCGCTGGTTGTAGGCACAACAGTTGAGAGACAACGCGTTCAGGCATCGAATCTGCTTCGATTCGTTCTCGTATATCGGCTCCGACTGCTTATTCTCGTGACCAAGAAGAGACCATACCTAAAAAATGAGATGTATAATAAATAATAACCTACTGAATCTATCACGATGAACTAACTGACTTGACCTCATGCTCATTTTATTTATTTAAACTTAAACTTTAATGCACTAATTTTAAAGTACATAGGGCGGACTTAATACCATGCGGCATTATTATCATCCTTTACTGGTGCCCCATCAATGTATACTATTAGCGCTTGCGAGGGTACCATTTCATTAAAAAAACACTATGGTAGTTGCCTATAGGCCGGCAAAAAAAATTACCTTCACAGTGCCGGTAATCGATATAGCCAGTACCACATCATCTTTCCTTGATGACGGACGCAAGACCTGAAAAAATATACACGTATAGTTACAAATTAATACCATGGTAAGTAGCAAACATCACCAAAATACACGAACAGCTCTTATTTACATTAGCTGTTGCACGCGACTTCTGTTGCGTCGCATTAAAATTAATAAAATTTCTAAAATATAAAAAAGGAATTTACTCTTTATAACATTAACTATCCGCGAGTGAAAATCCCGTCAAAATCGGTCCAACCGTTTCTGAGATTAGCAAGAACTGACAGACAAACATTTTAATAATTAATTTAAAATATCTTATATATTAAGTCATAAATTTCGATGCAACCTGTAATTATTATTATGGAATATGAATTAAATGATTGTGTGGTATGATTAAGATGTGATTATGAATTAAAATGGTGCTCCGCCAGCGTATACTATTAGCACAAGCGGATGCACCATAATGTATTAAAAGAACCATATGCAATAAATAAATAAACAAAAATAATAACCCTGGACAATTAACACAGCGCCATCTAATCCCACGATAAGCAGAGCTTGTGTTACGAGTACTAGACAACTGATATAAACACTTACGATTTGTTTTTGTAAATACATACATACATAGAAAACACCCAGACCGATACAAACAATCATATTCATGAATACAAATATTTGCACCGAGCGAAGAATCGAACCCGCGACCATCGGAAGTAAATCTGTATTCTAGACCGCTAGACCACCGAGGCCGTCAAAATAAATAAAGCACTCAATTCCAATAATAAAATGTACAGTACTTACATGCAACGCAGATATCCAATCAGGATTCATCTTGGAACTCAAAGAGAACAGAATCTCGAGTGAGAATGGGTCCATTATCAATATCTCAGCATAATACCCATTACAGAAGAGACGCAAATCTTCGCTGTTGCACATGTGGTATGCCTGTGAATCATTACATAGTATAAAATAATGCGCTGCTCGGTTATGGAACAAACTACCAGTACAGATACAGGAAAGTCCATCAATCGGTTGTTTTAAGAAAAGGTTGAAATCGTACTATTTATCGACCTTAGTATGATTCGTTTCATCATGTATTTTATTATTTGTATTTTATGTAATATATGTAGATATCTATAGTAATTGTATATGTATGTATATATATATATATATATATATAACTTTTATTAATGTTTATTTTATTTATTATTGTATATTTTATTATAATTATAATATAATTCAAACTTTATTTAATATGTTGAATTTTAAATATTTTATTTTTTCAACTTTTGGAGATTTTAACATAATAGTTTTAATTGCACATGTGTTACCTACTCACCACTAGCTATGCCACACTGTTGGGTTGACTGGTAGAGATCTCTCTTAGAGATAAGTCCACCTTTGCTCACTTTGTATATGTTTAAGTTTAGAACTGTATTTAAAAGTGCAATAAAGAATATATAAATAAAGTCGCGGTTACTGTCTGTCCGTCCTCATCATCATCTGCTTCTTCCTTATCCCATTTATTTGTTGGTCGTCGTAATATGTTTTTCTCTTCCATTCATCCCTGTTCGCAGTCATATCGTTATTTACTTCCTTTCTTACCATATCATCTTTCACACAGTCCATCCATCTCTTTTTCGGCCTTCCTCTGACCTTATAACCATCCACATTCATATGTAACACGTTCCTTAAAATATGTATCGGTCCATCCCTATGTATGCTTAAATCTTTAAAACTACGCAATGGACTTTAAAACTGTTTATTTCATAGATAGTGATTCTAGAGGAAGGTTTATATGTGTAATATACATGTACCCATGCGAAGCCGGGGCGAGTAGCTAGTTATATACATATATAAATACATAGTTACTATCGGACATTGCAGACCTGATCGTAAAAGAGCCATCTACTGGGTTCAATTACGTTTTCTAACCATCCAGGGAACTATTTGAAGATATGTACACACAAAATTTCATCCAAATCGGGCCAGCCATTTTGGAGGGGATACATGACAAACACATGTAATTGGGAAATGTATATATTAAGACATAGTGGTTAACTTTTTTGTTATTATGTCAAAATTAGGATAATTCTTTATATATAAAAATTACGTGTCACGTTGTTTGTCCGCGATGGAGTCCTAAACTGAACCGATTGCAAATTTGATTTGCACATTGTGTGTAATTTGATCCAACTTGAAAGATAGGATAGCTTACA
Organism: Achroia grisella; assembly: GCF_030625045.1. Taxonomy (NCBI): domain Eukaryota; kingdom Metazoa; phylum Arthropoda; class Insecta; order Lepidoptera; family Pyralidae; genus Achroia; species Achroia grisella. Next base: position 2,470,723 of record NW_026713039.1, on the reverse strand, counting down.
TCTCAATGTATAGTCGCAATATTATTTTATTTAAGGACTTTTGGCGCGCGCGTGGCCAGGTCTGCTAGTAGGTACTGACTGATATGCAAATAGTTTCCAGAGGGAACCGCGTGGAAGTCAACTGGAATATAGTCTAATCAGAGGCCGTAACCCGAACAGACGTAACCCCACATTAGTTCAATATATATATTTACCTGTATGTTTGTATGTATTTGCGTAAGTTTGACGCTTTCACGACATTTCCCATCAACCAAATCCCATGTACACATCTCGCCGGCCTCCGATGAGCTCACTATGTAGTTATTGTCCTGGAAAGATAAATGCACTTTACTGTTATAAAAATAGGGTACATTTTACTATAAACCTTGTAACTCGATATTGTTTACAGGTTCAACAGAACACCTGTGACATCTAGTACTCATGGTGAATTTGCAATGATAAGGTCACTGAGCTGACTTCATCCTCAAACTAATCACCTTTCACTGGTGCCCCGCCAATATACATTTGTGGTTGTAGTGTGTTTAGCATACCGCCCTATTTTCGATGGTCGCGGGTTCGATTCCTCGTATGGTACAAACATTTTGTATTCATGATTTTGAATATTTGTATCGATCTGGGTATTTTCTATGTATGTATTTATAAAGAAAGTATCTATATATATGCATATACATAATACATATAGATGGATATGCTATGTCATGATGTATGAGAGTCTCATTGCCTAATGGTTTACTATCCTGAACTACGCCCAAAAGAATGTGAGTTTAAATCTGACTGACCCCAAAAAACTTTGTGTATCTATATATATTTCTGACTGTCTTGTGAAAGAACACCAATGGCATAACCAAATATTATGCCGAGAAACTGCGGTATGCGTCTTTGTCACATTGGATTTAAAATATACTGACTGAGTCAAATATGGGCAGGTCAAGTGTTGTGTTCACCACAACATTGACAGTTGGCAATGACTGACTACCCCGTCTGGGATAATGTCAGATGGTATGTCATATTATTTTTAATGTATAATGATAATGAAATAACTAATTTAATATCTTTAAATACATTTTATTAATTTCTGTTTACTTAACCAGACCTAATTAACGGCCCAGATATGATTTTCTGTTTGTGTGAGAAATAAGAAACTTTACACATTGTCAAATCACTTACTTGTATGATGGAGGCTCTGGACAAACAGGTGACAGGTGCTGTATGCCCCACCAGCAGACACCTCGGTATCATCTTCAGAGTCTCAGGATGTACCGCCCAGATACAGATTTGGCCATCGTAGCACCCGGTAACAAGTGTCTTCTGATCTCGAGAAAGGTAAACTGAGGAGATGCAGTGAGTGGGAGCATGTTTGCCCCACAGCACCACCGGCACAATAAGGTTTGTGCCTGGCATTGTTGCTAGAATAAAAATTTATATATATAGTAGTTTTGTCCCTAACTTTTTTTTAAATAGCTGATAAAGGAACTTTATAGAATAAATACATTAGAGGAAGTATGAAGGTGGCCCTGGTGTTGGAGATGTTCAAGAGTAATCATCTTTTATGGTATGGACATGGAATGCATAGGCATGAAGACAATATTTTAAGGACTGTGTTACATGTGAATGTATATTTTATAAGAGTAGAAGAAAAGCTGAAAAAGAGATGGATGTACTGTGTGAAAGATGATATGGTAAGAAAGGAAGTAAATAACGAGATGACTGCGAACAGGAATGAATGGAAGAGAAAAACAAATTGAAGCAGATGATGAATGAAACTATTCACCCACCTGCATTAATGGTTTATGCTGTAGGCACACTATAATTATTAGATTAGGAAAACTTGACTACAATAAAGATGTAGCTGATGAATACATAAGTATATTATGGTTACATATGAAAATTGTTGAAATGTTCATAGAACAGAATTAATGGTTAATTTTAAACTTTTGTGTTTAATATACATTATTTAAATTATTAAGAGCGATGTCTAGTGCAACCTAGTCGAAACGTCGAGAGAAGTAAATACCTTTATTTGCCATAAAATTATTCGTGTTAAGACCCGGTTAATAATTGAAATAACAGAATTAATGGTCAGTAAAATGAAGTATATATATCATATATCATAATAAATATGAATGAATGAATCCGAAAAATTCTAATAAGAAGATAAAAGAAGTTCAACTGACTTGAACCTCTTATATCTTATTATTACAATTTTTCAGATAATAGCTTATAAGGATATAGTATTAATTGGAAAGCTGTATGTATAAATAAATCTATAATTTCTGTCTCAGCCAAGCAAGCTTTAGTCACTTTAACCTTTCCTTTTCAGATCATATTGACTTTATTAATAAATACATACTAAATTAAACATCTTTTCTGGTACACCTCTAACTTTTTGATTTAATAGGTAAACCTTGAACACAAGTTTTAACCAGAAACAGGTATTGGTTGCGTATATATCTTTAAAATGAGTACAGAAATAGCTTTGATATGCTAATAGTATTGTACAATACCTGAATAAAGCGTAAAATTGAATTGTTTGCTAAATGATAAGGACTCAATAGCAATGACAAAATACTACAGTACCTGGTATTCGCAACTACGAGTGGATACCACAATAGTGGTGTTCAATCAATCACTGTACACATGAAATAATAATAATTTAAAATAAACAAAAATTTTATTACAATTTTAATTTATACAAATAATATTAACAAGAGTTTTTGACTGTACAATTGATTAATTCAATCAGCTGTCATTAGTAGGACGTCAAATAAGTGACTGATATGACATGATTGAGTAGAACTGACTTACAGACTGATAGCTATTGTAATTTGATTATATTGGCAGCATTGTATGCAGTCAATAGTATGTTGCGTTCATAAAAAATTAAATTTGTATATACCTATAACAGAAACGGAGAAACGAAATTAATAACTACAATAAATATCTATTACTATAAAGATCCTTAAAATGTCAACACTAAATAAAAATCTATGAAATAAATACCTATATATCTAAGTATATATGTAAGTTCGATGATAAATTTTGTTAAAATAGTGTCATTTTTATCAAGTAATAAAATTGTTCTTCAAATTATAATTTAAAAATCGAATTGGCACTGTTTTAGACTTCACTCACTGTCATGTTTAGTCTTATTGGTTTATAAATATAGCTCATATATTTTTAAAATACTATTATTATAAAATGGAAAAGAAGACATCATCTTCTAAAATTCGATCGAAACCTAGTTTTAAAGAGGAGAGGCTAACAGACTTGGCTACTAAAATTGATGAAACCGATGAGATGAAACTTAAAATGTTAGCAGCACTTGATAAACCAGATCCTGAAGATGTTTTATATCCACCAGAACTAAATGCTCATCTCATTGAACAATTAAAGGTATATCATGCTATACTCGTATAACTTGCAAGTATAACTAAAAACAGAAAAGTAGCTAGGTTATAGTTACGTTTTTAAGTTACTTTCACGAAGATTAAAACTGTTGTAAATTCTAGCTTGCAACGGACTCAGTTAGCAGCCTATTCAATTGAATTATCTTGAAATTTACGCAACATATTCAATAAATACCAGATGTTACCTTTGATAAATGGTAGCCTATGGCCGTTGTCGTGATACAGTTGTCATCTTGGATTTTCATGTCAAATTTCATTAAGACCGTTAAACCGTTTAGTTCAAGACTAACAGAAAATAAACAGATTGGTATTTGCATTTATAATGTATTGAGCTATTATGTTTATTGATAAACTTTTCTATATTTTTGAGTAGCTTTGTAATATTGTCGTCTTTATTTTCCTCTATTTCATTGCATTTGTAAATAATTGATTTATCAACGATGTCTGTTTTAATTTTTTGGTATGATATTTTTACTGATGCTTTGAATAACGAATATTTTAGGTAATGACATGCGAAAATAACGAACTACGTAAATGTGTTTTTACAAAAAATCAAGAAATTAAGGAACTTAATAAAACTGTTTCCGATCTCAATCAACGTATCCGTGATATAATATCTGGTACTGGACCAGCCATATCTTCCAAATCAGCCGGCATTATTAGTGCAAAAATTACGGAACTGTGCAAACAGAATCGACACTTGGTAGCCGAAGTTGAAGGCTATAAAACAAAAAATGCCGCTTTAGAAAGAAAAATTATGCAATTTGGTTTAATTAATAAAGAAAATGAAAAATTAGATTTATGCATATGCAAGGACGAACCTATCGACACAAGTTCTGATGAACTCAAGGAGCTCAATAATAAACTGACACTGGTTAATAGAAAATTATATGAAAGCAAAAACAGAAATTTAGAATTAAAGAATGATATACTAATAGCTACTAAAATTCTCCAGCAAGAGTTGGGTGATAAATTTACAAGTATTAAAGAGCTACAAAATGATTTGGCAGGTTGGAAGGGAAGGGCTCAGCAAATAGTATTACTACAGGCGAGGATCAGTGAATTAGAACAAAAATTGAATGGAAAACACAAAGATCTTATTGAAGCAAAAAGAAAAGATCAAATACAGGTACGATTATTGAAAAACTTATTTTGATATAAATAATAAAGCATTGAAGAGAATGCTTTAGTTTTAGTGACAAATAAATAACGACAAGTATTATAATTTTATATACAACATTACAGGTTATAAGAGAAATAGAAGCAAAAAGAAAGAAAGAAATAGATATAGCTATGAAAGACTTGGAAACTTTAAAAGAAGAGAATCAAGACTTAAAGAAAAAATTGGATGGATCACGCTGTAGGATCAAAAATTTAGAGTGTGATGCTACTACTATTAGACAAAAGATACAGACATTTGTTGAGAAAAGTAATCATGATGATTTACTGATTAATGAACAAAGGGTTAGTATCCACAAATATTAGAATACAACAATATATATAAAGTCACAGGTCAGAAATTAACGTATTAATGTAATAACTTTTTCCAGAATCAAATAAAGAGCTTAGAGTTGTATTATCAAGAAATTTTAAAAGAAAATACATCTAAGATGAACAAAATGAACTGTGAAATAGTAGAGTATCAGAAACTGATTAAAAATACAGATGCGAAAATAGATGCCCTTAGGAAACAGGCTTCCGAAAAAACGGCCAAAATCGATGAACTTAGAGCACAACTTCTAAGGTATGAGGAGTGTTCCTTGCAAAGTGTTTTCTTTACACCCATGAAAACGGCTACAGATAACGAGATAAAAAAACTATCCGAGTTAGTAATAAATCTCAACAATAGACTAGATATTGAAAGACGTAAGTGGGAAGACCTGGAGGTTGTCCATCGGAAATTAAAAGAAAGGAAACGTAGACTTGAAAGAAGAATACTCTCTCTTGAAGAGGATATAAAGAATTTAAAAGATTGTAAAAGAGGATCGAGACTATCTAAAACCTCTTTACATAGGGAACAGATATATGAATATGGGCTGGGGTCTACTTCTGTATCAAAGAAGCAATCAGTGACCGCAGTAGTTGACAAACCGAGTGAGACTTCCTCTGAATCTCAGCAACTTGAAGCATATGACTCGCTTGATAAGGAGGATTTAAAGTATAAATTAGAATTATCAGAAGAAAAGTTAAAAATTATGGAAGATAAATTGAGAATGATTGAAGAAGAAAAACGTGACGATTATAATCATTTAACCGAGATGATACAAACATCAAAGCAGTTATTTAACGAAGCTTTATCTGTTTTACAGCGCGAAAAGTGTCTTTGTTCTTAAATTTGATTAAAAACATTGTTTCTATAATTTTCAATAAAAGTTCCATAAATTATCCATTATTTAAATACTCGATCAAAGGTATGAAGAACGAAAGAGTTTGCTTTTGCTTACTCAGTGTTCCTAAAATACAATATTAAAATTAGGAAAATTTATAGACGGTAATGATAAGTATATTCTTTGGTGGTAATATATCCATACTGAAAACTCTCGTTTTAGATATTCTCATCTACTAAAGAACAAAATTAACAAAATAATTTTAGAACCGTCAAGAAATCTAAAGATATTAGCAAAACCTATTATTTTTATATGTACGAGACATTGCATCGCAATCGGTAATTTAGATGATTTTGTCATGTTTGGAAGTTAAACGGCAGAATCAGGTTTCATATTTTTGTTCATTATTTAAGATGTTAATATTCGGTAATGTTAATTCGTACAAAAATAATATGACTGGTAGAATTTAATTTATGTTATGGTAACATCACTGAACCGCCGCCATTTGTCATTTTTTGTCATGCGCGTTCGAAGCACCACCGAAATACGTGCTCTTGAGTGTTTTTTATTAAAAAGTGAATTCTAAACTTTGTTCGTGAATCGTGCAAACTTGTGTTCCTCTGTGAAATATCAGTGCTTGTATTTATCGACAGTGTTTGTGTTTTTAAAGCGTTCAAAATGAATAAAACTTGCGCAAGGTGCGAGAAAACAGTTTATCCCACTGAGGAACTGAAATGTTTGGATAAGGTAATTTTCTCTTGCATTCTTTCCCAATTTACTATCATTTATTCGTGAATCTTCGCAGAATTTAAATAAGAATTATTCTGCTTAATTAATTAATTGTTAGTTATTGTAAATTTAAAATCTAGTAAACTTTACACGTCTTACTACCTACATAGTAAGCCCGGCACATCTTTTCATTGAGTTCTACGAGTGACTCATTAAATTATTATAAATTGGTGCTGATATCATTGCGGGCTCACCATAACGCCATATCTGTTATGTTCCCGACCTTTTTCCTAATTGGAGTCGTCTTAGGCAATATAAGCGACCTTGTGTCACATTCAGAGTCGATTGTATTCAAATGCAATACGTGAGATCTTGTAAATGAATGGAGCTACGTCCGTTGTTATTTTTTATTTGCAAAAATAGCCTTTGTATTACATAAATGATAACTTATTAGTCTGTTTACTTTTATTCATAGTTATCAAACCAATTTTTATGATCAATATCACAGAAGTCACATTTACTGATAACAGAAACATTACCATGATAAGACAAGGACAATATGATAGGAATAAGGAATACTTTTCTTTTATATATATAAAGAGGCTAAGACCTGTGACCATACTGCCATTTTCAGTATAAAGACTGCTTTAAAGGAGGACAACTTTTTTCTTTATACACACACAGGAGTAGGCTAAGGTTATTGGCATGACCATATTTCTGATGATTACATTATAGTACCTAAGTTGTTTGAAATATTATTGTTATGAATTTCTAATTAGTAATTGTAATGTTAGAAATAATTACACTACATATTAACTATGTTTTCTTAAATATATTATTTTTATATGCAATAAAAGAAAAAGAGATCATGTAGCTTACAAAAAACAAATATATTACTGGCTAAGAGATAGGCCAGTCTATTCTTATATTCAAATGTCAATTAGAACAATATTCTATTTCTTATTTGATTTCTTCTTTAACAATTTTTTTTTAATGCATATTTATGCTAAGGAAAACAATTTATTACTTAATAATATATTTTTATGCAGTAAGTCCAATCCCTGCAAATAATATTGTAAGTGTTAAGATTTACAAAGTTTTTATACTTAATTGTATTTGTTAATGATTTGAATTTTTTCTGTTACTATTCAATTGCATACAGCTGAGTACAATTAGAGGATGATGTCTGGAATGCATGATGGTAACAGCGGTTCCATGATAATGTGATGACTAATATATTTATATATATAATGCTGTTTATAAATATAGTAAAAATTTGTATACCCTTAAATTGGTGCAATTAAACAGTTGCCAATAATATTATTACCTGGACATATTACTGTGATCTAACTGTGTAATACACAAATAAAATTTGATTTCATTTCATGTTATTTGATGTATATAGGTGATAGTTGCACTACATAATCAGTCAGGCTATCAGTTTGTCTGCTACAATGCACTGTTGTTCCAATTTTGTATAAAATAATAATTTGGTACACACAGGTAGATCTAAATTAACATAACTCTCCTGGACTCTAGGAAATTTGTATTTAGGCTGAAATTATAATGTATAATGAATAAAATTGAAGTGACTGTTTGTTATTTCAAATTAACAGGTTTCCACTGAATAAAGTATAAAAATATAGATAGGGTACTTAGATAAAAAAATAATTTTAAACATTTTTGTCCGTCCATCTGTTTGTGTTTGCTACTCTCTGAAATGGCTAGACAGATTTTGACAGACTTTCCTTTGCAGATAGTTTATATTATAAGGGCTAACTTTTATTTTAGAAAGTTTAATTATTTTCAATCAATGCACTGAAATTACAGGTAACCTCAGTTTAATAAATAAAGAGGACCATACAATAAATATACACACATATATATGCATATTTATATATTTATTTATTTAAATCTTCATAAGTGTATAGTTTGATTCTGTCCTGACTCCCAAACTAGCATGAGCTGTATATTGGAAGACAATTCCTTCCCAAAAACAAGGATTACAGTTTTAATTTACATATTATAAACTTATTTTTTTTATGACTGCAAGCAGGGATGAATGGAAGCGAAAAACATATTACGCCGACCCAAAATAAATGATATAAAGAAGAAGCAAATGATGATGATGACGATGATGATGATGAAACTTTTATTTTTACCATGATGGTGGCAAACAAGCATATGGCCCATCTGAAGGTCAATGGTTATCATAGTCTATAGACTTCTGGGACATCACGGGTGCCACATCCGCATTGCTGTAACCTTAATATATCCTAATCTGTTTTACTAAACATAATTATTATTTTACTTTATATAAAAATGGTAGGCAGTTGGTCATATCCTAATTATGACTAACATGTTTACTATGTGATCTGTCTGTTATTTATATTTTATACCTATTATGGATGAGGTAATTGTAGCAATGACAAATATAGAGAATTGTTTACCTTCTGTAAACCTACCTACTATAAAGTCCTCAATACCACTATTTTTTTTTATGATAATGGAATGTTGTTTCCACCAGCGATATTTTTTTATGGATGATAATGGAATGATGTTTCCGCCTGTGCTAACGCCTGTGCTTCTACGCTGGAGGGGCACCAGTGGAAGATGATAGGATGAGCATGAGGTCAGGTCAGTTAGCACATTGTTACAAATTTACCAGGAATTTATCACAATGATTTCCAGGGGGAACTGCGTGGTGGTCAACCTGACATGGTACATTGCTAGTAATGGGGTCATGAGTCCACATTACTAACAATCCCCTTTCCTCCCTAATACTACTATTTTTATGGCTAATAACAGAATGGTCCACCCATCTGTGATGGTGGGGCACCAGTGGAGGATGTTAGGATGAGCATAAGATCAGGACAGGTCAATCGTGGCAAATTGACTGTACCAGAAAAATAGGATTAAGTCAAGTCATATACCCATTGTCTACTACAATATATTAACTAGATATTAAACATGATGGTATTTTAATGGATGTTAATATAACTATAAAATTAGGTTAGATGATAATATAAGAGGTTTTTTAATGATAAGGGTATGGTTCACCTGCGCTAAAAGTATACGCTAGTTGGACAGCAGTAGAGGATGATAATGTTAAACACATTATCATCCATCATACAATAATGCCTCTACGGGGTTCTACAAATATTATGATTGAAATTAAGTTTAATTTACGTACTTATTTATTTTGTATAGATTTAAGATTATTACAATATATTTTTACGTTGTTATATAGTATACTATAAGTCAGGTTAGTTAGACAATCGTAGTAATAGCCCTAGAATTATGATGGTTCCCAGAGGAAACTGTGAGAAAGTCAACCTTGGTATAAATCCATTGCTAGCAATGAAGTTATTAGTCCACATTACTAATAATCCCCTTCCCGCTATTTGGTAGGGTTAATTAGAAATATCACAGGTATAAAAAAAATTCAAAATTCAAAAATCATTTATTCATGTAGGACATTTTAGCCGCTTATGAACGTCAAATTTTTACATTATAATTTTATTTTTTCCCTGCCGTCCAGTTCGGTATATAGATCCAATTGAGAAGAACTGGCAAGAAACTCAATTGAATTACTTTTTTTTTTTAAAGCCAGTTTATTTACAATGTATATTTATATAGGTGTCTATGTCTAACATTAAATGAAAATTCAGTGCATGAACAACTATTGCCATGCACACTCGTCATTCAAGTAATCGTTTAGTGAGTAATAGGCTTTGCTCTGTAAATATGATTTAACAGATGTTTTGAATTTATTTAAGGGTAATTCCAACATATCCTTTGGTATCTTATTGTAAATTTTTATACCTATTCCCATAAAAGACCTATTAACTTTTTCTAAACGATACTTGGGGACAGCAAGTTTGTCTTTAAATCTAGTATTAATATTAAGAATATTGCTGTTTTTTGGAAATAAGTCAAGATTTTTATGAACATATAGGATATTTGAATATATAAATTGAGAAGCAACGGTGAGAATATTTGCCTCTTTGAATTTCTCTCTCTTAATGAGTCACGACTCTTCATACCGTAGATCGCTCGAACGGTACGTTTTTGTAATATGAATATATTTTTAATATCTGCCGCTTTTCCCCATAGTAATATTCCATAAGAGAGTAAACTATGAAAATAATTAAAATAGACTAATCTCGCAGTATCAGTATCAGTGTACTGTCTAATCTTACGACGGCAAAAGCTGCTGAACTTAGTTTCGCTGCAAGGCTTTGAATTTGTGCATCCCATTGTGTTTTATTATCTAGTGTGATTCCTAGAAAGACAGTAGATTCTATAAATTCGAGAGATTCGTCATTTAATTTTATGTTGCAATTAGTATTAAAACTTTTAGACAGAGAGAAATTAACACATTTTGTTTTTTTAGCGTTTAACATAAGATTGTTAGTTGTAAACCAGTGCAGGAGACGCCGCAAAGCACTATTTACATCGTCATAATTATTAGTCATTCTATTAACATTAAATTAAAATGTTTTGTTATCAGCAAATATATAATATAGTGTCCTATTAAATTTAGTGTTGGTAAAGCACACATGACACCCCTGTTGTTTTAGACGTCCATAGGCTACAGTAACCATTTACCATCAGATAGGCCGTATCCCAGATTACCGCCTATGTAGTATAAAAAATCACTAGACCATGATTTCAATATTAGGTTAATATTTAAGAATACAATTATCCTTATATACAATACATAAGGATAATTGTAAAAACCTAAAAAATCCCTTATAGTGAGTGTGTAAACTTAAAATAAGTGAGGTAACAATTTTACTTATTGTAATATTTATATGTAGTTTAAGAAATTGGTGTTTTTTTTAATATTTTTCTACACGTTAGGTATATGTTTTTACCGAGGTACCTCAGTCTCAGTCTCACCTACATATTTCAGCTTCCTAATAAATAGTTTTGTATGTTCTGTAGGGTAACATATATATTACTAACAGACCCGGCCATGCGTTGCTGTGGATAAGGTTCTTAAATAAAATAATATTGCGATTATACATTGAGATGTAAGCTATCCTATCTGTCAATTGGACCATATTGCACTCAATATGCAAATCAAATTTGCAATCGGTTCATTAGTTGTTCATCGCTGACAAACAACGTGACACGTAGTTTTTATATATAAAATAATTTTATAATAAAATTCTCGTAAAATACATTCAAACACGCGGGCCTTAGCCAAGCGTTGACGAGTTTAAAAGCTATATGAGGATGATACATGTGTTGACGAAAGAAATTTCTTTACAATACGGCATGGTTTAAGAACAGAACCTTTTTGTAACAGTTCTATTTGCAACATGTCTGGGTGTTTGCTAAGACTTCTTGATATAATTCCTGTGGATTACAGAACTATTGGTACTATATGGATGGTGTGTGCTTTCCATTGTTTTTTTTAATTCTGTTGCTAGATCTGTATACACATCGGTAATTTTTCTTTGTATATTATGTGTGTTTGGGATGGCTATATCTACAAGATATAGTTTTTTTTGGATTTTACCGTGTAATGTTATGTCGGGTCTATTGTGACTGGGGTTCATGATTTTTCGAGCTTTTTCATTTCTCCGGTCTCGTGAATTTTCTAGGCTAATTTCTCGAGGCTTCTCGGGTTGTAGGGAAATTTACATTTACGTACGTTTTCTTATATTATTTGGTTCTAATAACGACAACAAATTCAGTGGTTTCCTCTCAAATAAAAGTATCAAATTAATTATATACGCTTAAATTATTGCAAATAACCTCCCACACATTACTACGCATCTTTGCGAATATAGTCGTCTGGTCTGAAGCAACCATAACTTTAATGGCTTAACATTCTTAATATGTGTTGGAATGACATTCCACATATATGTACGCAACAGTCTGACGCAACTCAACATATATATTTTTTTATAATCTAGATATGATTATAAAGAAATATTTTCCATCAGGTGGGGTTATCAGCTTGTTTACAATTCCACTACTGTAAAAAGAAAATACTAAATCATACCAGTTTTTTTTAAATTAATGATAATAGAGTGCTGTTGGTCTAAAAAAATTAAGTTTTAGGGATAAAAATCTTTGATAGGAGAAAAATACGTTTAATGTTTCTTTTTTTAATTTATTAGGAACAAAAATACTTATTTTAATATAATACAAGTGCATATGAAAAATATAAATATTACAGAAAAATGTGATTGGAAATAAAAAAAAAACAAAAATATGATTCCGGCCAGGATCGAACTGGCGGCCTTCTGCGTGTAAAGCAGATGTGATAACCACTACACCACGGAACCGGGTGTCGGTGACTCCGAAACTCGCGACCGCGTTGCTTTCACGCACGTGTTATGACGTCATTGGCCTACTTTACCGAACGCGACCGTTCTCAAGATAATCGAGATATCGTATTTTTATTTCGCTACTAATTTGAAATACTAATATCGCTATAAGAAAACTAGGGTCGTTAAAGGGTGAACATTTGTGGTTATATGTATATTTCTATGCTAAATTATAAAATGAAAAAATGTGATAAAAATAACAAATATCTACCTTGGTCGCTGAAAGTATGATACTGTATGATAAATAATTGTTGGCCGATTCTCAGACCTACCTGATATGCACACTAAATTTTAAAAAAATTGGTAAAGCCGTTTCGGAGGAGTACCTACCAATCTTCTCCAAAATACCGCGACCCGTGAATTTTATATATGGATGATGATGATATCTGATGATGATGATGTCTATCTGATGATGATACAGTTTTATTTCTAATTTTGTAAATGTATGGGGGTGATTGTGCATTATTATACTTATGATACACTACGGAACTGAAGGTCATAATTTATAAATGTACTTACGACTTTGTCCGTGTGGAATGTAACTTTTTTTTGTGTTAAGCTGCGTAAACCGTTAGAGCAGATGGAAGCACCGCTTTTTTTTGTCATCCATTAAAAAAAATGCGAGCTTAGCAAAACTTGTGATAGAAGTACTTTTTTTTTGTAAATATATACATAGCAAGCAATCATACTTATGAATAGAAAATGTTTGCATCGTATGAGGAATCGAACCTGCGACCATCGGAATTAAACAGGTGTTCTAAACCGCTAGACCAGCGGCGTCTTAATATTATTATAAATGCGAAAGTTTGTTACTCTTTGGATGGATGTTTGTTACTCTTTCACACAAAGTACTAACCGGATTTTTTAGTAAAATGCAATGAAACTTTACGGTAATATAGCTTATATATCAGAATAACGTATAAGCTGTAAATTTCATGCACAAAAACCAGGGGAACAGCTAATTATATATATAAAACACCTAGATTTATACAAATAGTCATACCCGTGAATAGAAAATGTTTGTATCGTGCGAGGAATTTAACCTATCACCTACCAATCATCGGAGGTTAGATGGTACTAAACCGCTAGACCAGCGGGGACGTCATATATTGTATATATTGGTCATATATTGTATATATTGGTCATATATTGTATATATAGCTAATTGCTACACCCATTAGTTAGTCAATCGATAATGCAACATATCAATTACTCAACTCAAATTACAAACGGTTGCGACTAATTGAGTGTTAAGTGTTAAGATAAAGTAATTACTCAGATATTGTATGTAATCAACCGATAAACAAAAGAAGGAGGTTCTAATTATGATTTTTTTTATAGATGTATGCGTTTTTACATGTGTTGTTATCTATAATTAAGTGAAACAAAAACTTAGTATCGCATTTTACAAAAATTGCGTGGATAGAGTATGAAATATCGCATATTTAGTTTATACTAGCTGTGCCCCGCGGCTTCGTCCGCGTGATATAGTGACCTTGGCCGAATAATCGAATATATTCAATAATCAAACACAAAGAAGCTAAAGAAAGAAGTTACATCGTCCTATCTTCATAAATGACGATTTTCCATACAAACTTTTACCCCTATTTTATTCTATCTCTTAGTGATAAAATTTTCACAAACTTTTAATGTCATATTTATTTATATTTAATCAACAGCCTCAAAAATAAATTTCAAGCTTCTAGCTTTAAAAATGACGTTTCTTCCATAAAACCTTTTTCCACCCTTTAAACTCCTTACAACCCTTTGTTCGTATTAAAAATTAGCCTATGTCCTTTCACAGGGTCTGGAGTATCTGTGTACCAAATTTCATTTAAATCGATTAAGTAGTTTTGACGTGGAAGCGAGACAAATAGACAGAGTTACTTTCGCATTTATAATATTAGTAAGGATAGAGAAGGAGTGTAGATTATTAAGATTTTCTTCAATTATACAATAAAATACTTTAATTAAATAAAAGAACATTCAACACACTACCAGGTAATTGACTTTAACAATGAACAAAGTGTGGTAATGTATATGCATGTAACCTCAATGGTTTATAATATTTTGACGACGATTTAACAATTTTACTAATGTCTACCAATACGTGTTGTTGTCTTTAATAATATTTTTCTCCAATACAAAGGAGTATATATGCGTATATATACTCTATCTCTTTGTTTATTGTTAAAGTCTTTGATCAAATTGAGTATAGTTTAGTATTGTTGTCTTTAATATTATTTGTCAAATGGATATTGGAAATGGAGATTAATATTGTTTGTCTAATGTCTCTGATAATATTAAACGTGTAGTTAACTAGCTGTACCCGCGACTACGTCCGGGTGGATTTAACTTTATTTTTCTAAAATAAAAGTAAAGCCCGAACAAACAGACAGACAGACAAAATTGTTTTTTTTTTTTGTTTTTTTTTTTCTACTCAGATGATGGTGTTATCATAATTGGATATAGGGATTATGATAAAAATTATTGTCTCTGACGGGTCTAGGTATTGAACTTTTTAAAAGGGCGAGGACAAAAGATCTATGCGAACATATCAGCACTATAGCACCTGACAATTGCCCTAAACCCTCAATAAAAAAAAAAAGATTTGATATCAATTTTTAAATATACCATTATATCCGTCGTACTCGTGAACGGGTGCTGCTTGTGGAGACTGGTCTGTTCAGGTTGCGAACACTGATTAGATTTTTTGTTTATTGCAATAGCATATGCTGGTGGTCACTCTATTTTCCCAAATTTGAATTTTAATGACTGTATTATTTGTAAACATGTACATTTATTTGAAAAGAATACGAGCTGAGTTTCTTTTCAGTTCTTCTCATCTCGAAATCATTCTGAACTGACGGATAGATTTGACATATCATAAGAGCCTGTAATAGATCTACATGAATAAAGATATTTTGAATTTGAATTTGAATATTTGATCTGGATACGGTATACGCTGGACACCGGTGTTTATTGGTGATGCGGCATTTAATCGCTAAAATCTCATGTAAATGTTTACAAAGTCAACTCTCTTAGAAAGCCGTCACTTGATGAATTGCAAATATTAATTGTTTTTATACTTATCCTAACAATCATCAATGTGGAAAATTAACTCTTCTTTATTTATTTATTTTTGGACTACTCTAATGCTGTTGGTCGCAGCTGGCCATTTACAGCTTCACCGGACGATAACGGCGAGTGCGGAGCATTCCGAACCCGCAGAAGTACTGTCCACATTACTAACAATTACCTTACCACAGAGCAGGACTGTTAGTAATAGAGGAAAATAAACTTTTCATGACCTTGGCTTTTCCTTACACTAATTCTGTTATAAAAAAAACAATTTATTTAAAAAAAGGACCTTATTTATGATGTCATTATATCAGATTTTAAGGCGCGCCTGACAGACTACGTACCTATTCATCTTAACATCTGTCAGATGTTTCAACTGACGCGATTCTGATAATAAGAGCTAAAGTGTACCTCGGCGCGCGGTCATGCGGTAATGTCATTGTGCTGTGCCCTATACTGCGTGACGGGGCCGTATGGTGACTATGAGTAATGTATTAATATAATAATTTTAGTTTTTACTAGATGAGTATAACAATAGTTTTTTTTGGAAACTTCAGTCGTTCACACTTGGCAGAGTGGTTGTGGCTTTCATGAGGGTATATTTTGTGGTATGGTATTATTGTGATCTGGCGACAGAGCTCCTTGCAATTTGTCTCCACCTGGTACGGTTTTTGGCTGCACGAGAACATTGTGCATTGGACTGCTGTTTAGCTGTTTTTGTAAATAGATTGGTGTAAAATCAATTATATTTTTTTTAAGTGATGCTTAACACTATCTCTCTTTTCCTAGCTATATATCTGATGATATGAAGTGGCGAAAACAAAGAAACCTGACTCCTCCAGGGGGGATGGATTGTTAGTAATGTGGACTAATAACCCCATTGCTAGCAATGTACCATGTCAGGTTGACCTACACGCGGATGCCACTGGAAACCATAACTGTTGTGGACTTCATAGTTTATTGCTGGCCATTTAAAAGCCATTTTTTTTTAAAGGATTTAATAGGAATGTATATAATTTGATTTGTAATTTTGTGACGCAGGAAATTATACGACTTTATTTTACTCTTTTTTGCATCGATTTTTTTATATAGTTATCGAGGAGTAGATGCAATAACTTTCTGCACATAAAGAACCGACATACAAACATATAATACATACAATATTATCCATCACAATCCTGATAAATTCCTGGTATATTTAACCTGGATAACAGTTTAAAAAAAGAATTACGCATCGATGTCTATATGTTGACTATATATACTCTCCATATACGAGTATATACGTTATAACGTAATATTCAATAATAGTTCCATCCTATCCTCCACTCCAAATATTTCATATGTTTTAATATCAATCGAAATTCTTGTGCATATTGTACCACTTTATTCCTCATGGTAAGAGAAGTCGTATGCTATATATCTATATGGGTAAATATTACTTACCATTGGGCAGATAGAGCTTTCAAATTAATTATCGTATCAAAATAAATTATCAGGAGCATGTCCATATTACAACAGACATCATGGTCACCCTGTCGTCCAAGCCTACATTTAATATTGATTTAATAATTCAATTTGGGCCACCCATTGAACTAATAACGATTGTATCTCTGTAATTCTGTTTGTATCATAAAGAATTGTGACCGTAATGGTTGTCGGTCGAATTTCCAAATTAGATTTATATACTAGTGTTCTGCCCTGGCATCGTTTTTTATATCTTGGTTAGCGCTGCGCCCTGGATTTGTGCGTGTGATATGTTTTTACATCTTGGGTTACATTATTGAAATTATAGTAGGGATACCTGTTTTTTTTCTAATAACAAATATAGACCATATTACAAGGGAATAACGTATTATTCTAATTGTGAAAGAAATTTTGATATCGGCCCAGTAGTTTTTAAGTTTTAGTAGTTTAACAAACATACAAAACCTTTCCTTTCTATTATTACTCTTCCTTTTTTAGTGTGGACTAGCGCTTCTCCCCGGCTTTGCACGGGCTCAGTTGTAGGAATTTTTAACTATTCTAATACTATTGGCCGCAAATGGTATTTCCATCATGACTGTGACAATGAGGGGCAAGTGAAGATGGCACTCCATACCTTCGAAAGTACTTCTGAGCAGCTAAAGAGCAACTCTTACCTGATGAATACCACTTTAGTTTGATGGCACCGCTATGGGTACGAATGTTAATCCCGATAAAATGCATACACCTCTCTCGACTCCGTCAACAGCGCTCGTAGGTATATTTGGTTTAGTTGTATGTTTGTTAGACTCCGTATAGTTTTTTAGTGCCTAAGAACCCGTCACCCCTTTGAACCCCCGTCGAAATTACTATATTATATATATACAAGACAATACTCATTCTGAAGACATGACTCATCAGGAATGGCAACGCATGAGGTCCAAGGGCGTCCCAGTATATTTTGTGATGTCAGTATTTGTTTTTTTTAAATTTTATATGTACCTATATAATGAATATATGCTGTGTACTATCGACAATGTAAATTTAAATTAAGTATATGACTAATGATTTACGTGGGTGTTTGATATGTTGTAGATATGTAATTGTTTCGGATGCATTACACATGCGCCGTGTTGTAGTGGCAAAATGGAATATTCGAGAAATAGAGAAGAAATAATCTTTACTATCTGTGTGGCAAAATGGAATATCCGAGAAATAGAGAAGAAGTAATTTTTATTACTCATATTTCACGTCGAAACTACTAAATCGATTTTGAAATAAATGATGTTAATAAGGATTAGGCATGCGACGATCAACATACTAACCGCTACGCACTCAATCTTTGTTCAATTATATAACATTGTCAGCGCTATGAATTTTAAGTTATTTTTTTTCTACAAAAACATTATTTTCATTTATAATCTCTTAAATTTTATAAAAAGCCTTTTTTTTTACAAAGAAAGTGTTTTATAAGACACCAACTACTCGCCCCGGCTTCGCTCGGATGTACATGTATTATACATATAAACTTTCCTCTTGAATCACTCTATCTATTTAAAATACCGCTTCCAAATACGTTGCGCAGTTTTAAAGATTTAAGCATACTTAGGGACGGACAGACAGCGACAGCGACTTTGTTTTATACTATGTAATGATTTGAATCTTTTTTTATGGCAGATTGAGGGCAGACTGCTTTTTTAATAGTTTTTTTATTCTACCACTCATTCGAAATAGACTCGTCACAAGAAGAATGAGCAAGAAACTTGCGTTTTGCTCTTTTAAATACATGTAGTTCAGATTTACATTTTTAAGAAATTTGTATGAACACAAACATATTTGTTTTGCCAATTTTATGTGAACCTCAGAACTGTATCGGATGACCTCGGTGGTCTAGCGGTTTAGCACACCGCCTTGCTTCCTATGGTCGCGGGTTGGATCTCGCACGACCACCGAGGTCGTTAAGTCGATTCTTTGGTAATCTTTTTCGGCCGAATTATGTAATATTTCCTTATCTGTAGGTGAATAGTATTCAATATCGAATAGAAGTCGTATATTCGTAGCGTCTAAAGTCAGTATGATGTCTATTTATAACAGCAATTCATTAGATAAGCCACTTCTAATGAAAGTGATAAGAAATTATCTAATCTAAGCAGATTTAGATAAACACTACCGTCTAATTACATCAATATATTAACGTACTAACTGCATGCTGCAGCTGTATACATAAAACAATATGTTCCTGTCCTGTATACATATAGAACAGAATCATATTTTATTTAAGACTAGCTGTACACACGACTTTTATTTTTCTAAAATAAAAGTAATAAGAAGCAACTTAGGCTAAGTTAAATACTAAATAATTTTTAATATAAAAAAAAAAAAAATTTTTAACGTAAAAAATGTACCGTATTTATATTCATATCCATGTAGAACACGGTTATTTCAATATTACAAACAGACACTCTAATTTTATTTGTATGTATAGATGGATAAAAGTTTAAATCAGTAATATTTGTATATATATGTATTAATTAAAACGTCATACTTATTATGTAGCTCTTTTATTCCTCGATGACAGAATGTGAAAACAAATGAATATCTTTTCTTTGGAAAGAACCAGTATGTGCTAACTGCACACGTTGGCTAATTTGCGAGGATTTAGCTACGTATAGGCTAGCGGATAAGTCAAATCAGTTAGCCTATATTAACAAATTCACCAGGAATTTATCGTGACGGTTTCCTGGGGGACCGCGTATAGGTCAACCTGACTGGAACTGGAACTTGGAAGCTGATTGTTAATAATTTGGAGTGTTGACCGCTTCAAAATTATAACAATCAGCTACCACGTTCTTATGGATTATAAGATGAGAGTGAGGTCAGGTCAGGTCATATCGTGTAAATCCACCGTGAATTTGTCACGATGGTTTCCAGAGGTCTAATTGGTTAGCACATCTTGACAAGTTCACCAGGAATTTATCACGATGGTTTCCAGAGGTCTAATTGGTTAGCACATCTTGACAAATTCACCAGGAATTTATCACGATGGTTTCCAGAGGTCTAATTGGTTAGCACATCTTGACAAATTCACCAGGAATTTGTCACGATGGTTTCCAGAGGTCTAATTGGTTAGCATATCTTGACAAATTCACCAGGAATTTGTCACGATGGTTTCCAGAGGTCTAATTGGTTAGCACATCTTGACAAATTCACCAGGAATTTGTCACGATGGTTTCCAGAGGTCTAATTGGTTAGCACATCTTGACAAATTCACCAGGAATTTATCACGACGGTTTACAGAGGGAACCGCTTGAAGGCCAATTTGGTTATGTAGGTATGGACCCACAATCCCCTTCCCCTCAGTATAATATAAGCTAGAAAGTTCAATTTTCAACGAAGTTGCTATAAAATTGCATAATAGGTCAGCTTGTGCTTGTATCAGAGTAGAGTGCGCGGGCGCAGCATAACTAACGTTCAGTATTGTTGCTAATTGCAGTATTATGTGAACTGGCGCAGTGGGTTATCCGTTACCTAATAACCGGTTAAATAACACGACCAGTTAAAATTAACGGCAATCATAACGTGCAAATTGCTTTGTTTGTAGTTTTTTTTTTATTTAAGCAATAGGCAAGCAGTATACTTTCCGTCTTATATTTGAACACTGAAGTCTCTGAAATTAAATGAATATTTATTGCGTTTATTTTTCTATGTATAATATGTATGTATTTACGAAAAAAAAATCTGTGTTTGTATCAGTTATCTAGTACCCGTAACACAAGCTTTAGGTAGCTTAACTTGAGTCTTGATGGCGCTGTTTGAATTATTCTGAGATTATTATTATTTCATCATTCATGAATGGTACAGAAAAACATTACGCCGACCACAAATAATTGGAGATTTATGGTTGTCAATGAAATGGTGCACCTGCCTTCGCTAACTGTTTACGCTGGCGGGGCACCAGTGGGACATGATAAGATGAGCATGAGGTCAGGTCAGTTGATTGGTTGGTCACGATGGTTACCAGGGGGAACCGCGTGAAAGTCAACCTGGCCATGGTACATTGCTAGTAATTAGGTAAGGTCATGAGTCCACATTACTAACAATCCCCATTCCTAGGGGGGAATATTCCTGTTATAAATAATGGTTACAAGTGTTACAACTTACATCGTCATAGAATAGGTAAAAAAATAAACTTTTTCATATGTTTGCAGGTGTGGCATAAAGGATGTTTCAAATGTCAAGAGTGCGGTATGACGCTGAACATGCGCACGTACAAAGGATACGGGAAGCTGCCGTATTGTGAAGCGTGAGTATAATTTCCTATTTCTATTTTTACATTTTTACCTGTGACTCGTGAAATTTTACTTTTTTTATTAGGATGATTAAAATACCTAAAATAAATGTAGCCTAAATTACTTCTAACACAATAGGTACTCACAAATTCACCACGATGGTTTCCAGTGAAAACCGTGTGGAGGTCTATCTGACAATCCTAGCAATCTCCGCAAAGAATCAAATTTTTGATTGCATGATTATGGAATGTTGTATTCTCCTGCGCTAACGGTATACGCTAACAGGCTACCAGTGGAGGAGGATGACCATAAGATGGCCATCCTCCTCCGAATGTGAATTTGTCACGATGGCCAACTGACCTGCAGTTGGCCATCGTGACAAATTCACTAGAAATGTATCATGATGGTTTCCAGGGGAACCGCGTGGAGGTCGACCTGATATAGTACATGGCTAATATTAGGTTTATTAGTTCACATTACTAACAATCCCCTCCCCCTCGTCCATCCCCCCAGTATTACCTTGGTTATCACTTACCATCACGTGGGTCGATAGTTTATTTGTCATTATATGTATATGTATAAATTTTGACCAGGTCAAAATTTCACCATTTTCACGGTTCTCGAGCTGCAATTCTACAAACAGACTAACAACATTCTATAATAGGATATGAGGCACAAACAAAAATGAAAGTGACCCCTCTATTATGAATACACAATAATGACGTCCGTTGGTCACATACCAATTACATTCTACATTAAAAACAGCCTTGTTCATTAGCATTAAGGATTATTTTCGTATGAACATATAATATTGTTTTATTCTCAATGCCAAATGAAAGTCAGTCATATGTCCTAGGCCATAAAACATAAATAAATAACGCTGAACACACAGTGCCATAGTCCCAAACTAAGCAGAGCTTGTGCTAGGGATATTAAACAAATTATACAAATACATATATATATATATAACGTATTAATGAAAAATGGCTATATGTTTAATTTATATGCAGTCGAAATGGGAGCGAGAGGTATACCAACAAAATCTCTCTACAATCTTCTAAAAGTAGTTGAATAGTCTTATTTTTGATTCTACAACTCATTTGGAACGCAGATTCATCACAAGAATAATGAGCAAGAAACTTGTGTGTTGCCCTTTTGAATATACGTTTTTTGATATAAATAATGAAATCTTCATTCATTAGGGACTAAATCTACATTTGCAACTGCTCGGAGTTTCCCTCCAATTCAAACAGGGATCGATATTAAGACGGCATGAGCCGAGGTTCGAACGCCTAGCTTGCCATCTTCTACTGGTATATCATACCATATTCAAATTATTGGCGACAGATCTCTTCCTATAATATTTCCTTATTTTTGACATATGTTTTTTATTTACAATTTTTGTCTTTTACGTTTTTGTTCTTCCATTATATTTGTGACATATATACGCTTCTGTGAAAAAAAAAAGTAATAGATCAATACAAACACAAATGTTTGTATTGTGCGGGAATCGAACCCGCGAACATCTATTGATAATTCAGTTTACATAACCACTCGACCACCGAGGTAGTCTTCACAATTAATGAATACGAAAGTGAATTTGTTTGTTACGCTTTCACGCCTTAACGGCTTAACTACTCATCATGAAAATGATGACGCGGACAAAACCGCGGTCATAGTCTAGTTTATAATTAAATATGAATAAATAAATAACCCTGGACATTGACACAGCGCCATCTAGTCCCACGGTAAGCAAAGCTTGTGTTACAAAAAAAAGTAAAGTAAAGTACCCAGACAGTTGTCTGGGTACTAAACAACTGATATAAATACTTAGATATTTTTTTGTAAATATAATACATACATAATATATATAGACCCAGACCGATACAAACAATCATACTCATGAATATACCTAAATGTTTGCACCGTGTGAGGAATCGAACCTGCGACCATCGGAAGTAAAGCAACATGCTAAATCACTAAACCACTGAGGCCGTCATTAGTTAATCCAAATGATTATTCGAAAAGTGGTCATGTATAAAACATGATGATATGGTGAGCATGAAGTCACGTCAGTTAGGACATAGTGCTTAATTCTGTGGGGTCGCTAGGAATTGTAATTATAATATAAATAAAATAGACCCTCAACTAATGATAAAAATGTATATTAAGAAAAGTTACAGAAATCGATACTAGGAAATATTATATAGAACTAGCTGTTCCGCCAAACGTTGTTTTGCCTTAAAATAAAAAATAAAAATTTACGGCTTGACCGATTCTCATGAAATTTTGTGAGCGTATGAAAAATAGATGTTGGTCTGAGAATCTCGAACATCTATTTTTCATCCCCCAAAATGTTAGGAGAAGTCCAAGCCGTTTTTTTTTTTTTTATTTTATGGCAAAACAACGTTTGCCGGGACAGCTAGTTTTATATATAAGATTAAAGCTGTATGTCGTGAGTGATGGATGAGGTGAGAATATTTTATGGGTGAAATATGGAAAATGTCAGTGTTGTCTGTAAGCGGCCAGTTGTCATGAAAAGAGGTACTAATGTGAAATTATTATCATACAAATATATACAATACACCATAATTCGTTAAGAATTAACATTGATGGTTTCCAGGGAGACCGAGTGGAGATAGACCTAACATGGCAAAAAAATGTTGTTTTTCACGAAAAATAATGATGTACAGGGGAAAATGTGTAATAATATATAACGTAACGTCATAATTTGTAATGTAAAGTCAATGAAAATTAAACTTTATCTTAAAGCTAAAAGCAGTAAAATTGATTGAACGTTTAATAGTACATATTTATAATAAATGGAGATTTGGCAAAACATTGTTTTTTTTAATGGATTATAATGTAACGGTGGCGGAGTTCCGGTGGAGGATGATAGGATGAACAAATTTACCAGGAATTAATTATAAAGATTTTCAGGGGTAACCGCGTGGAGATCGACCTGACGTGATATATTATTAGCAGATATACGCCCTTATCCCCGTTACTAACAATTCCTTCCCCCCAACAAACGTGCAGTATACAATTTATCATAGTTTCTCTGTAACTATTCAGTCTTATAATGTAACATTGAAATTTCAACCGTATTATAAAGCTAAAAGTATTAAAATAAATTGCACGTGTTAATACTACAAATTGTTATTCATGATACACGCTGGTGATTGACCGCAACATTATGTCACTAACTGTTGCTTTTTAACCGGCGTCGAAAGTTATGTCTATTATGGACAAACAGACACACTTTCATATTAACGATATCAATATGGCATTACGGAGGATTAAGATGTCGAGTCTCTTATCCTGTAATTTCACTGCCTTAGCTCAGCCTTCAAATATCAGATTACAAAGCAAGCTGCTTGGCTGATATAGGTAAGACTGAGGTACCCACGCAGACGACTTTTTTAGTCTAAAAAAAATCGTCTGATTATCGGGTAAGAAGTTTACCCCCTACTTGCCTCCTTAAAAGGATATACAGTGAAGATTTTTTTCACTAAATAATAATAATAATAATATCTCAGGACAATTCACATAGCGCCATCTAGTCCCAAGCTCAGCAGGGCTTGTGTTATGGGTACTCGACAACTGATATAAATACATGGTTACATTTTTTTTTGTAAATAAATACATATTATACATAGAAAACACCCAAACAGATACAAACAATCATACTCATGAATACAAATGTTTGTACCGTGCGAGGAATCGAACCCACGACCACTAGACCACCGAGGCTGTCATCTGAAATAAACTACGACATCATTTAACTGACGTTATTTGTATTATATATTATTTAGTTAGAATTTTTTATTAGTTACTCATCCAGTTGGTAGTGTCTTTATTGTTTTGTTACAGTCTATTTTTTATACACCACCACTTTACTTCCTTTTACGGTACAAAAATTAAAATCTATACATATAAATAAAATTTAAGTGTCTGTTTGTAATATTGAAATACCTTTACTACATGCATGTGAAAATTTTTACGGTACATACACCAAAATAACGTTTCTTACAATTACAATTTTTGTCTGACTATTTGTTCCGGCTGATCCGGCTGATCTCTGAAATGGCTGGACCGATTTTGACGGGACTTTTTTTGGCAGATAGCTGATGTAATAAGGAATAACTTAGGCTACTTTTATTTTTGAAAAATAATATATATTTCACGCGGATGAATGCGCGGCAGTTACTAAATAAATAAATAAAAATTGTATTCATCATAAGTATCATTTTATCTGTCTGGGTTTTTTCGATGTTATGTATTTTATTTATTATATTACTATTGATGGTTCAAAAGTTAGTTAGGCGGGTCAGGGAGTCATACAAATTGTTATTCATCACACAATCTGGTGACTGGCCGCATTACGTCACTTACTGTTGTTTTTTAAACGACGTCGAAAGTGTCGTTATGTTTATGACTGCCTTATTCGGTTTGTTTATTACGTTTATTTTAAATCCTCGAGTGGCGTCCGCGAACCGGAAAACGCATAGCATAGCAACGCATAGGCCTCCAATGTGGACAAATCACACAGCGCCATCTAGTCCCAAGTTAAGCTAGCTAAAGCTTGTGTTAGGAGTACTAGATAACTGATACCAATACATCGGTTTATTTTTTTCGTAAATACATACACATTATATATAGAAAACACCCAGATGTATCGGACATACAATCATACTTATGAATACAATTGTTTGTGCCGTGCCGAGGAATCGAACACACGACCATTAGACGTAAGGCGGTATACTAAACCGCTAGACCACCGAGGCTGTTATCTGACATATACTACGACATCATTTAACTGCCGTTATTTGTATTATATATTATTTAGTTAGAATTTTTTGCGAGGCCGTCAAAGATCGCTGTAAAGAGCGGATGCGAGCAGCGCAGGACCGATCGTCGTGGAGATATTTGAGGGAGGCCTTTGTTCAGCAGTGGACGTCTTCCGGGCTGAAATGATGATGATGATCACGTGACTGGGTACTAGGTCATATGTTCACTAATTTGTAAAGTGACTGGCACCACTTACCATCATGTTGGCCGTCAGTATGTTTTCCATTGCAGTTAGATAAAAAAAGCCTGCAAGCATCATTTAAAGATGATAACTTTAAATGATGAAGGTGGTGTAGCGGTTTAGCTCACCGCTTTACTTTTGATGGTCGCGGGTTCGATTAAAGCTATTCTGAACAAAGTTTTACGCATGGAGGGCAACCTGACATAGGGGCCGTTCAAGTATTACGTAAGCAGATTTATTACAATTATTTACCCCCCCCCCCCATCCCCCTTGTCAGCAAAAGTAAGTAAAGTTCTTACCCCCCCCCCCCCTTGTTAACGTAAACATTTATCAATGTATTGTTTTATTTAGCAAAGACAACGTGAGGGTTGCCATTCGTGTAGAAATGTTACCGATGACGTAATCATCATCTAGACGGGGAGTCTAGAAGATGATTACTACCACCCGTGTCATTGTATTTTGGATGACATGGGTGGTAGGCCGCCCCATAGTGCTTACGTAACTTAACGGCCCCATAGTATATTGTCTGCTTAAAAAGAAATTATCTATCTACGACACACAGTTCAATACTTGCTTTTGCTTTACTATATTTTATGTGTATGTTAAAATCATCATCATCGTCATCATCTGCTTCTTCCTTATCCCATTCATTTTTGGTCGGCGTAATATGATTTTCTCTTCTATTCATCCCTGTTCGCAGTGATCGTAAAATACTGTCTAAATTAATATATAAACATGTACCTATTTAGTAAGTAGATGTTTTGAGTAGTCATGCTCACTAAAATGTCCAGACTTGTGGCGGCGTGGTGGGCCGGGTCATTGGTCTCCCTAAAATATGGTCGAGCACAGTGATGGCTGGCTCTTCCGTCATACTCGTAAACGAGTGCTGCTTGTAGGGACTGGTCTGCTCTAATCACTATGACTGATTTCCTCGTATTAATTGTTTAACCAGTTGTGTATTCAATATTTTTTATATTTGATTATAGAGCAACACACAAGTTTATTGCTCGTTCTTCTTGTGATGAGACAGCTTTCCGAATGAGCGGTAGATTAAAAAAATGTGATGACTATTCAAAAGTGCTTCAATGTGAGTTTATTTGAATAAATGATTTTCTATTCTATTCTATTCTATTCGCTTGCAGACGAACCCCGACAGGAGTTTTGCAGGATAGTAGTATTATAATAATGTAAAATTTGAAAAATAAAGCTTATCTATATATCTATCTATCTAGGGAAACATTAATGTTATGTGATATAATTTATCTTGAGATCAAAACAAGAATGTTCAGCCGTTTAGAGATGTTGTAACAAACAAACAGACAGACAGACTTTCGCGTTTATGATATTAGTGTAGATTACGTCAATTTACCGTCATTAGCGCGACGTATTTTTTTTCTAATCACAAGAAACCAGTCATGTATCCGCGTGCCGGTAAAAGTGTCGCATTAGGGATGATCGATATTAGAAACACATTAATATCGACATCGTTAACGCAAAATATCGATGTATATTGATGCTGACTAAAAAAATCATAAAATCGTCGGTTAAATAGAAAAATGGCTGTATTCAAAATGTACATTTTTTACAAGACGTTTGTCTAGATTATTACAGTTCTTTTTTTTTTATTTATTTAAATTTTTTATTTAAGTTTTTAATTTACAGATGTTTTATATATCATTTTAAAAGTATTTAGATAATGATTAAGACGGCGCGGTTAATTTAAGTGACTTATATAAAAGGAGGCAATTCTAGGTGGAAATTTTGAAAAATGTCATTTTTCTATTTAATCGTCGTTATATAATCTTTAATCGTTACTTGCTTACTTATATAATATTACTAGCTGTGCCCGAAGTTTCAGCCGAATGAAATTTATAACCTATATGTTATTCTGATGTATACGCTATATTAGTGTAAAGTTTCATCAAAATCCGTTCAGTAGTTTTTACGTGAAAGAGTAACAAACATCCATCCATACTAACAAACTTTCGCGTTTATAATATTAATTAATAAGATATGATAAAGCCAAAGTAACTTTGTCTGTCTGTATGTCTGTCTCGCTTACACGTCAAAACTACTGAACCGATTTAAATGAATTTACACAGATAGTCTAGACTATGAGAAAGGATATAGTACTTTTTAATGCGAAATAAGGGTTGTAGAGCGTTGATATGGGAGATGAAGGTTTTATGGAAGTATCGACATTTTTAAAGTCTAGATAGAGGCTTAAAACTTGTTTTTAGGCTGTTGATTAAATATAAATAAATATATTACGCCAACCCCAAAATGCGTTGAGGAAGAAGCAGATGATTGATTAAATATAAATAAATATGACATTCAAAGATTGTAAAAATATTACCCTTAAGGGGTAAAATAAAACAGGAAAATTCGTATGGAAACTCGTCATTCATCGGCTATTTCGCACGGACGAAGTGGCGGGCGCAGCCACTATGGTACTAAAATAACAGTTTCGAGTGACGCTTTTGCTATTTTCACAAAAAAATACTAGAACGGCTAAAAATAAAAACAGAAAATTGCGGTTTGTTTTTTTTATAGACTTTATCGGTGACTTGACATCGATATTTCTGGATCTTTCCTATGTCGCATGGCGGCTGTTCAATGGACGCACCGCGTTGCGTCGGCACGCGATTCATATCGCTCTAGATTTTCAACAATTAATCTGTTGCTTTTACTTTCTTAAATAGCGTAAGTAAGAGCTGATTCGATTTTATTTTATACGACTATGGTAGCAAACAAACATACGGCCCATCTGATGGCAAAAGGTTATCGTAGCGTGTGGATGCCTGAAAGACTAGGGGTTTTCTTGCGCGTTGTCGATCCTTAAGAAACCTTGATATACCCTTCTTGAATTAATGTTACTTGAATGGCAAACACGCTGGCCGTCGTTTATATACAGGAACAGCGTCCTATAATACCCTTCTAGGTGGCCATTATATTGGACTATATCATAAAGGATATACAATAAAGATCCTGTAATATCCACATAGCGCCATCTAGTCCCAAGCTAGAGCATGTGTTATAGGTACTAGTCAACTGTATCTCAGTTGACTACTTAATATAGTTTTTGTAAATACATATATAATTTACCTAAAAAAATCCAGACAATACGAACAATCATACAGATGTTTGCACCGTACGAGGAATCGAACTCGTGACCATCGCTAACGTGTTGTGCTACCGAGGCCGTAAATATTATATTATTTTATATTGTATACCTTTATTGCACTTTGAATACATTATATAGAAGTAATGTTACCATCGTAGGATCAATTTATGAAAGTTATTATTGAGGGAAATATAAAAGGAAAGAGGGTATGAGGAAGACCAAGACACAGCTACATCAAGCAAATGAAAGACAGAATTGGAGTCGTGTCGTATCAAGGTTTAAAAAGTATGATGGATCGTGGAAAGTGGCAAGAGCTCCACCGACAAGTGTCGCTCTTAAATTATGAATGAGGAGGACTTATCTCTAAGAGATCCCTCCTTCCAGTCAACCCAACGGTGGAGTTTTTTTTATTATGGATGATAATGAAATGGTGCGGCTGCCTGCTCTAACAAGAACCAGTGGAGGATAATAATATGAACATGAGGTCAGATCAGTTAGCCCATCGTGACAAATTCACCATGAATTTATTTTTCCAGAAGGAACCGCGTGGAGGTCAACCTAACATGGTACATTGCTAATAATCTCCACAAAAGGGTGTAGTAGGAAGTGTTAAGTGGCTCATGATATCCAAATAATATACAAAACCCAAAAACTTATCACTTATAGTAAATACCCTTGTCGCAGTGGAATGGCATACATTACCTTCAACTGCTAACAATCCAAAGGGTGGAGTAGGAAGTGTTAAGTGGCTCACGATGTCCAAATAATATAAGGAACCCTAAAACTTATCACTTATAGTAAATACCCTTGTCGCAGTGGAATGGCATAGATTACCTTCAACTGCTAACAATCCAAAGGGTGGAGTAGGAAATGTTAAGTGGCTTACTATGTCCAAATAATATACAGAACCCAAAAACTTATCACTTAGTGGAATGGCATAGATACCTTCAACTTCCTAAGGGTGTAGCAGTGTTAAGAATGTCCATAATATACAGATTATCACTTATAGTAAATACCCTTGTCGACTGCTAACAATCTAATAATCCAAAGGGTGGAGTAGGAAATGTTAAGTGGCTCACGATGTCCAAATAATATACGGAACCCAAAAACTTATCACTTATAGCAAATACCCTTGTCGCAGTGGAATGGCATAGATTACCTTCAACTGCTAACAATCCAAAGGGTGGAGTAGGAAATGTTAAGTGGCTCACGATGTCCAAATAATATACAAAACCCAAAAACTTATCACTTATAGCAAATACCCTTGTCCAAATAATATACGGAACCCTAAAACTTATCACTTATAGCAAATACCCTTGTCGCAGTGGAATGGCATAGATTACCTTCAACCACTTTCACGGCTGAGCTATGCATAGCATATTAACCGGGTCAATTGCTCATTGTTTGCTCCCAACTGGATTACAACCAAACAAAACTGATATCTTACGAGATGTACCAGTTTAAAAAATCGAGGTCTTTTATCTCGGTAGCGTAGTTTGGTAGTTTAACGTGACTGGAATGGCAAACCTGCTTCCGTTGGTCGCGGGTTCGTTTCTCGCACAAAATAATAATGTTTTTTTTATGGATGATAATGGAATGGTGCACCCGCCTGCGCAAACGGTTTACACTGGCGGGGCACTAGTGGAGGATGATAAGGTGAGGTCAGATCAGTTAGTCCATCGTGACAAATTCATCAAGTATTTATAACGATGGTTTCCAGGGCGAACCGCGTAGAGATCAATCTGAGATGATACATTGCTAGCAATAAGATCATCAGTCCACATTACTAACAATCCCCTTTTCCCCCTAATAATATGTTTTCATGAGTATCAATATTTTGTATGTTAAAAAATATATGATTAGAAGGCCCGGTAGTTTAGCGGTTTATCACGCCACTTTACTTCCAATGGTCGCGGGTTCCATTCCTCTCACGGTACAAACATTTGCAACAAAAATCTCTTTTTAGAGATAGAGCTTATCTGTAAACCTTGTTCATTATCATATTACTATTACTTTTTTAACAAAACATTTGCATTCATGAGTATTGTAGAAAAAAATGTATCTAAGTATTTATATCAGTTGTTTAGTAGTACCCATAAAAAAAACTCTGCTTGGTTTGGGACTAGATGACATTGTGTGAATTGTCCAGAGCTATATATTTCTATCAATTATGTGTCCGATAGTATGTGGACTGTACTGGGTTGTTATTATTATTATTATTATCTTAAGGTAATAACTTTCTATTCCTGATATAAATAATATATAGTTCCATTTATCAGATTATAATGGGTGATATAAATTAAATGACTACAATAATGCACCTAATTATAATATTATTGCTAATTCATGAATATATGTAAATAAGCAACGTTATGCAAATGTAGTAGATACTTTCTTATTAAAATAATATGCTATTTTCACGCTTTTCTTTGTTGCAAATGGGATTGTAACTAAGTACTTATTATTTTAATTTAGTTTTAGGTTTATTCCAATTTTTTGGGACGAAATGCGGGATACTATGGTTATTACGACCTCGTCACAGAAAATGGAAATAAAAGAATAAACCTCATGTCTATGGATATAAAAAAAAAATGAATAAATATATAAAAAAACTATGTAGCTATTATATTTTATTTGTGTATATCTTTAATATTTATATATGTTTGTATACGTATTCATATATTATCTAAATATATTTTTATAGTGCGCCACAGAGGTATCTTTCCTTTACTCAAAGCTGTTATCTCCCAGCAATCTCTTACAGACGTAAGAGATTGCTTTAAGCGATAAGGCCGCCTGTTGTTTAGTATATTTTTATTTGGAAAAAAATTCTGCGCGCAATAAAGAAATATATTATTATAAGCGTAACCACGAGATACAACTAGTTCACAATAACAAAAAATATTGTTTATTAACAGATAAATAACTTTGTTTTGCAGACACGTGCCAAAAGCCAAACACACAACAATGGCGGAGACGCCGGAACTGAAGCGGATAGCTGAAAATACGAAGCTACAGAGCAATGTCAAGTATCACGCCGACTTCGAGAAGAGCAAGGGGAAATTCACACAGGTTCGTAGATACTACACAATCGTACTCTGTGTTTATGGTTTCTTTGAAATGACTAACAAACTGATATTATTTTTTAATATTTTTTTATTAAATTTATATTATTTTCTAAAATAAAAGTAGCCTAAGTTACTCCTTATTACATCAGTTACCTGCCAAAAAAAGTCTCGTTAAAGTCGGTCTAGCCATTTCAGAGATTAGCCGGAACAAACAGACCGACAGACAGACAGACAAAAAATAAAAAATGTTATTTTGGTATATGTAACGTATATATATTCATATGCATATAGTAAAAAATGGTTATTTAAATATTACAAACAGACACTTCAATTTTATTTATATGTATAGATGTATAGATAAAAGTACTACCAACCACCTAACATCAGTCACTTAAAGTTGGTTTATGTCTGACTTAAGGTTTATTAGTTGGTTTATTAACTAACTGTCTTGAGATGGAGAAGGATAGATGACTATCCACGTCGTGATGGTCACGCAAACAAAGTCGCGAGCGCAATCTAGTTAATTGCATACATTAGAGTAAGGACGGTGTACCGTTTTGAATGAGTGGTAGTATAAAAATATATGACTATTCAAGTGTTTACATTAAGTTTATTTGAATAAAGATTATTTCTATTTCTATTTCGTGCAATCGGACGTATACAAATGGTATGGTCCAATAAGTATCCGTTTGGTAGCTTTGTTTTACCATGACGCGCAAATTTGACGCTTCTGACTGTCCTACCAAGAATTACAGTCGTGAGTATATATTTTTTTTATAAACAGGTAGCCGACGATCCAGAAACATTAAGAATCAAAGCCAACACAAAGATCATTAGCAATGTAGCATACCATGGAGAATTGGAGAAGAAGGCACAAATGGAGAAACAGCGGCAGATAAACGAGAACGGTGAACTGGTTGGTGAGTTTCTCCGGATTTTATAAAAATATAATTTTATGTTACTTTATTGTGAACGCACTGGGACATGAGTACACACGCATCTTGTGTTACATTCTCCAAATGGTTTTTGTTCAACATGTTTTCTAACATTGAGGTATTATGCATAACAATTATTAGAGGACTTAAATCAATTGCGGTGTTAACACTGCAATTGATTCGTTAACAGCGCTTCTTGGAATATGTAGAACAGGTCAATGTAATTAAAAAACGATGGTAATAAATTAAAAAATTAATACTATATAAACAATAATACAGACATACTCATGAATTCAAATGTTTGTATTGTTTGAATAAATAAGATGGTGTGCAAAATAACTAGACCAAAGAGGCCGTCAAAATAATAATACCTTAAAAATCTCTATTATGAAGTCGCATTTATGAGGTGATATTTATCTATACTAAGCTGCTTGGCCAGCGTGGAAATAGGCTAATATCCTCTTATCTTTGTTAATGTTTGTTGTAGTTATCTACTCTATACCGTGTTTTCTCTATGCAAATACAAACATAATACCTCAATGTTTTTTATATGCGAATCACTTATCATATACGTGGATAAGAGGCCGAAAGGTGTATGACACATTTTTTTTCATTTAATAAAATAAAATCATGATTATCATTGTTGTGAGGTATGACTATTAACTATATAGTAAGAATATTAAAATGGGTACATATTTTGCTTGTACAAGATTTTAAATCTAAACTTTTGATACATAATTCATCTTTTTTTCTCATCTAAGCGGGATAATTCACTAATTCAATAGGTAGTTACTATATAATTTGTGGATGGTACGTATTAGGAAGGGAAAACAGAAATTGACGTTTTTTTTATTTCACACAACGCCATATAGTCCCAGGCAAGCAGAGTTTATGTTATAGGTACTAGACAACTGATATAAATACTTAGATACATTATTTTAATAAATATTTAAACATAGAAAATCTACAGAGGATCTTCTGTCAAAAATGTCCTGTTCAAATCGCAGTAAGCCTAAGAATTTATATATCCAAATATATACATATATAAAAAAAACTGTGAAACTTCTTATTAAAGGATTGAAGGACTTCTAAATTTCTTTTTTATTGTATATAATAAAAAAAACTTAGAAGTCCCCCATATCGATATAAACAATCATACTCATGAATACAAATGTTTGTACCGTGCGAGGAATCGCACCCGCAATCATTGCAAGTCGGTGTGCTAAACCGTTAGACCACCGAGGCCGTCACATCTAAAGGTGACTCTTACCACTTACCATCAGCTAGAACGTCAACAAGATTGCCATTAGAGTTAAAAAAAAATGACTTGCGTTTTTTTTTTCGAAAGAAGTACATGGTAATAATGTAAGCATGTTTAAACGAACTATGGATCAGAGGTGATGTTTTAACAAATAGGTACTCAGTTTTTAGGGTTCAGTAGTCAAATAGCTAAACGCCTAATAATGATATACTTTATTGAACTTTGTTGCTGCATTTTTTTTTATACCACGTAGGTGGCAAACCGGCATACGGCCCATCTGATGGTAAACGGTTACCGTAGCCTATGGACCCCTAAAACACCAGAGGTGCCACATGCGCGTTGCTGGCCGTTTATAAGACGTAACTAGGACAGACAGAACAATTGACGAGACGAATACGACAAAACAGACGGACGACAATATAAAAATTACATGTTTTGATCAAAAAAGCTCTCTTTTTTCATTACCGACCACAATCTTAACAGTCGGCCGACCAGCAGAACGTTCAATGTTGTAACATTAAAAAAATAAAGGTAGTTACACAATAATGTGAAGGATTGGGTTTTTCTCCGAAAGAGATCACTTCTAACCAACCTAACGCTGCCCTCAGACTAAAGTCGTATCCGTCAGGCGAGAGTTGGCTTTCCAATGCGTTCGTAATGATGAAGATAATATTTTAAGGAACGTCTTACATATGATTGTGGATGGTTATAAGAGCAGAGGAAGGCCGAAAAAGAGATGAAATATCATACGGTAATAAAGGGAGTAAATGAAACGAGATGATTGCGAACAGGGATGAATGGAAGAAGGAAACATATTCTGCCGGCCTCAAATAAATGGGATAAGGAAGAAGCAGATTATGATAAATTTTCAGCATACCATCTATCTAGACTATTGTTATTGAGTAAAAACAATATATGCATCATAGCTACGGCCCCCACTGAACACTGCGAATTGAATAAACAAATGGCGAAATTAGGCCTTAGCTTAACAACAATCTACAGATTTTGCTAAGCAAAACAGAAAACGCCACTACAGGTAGATCCTACGTGGTTGTAGCCCACTCATGCATAAACGAAATATCTCCTTTGGAAAGTATACACTATCCTGAGGAGATAAAAACCATCGCTCCTAAGAATATCCTTTAATTCTTGTCCCTGGCGGGTTTAGATAGCGAAATTTGGAAAAGGGCGAGCACAATAGATCTATGCAGGTTGCAGTCTTACAGGTTAGTACCTGACAATAATCTAAAACTCCCAATAAAAAATAATACCATCTGCCATTTTATTAATTAACTAGATGAAAACCCGGCTTCGTTCGGGTGAAATGTGGGTAAATATTTCTGTAGACATCGGTTCTCATGGAATATTACAAGTAAGCAAGGCATAGATTTGTAAAGCTTCGTTCATTGTGTTTAATAAATATAGTAACTAAAAAGTGTAAAAGTTTTTATACAAAAAATTTTTATTTTTTTGTAAATTTTAAGTTGGCCTAAAAAGAACTTGTATCCAGATACAAACAAATAAAAAAAAATTGGCAAATTTGTCCCGCAATCGGCCAATTTCAGGTTTAAAGAAAAAATACATACTCTTTTATCATAAAAAAGTGTTAAAAACAATATTTTCGCGAAACGTCAACGACCGAAAAAAATGCTAGTGAAATGAAAAGATGGCGACTGCGGTTTGTTTGTCAGTGTCGTTAGAATTTAACGAAATACTTCATAATCCGAATTTTGAAAAACCGAAACAACATATATCCATGTTGTCGACTCGAAATCAATATTTTTTTATGTTTTATTATTCACATAAGGTTTCGTTCGAGTCTACCGTACCCCTTGACGAAATTATTAATATAGATAAACGGCATAATTAGGTCTAAAAGTGTACACGCGAGCAAAGTAGTAGCCGTAACTAGTACCTAACATAATGAGTATAAATATCCTGTACACAAAATATGTAATCACCCAATGCAACATACCAGCCATTTATTTATATTCGTACTTACCTAGAACCACATAATCATAATCATTATTGTTGCTAACGTTGTCATACCGGGAAAATAAAGTTTATAATACATGTCCAATATGTTTGTAGGTACAAGTGTTATTTGATCATTGTTATTTATAATTTGTGCATGCAATAATTAAATTTCAGTCGTTACAATAATTATGCTATTTTTACCTTAATTTTAACTCTAGGGTAAAACAATTTAAACTGGCAATACTTTATTTTTAATGTTACGTGAAATATATGTTTTGACTTTTGTATAACTTCTTATGAGTTTACTGTGCTTGTTAAGCTTGGGCTCAAAAGGACTTGTATTCAGAGCCGTTAAACGTAATTAATAAAAATAAAATTAATTTTCGGAGATTTATCTAGAACGTTTTTTATCTACTTATATTCTTTTATTTATTTTTTAATACATTAAAACCTATTTATTTAACTATTCTAAAACAATACATTTTTTGAAATTTTAAAACCCTATTGCATGCATGATTTATAAAAAAACAATAACACTTGTCATAGTAAAAGCTTTATTTTCCTTATATTCATTGTGTCTCACTTGTTGTTTGTTTGTCCATGCTTATAAAGAAGTCGCAACCGACAACTATCATCAGCAACTTGAAAACTACGCTACCGAGATGCTTCCGCCCCCGGTAGCACTAAATTTACCCCAGAAGAACCACTACCAAACACCCCAACAATACCAACCTCCTCCACAAAATTACCAACCACCCCAACAAAATTACCAACCGCCCCCTCAAAATTACCAACCGCCCCCTCAAAATTACCAACCACCCCCTCAAAATTACCAGCCGCCCCCTCAAAATTACCAGCCGCCCCCACAAAATTATCAACCGCCCCCTCAAAATTACCAACCGAGGCAGTACGAGCAATACAAAAATAATACGGAGTCATACAAACCGAGCTCGGATGAACAGTATTATAAGCAGAAATATGATGACTACCAGTATCAGCAGAATTACACGGTTGGTAATAATCAGAAGATTGGCAGGATTCAAGATTACGATCCAGTTAGTGATGGACCGAGGGCGCCACCGAACACACAGAGGGCGTCGGCGACGCTCATCTATAACAGCACTAGTGATGCGAAGAGAGGTTTGTGACTTTTTTTAATTTATCATCGCAGCAATGTCATGGTGTTTTTGGTTTATGGTTATGTTTTTTTTGTCTATATTTAGTAATATTATGAGGTGAAGTTGATGAGTTTGGATGTTCGTAGTGATCTCCGGTATGACTCTAATAAAAATATATGCCGTTTTTCATGAATTAGTCTTCTATTTTATGTTAAAATTTCAATGAGATAAATTGATGGAATTTAAGTAAAAAAAATTAAGGATCCTTTATGGATATGTGAAAGTTAATCATACACATATAAAAATATATTACCACCTATATATCAGTACATTAGTAATAACAATAATTTTATTCCTTCTATTGTTCTTTTAGTCAAGACTGGGATCTGCTTTTAAGTATAATTAAATATTTGTAATAAAAGACAACACGTCTGGGTTTGTTTATCATGTATATATATACTATATTTCTATATATATAATTAGAGATAAATTTATATTGACTTTACTATATTATAGTCATAAATATGTTCTTATAACTTATAAATGTGAACAAATATTATTTACAAATAAACTATTAATATTCACCAAGTATGATACTACTGTACAATTCTTCATTAAATGCAATTTAAACTATTAGAAATCCATATGTATTCTTATTATTCTCACAAATTTGAATTAAAATTTGACTCTTGTTTGTAAATATGTACAACATTTATTTGAAAAGAACGAGCTGAGTTTCTTGTCAGTTCTCCGCATTCTGAACTGATGGTAGATTTGATATATCATAAGAGTCTGTAATAGATCTAACTGAATAAAGATATTCTGAATTTGAATTTTGAATTTATCTGTTATGTCTGTCGTCGTCCTGTTACAGGTGCCCATCACCCCCAGCAGCAGGCCAGCCGTCAGATCGGCCGGGTGACTGACATGGATCCGCTCGCTGAACAAGCGAAGTCAGCGCCCGTACAAAAAACTCAGAATCAGGTATAGTGTACATTCTCTACTATTTCGAATCCCCTAATTGAATTTCATATCATAATCATAAACTCAGGACAATTCACATCGCGCCATCTAGACCCAAGTTAAGCTAGCTAAAGCTTGTTATGGGTACTAGATAACTGATACGAATATAGATACAACAAAAACACCCAGACCGATACAAACAAAACAGTCATAATCATGAATACAAAATGTTTATGCCGTGCGAGGAATCGAACCCGCGACCATCGGAAGTAAGCCGCTGGACCATCGAAGCCGAATTTGGAAATGAATCTGCATTTTTGTAATCATGTACATTTGACGGCCTCGGTTTAGCTTTACTTCCGATGATCGCGGGTTCGATTCCTTGCATGGTACAAACATTTGATATGAGTATGATTGTTTGTATCGGTCTCGGTGTTTTCTATGTATATTATGTATGTATTTACAACCAAAAATGGATCTATGTATTTATATCAGTTGTCTAATACCGATAACCCAAACGCTGTTTAGCTTGGGACTAGATAACGTTGTGGTGTGAATTGTCCAGAAGCATTTACCTATGTTGGGTAAAATTATAGATTTGTCCTTTCCCACCACTGCCCATCAACCGCTTTCTGTTCTTACCCAAAGGTCAGGTAAAGACTGCCATATGGCACTAAGCTTGCACAAATTGTACAATTTTATAAGTGCAATAGAATAAATATTATTAGATACAAGTTCCTTTAAAAAGAATAAAGAGCTGAGTCTCTTATCATTTTTTCTTACCTAAAAGCACTGACGGTAGATTTGACATATCATGAATGTAATAAACCTAAATGAACATATATATTTTGAATTGATTCCATATAATGTAACTATAATAATAAACAAGAGAAGGAAGTTTATAAATGACTAAATGAATTGGTAATGTTTATACGAAAATAATCCCTAATACTTATTTATTTATTTATTTTATTTATTTATTTATAAATGACTAAATGAATTGGTAATGTTTATACGAAAATAATCCCTAATACTTATTGGTGTAGGATTGTTTATTAATTTCTTTATTTTAATAATAAATTTCAGGTGGTGTACGTAGCTATGTACGATTATGAAGCGAACGATAGCGATGAAAACGACTGACAATACGCTTTAAACAACGTTGTCTTCATGTCTATACACATAGTCATAGTCTAATTCCCCCCGATTCCTTTCCTTCTTCAATTCTAGATACAAACGTGTGCATACCAACAGTTGTTCATGCAGGCCATGTGACTCCGCATTTTCATTTCAATGTTAGACATAGACACCTATATAAGTTAATTATAATAATATTGGTATAGGGTTGTTTATTAATTTCTTTATTTTAATAATACATTTCAGGTGGTGTACGTAGCTATGTACGATTATGAAGCGAACGATAGCGATGAAGTAAGTACATGTCTATACACATAGACTCTAATTCCTTCCTTTCCTTCTAATTCTAGTTTGATCTTCTAAAATATATATGTAAGTACCCAATGTAAATAAACTGGCTTTAAAAAAAGAAATTCATTTGAGTTTCTTCTAAAATAAAAGTAGCCTAAGTTACTCCTTATTAAATAAGCTACCTGCCAAAAAAAGTCCCGTCAAAATTGCTATTTCAGAGATTAGCCGGAACAAACAGACAGACAGAGAAAAATTGTAAAAAATTTAATTTTGTGGTCTGTACCGTATTTATATTCATATACATGTAGTAAAAAACGGTTATTTCAATACTACAAACAGACACTCCAATTTTATTTATATGTATAGATGATTTTTTATTTCATATAATTTGATATATAGAAAATCTTATATTATTATTTATTACCTTTCGCAGGTATCATTCCGAGAAGGCGACTACATATCAAACGTGACTTCGATCGACGAAGGCTGGATGACGGGGCAGGTCCTTCGCACCGGACACACCGGCATGCTGCCAGCTAACTATGTTGAACGTCTCTCAAAACCTTTACAGTATGCTAACTAACAACACGACTCGTAACTAATAACGTAATATTAAAGAATAATGGAATAATACCACGATTGTTCAGATAAATAATTCATAGTATAAAACAAAGTCGCTGTCGCTGTCTGTCCCTATGTATGCTTAAATCTTTAAAACTACGTCTTGACGCACCGATGAGTGATTCAAGAGGAAGGTTTATATGTATAATATATGTATAATATATACACCCGTGCGTTTTAAATAACCCTAGATCATCTAGTCCCAGTGATTTATGGGTACTAGACAACTAAATAATAATAATATTTATTTTTTTCCTTTGAGGCATCTAAAATTTCATGCTAAGAAACTGATACTGAGACATGTTTTATTATAAATACACATAATATACATAGAAAACACTCATACCGATATAAATAATCATATAAATAAGAATACAAACACTAGTGTAACCTCGCATATTAATTTGTGAACACAAATAAATGTGCTAGGAATCGAACCCGCAACGGTGTGCTAAACCGCTGGACCACGGCCGTTGTGTAATTACATCTTTAGCTTCAAAATAATAGTATAAGACTCTACAAAATCTGTCTAGGCAAGTGCTGCTTTAAGGACATTTTGGTTGTGACCATTTAATAAACACATCTTACAAAGAAAGCTACTTGGTGACTGTAAAAGACAAGACAAAACGCAGATGACTTTGTATTAAGTGTACTACAGTAATGAGATCCCATTATTCTTTAATATTATGTTTAAATAATGACCGCGTCAATATTTAAAAGTAAAATTATAACTACACGACACCACTACAATAACTACATTTTGTATTTATGACTAAATATAATATATATACTTTCAAGTGATACAATATGCAAACTAATATCAACTTTATTTGAGTATTATTACGGTTTAAAACGAAATTACTTAATATCATTAGGAAAAATCACAGGATCTTACCACGTTTCAGTTATTTTTATTGAGTACCCGATGTTTCGGCAGTGTTTCAACCGCCATTATCAAGGGTAGACTGAAGAGTAATGAAGGTTGGTAAATGAAAGCTTTTATGGGCAGACATATTTGTCTACCTTCACATGTCTTCGTTTGTTGCTACAAGAAATGACTTAAATTTATACCAGTGACTTTATTGAATATAAATATTCGTCTAGTTCTCACCATTTACGTGGTTTTTAACTTTGGTACGAGAACCATCATCAACCACTTCAACATCAACATCATCAACCTTGTACAAATGTGTACGAGATTTTGACATACGAAAATCACTAAAAATACGATGCTGTACGAGGTTAGACAGCCAGTCTGAGATGATATATGTATATTACTCTTACATGGTTTTTAACTTTTGGTACGAAAACATTGTCATCTTCGTACTGTGTACGAGATTATGACATACAGAAATCACTCCAAAATAAGTTGATGTAGAGGTTAGACAGACAGTCTGACTTAATATATGATATGTTACTTTTTCGTACTAAGCTATATATTTTTGGGTATGGTAACCCTGCTAAGATCAAAATAGTTGGCTATATACCACGAACATATTCTTTCAAAGACCAGTATATAAGTGTATATGTCACTTTAATGTAATTTATAATGAAGGAAAAGCTGCGATAGTGTTGTGCAATTAACGTAGTATTGTATTTTGACAATAAAATCACATTAGGCTGCATTTTTATACTTATATATATATACAAAGATAATGTGTACTGACTATACAACGTCCCAAAAATCACTTAAATCTAAAGTACTGCTCAAAATATATGCAATTGATCTATTTTACTCAAAAAACAGCTAGGAACTAGTTTACCACTTTAATAACTACAATATTAAAATTACTAATTTAATATAACTACAATAACAAATACCTTTTTTATTTTATTTTCTGGTTGGATTATTTGTGTTATTGTTTTATTATACCTGTATTAATTTTTGGTATTTGAATAATAATTTATAAAGTAATTAGAAAAATAACAGGTTTTCTGGTTAATTGATTATGTATTTTTTGTACATTATTTTATGTCATTTTAAAATGACTAGTTTTTAAAGACATTCCTAGACTGTTTACTAAATGTATCAATTATAAAGGTACAGAGTAGGAGAAATTATTCAATGATGGAGTAGTTATCGCATTTATAATTCTGCAATGTAACGTGTGATGTTTTATACTATCTGATGTCGTGCCTCTCAAAACACCATAGCAATAACTGTTTTAGTTATTGTTCTGAGCAATAAAAATATTTATGGGACATTGTATGCATTTTGTATTGCATTTTATGACTGACAATTGTGTTCAGTTGACCAATATAATTTTAATAAGGTATTCATAATGATTATGCTGTAAAATATTTGTAAATATTTCCTATTGGTAACTTTTGCAGAAAAAAAGCAATAAAAATTTAGAAAAACAATGCAAAAGTTTACATTCTAATAACGTCGTGTAGACCAAATTATTCTCTGTGCATTTCTTTTCATTCCACATTTTATGATATATTTATTTGTTTATACAAGATTTGTAACATTTTTTGTCGGATTTACTAAATCGGTGTTGCCAGTTTTTGAAAGGAAAATGGATATTTTTTATTTAATGATAATAACTTATAGAAATCCAACTTGCTACACGTTGGTACCTGCAACAAGCCTGATAAGTCAGGCCCACAGTTACGTTTGTACATAAAATTATACAATTAGCATAAGTTGTCGCATATTTTAAGTTAAATTGTATTTTTTATTGAATCATGCATAATTGAAAATTTAAACTGAAACATATATTTTGTATTTTATACACGATGCGATATAGTATGGTAAAGCTGACAATTAAATCTTTTAAATGTAGAGATATATATCAGAGAAGCGATTGATTAGCTTTAATTTCTAAAATCCACTGAAACTAAATGTAAGTCTTTTACAGTAATAATCAATATTTCAAATTTCAAGGGGCGATTATGCCATGCAAATTCCAAAATAATCATGAAACTGTTTAATTAAAAAAAAATATGGTGGTTTACGAAAAAATACTATCTCTCAACTTTACCATGCCTTAGAGCGTGAAGTATACAAGTTTTATCAAGGGGTTAATACACTACCATATATATATATAGTATATAATATTATTAAACAAGTTAATGTCATATTACATTACCTTTTTT
The DNA here is from genome assembly GCF_030625045.1 of Achroia grisella. Lineage (NCBI taxonomy): Eukaryota > Metazoa > Arthropoda > Insecta > Lepidoptera > Pyralidae > Achroia > Achroia grisella. The sequence continues at coordinate 2,426,453 of NW_026713039.1, read as the reverse complement.
ATTTTAATTATGGTTGCTTACCATAAAAGTGATAGTGTAACTACCCCTTTACGTATTTTAAAACATTCCGGTTTTATACTATTTTTAAATTATATGCGATTCTTATTTATCCAACTAGATTGTTTTAAGGCATTTTCGCTTATTTTGTTAGTATATTTAAGAGCTTAGATTTAATAGTTATTTTATTTATTTTTTTAATAATATTAATGCTAAGGTCTACTGTAGTAGTTGTTAGATTATTTTGCATGTTTTTTATGTTCTATGGTAGAAATTTATTTTTTTTATTTCGTAATGATTCAGAAATTATAAAGTGGACCGGTATCCAATGATTAGATATGTACCATAGAATTATGTGCGAAATTATTTTTAATAACTTTTTTTTTTCAATTGGTCATCACAACGTCTGTTATGTAACAGTATTATATGAGAATGTTACAGTGCCTTGAAATACATACTATATTTATATAAGCTAATGTCTAATCGTTTTATTTATTAACACAACAAAATTTATTTTATCATGTAGATTCGCGCGAAACTTTCCATATGTGGAAGATATATGCTGAGAACCAAGATTTGTGGCTAGAGAAAGGTGAAGGTATTTTCAATATATATTTTTTAATATTTGTGTTTGTTAAACACAAAGTTTGTACAAGTGGGTATGTCTGTCTCACCTATTCTGCTGAGCAGCTTGCTTTATAAGCTGTGCAATGTACTAAGTTACAAAATAAGATATAACTGTTCAAAAATGAAGGTAGTTATTTATTTTAGCGAATGGGGAGTTATTTTGGAGTCCATTCTACTACTTAGTGAATTTATAGTTTCGTCCTACAATTGTAGCGGAATTCGACAATATTATAAATTCAGTAACTACATTATTTAGTAGGTAGGTGGTTTTGTGAACTCTCCATTTCCGTATCAAGACAGTTGGAAAGACTCTCCTTACAGCCCGACGTTCCTCAAGAGATTACAGTGTTCTACAGTGAAATCGTTAATACATACATCTAAAGAACTACCCCCCCCCCCCCCCTTCCAGGTTGTGATATTTTGTCCTTTTTCCGGATTTTCCCCTGTCATGCCTCACTTCGCCTTTATTAATGTACAGCCCCTAGAGAAATCACAATATTTTAAGTACCAAAAAAGGTGTTTAATAAAATAATGAAAACAATAATAATTATATACATTTATTCACTACACGAGTGTACACTGAAACTACAGATTATAAACTATACAGAGACAATATTAACAATATAGGTAACAATACATGTAAATATAAAATCTTACAAAATAATTAATTTAATACTCCGTGACGCAACTCGCGCGAACCAGCTCGTGTATATATGTATATAGGCACAGATAAGGCACCTAGGATTTTTATACAATTTTATCATATGGTTACTATAATACATCTATAATATGGCAATACAAGGCGAAATAATTTAAAAGAATATCCAATAATTACGTACGTTTTTTTATTAATTAGTTGCCTTAAACCCTTTTTTAATATAAACGCATAAGTGACTACTTCACGCCTAATAGACTCACTGAATCAATTTTGATTAATTTTGCTACTATGATAGGACATTGACAAAGGACATACTACTATTTGATACACACATTCTTACATTACTTGTTTATTTTTTGCTTTATTTTACAAATATAAAAAAGGTATTTTCTTAAAATATTCGGACGTAATTAATGGGTGTACTTAAATATTTCGATTTCATTTATTTACCTATCTGTCCAGACAACAGAATTATAATCCCATTTAGAATGTTGAATCATGTTTTCTAATATGGGTGCTCACTATCAGGCGAGACAAATCATATCAACGGTATAACCAAGCAACTATAATAATGTTATATAGTTAATAATAAAACCTACATAATTAACAACATTTAAGACAACATTACATGTAGCTGCCGATAGAAACAAATTACATAAAAATAACATGATTAAGTTAATGTTTTAGAACCACTGTACACATTATGAAAATGGGATATTTACAGTGATAAAACTATATGCAGTCATAGTGGATGCGGGAGATATACCGGCAAAATCTCTTTCTACAGTTTATATTTATAGCGCCTTGAAACTCACGTTTTACGGCTATAATAGGAAATGAATGAAATCTCTCTGCAATCAATTTATTTGCTTAAAAAACACAGTATAAAAGATGGTAATTAAAACTTAGTATCATGTGTTTTGCCATAGTAGTGGCATGCAAAATAGTATTGTTTAAAATTATACATAATTAACTATACAGAGAGAAATAATAATAGTTAAAAAGGATCTCTCTAGTCGGTATTTATATATTGTCAAAAAAATTCTTTAAACTGTAAAATTCCTTATTTTTTAACCATTCTCGTAATGTCTTCTTAAATAATATTTTGTTATTCGTCTTCAATGTCTCAGGAATACAATTATAAATTCTTATACACATATTTTCACAGTTTTTTGTGTACTGTGTCATTGTATAGGTTTTAGCAAGTACCAATCTATTACGATTTCTGGTATTTCTTGGATAAATGTCCTGAGCTTTCGTAAAGTACTGTCTACTCACAATAGAATGAGTTGAAATATAGGGACCTTTTAAATAATATTATCACAGTAAATACCCCGTTTTATAATAGTTAGTATAGTTTCATAAGGTGTACAAATTTAAACAACCGTGTTTTAATAAGGAATACGAAATTATTGCACCAGAATGGTCCTCAAAACAAAACTTTTATCATTTAAACAAAGGTTTATTTTGTTAATAACTTTCTACCGTTAATAAACTTCTAAGATCATTAAGAAAGCATTAGGAAACCTAAAGTAGTATATATTTTTTCTCTATTACTCGGAATACCATAATGCTGTTGGCTGCAGCTGATCTTTGCAGCTTTACCGGACGATAGGGGGCTAGTACAGATGGCACTACAAACTAAAGGACTTATGGAGCGGCTGAAGGCCAACTCCCGCCTGACGGATACGACTTTAGTCTAAGGACACCACTAGGGGTGCGAACCTTTGCTTAGGCCGTCATAATTTCGATCCCCGTTTGTATTAGACGAGGGATCAATTGGAGAGCCTCTAAAGTAGTATAGTTCCATAAATTATCTTAGAAGTTTAAGATCGGGAGGACATTTTCTCAATTTAACAATTTATCACGACAAATTATATTTCACTACATTATTAAAGGTATTTTATACCGTTATTAAACAACATATACTTAATTATAACGACATAACTAGTTTAAATTAAACTAAAATATTTAAACAAAGTATAACTTTACATTTAATTAGTAATTTAACTATTATAATTAACTGGTTACATTACTTATTTAACCAGTTAAAAGCAAATTCAATTTAACTTAAAAATAATATTTGGAACAATATGTACTTAGAAACAAATTACAAAATTACAAGCTAATGAGATGAAATGTGTTAGACTGCGAAATTTAAACTAAACTTCAGTATTTAGAATAAACCAGGAGACTATTACATTCACTGTATTCCAAGCCTTATGGCCTAAATGACGTTATGACGTTCATAACACGGCTACAGACTGCTATAATGGTAATTTTTATAAACTATTCTACATTGCATAAATAACTGATAAAATAACAATCAATTTCTTTTATTGAAACCTACAGCAGTGAATATAAAGTATAAATAAATAAAATTTAATATATAAAGTGATCATTTCAATCCTAGATTATTCTATATTCCGAATTCTCTAAGACAATTACATTGTCAAAAATAATATAGACCAAATTTTTGTATTATTTGGCCGTATAATTATTTTCCTTTGACACAAAAGTATCACACTACTTTTTTTTACAGAATAAGTTTGTTTTTTATTACATATTTAAAACATTTTTATTTTTATATTGTTAATGAGTATTATAATAATTACATGGTACAAAAACCAGTATTTGATGATAATGTTATATCAAATAATTTCAATCTCTGAAATTCTCTTTAGTAAATTCAGTAAATTGATACTAAACGAATTTCATTTCATAGAATGGATTGACTTAGAAATGTCATTTATCAGTAGTATATAGAATAACAGATCACATTTCACCCGTATAGGGTTGATCCTAAGAAACCACTTTCTAAAGAACTTATTTCTAAAATTATAATTCCGACTTTACATCAGGGTGAAATATTCAGGACAGATTCTACTATTGCCAATAATTTGAATATATTGTCATTTTACGTAGTTTCTTATTTCATTATCCAAGATTATTTTCCGTCACTAAATTATCAAACTAAAATTATAATTTTAGAGATAACTTCAGACTGTTGCATTCTAGAATTCATCGACTGTTTTAATGTTATTCCATATTTATTATCCAACATGAATTAGGAAAAAATATCACACTAAAATTATAGTTTTAGACAAAACTTCAGACCATTGCATTTTTAAGTTCATTGCAATTCAGTTTTATATGCATTTTTCAAATACAATATCCTACACACGCCGGAACCTAAGTGGTCTCGGACAGGGCGGTTTCAGAGGAGCTTCCTCCCGCGTACACTTAGATTGTAGAATGAACTACCTGTCGAAGTTTTCGCGAGAGACTACAGCATGGGGTTTTTTAAGGATATATTTGGGTCAGCAACGCGTACGTGATACCCCTGGTGTTTCAGGTGTCCATAGTGCTACCATTGCAGTTTTTTTTGGGTTGTGTGGGCTATTGTCAGGTACTTGGACCTGTAGCACTGCGACCTGCATAGATCTATTGTGCTCGCCCTTTTTCAGAGTTCACTACGCGCGACCTGTCAGGGACAAGAATTGAAGGATATTCTTAGGAGCGATGGTTTTTATCTCCTCAGGATATAGTGCACACTTTCCAGAGGAGATATTACGTTTATGCATGGGCTACAACCACATAGGATGTGTAGTGGCGTTTCCTCTTCTGCTTAACAAAATCTGCAGATTGATGTTATGTTAAGGCCTAATTTCGCCGTTGTAGTTTAATAACACAATTTCCGTGCCACTTAGTTGGAGCTGGTCGTCGGACCGTTGGTACCTGTGGTCGCTGTGAGCAGTAAGGCAGCGGAATCGTCGAGTCTTTGCAGGCGGTACGTTGAGTTGTCTGGTAAATGACGGACTAGTTCGTCACTGAGACGCACTAGGGCACCGTTGGGGCCTGACACGACAACCGTGTCGCACTCCTGTTGGAGAAATTAATATTTTTAATATGCACTTCTAAGAGCGGATCTCACTTCGAGCCATCGTGTTCCCGTAGAAATAAAAATATTTCGCTGAATATGTTTTCAAATATAGGTCAACATATAGAAAGCTCATCTCAGATAAATATCCCCCTCCCCAAAGTAATGACATGTTTATTTTCCATCATCATCATCATCTCAGCCCCGAAAACGTCCACTGCTGGACATAGGCCTCCCCCAAAGATCTCCACGGCAATCGGTCCTGCGCTTCTCGCATCCATCGCCTTCCAGCGATCTTCACCAGATCGTCGGTCCACCTTGCTGGTGGCTGAAGGCCTGAACGCTGCGTCTTCCGGTCCGGTATTTAGTTTTATGAATAATTAATTATGCTGGTGGTCACTCCACTCTATTCTCCTAAATATGAATTTAAAAATGAATCTGTATTATTGTTAACATGTACAACATTTATTTGAAAAGAATACGAGCCGAGTTTCTAGTCAATTATTCACATCTCGAAACCATTCAACAACGAACTGACGGTAGATTTGACATATCATAAGAGTCTGTAATAGACCTACATGAATAAAGATATTTTGAATTTGAATATCACATCTACAGTTGTATTAATTAATTAATTAATAAAATAATAGATACTCAAATTAGTTAATCCCTATAGTGCACGTGTATAGTCACTTGTGCACGTCGTATTGTCTTTAATACGACGTGCACAAGAGGTCCAAAGGTGAATGATTTTTTAGTTTGAATATAAATTTATTAATTTATTAATACAATCGATGGCCAATATACGTATGATGTATGAAATCGCGGGCAGTACTCATAATAAATATTCCTTTATACATTGTGTATATTTATTTATTTAATTCAGGCTATATGTCCCATACTATTAATACCTTATATATTAAAATACATAATAAACAGTAATAAAATAGAAATTCAAATTGTCTCTGTGGTCACGGCACTGACGATGGCAATCTGCCACGGTAGCGCCTATACACCACTTCGGCCGAGGAGGACTACTGTCCTCCTTCATGAATATGGGCAGCATGTTGGTGGGGATCTGGGCCACAACACTTTGATATCAAATAGTAGAGAATAATTTTAAAATAAGGTTATTACCTTCCCAAGTGATGAGTGAAGGAGAGCCTTCAGTTTGTGGAGTAGTTCGTGAGCTCTGCACGCGTGTAGATAGAGGGCGCTGTAAATAGTGGCGCCCGGGGGACACACGTATACCGTCAGACGCGGCTCGATGCGTCTACAACAAACAACAGTACATTAATAATAATATTTCAGGATAATTCACACAGCGCCATCTAGTTCCAAGCTAAGGAGAGCTTGTGTTATGGGTACTAGACAACTGATACAAATATTTGCGATCAACTCAAGATGTATCTTTGATCTTAATCCTGACTTAATATTATAAATGTGAGAGACGTGTAGGGATATTACGATTTTACGCAAACACTACAGAATTGATCATCATGAAATTTTGTCCACATGTTTTTGGAGGTATTAGAATGAACATAGTTTAACATTTATTAAAAGCAAAAAAAATATTTTTTATAAAAAACAAAAAAATTTAATAAAAACATTTTGCTACTTCAACGCCCTCTAGCAGCATTTAAGTAATTAAGTTATTTTATGGATTCAATGCGTGCGAAGCCGCGGATAAAAGCTAGTAATATTATAAACGCGAAAGTTTGTGAGTATGGATGTTTGTTACACTTTCACGCAAAAACTACTAAACGAATTGTGATGAAACTTTACAGTAATATATATAGCTTATACATCACAATAACACATAGTAAGTGTGATGTACACGAAGTTGCGCGAGTCAGCCAGTAATATATATTACTCACTTGGCGTGCAGCGCGTTGAACAGACGAATGCCATCCGCAAGGCCGCAAATTTGAATAATATCATCCCGGGATAACCTGAAACAAATATTGCATATAAGTAAATTAATTTCAAATGCGAGATGAATTGCGTGAGTGACAGATGAGAGCAGCAGTTAAAAAAACTATGAGGTATCGCACCCCCCCTTTAAGGGGGGAGTCCATCCCCCCCCCCCTCCCCTCTTCCTCCCGCCGCCAAAATCGATTGTAGGTATTGTAAACTACCGTTTATTTAACTTTAAGGCCTTTACTACAAATGGAAAATCATTATTTTCGAAAGGAATATACATGGGGCGGCGGAAAAAATATGGCTCATAAAAAATATAAATTCGGTACCTGTCATTACTACAACTCACCTGAGCAGATCAGCGCCGGAGAAGTTCGCGAACGTCGACGCATGCTGCGAGAACCGATGTCGCGACAGCCACGTCTGCGTCTCTGCTGACGTAGCCTCTTTGGACAGGCCATAATTCTGCAACCAGTTGTTTTATATTAAAAACTAGCTGTACCTGCCGACTTCACCGCGGGGAACTTATGTTTATTTTTCTAAAATAAAAGTAACTTAGGCTAAGTTATTCCTTATTACATCAGCTACCTTCCAATAAAAGTCCCGTCAAAATCGGTCTAGTCATTTCAGAGATTAGCCGGAACAAACACATAGACAAAAATTGAAAAAAATGTTATTTTCGTTTATGTACCGTATTTATATTCATATGCATGTAGTAAAAAACGTTGTCTGGATCCTCGGCAGATTGGGACTCAAATTACTGGACAAGTGGCATGATATCTTAGTCGTCTGTAATGGCAACGCAGTGGCATCGCGGGTATCAGATGATAACGTGGTGTCCGTAGTGCTGTTCATGTATATAGGCGACGGTTACCACTTACCATCAGGTGGGCCGTGAGCTTGAGTCCGGTTCCAATTATATAAAAAAAACTACCTTGTCTGGATCCTCGGCAGGTTGTGGCAAGTCCGGTAGAATGGCGCCAGGCGAGTGACATGGCGGCGTGTTCACTTTCATTTCACCATCACTGTTGAACAAAATTACAGGTATTATAATAGGGTTGCCAGGTCAAGAAAGAACCAACCTTGGAGAATTTTATCGACAAGGGTTATAAAATCAATAAAAAATAAAAAAAATAAAGAATACAATAGAATTTAAATTTACATTTACTTTTTTTTCGAACAGCATCTTTTTTTGTCAGTTTTTCATCACAAAAAAAGGTTTTATGTGAAAAGTCGAAGTTAATTTCTTTCTTTGCTCCACCATCCTGAAGCATTAGAGACAGGAAAGAGCAAGTAGACAGGAGAATTTCTGTCTTTTTTTGAACAACCAGCTAATTTATTCCACTGTGGGAGGTTAAGCATTATTAAGTTGAGTCGACAAAGTGACATTCTGTCGACTTGTGGGTTGAGTCGATATGTGATATAATAGATGACCCCTCATTTACCCTCTCAATAGTCAGTACAAAAATTACAGCATACACCAATCTGTATCTATATATTAAAATTATTGTTTCTGTGAACATTTCACATTGTAATTCTGATAAATTTTCCTTCAATCCATATTATTATCTTATCTTATTTATGTCATGATTTTCTGAGATTTCTCACAGCGATACCTTATCACTAGGTGGGGGCTACATACTACTTATAATAATAAGCATATTTTTCGAGTGTCAGTAACATTTCTAACCAAATTTAAAAAAGAAGTACGTATTCAATTAGATCGTATTTTTAATCTGTACATCTGAATAAAACAATAAACCAAGATGTAGGGCGTATATTTTTAACTTTAATTACTTAAATATTTTTAAAAGTTGCGCCGAGTCATTCATTTTCATTAATTCAATTTCATTCATATATTTAATCATTTGACTCTATACATAGTGAATCGACATTATGCGTAGAATCCAATTCTAATTGTAAATCTAACTAGGCATAATATACTGTCACACTATACACAACTCTACAATTTAAATAATAAAATAAACATACAATAACTTTATAAAAAAACATAACCAACACAATACTCTCATTGTACTGGTAATGTATGTATTTAAATATTAATTGTAATGGCGTTCCCCAATTTGTAATGGAGGCTCCCGCCATTTTTAATAAATAAATCAGAATCTCGATCTCCATATTGTACAGAGGTATGTTATATTTTTTTTCCTTTTTCAGGGAATGGCAAAAGGACTCAGCCTATACAGCCATTGTCTTCAGTAGTGAATATGATATAAAATACAGCTTATGACATTCGTTGACAATGTAGCTTTTTTACAGATTATAAAAAACTGTATCTTTCGAGTTTAACTTACAAACAAAGAACCAGACTTTCCATGTTACGTCTGATTAGGTATGAATAATTAATTTACTCAGTATTTTAGAACAAACAAGCTTATGCTCCTTACATCTAACTAGATTTAATGGTATGAATAATATATACGTTATATAAATGTTTACTCACTCTTGACAGTAGATTGGTTTCATCTGGTTTGATGAGGCAAGTATAGCTGTGAAAAAAAACATAATTTATTTATTTATTATACATAGGTAACAATGGCGGCATAAATACGGGTAATAATTTATCTAATATATAGGATTCTCATGTCACAATGTTTGTAACCAAACTCCTCCGAAATGACTTGACTGGTATATTCAGTAGGTCTAAGAATAGGATCTAAACCATTTTCCATAGCCCTAAGTGATGAGGGTTGTCTACAATCTTTTTATTTTATATTTTGGAGGCGCAGGTGGGTGCATCATTACAATACCATCCCAAGGGGGAAGGGAATTGTTAGTAATATGGACTGATGACTATTGCGAATAATGTACCAAGTCAGGTTGACCTCAATGCGGTTCCCCATGGAAACCATCGTGATAATTCTTGGTGAATTTACCATGATGGGCTAACTGACCTGACCTCATGCTCATCCTATTGTCCTGCCAGTGTAAACCAGAAGCGCAGGCGGGTGAACCATACCATTTAATTCAGTCTTTATACACTAACACAATCTAACAGAAATATTTATTTAAGAGTTTAAAAGATACAATAAATATTTTAATAATATTATAAACACCAAAGTTGGTTATGGATGTTTGTTTGTTTTGATGAAACTTTACAATAATATAGCTTATGCATCAGAATACACATAGGCTATTTAATATTGAAATTTAATGTGAGTGCAACTGTGGGCACAGCTAGTTCAGTTATATTATATGCTATTTGTAATTCTGCACTTCAGTCTCTGAGACAACATGTCCTTTAGACACAAAGGCCTCCTCCAGCATTTTCCATGTGTTCCTATCTTTTGCCAATCAGACCATACTATTATGATACATTAAAAAGTCATCCATAAAAAACACTGTAGTATAATTATAACACTCACCAGGTTGTGGTAGAACTGGTTTATTGACCACAATCGTACTGGCAACAGTCTTTGGGGTCACACTGCAACAAAGAAATTATATATTTAGAATATTCATAGCGTTGACAATATTTGATTGCACAAAGATTGAGTAGTTAGCCTAGCAGTTTCTATATTGATTGTAGCATGTCCAATCCTTGTTAAAGTGTATTTACTTATACAACATTCTTTCAAAAGAATGACATATATAATAATAATATATAATTTTAGTCCTTGTAATGAGTCTGCATTCGAAATGAGTGGCAGAATGAAATATAAATAAACTAAATATAATATTGTGTTATGTGGAAGAATAAAGTTGCAATAATAAAAAGATTGTAATAATGACTTTGTACAAAGTAAATAAAATACACTACAAAAATATTTTAGCCGAAATATATTGAGACTGTTCCTGTTTAGGTACTTTCAGTAATTATGCGTTTTAAGTAGTTAGCAACTTAAGCATTGATCAGAATAGAAAATTATTAAGAAAAACCACAGTACCGACCTAATAAGATCATCTACTTTTACAATTTTACGTTTGTGACACGGAAACTTCGTAATATTTGTGTAATACCAAAATCAAAACAAACCTAAGTACCTACTTAACACCTTGAATATAACTACAGAAAACTACTAAAAACTGGATATTTACGCGGGACGCGCTCGGCGGGCCGGTCTCACGTGAACGTTCGCCGCTTTAAGCTTTCTAGCGAGCTCCTTGTACGTCTGGGGATCAGCCTCAATCTCTACTTCGGCTTTCAAGAGAGAGAACTTCATCCGCCAGCCCCTCGCTTCAACACCGTGCACTAGACGGGCTCGGATAAGCACACCGCGCCCTATATTCCGCGCACTCAGTCTTTGCTCGAACACGAGCATCTTACTCGTCAGCTATAATCCTGCCTCGTCAGGTTGAAGAAGATGAAGGCTCCAGAACCGACGCGGAAATAGCGGCCTCTTGCAACAACCATAGCTGGTGTACGTATCGCTTCACCAACCATTGGACAGGTCTCCGAAAAGAAACAAACACAACACTCGGTTTCAGAAGCCAGAACGCTAACACTTTTTACTTGTCCAACATTATTTAGGAACGGTTTCCGCAGGAATCGAAACTACTGAGAAGCGTTTCGATTTTATATATCACTATTTGGCGACGATAGCACGGTACAAATAAAGCACTACGGGATAACACCGGTTTTCAGCCGATCGAGAAAATTTCAGATATGTAAACGTATGTAATGAAAATAGACACAAAAAGAGACACAGCTCTCGTAAAGCACGGGCGAGCGACTGATCAAAATGGCCGCTGATTGGTTGGTGGCGGAGCGCGATCACGATTGGATCAAAACTGGTTGTAATCGGTTCACAGAGGCCGTGGCCGGCTCGAGTCGGTCGATGCATCGCTAGCAGAACGTCACACTAGTGATGTGACACCACTAGTTTCTCGATATACCGATAATAACGATAAATGTATAGTCATATAAAGAAGTAGTTTGAGTGTTCGGGTTATCTCCGGTAATACAGTGCCAATTTAAAAATTTTAGCTTAAGCGTTATATAGTCCGCTTGTCAAGAAAGACTATAGGTTATGTAACATAATGCTACGGCCAATAGGAGCGGAGCTGTGATGAAAACCGTGATGCACACGATATTACGCAGCTCAGCTAGTATAACTTAAGTTTAAGAGTATAAAAATAAAAAGTATTAAGTGACAGGGATTTACATTTACTATGTATTCTTATAGTATGTGAATTTATAGTCAAATAATTATAAGCTTATAATGGTTAGAAATGCCTTATAAACAAATTTAATGGTATGTCGTTGCAAATTAACATTCGGTTTCTACAATATTCTAATCAAACGTCTAATTTTTAAAAGGAATTACAAACATATTTTTATAATGTAGAAAATCAATTGTTTTGTTTTTATTAAATGCGAGAGACATGTGTTAAAATTAAATTTAACGTAATTTTTAGTATTATCTAACCCACTTTTGAATTGACAAAGATTTTAGAAGGGTACCCAATGTTCTCCTGCGAATTTTGTTTTCTTTATAAGAATTTTTAAAATAGCTTACCGGCTCTGTTGTGTTTTAATAATGGTATATGTAGTCAGGCTTACCCAGACCTACGGTAATATGGCTATTATCGATTATATTTATAAGACACACTCAATATGAGCTACGTATGTACGTACGTATATACATACGTGTATGTAAACAAAGCTTCTGACGTCTCAAACGTCATACTATAACTAATAATAATATATATACTCATACTTATTGCCGAATGTACGTATATATATTTTGTGAACATAAATAGGCTAATGACTACCGACAAATATCAACTAACATCGCACATATTAGGAGTCAAGGAATTAGAAAATTTGTACATAAATTATATTTAAGAGTTTATAAAATATAATACTCAACTTTATACTGATATTTTTATATTTTTGTTTCGCCAGATTTCAAGGAATAAAAATACATACACACTACTACCATGTGAAAATTGTATTAATTGAAAGACTGCTGTTACCTGTGACGTTTGACGTCTTATTTTGAGATAAAAGCTAACTGATAGTTTCAACTCGCATATATATTTATTATTATATTATTAAGTTAATAATAAAAGTAAAAACAGACAGATATACTTTCGCACCGTATGGATAATTTTCACTCTATGATTTCATTTTTATTCAACGTGTTAGGTTTATTAGTAATGATAACATTCGAATAGACACCTATTCTGACCAATTAAGGTGATTATGCCAATATTCAGTTTTAGCCAGTTTTCACCACCGAGTGCCTAATGGGCTTTGATGGCACTATTCCAAAAATTACGAACTTTATAACAGAATAATATTAATTACAATCTATATTGAAAAAGGTATAGATTTTTGATGATGTTAGACATAGATACCTAAATAAATAAATGATGTTAACAAACTGGCTCTTACAAAATTAGTTGAGTTTCTTGCCAGTTCCTCTCAATTGAATCTGTAGACTGAATTGGACAGTAGTGAAAAATATTAATACAGAAAGTTTATGTCCATAAGGGGCTAAAATGTCCTAAGTGAATAAATTATTTTTGATTTGATTTAAATGATTTTTAATTTATTTTCATTAGAATTACTCTTATACCAAGATAAGTTATTGATAGGTTCATAACATAAAAAAATTTAGTGCGAAAAGTACAAAACCTATTTTCTGAATTTCATTTTTTTCTTGTCTTCGTGAAAGTGATTTAATTTTATTACTCACATCTGGTATATCATTTAGAACTAAGCAGAATTAGTTTCTATTAGCATAAAAATAATAATTTCTTCACATAGTACAAAACAAAGTCGCCGACGCCGTCTGTACACGTTTAAGCAACGGGTTCTATTATACAGCAATAGATTAGAGATTCAAGAGGAAGGATTAAATGTACACATATTCATATTAAAAAATGAATGAGCAGAAAAGGCGAAAAATCATAAGATTTTTAATTCACATGTGCCGAGTTGGGGCAGGAGCTAGTGTTAGATTAAGTTTCATACATCACAATAACAAAAAGACAATAATAAGAAAAATCTCAAACTAATAATAAATCTATGACAATATTTATAACCAGCGAATAACGGTGTTGCAAAACTGAGGTTAATGACCAGCGAAGCTGAATAGTACACGTTGGAATAATAAATAAGTTTCATTACGGCAAAGATGAGTGAACGACGGCAGAAATGTACTGAGACCTCTTTAATAATAGAGAGATCTATAGCATATAGAGCATCCCTACTCATAATTAAACATATATTAATGAAAGTTAATATGAAAATACATAAAACAGGCTATCTTTCGTAGAACGTAGTTGCGGGTAAAAGGCAGTAAACAATCATAATAATTTATGTATCTATTATTTATTATGAAACGATTGTCTAATTAACAAAACTTTGATATCAAACCATAAAAATAATAGGTTACGAATTAATAATAATAATATATGTACATAGATATTTTTTTTCTATATACACACATTAAAGAACACCCAGACCTATACAAACAATCATACTAATGAATATAAATGTTTGTACCATTCGAGGAATCGAACCTGCGACCATCGGAAGTAAGGTGCTGTGTTAAACTGTTAGACCACCTAGGCCGTCAAATATGGATTCATACTTGTGATGGTGTCATAATTCTGTTGCGTAGTCGCCCGTATATGACCAATACAGTGCATACAACATATCATCACATCCATGACAAAACCGCTCCAAACCGGCTAGTTAATCCGTTCATACAATTCTAAATATAGCATAGTGCTGTTCATACAATTGGGGCGTAATATCGGTCAACTCATTCTATGTAATGATATAATTCAAGTTACCTAATCTATTTACCACAGTATTGTAATAGTAACTTCTATTAATAGCTATTTTTATATTTATTATACATGAAGGATTTTACCGCATGTTGGTATATCAGCTTTATGACAAACGGTTCGAGTCCTTCCATAATTATGACATACGTAATTTGACATTAAAACTAAATTTAAATGTTTCTTGTACATCATAGGCTATATTTTGTTTTAAAATATTTATATATCATCATAGCCTTGCTTTTATCTCATTATTTGAGGTCGGCGCAGAATGTCACTTTCTTCCACTGGTCCCTATCACCCGTCATATACGCTTACTCTCCTTTTGCAGAGCATCTTTCACACAGTCCATCCATCTTGCATGTCCTTTCCCTTTACATCCATTCACGTTCATATTAAAAATCATCTTTAAATAATTATTTTCACTCTTTTTTTTTATATGATTCGAATGGGATCCCCCTGATAATAAACAGCAACCGTTTCCTATACATGAATAACATTACAGACATGACGTTATAATGTAACGCTCGAATCCTGAGGTGTCATGTGTCATGCCTTTTATCGTGTAATTTCTTCCTTCTTTACATGACATGTAAAATAAGTAGATACGAGTAGTTCAAATTCGACCATAAATAATTTATATTATCACATTTTAAAATAATAAACAAATACTTCTAATACACGGCAGTGTGTGTAATATTTTTTTTATTGATTTGATGTATATTTATGCATAATTAAAAAAAATAGCTTTTTGCATTCCTTTTCTATATAAACTGTGTGTGCGAAATTTTATACACCTCTGTCAGCGATATTTTTGCAAAAATAAATATAAAGTTTTCCTTCACGAATTAATACTTAATACATACATGTAGAATACTCCAATAATTGTACAACCCGGGGTGGTTCGCTAGTAATGAATATGCAGGCATCAACAAAGACCACAAATGGGTACAATCATACAATTGAGCACATTGAGCAACAGTTAATTATAGTTAAAGGGCTATTGTCGAATCGGATGTTATGAATGCACTGAGTGTTTAGGTATACAATAATAAGAGCAGGCACTGTTATCGATAATCAACGGTTATTTTCGAATTGTTACAACGAGGTCCTAAATAGAACAATCGACTTTAGTCCATCACTAATTGCAAATAAAAATAGTGATGGGCTAATGTCAATTGTACTATTGTAATTGTAATTTATAGATATTTTATTACGTCTAAAAATAAAGAGACTTAAGGGCACTTCATTGACTGAATTCTATAGAAATAATTAAATCTTTTATTTTTATTGCTTTACATGTGCTAATTAATATCCTATCATAGATAATTATATAGTACAAAACTCACACATGTACTTTTCTAGACATATCCGATTGCACTTTCATGGTCTATTTAAGATTTTTTGCAGAGAACAGATACCTGATATTTCAGCACATCTTCATATAAAATTTTATAAAGATACATTCAACCGTTTTCGATTAGTTGTGAAAAGGTAACAAATGGATAGACAAACTTTTGGCATTTACAATATTATTGTATAGTACGTAGTATGGATTAATGTTAGTACCGATAGGGTTCAGTTCCGAACGGTTTCTACACCGAACTTGGTATTTGTCAGTCCAAATAAACTGTTATGATCAACATTAGCATATTCGTGTAATAATATCAATCAAGCATAAAACAGTTTTGACCCATAAGTCAAATAATTTAGGCATCATCGAAAACATTAATAATTTCACATCAAGTATCTCACATTCAAACAACACCTAATTACTTCATGTCACCAACAATTCTGAAATAAAATGAAGAATAATGGCTTAAATCAATTTTTGCGCAGGAAACTTTAGATGTCGGAATTTTCCATTTTGAGAGGACGACGCAATGCCTAGACATAATGGTTATTTATAATTATTACGAGCTGTATGGTCATGAATTTCGCTCATGAAATGGGTACACATATTTTGTATACGCATAGCAATGTTGTAAATACGAAAATCACCCAATCTGTTGGTTCTATACTTTTAGACGTGTAAACTGATCGATATTATTATATATATACATTATATTGGTATCATTTAATGTAAGGATTGATGGTGTTTTCTAGAAAGTTGTCTATAACTTTAAAGCTAATAATGCAGACGAAGGTACGGTTAAATGTTAGTAGCACAATTGATTAAAAGATAAAAATACAATTTTTGTATTTTATTTAATTTATAAGCAATTTTGAATAGTCATTTTCTACCACTTATTAGGTAACAAGATTGTTACTTGCTTGTGAGCAACAAGCAAGTAAGAATCAAACAAATTTTAATAAATGATGTTCTATATTTCTACTTCTAAGATTTTGTGTAACTAATAAAAACATTTTTTTTAACTGCAATGCTAAGCAAGCTGACCGCTGGTAAGTGGTAACTGTAGCCTTTATACATGAACAGCGCATTCAACATTACGTTATCAATAGCGGTACCACTCATGCGTCTACCTCAGTAAATATTAAAATTAATACAAATCCCATAAAATTCTAGTTGTTTAATATGTCCGTATCCTAACTATTACCGTTCATAATGACAGTAATAAATTCCATGAGCAATTGCAATTGTGCATTGTGTGAGAACAGTGATGTTGGTCTTGAGGTCATGAAGTGGTTATAACCGGATTTATTGGTGTCTATCTTAGTCATCATCATAAACATTTCTTTAGGCCCTGTGGTGTAGAGGTTTAGAACATCGTCTTACAACCGACGGTAGCGGGTTTGATATAAACTTTTGTACTTCTATACAAATTTTTGTAGCTGATGAATTTGTTTGTTTGGTTGGTGGAATATGCTTAGCTAGTAAATTAACAAATCAAAAAGATTAGAAAATAATAATTAATGTAAGAAGAGTAGGACTTGATTAATACAAATAAAAAAATATTTTTCTATTACAGTAACATCCAATTATTTTAAAACTAGCTGTTACATTAGCTTCATTTTTACAAACTTTCATCCCCTTTCTAATTGTAGTTGATAAAAATAATAATTCCGAAGAATTCTAAAATATAATCCTTCAATTCTTGAAGCTTAGGTACCGAACTGTAAAAAGGGCGAGAACAGTAGATCTCTACAAGTCGCAGTGCTACAGGTTTAAGCACCTAATATTATAAACACGGAAGTTTGTGAGTATGGATGGATGAATTTTTATGAAATTTTACAATAATATAGTTTTATACGTAAAAATAATCAGAATACAATTTAAAATGGTATTATCTAAGTTAGGCAAATGTAATGAACAAAAATCATGTCTGATGTGGATGTAGAAATTGTGTGGGTCAGATAGTAGCCTATAAAATCCAAGTAAAACCCTTTAACAAAAATATAATAAAAAGAAGTCAGACAATTGCGTACTGTTACATATATTACGCAAGAACACTATATACGAAAACAACGTTAGAAATCGCTCATGAATGTATTCATCGGGACCCGGCGGTCAATTGTGGCAATTTATAGCATTAATTTCAGTATGTGACACCAACTTCAGGCCTCGTGACATTTATTGTAATAAATTATGAATGACTGTCACAATTCGTAATTTCAAATATCTTAATACGAGGTATTATTATTATTACTAACTAGCTGTGCCCGCGGTTTCACCCACGCGAAATTTATAGCCTATGTGTTATTCTGATGTATAAGCTATATTATTGTGAAATTTAAAACAGTAGTTCTTGCGTGAAAGAGTAACAAACATCCATCCATGCAACCATCCACACTCACAAACTTCCGTTATTAGTGAGAAGTAAGATTAGAAGGTAATTTAATATTATACCTTAAACTGACTGTGTAATTTCAAATAAAAAAAACAATTTCATGTCTGTTTGTTCTTGCTATCTGAAACGGCTTTCTGATAAAAATATTATTCAATTCAAATACTTATCAATAATTATCGCTTTATGAAGCTACGAGCGGGGCTAAAAACTATAAACTCGTATTGACGATATATAAAATGATGAACGGCGATCGTCATAAATCTACCACGTAATAAAGATGAAATCAATAAATCATGAAATAGTACAGTGAAAAGATTATTATTTTTATATATGTTTGATTATCGACATCGATAAAAAGGATTACATTTCTCCGTACTATTTGTTGATTTATTGCTTTTATAGAAAAAAAAAAATTGTGACAATTCAAAATTTTTTTATATTCATAATTATTCATTCAATTGTCTTTAAATTTTCCATCGATAATCGATTTTTATGGCTTCCCTTTTTTTATTTATTATGCTTTACGGCTTTGGATACAAGTCTTTTAAAGTAAATATATATATATATAATAAATAAATAAATGCCCAACAAACATTAATTACAACTATATCTAGTCTTATCTTCAGTTGTTAGCCATGGGGCCTCCCCATTACTAAAAATCCACCCTTCAAATGGTAGGTAACCAACCGTAGACTATTTTTCTTTTAAAGAAAACATTTCATTCATCCCTTGAATACTAATATATACACCATGCAGTTGACATCCCTGCTGCTCCTACCAACCGATTTGCATCCTCTTTCCTTATGCAAGCAGTTAAGGAATAGAACTTTCCTCCAGTATCAGTGCTATATTTCTTACAACATTGGGTCTTTCAAGTCAAGAGTGAATAGGCACTGTTTGAGCTTGCGTGTAACAGCTTAGACCGCATTATCACTTAACATAGGGTAAGATTGCGGTTAGACGTATAAATTTAGTATTAAAAAAAAAATATATATCTAGGGAAAGTCAGAAAAGGGTACGCTAAGCAGCAGGCACAACATGAGCCTGTATGAATATTTGCGACAATCTCAAAAAGTAGTGAACGGTTTATCATGGGTAACTCCTGTGAAAGTTTCCGTGTATAATATAATGGATCTACTAGTCTAACTCACTACAAATCGTGGCGTATTTATTTACCTCTTATGAATTCGTGCGGCAACTTTAGCTTTTTGATTCGTATAAAAATAAATACATATTATTTATTATAAAGACTTGGCAACGCTATATATAAAGAACATCTTAAATTGGTATACCAAAGTGATCGTAATTAAAAAAAATGTTACAAGCATCATTGTTACAATTTTCCTTGCATTAATAAAATACAACTACAATTAACATAAACCGCATTTATTTTACTATGTTCCAACAAACAAGCTCACCCTTAAGGGTAAACAGCAACTGCCTCTTATACATGAATAGCACCACGGACTATAAAAAAAAGTACCACGGACTTCAAGTTGTACTGTGATTGTTGTAACATGCGTGGACATTCCAGATTATTTAGATGTCACGCCTGTTATCCTGTAATTTCACTGCCTAATTTGTACCCTAGCACCGAAACAGCTCACAAAGCAAGCTGCTTGGCGGCTGAAATAGGTGAGGCTGAGGTACACATGTAGACGACTTTATACCTCTGGTGTGTGGATTCTCTGGTATTAAGGACTAACTTGTGTAACGATATCAACTTGGAGCTTAACTAATAATAACATACATATACAGTGGACCCCCGGTAGTCCGACAATCATTTTGCAGGGCAGTGTCGGACTATCGAATTTGTCGGATTATAGAGTACTGCCTAAGACCCCTTATAGTCCGATTTTTTTTACAAAAGAGTACCTTGTAATCCGACAAACGTTTTGCAGGGCAGTGTCGGACCATCGTATTTGTCGGATTATAGAGTGCTGCTTAAGGGTCCTCTGCTTATAGTCCGGAATTTTTACAAAAGAGTATCTTGTAATCCGACAAATTACAGATCCAGTGATAAGATTCTATGTTATATATGTATGTATGTATATGCACTCTGAAGTATATTGTCAAAGTAATATTCAATAACAAATAATAGACAATGACGGATTACAAGGGGGGCCGGATTAGACAGAGGCCGGATTACCGCGGGTCCACTGTATTAGAAACTTGCCAACACAGCACGGAACGAAGCACACTTAACAACAAAATTAAACTAGATTCAATAAGGAAGAAAACTAGATACATTGAGATGTTACTGTACT
The DNA here is from genome assembly GCF_030625045.1 of Achroia grisella. NCBI lineage: Eukaryota > Metazoa > Arthropoda > Insecta > Lepidoptera > Pyralidae > Achroia > Achroia grisella. Next base: position 2,405,594 of record NW_026713039.1, on the reverse strand, counting down.
AAGAAACTAAAATGGAGGTGGGTAGGACATATAATTAGGAGCAAGAAGGATAAATGGTCTAAGGATGATACAGACTGGTGCCCGAGACAATATAAAAGAAGGAAAGCAAACAAACGGGGAGACACTATAGTAGGTGGCAAGATGATATTAAAAAAATAACATAAATATTATAAAAAAGTATATATGAAAAGACAGGCGCAGAATCGCATTTGATGGCGAACTGTAGGGAAGGCCTATACTGGACAGCAAGATGACTTTCACATACTGGTGTTAAATAATTAAATAATTTTACTATAAATATTGTTTAAGAAAGATTGTTTATTAAAGTCTACTATTAGTATTATATGTCATGCCTCTGTACCTTGGAATTTCACTACTATATCTCACTGGTGTACAGCGGCTGATTGAAATGGGTGAGACAGAGGTATCCTGCGTGGGTACCTTTGTCTCACTGTGTGGCTTTACCCAAAGTCAAATTATCTCTGCATATCCTGACATTGACTTACCACATCTCAGGAGAATATGGCGGTGAGGTGGTGACTAAAGACGGAGGCGGCATCAAAGCGTCGTGGGATAACTGTTGACAAGAAAATATCACCCATAAAAATATTAACCGGTATAATTAACACAGTATTATCTAGTCACGAGATAAGTAGAGCTTGTGTTATGAGTATTAGACCACTGGTAGGTATACTTTGATACATTTTTTTGTAAATATATACACAATATACATAGAAAGGAATAAAAATGGTTATAAGGGCAGAGGAAGGCCGAAAAAGAGATGGATGGACTGTGTGAAAGATGATATGGTAAGAAAGGAAGTAAATAACAATATGACTGCGAACAGGGATGAATGGAAACGAAAAACATATTACGCCGACCCCAAATAAATGGGATAAGGAAGAAGCAGATGATGACATAGAAAGGTATAAAAGGTATTGTCATTAATTTAGTCTAATAACCTTGTATAGTCTAACAGTAATCTGTAATTTTTATTTGTTCTTTTTTTCTATATATTATCAATATTACATACTTCGTAATTTTATATTAAATCTTTCATTACTCCCACTTCTTATGTTATCAATACGCAAACCAAACCACAAATATTATTTATTACACAGAATCGGCAACCCTATACTTGCGAGGAAGGAACTCAGGTCCATTAAATCATATCTTTATTCATGTAGGTCTACAGACTCTTATGATATGTCAAATCTACCGTCAGTTCGGAATGATTTCGAGATGAGAAGAGACAAGAAACTCAGCTCGTATTCTTTACATCGTTACTAATGTGGATTAATGATCTTATTGGTAGCAATATACCATGTCAGGTTGACATCCACGCGGTTCATTCATCAAACATCGTGATTAAATGCTAGTGAATTAGTCTCGATGAACTAACTGAACTGACCCCATGCTCATGCTATCATTCTTCTCTGGTACCCCGCTAGCTTAAAGCGGCGCAGGCGGGTGCACCATTGTAAAACTTAAGGGATTTTGTTTAATGTGTAATGTGACATTACACATTAAACAACATTACATTACACATTAAACAACATTACATTACACATAAAAGAAACGATCGTGTCCGGGGGATTCCGAAATGACATATTGTTAGTAATGGGACCATTAACTATCCTCTCCTCCCCATATGACCGATATTACATAAACTGGATGTGTATGTATGTATGTCACATACGGTGGTGAGTACAGTCGCCTCGCAGCCCGGCTGGTACTTCTCCAGGTCGGAGCGAGGCCGCCGCATCACTTTCTCTCTGTCTTGCTTATGTTTTCTGTCCGCACCTTTCAGTTTGAACACCTGGTAACAATAAATATTTAATTAAGCAAGTTTAACAACGTAGCACAATAATAACAAAATAATCCTGAAGAATTCATACAGAGCTAGCTTGTTCCAAGCTAAGCAGAGCTTGTGTTTTGGGTACAATTGATAGAAATACTCAAATACTTTATTTTGTAAATACAAACACAATATACGTAGAAAAAGTGCTTTAGTACCTTTTAATAATTAATTATTATTGCAAAATGGAGGACATCTGACTATGGTCTACGTCTAATATTAATTGAAAATCCCGTGCATGAACAACTATTGCCATGCACATTTTTCTGTCAACAATCTTTTCGACTTGTTTAAATATTGATAATAATATACTGATTGAATGAGTTCCCGCGCCGATACTGATTGAATAAGAAAATAAAAATCCGCGGATCTGGACATCAAATATCCGTATTGGGATCCGTATCCGCGGATTTACATTCTTAATGATCCGACATATCACTTAGTACCTTAATTTGACAGGCGGCGGCGTGGAGGCGACTGAGCTCGTCAGCTCCGAAGTACGTCTCCACCTGGATGCGGAACGGCACTCCCTTCTCACCGCCATGCTTCTTGGCAGTGAACTCAGTGGAGATACAGTTCACCTGCACACATTTATTTATGAAATTACAATGGCAAACAATATGACCAGTGTTGCCAACACAGGATACGAATATCCGAACCGTTTCAAGTCTAATTTCTTATATGGCAATAAGATATCATGACCCTATAATTTCACTGCCTTATCTTAACTATAAAACCGACACAGCTTACAAGCTGCTTGGCGGCTGAAATAACCGACTGTGATACTAACACTGATCGATAAATTACGACCTTTTACAGCAAAGGGTTGAGAGCAATTACAGACTTTGTGTAAAAAATCATCAAATCTAAGACCACTACCAGAATCCTAGATTTTAGTATCTAAACACGAAATTTAAACTAGTAAAATGTGGCTAGCGGAGACAGGTGGGGGAGAGGGATGACGTCATTTTAAATTGTCTATTGCTTATTAGATGGCGTTGCACAAAATTTTTACACATACACTTTTGAAAAAATTGCGTAGCACTAAAACTAATGCTGTTAGCCGCAGCCGTAGGTCATTACAGCTGTCACCGGATGGTGGGGGGCGAGTGCAGATGGACCTCCAAGCCAAAGGAAGCACTTATGGAGCGGCTGAAGGCCAACTCCCGCCTGTCGGATACGACTTTAGTCTGAGAGCACCGTAAGGTATTCCAACCTCGGCTAAGGCTTTTGTAATTTCGATCCCCATTTGAATTTGATGGGGGATCGATCTGAGGGGGATTTATGGGTGCAACTCCCGCCTGACGGATACGACTTTAGTCTGAGAGCACCGATAGGGGTTCCAACCTCGGCTAAGGCTGTTGTAATTTCGATCCCCATTTGAATTTGACGGGGGTTCGATCTGAGGGGGGTTTATGGGTGTACTTATTACAATAATACCTTTATGTAAACGCCGACGTCCTTGGTGGGGTCCCAGTAGACGTGGAGTGCGTTGAGACAAGAAGGCTGCTCCACGCGAATCACACCGTATGACAACGGCACATCCACCTGCATACATTATGATCATTTGTATCGGTCTGCGTGATTTCTGTGTAATATTTATTTAAAAGAGCAACACACAAGTTTCTTGCTCATTCTTCTTGTGATGAGTCTGCGTTCCGAATGAGTGGTAGAATCTTAATTAAGTTTATTCTAATGAGGATTATTTCTATATCTATGTATATTATGTATGCATTTCCATAAAATGTGTCTATATATTTATATCAATTGTCTAGTACCCATAACACAAGTTCTACTTAGATTAGGACTAGATGGCGCTGTGTGAATTGTCCAGGGGTAGTATTTTTTTTTCAAATCGATCATGTCAAAAAACATTTATTCATGTGGGACATTTTAACCGCTTACGTCATATTTTTTGTATTAATATTTTTTCCCTACTGTTTAAGTTAAGTTCAGTATACAGATTCAATAGAGACGAACTAGCAAGAAACTCGACAGTATTACTTTTTTTTTAAAGCCAATTAATTTCTACTTATGTAGGTGTTTATGTCTAACATTTAATTATGTGAATAGGATATTATTATCATATACTGAGCTTATATATATATATATATATATATCGATTCTACGATTTTATTCATTCTTTTGCACTTAAAATTATATACATAACGGCCTTAATGCCTGATGGCATTCTCTGCCAGTCAACAGTTGAGTTGATCAGGGACGGCGATGGAATTTAGCAATTAATTAATATTAATTATAAAAACAGATATATACTAAATATACAGAAGATAGTATTGTGTGTTTTATCTTGTAATTAAAACCTTTTACAGCACTTTTATAATTTATTTGAAATTAAAACTCTTGGCATTAACTACACGTCGTCGACCTTTTTCCTCCATTACACTATCCCTCGCTCTTTCACACACACACATTTTCTATCTCTCTCTTTCGTGAATCCCGTTCATACTCGCGTCTGTCACACCATCTCACCGTCCCATTCACCCGTCTGTTATCTCACTCCCACATATGTATTTGGATTGACCTCAACGATCCTCTCCCCGGGCCGCTCGGTGTGCCACTGCGCTATCTGCTCTCTCTCCATATACTGCAGCCGTCGCTCGTGGAAACATATCTTGATCACGCTCTGCCATAAACAAACAAACATCTCAGTTGTTTATTCTAGAATAGCATATGTAATTTCTTTTCGGACTACTCTAATGCTGTTGGCCGCAGCTGGCTTTTACAGCTTCACCGGACGACAGGGGGCGAGTGCAGATGGCACTCCAAACATGGAAGGACTTACGGAGCGGCTGAAGGCTAACTCCCGCCTGACGGATACGACTTTAGTCTGAGGGCACCGCTAAGGATTCGTACCTCGACTCAGGCTATCGCTTCGCTGCTATAACTCATAATAAATGTAAAAGATATATAAATGTGGATGTACCTTCAACACTTTCCCCTTGTAATGGGAGAGATCTCTTAAGTCCTCGGGTATTATCTCGTAGCACTGGTTCAGGTTGAGATCATAGGGGCAACAAGATTAAAATACTTAGGTACCGTTGGCCATAATAATGTCTATACATCTATACATATTAATAAAATTGGAGTGTCTGTTTGTAATATTGAAATAACCGTTTTTTACTACATTCATATGAATATAAATACGGTATATACACCAAAATAACATTTTTTACAATTTTTGTGTTTGTCTGTCTGTCTATTTCTGTCTGTTTGTTCCGGCTAATCTGTGAAATGGCTGGACCAATTTTGACGGGACATTTATTGGCAGGTAGCTGATGTAATAAGGAGTAACTTAGGCTACCTTTATTTTAGAAAAATAAAGTTAAATTCCAAGCGGACGCAGTCGCGTGTACCGCGTGTGCCGCAGTATACAATAAATGTAACAGATCTCTGTCTGTATAAAAGATATACGAGAAAAATTATTATTGTTTATTTATTTAAGTTTTGTGTTTTTATAATTTATAATAAAGAGTTGGTACCCAGTTAAATTCAAAGTAGATCAATAATGGACCTTGTGGGGCACAGCTAGCGGAAGAAAAGAGTATTGTGGGACTTTATCAACGTAATACAATCTAAAAGAATGATAGATTTCTATCTGTTTGTCTGGGCGTTTGTATCCAATCACAGAAATCTTCATCACTTTAAGCGCAATTTTCACAAATATATTATAATAAGCTTTACTTAAAATTTTGTGTTCGATTCATTCCAGTCGGTTTACTATATTTATACAGGTAATAAGTCGACGGATTTGCTTATAGTTTTGTAGGGTATATTTTTAGTAATTTCCATTTATTATGAAAGGACCTTACTTCCGATGGTCGTAGGTACGATTCCTCGTATGGTACAAACATTTGATAATAATCACAATTATTAATCATGATCATTCTGTCATAATTTAAAATATATATTTTGTTCACTGCTTATCTATTATACCACTATAATCTTCAAACACTTCTGTTATTTTTATATTATATTACAAATAAATAGATATATATTTATTTCATCAACAGTTTCATAATTAATTCCTCGGTAACAATTTATTAACTGGACTTGTTGATGGAGCAATATAATAACAATCATGTGATTAAAATGATTAAATTATAAATTTATATGTAGCCAGGGACGCATAATATAAAAACTTGGAATTTCCACTCCTAACCAGTCTATTGCTTTTTTAATTTATTTGCATTGTGATTAAACATTTACAGGTCTGCTTTTTTCTCTGATTATTTCTAATTGCATTATTATTTTATACAGTGATTTATTTTTCATAAATTCATATGTTAATAAATAAATATAAATAGAAAACACCCAGACCGATACAAATAATCACATTCAAAGTACCGTGCGAGGAATCGAACCCACGACGACCATTAAGGCGGTATGCTAAACCGCTAGAACACTGAGGCCGTCAAGTCTGTTGATTTACCTTCAGAATCTTCCCCTTGTAGTGGGATAGATCTCCTAACTTCTTCAGTTTGATCTCGTAGGGTTGCCCCTGGTTGAGATACGTCAGTGTTTCCTCGTTCTGTTTGGTGGCGATGGATGTAGCAGCTGCCAGCACGTACTGGAACCTGCAGGAATAAACAACTAGTTTATACGTGTGGCTTTGTCTATGTTACAGGGGCATGTTTATTAAATTAATTTATTTAGGCCGGACAATCGACACAGCGACATCTTGTGCCAAATTCAGTAGATATTGGCCGAAGTGAGACCAAATTATGGGGACTAAACAACTGTCATCAACAGGGGGATAGGGGATTGTTAGTAATGTGGACTGATGATCTTATTGCTAGCAATGTACCATTTCAGGTTGACCTCCACGTGGTTGCCCTGGAAGCCATCGTAATAAATTCTTGGCGAATTTGTTACGATGGGCTAACTGGCCTGACATCATGTTCATCTTATCATCTTCCACTGGTGCCCCGCCAGCGTAAACCGTTAGCGCAGGCGGGTGCACTTCATTATCATCCATAAAAAAAAAACTGTCATCAACATAAATATATATATCTTATCTTAATAATATTGTATTGTATTGTATGTTGGACTCCAGTCTCCGCAATGAGCCTCTCATTCGGGCCGTTGTGCGTGCAGAGCCAGACTACTAAACTAGCCAGCCAAGCTCCTCCCAAAAGCGTAGAAGACTCCTGGTGTCTTCATAGTCTTCTTAATAATATTATAAACGCGAAAGTCTGTCACGAAAAAACTACTGAACGGATGTTGATTAAACTTTACAGTAATATAGCCTATGCATCAGAATAACACTTAGGCTATAAATGTCACACGGGAGCAACCGCGGGCACAGCTAGTATATTATGTAGTATATACATAATATACAATATAAAGTGTTTTAAACAAAGGTAGAGGTTCGAACCTCAGCTCAGGCCTTCATAACTTCGATCCCCAATTGAATTAGACAGGGATCGATCGGAGGGGTTACAAAGTGTGTGTGCATAACTAACATATATAAATATGTGTGAATTGTCCTGAATTATTATAATTATTATTGTATTAACTTTTATACTAAGTTTTATTGACAATAAAGTTTTACATGCAAACAATCAAATATGAACATAAAGAAATCTGACCTTAACAGAATAAGTGATGTACAGTCTAGTCAGTATTTCCTAACGCGGGCCCACTCCTCACAGGGGTGCTCCCCTGTGCCCCCCATTTGATCGTTAAGGGATGCAAATCGAAAATGGACTCTATTATAATTACATGGAATGTGAATTTCAATATTTCATTATATGTTTTGAAAATTTACTTACTCGTTTCATTATCAATTTCCTAGTGATTTCTTCCTAACACCTATTACTTAATTTGCTTAAGTAAACAATTGAATTTTTTAATGTTATAAATTAGTATGTTACATAGGGGACATAAGAATTTTAGAAAGGTTAAGGTATGGTACTAAAAAGGTTGGGAAACACTGGTTTAGCTCGTGATGAATGGGATTATTATCAGGTGTTCATCCTGGATCAATCACCTGGTATCATCCTTGAAGCTTGGCTCGGAACGTTGTTGTATCGGCGAGTGTAGGAACCCATCTAAAGAGTTCGCTGGCGAGCACATCAGCAGACCAGCGTCTGTAATAATAATAAGAATCTGAGGACAAATCACAGGCTTATGTTTTGGGTCTAGTACCCATAACACTAGCTATAACTGATACAAATACATATATATTTGTTTTCGTAAATACATACATATTTATTATTATTTCAAGGCAATTCACAACGCGCTATCTAGACTCTAAAGCTTGTGTTATGGGTACTAGAAAACTGATACAAATACATAGATATTTTTTTCGTAAAAACATACATATTATACATAGAAAACAGCCAACCCACAAACAATCACACTCATAAATACGAGTACAAATCTTTGCACCGTGCAATGAATCGATCCCACGACCAGAAGTAAAGCGGCGTGCTAATCCGTTAGACCATCGAGGTCGTCATTAAGCTTTAGTCTTTAAAAATATACAAAATATATAATATAGAACTTTTTTGTTAGTAGTCAGTCAAAAAACTTACTTTTATTCTCTTGCGTGGGGGAATGATACCCGTTCATGGGCATCAACGCGCCCGATTGCATCGTGGGCTGACACTGCATACTCTCTGGACTGCCTGTTACGATAAATAAACAATAATAAAAACCCTGGACAATTGACACAGCGACATCTAGTAATAAGCAGAGCTTGTATTTGATAAATGATATATTAACACGTTAAAAACCGCATGCCCACCGGTGGATCACTCCACAACGAAAGTTTTACACGTTGGGACCGGGTGATCACACGTGGGTATTTTAATTGAAATAAATCTAGGGGTTAAATAATGTCTACCTCAAATTATTGTACACTAAAAACATATTTAAAAAATAATATACGTAATAAACAATAAAAAACATGCCGGTCCCTATGTGAGAAATAAGATTTTTCAATTCAGTCTTCAATGTGTAATAAACACTTAGACATATACTTTTTTGTATATACATATATACATAGTACATACACAAAAAGACACCCAGACGGATATAAACAATCATACGTATGATTGTACCGTACCAGAAGTCGAACCAGCGACCTTCGGAAGTAAAGCGAAAAACCGCCGTGTTAAACCGCCAGATTACCGAGGCCGTGACATATATTATATATATATATAAATTCTCGTGTCACAGTTTGCGTTCCCATACTCCTCCGAAACGGCTTGACCGATTCTCATGAAATTTTGTGAGCGTATTGAGTTGGGCTGAGAATCGGCCAACATCTATTTTTCATCCCCCTAAATGTTAGGGGTAGGCCACCCCTAATTTTTTTTTTATTTTAAGGCAAAACAACGTTTGCCGGGACAGTTAGTTATATATATAAATATAATAATGTATTAAAAACATAGTTTGTTTGCCACTATCGTAGTATAAAAAAACTCTACTCGAGAACTGACCGTGCTGACTCATCATGCTGGGGTTGTGAGTCGGTGACTGATGGCACCCTTCGTCCATTCCTTCACGGCCGCCGTCCACCACCATGCTGGTGATCTGTTGAGGATTAACATTTCAAATACAATTTCATGATTAGGCAGTGTAGAGCCGACCTCAATTACATTATATAGGAATACTTCTATTTTGATATAGAAATAATCTTTATTCAAATAAACTTAATATAAGCACTTTTGAATAGTCAAGTTTTTTGGAATGCAGATTCATCACAAGAATAGAATAGAATAGAAAATAATTTATTCAAATAAACTTAATTTAAGCACTTTTGAACAGTCATAACAATTTGTTTTTATCTACCACTCGTTCGAAAAGCTGTCTCATCACAAGAAGAACTAGCAAGAAAGTTGTGTGTTGTTCTTTTAAATAAATATTGATTTACTTATATTTAATTAACAACAATTGGCATTGGATTTGGCATGCGACAATCAACATAGAAACCGCTACGCACTTTTGATATAATGTAAGTATTTAAAAGAGCAACACACAAGTTTCTTGCTCATTCTTCTTGTGATGAGACAGCTTTCCGGATGAGCGGTAGATAAAAAAATTATGACTATTTGAAAAGTGCTTAAATTAAGTTTATTTGAATAAAGGATTTCTATTCTATTCTATTCTTCAGTCAGACGATAATAACAAGTAACAAGAAATATGAAGCAAGAAATTATTAAGGACTAGATGACCCGCGTTATTTCGTCTGCATTACTCTTATACGACATTTTAATATTCTTTATTGCACTTATAATAATAATAATCTCAGGACAATTCACACAGCGCCATCTAGGCCCAAGTTAAGCTAGCTAAAGCTTGTGTTACAACTGATACAAATACATAGATATTTTTTTTCGTAAATCCATACATATTATACATAGAAAACACCCAGACCGATACAAACAATCATACTCATGAATACAAATGTTTGTGCCGTGCGAGGAATCGAACCCGCGACCATCGGACATAAGGCAGTGTCTAGACCGCTAGACAACCGAGGTCGTCAACTTATATACATATATAGTAAGAAAGAATATATTATAAATAAAAATGTGAGCAAAGGAGCATATCTCTGAAAGAGATCTCTTCCAGACAACCTTACGATGTGGTAGTGGACGTATTTATCGGATAATGGTAGTTTTTTTTTTCTTTTTTCGGACTATTCTAATGCTGTTGGCCGCAGCACCTTTACAGCTTCACCGGACGTTAGGGGGCGAGTGCAGATGGCACTCCAAACCCGCGGAAGGACTTATGGAGCGGCTGAAGGCCAGCTCCCGCCTGACGGATATGACTTTAGTCTGAGGGCACCACTAGGAGTTCGAACCTCGGCTCAGGCCGTCGTTATTTGAATTGGATGGGGATACCCGTTTGAATTGGATGGGGGGTCGATCGGATGGGATAATGGTAGTGCAAGAGTTCTAAATACTCACATAGAGTATTGCATTCATCATTATATTTCGATCAATTTACATAATGTCTTTTTTAATTATATCCTATGTGTTATCCTGATCTATAAGCTATATTACTGTACAGTTCAATCAAAATCCGTTCAGTATTTTTTACGTGAAAGAGCAACAAAAGTGCGATGGTAAAAGGTAGCCGTACCTCGATGCTATCAAATGGATAGTAGGTTAAATCTCTGTACCTCCCAATCCCAACAGTGGGACGTTGGTATGTTGTCACGGAGTCAATATTTATTTATTTAGACATATCAGATATTCAAAATCATACAAAATACCTAATTATAAAAATCATATTGCGTTTTAATTATGCCACCATTTAAACATACTTCTTAAACTAAACAGATTATAGTTCAATTTTGAATGCAGTTGAATCCAGTTATCAAGTCTGGGGTCAGACAGTAGTTATAACAGCCAACTGATATTTTCATAAATTAATGATTATTTTATTATTCTATAATAATAATAATCATTTTCTAAGTAGACATTATCTATAGGTTGAAACGGTCTATCTTTTCCCCGAATACCTAAAAATAACATGACGTTTTATCATACTATATTATTAAAAAAGAAACATTTGATGTATATGTTAATTTAATAATAAACTGTATTAACTGTAAAAATACTTTTAAAAATCAACTTTAAAGTTAAGGTCTTAAGTTGTCTTCCCAATTTGTAATTCCAATTCCTTGTTAATGAAAATCTACTTAAAACAACATTCATTTAAAAGAGCAATACAAGTTTCTTTCGAATTCTTCTTGTGATGAGTCTGCAATCCGAATGAGTGGTAGTTAAAAAAAAATGACTATTCAAAAGTGCCTTTATTAAGTTTATTTGGATATATTTATTTCTATTTCTATTTATATTATTTCTATTATTTTTTTGGTCTAATGCAGTTCATTTTCGTTGCGCCTGTAAGATACTCGTATACTCACATACGATTATTAATTAGAAATGAATGAATCTCTACAATTTTCTAAAACTTCTTTTCTGTCTAGAATAATCTAGTAAGTTCCATTCTAGAACGTGTATCTAAAAGCTGCAACAGCAGCCTCCTACCAGATCTGTCTGGGCAGAGAGCTAAACCGCAAAGCTAAATTTATTACGAAATATTACATTAGGGGCCATTCATTAATCTTGTCACATCAAATTGAGAACAAATTGAGAAATTTCAATAAATCCTATAGTATATCAGTCTTGAATCGATTACTGCCTTCTACTGTTTCCATATATAAAGAGTTAGTCGAAAAGAGTATACTAAGTAACTTTTCAGGTTGGCAAAATCTGCAAATTTTTATTGACCACAGGCCCAAGTTTGTCTTGTGTTTATTCAATTGTATTAAAAAAATATCTATAATACGAGAAATAACTCGCAGAATAAATTTGTTAAACCGAGTGCTATCAATTATTACGGGGAAAGAACAACGAACAATAGACCGTATTGAAGTCGAAATTAAAAACAGCACTTTTAGATAAAGTTTAAAAAATAAACTGTACATAGATTATTGGTAAATTTCTGTAAAAACATGTATTTATGTGTATGTATGTATGTGAGTATTAAGAAAACTGAGCGATATCTTGCCAATAAACTGTTCTGTAGTTTGGCGAAACAATGTGTAAAAATAAATGTACTTATCTTTATTAAATACTAGCTACTCGCCCCGGCTTCGCCCGGGTGGACATGTATTATACATATAAACCTTCCTCTTGAATCACTCTATCTATTAAAAAAACTACATCAAAATCCGTTGCGTAGTTTTAAAGATTTAACCATACATAGGGACGGACAGACACCGACAGCGACTTATACTATGTAATGATTATTAAAAAAAAAATTGCACTGTCCCCGACGACAGGCCTTACCGTTTGGCATAATTTGCGGATGGCCGCTTAGTTATAAATGGATAGGAAACAGACCTGTCTATCATCAGGTCTTCGCGGTGGCCACACGCGTCTCGGCGGAGACAGTACAGCACCAGTGGGCGACGGGGCCTCCTGCTTGAACACCGCGAGAGACGGTAAGGAGGACAGGAGTGCGTCGCTGTGAACCATTTATATAAAGATTAGCTGTTACCCGGAACTGAATCCTATTAAGAATAGAATAGAATATAATTTTTAACTCGTTTTACACAGAAATAACATAAGAAATACAAGGAACAATTTACACATTAAAAAACAAAGTTAACGTGGGCAACGACTCAGCATTATGCTGGAAAAATAGTTTGCAGCTCTGATTTTCAGTTGGGTTCAGTTTCAGTTATTTCAACCCCTTTGATACATTATTGAGATGAAGATGCTATATACTTGGGACTTCGTATGTACAAAATTTCATCCTCTTTTTCTCCCCCTAACACATTATAGCGATAAGACCGCCCATTGTTACCTCTTTGTCATGTTTATCATCATCATCTGCTTCTTCTTTATCCCATTTATTTGTTGGTCGGCGTAATATGTTTTTCGCTTCCATTCATCCCTGTTCGCAGTCATCGCGTTATTTACTTCCTTTCTTACCATATCATCTTTCACACAGTCCATCCATCTCTTTTTCGGCCTTCCTCTGCCCTTATAACCATCGACATTCATATGTAACACCTTTCTTAAAATATTATCCTCGTTCCTACGCATTACATGTCCATACCATGATAGACGATTACTCTTCAACCTCTCTAACACCGATGCCACTTTCATACTTCCTCTAATGTATTCATGTTTATCATTTTATACATAATTGTATTTTCTGTGATAGGAACAGTAAAGAGTTTCATTCATTCATTCATTCATTATTGAGAAGACAACATTGCGATAATCATGCTTTATGACAAAATCTATGTTCAATAAGAACCTCACACAGTCTCTACCCCGGGCGGGTGGTCGATTCTATGAAGATTTCTCCCAATTAAAAAAAAGTAACTTCATAAGTTGGGCCGTAAGCTTGTTTACTTGTCAGTTGTTATACAATAATAATAATATCTCAGGACAATTCACACAGCGCCATCTAGTCCCACGCTAAGCATAGGCTGTGTTATGGGTACTAGACAACTGATATAAATACATAGATTTTTTTAATATACATAGAAAACACCCAAATCGATACAAACAATCATACTCATGAATATAAATCTTCGTACGAGGAATCGAACCCGCGACAATCGGAAGTAAGGCGGTGAGGTAAACTGCTAGACTACCGAGGCCATAAAATATATTGTGAAGAATGATACTAACTTCATGTTCAGTTCCCCGGTAAGGTCCAGGTCGAGGTCGTTGACCTGCCACCCAGGGGACATGTGGGAGGACGACGAGCTGGTACCGCTGCCGCCCATGTCGCCAAGCGCCGCTGTTGGAAAGAGATGGTAACTGTCAGAAATGGACATAAATTCTTTTAATTCACACTATTTCTTAATATCGATGTTGGGAAGAAAGGTAGTTAGCAAAGGTGATTAGCAAACTCACTGGTACAACTATGCCCTGTCAGATCGATCTTCACGTGGTTCCCACTAGAAACCGTCCCGTATAATTTGTGGTGAATATGTCACGATGGACTAATGGACCTGATTTTATATCTCATTATCATTTTACACTAGATTATGGTATAGTTAAGTCGGTTGTCGTTGAACTGATTCACGAAAAGTGACATTTAAATATAATATGCTTAAGATTAAATCCATAGTAAAAACTCGCTGATAACAACAACGACGGAATAATAATGAAGTAGCGTGAATTTCGATAGTAGGATCATCGAAATTTCCCGTTGGCCCCGCCCCATTTTCAGTTAATTTCAGATAATTCCCTTTATTAGAACAATTAGAGACTATAATATTCTGTAAAATATCATACATCCTTCATTAAATTTCAAAATTAATCAAAATGGGTACAATGGGTGAGTTAGAATTCTTCATTTCATAGGGATAAACAAAACTGACATATATAATATGCTTAATACTGATAGTAAAACTAAATCCGTAGTAAAAACTCTTGCTGATAACAACGGTGGTGTTAGTGTAACAATAATAATGAAGTCGCGTGAACATGGATGGCCCTAAATTCAGTTAATTACAGACTTCAGGTTTCAGATAATTCCCGTTATTAGAAAAATTTGAAACTATAATATTCTAATTCACTGAAGCAGATGATGATGAATGAAAGACACAAATGTCTTTCATTCATCATCATCTGCTTCTTCCTTATCCCATTTATTTGTGGTTGGCGTAATATGTTTTTCTCTTCCATTCATCTCTGTTCGCAGTCATTCCGTTATTTACTCCCTTTCTCACCATATCATTTTTCACACAGTCCATCCATCTCTTTTTCGGTGTTCCTCTACCCTTATAACCATCCACATTCATATGTAACACCATCCTTAGGATATGATCTTCATTCCTACGCATTACATGCCCATACCACGATAGACGATTACTTTTTAACCTCTCTAACATCGGTGCCACTTTCATACTTCCTCTGATGTCTTGATCAAATGTCTTTCATTAAGGTCTAAAATAAATAAAAATTGGGTTGGCAATTCAACACACAAAAGTGACATCTATATATAGTATACTTAAGACTGATAGTAAATCTAAATTCGTAGTAATAACTCGTGCTGATATCGATAACATCGGAATTATAGTAACAATAATAATGAAGTCACGTGAACTTCGATGGCCCTAACTTCAATTAATTACAAATTTCAGGTTTCAGATAATTCCCGTTATTAGAACAATTATAAACTACATTATCCTAATTTACTGCGTTACAGTTTAATTTTCGTAACTGTAAAATATCAAGTGTATTTCATTTAGGTCCAAAATTAATAAGAATTGGTCTTTCGACATCAATGGTTGAGTTATTATTTCTAGTTTATCCTATTAATAGTGACACACAAAAGTGACATTTAAATATAATACGCTTAAGACTGATAGTAAAACTAAATCCGTAGTAAAAACTCGTGCTGATAACAACGGCGGCATTAGTGTAACAATAATAATGAAGTCGCGTGAACTTCGATGGCCCTAACTTGTTTGTTTCAGATAATTCCCGTATCTACTGGAACTGTGCCTGTGTTTGAGTTATCTCGGCGAAGTCGGTTTTAGGTCTTTAAGTATTATTAAAAACTGGCTTTATTAGAATAGAAAGAATAGAATAGAAAATCATTTATTCAAATAAACTTACATTGAAGCACTTTTGAATAGTCATTACATTTTTTAATCTACCGCTCGTTCGGAAAGCTGTCTCATCACAAGAAAACCTGATGACGTGAACGAGCAAGAAACTTGCGTGTTGCTCTTTTAAATAATTTATTATTACTTTACATTTTTAAGTTTAAGTGTGTGAATACAAACCACCAATTAGCACTAATTCTATTAAATACTCAAATAGAAATAATATTGAATATATAACCAACTGGTTAAACTTATAATAATAATAATATTATTATAATAATAATAATAATAAAGTATCTCGACCTGGCTCACGAGGTGACCGAAATATGGGGGGTGATGTCCACCGAAATCATTCCAATCGTTATGTCGGTGAACGGTCTTATCCCAACCAGTCTGGAACAACATCTCAGACGGTTGGGATTCCGGGGCGGTTCACTCCCGGGAAAGATGCAGAAAGCGGTGCTGTTAGATTCTGCCCGCATTGTACGCCGGTTTCTGTCCCTGGGGCCCTGAACCCCGGCCGACTGTGCTTCTGCCGGGGGTATATTGCCATCTCCTCTCCTTAAGAGGGGAGATGAGAATTTTTGGGAAAAAAAAATGAATAATAATAATCTCAGGACAATTCACACAGAGCCATCTAGACCCAAGTTAAGCCAGCTAGAGCTTGTGTTATGGGTACTAGATAACTGATACATAGATTTTTTTTGTAAATACATACATATTATACATAGAAAACACCCAGACCGATACACACAATCATACTCATGAATACAAATGTTTGTGGCGTGCGAGGAATCGAACCCGCGACCATCGGTCGTAAAGCGGTGTGCTTGACCGCTAGACCACCGAGGTCGTCGACAACCCGTCGTCACCCCGTGTTGATAAAGACCTGGCATTATTTTAGATATTATTCTTTTTTTATTTATCGGGGTTGTGAAATTACGAGATATGAGTTCACTGGTAACGTGTGAATGGTAGGATAGGTGTTATACGATAACGGTTATGTCCGTAGAGCTGTTCATATACAGCCACAGTTACCATCAGTTGGCTACCAATTCATTTGCTATTTCAATTACAAAAAAATTGGTAAAAATCTTCTTCGTGTACATACAAAGACGACTCTTTACAAATTTTTTGTATAAAGTCACAGTCTCAGCTATTTCAGTCGCACTGCAGTTTGCTTTGTAAGCTGTGTTTCGGTTGAAGGGTGAGATATGATAGTTAAATTATAGAGTTAGTATGGAATCGGGAATTCACTGTTTTACTATATAGTTAACATTTACATAAAAAAAGGACGAAATAATTATAGTTTTAAACTAAGAGCAAATATGGCTTAAAATCGTTATTGTATCAAAAGTAACTAGTAACATAACGTTATTCCAGTAACGAGTATTACTTGTTTTAGTAACTAGTACGTACGGGTAACATAAATAACTAAATACATTAGGTAGAATAGAATAGAAATAATCTTTATTCAAATAAACTTAATATAACTACTTTTAATAATAATAGTCATATGATATCTTTTTATTCTACTACTCATTCGGAACGCAGACTCATCACAAGAAGAACGAGCAAGATCGTACACGTGCACAACTCATATAGAATTATCTAGTTATAAACTGTT
Organism: Achroia grisella; assembly: GCF_030625045.1. Lineage (NCBI taxonomy): Eukaryota > Metazoa > Arthropoda > Insecta > Lepidoptera > Pyralidae > Achroia > Achroia grisella. The sequence continues at coordinate 2,387,984 of NW_026713039.1, read as the reverse complement.
TCAAAGTACTATGTATGTTTGGTTTTACTAATTTCTCTGTTTGCAGTATTGTTGACTGAACGCCCTTTGGTATCAAGTTCGCCATATTTACATTTTTATATTGTATTTGTGCATTAAAGTTAAACAAAGTACTTTGCCTAAAGTCTACAATCCGTTCAAATCTATACCTATATATACGTATGTAACTTGTGTAACTAAGGGTAGTCATCTCGAAGTCGTCTAGTAGGTTATCTGTGGAACTTTGGCCTTATCTGCTCATAAGTATAAATGTTACTAGTTAAAACTAAATCATTGTCTGCACTGTCACACATGTTGTATAAATATATGATATGATCATGTTTACTACTTTCTAAAGAACTTTATTTGTAAATAACGCCATCTGTTGGTCGGGGGCGGTCAACTGGAATATTAATATTAACCGTTAAAGTGCCGAACAGGCTGATCGCGCTACTACGCGTTTTTTTAGACTATTCTAATGTTGTTGGCAGTAGCTGTCCTTTACAGCTTCACCGAACGATAGGGGGCGAGTGCAGATGGCACAGGCCAACTCCCGCCTGATGGATAGGACTTTAGTCTCCTGCGCGTGTGTTCCAAAATTTACAGGAGCGCGATAACGTTCCCAAAATAAGTTTCCGTCTAGCGCTGGGAAAGCATTACTAGAATTGGACAATTTTTTTGAAGATATACAATTTTTTTTGCAGCAAAGTGTATATGACATCAAAATCAACGATTTTCTTGGTATTTTTAGGCATACATGAGTAAATTTAATTTTATAGGAGACAACTAAATGACACATTTATGTTGCGCGCGCAACTTTTTAGGCATACATAAGTAAAACTCAAGGCACTCAAATGGATAATGCAAACATTAAACCTTATATTAGAGAATACTTTTCTGCGTCTAAGATGGGTCGCCGTCAGAGAATCAATGTTGTTGTAATTTTTTTAATATATCTTTATTTACATAAACAGAATGTTGCGCAGAAAAATTGTAATCGGCGCATTATAATGGATGAGACAACAGTATGTCATATAATGTATATACAATGAGCAAAACACACGCTAATTCTAGCGGATACAGTTTCACTTCTGCTGGTCGCGGGTTCGATTCCTCGTACAACACAAACATTTGTCTATGTATAATATGTAAGTACGAGTAATTGAATGTAGATTGTTTCTTAAGAATTGATTTGGCTGAAGGCAGAGTCAGTAAAATTATAGCCCCGACATTATAGTTATCACAAACGTCTACGTAAAAGTCTCATCGTGCGTGACACATGATAACTTTATGTAATTTAGTACTGTTCATGTATATAGCCGACGGTTACCACGTTGACGGTTTGCTTTTGCTTTGCATATTAAATCAAAATTCATGTAGGTCATTTTAGCCGCTTATGAACGTCAAGTTTTTTATATTAACACTTTTTTCCTACCGTTCACTTCTGTGTACAGATTCAATTGAGAAGAACTGGCTAGAAACTCCACTGTATTTCTTTTTTTTAAAAGACAGTTTGTGTAGAAGAGAAGAATAGAAATTCTTTATTCAAATTAACTTAATTTAAGCACTTTTGAATTGTCACAGTTATGTTTCTTTTAATCTACCGCTCATTCGGAAAGCTGTCTCATCACAAGAAGAATGAGCATGACACTTATGTGTTGTTCTTTTAAATAATCGTTGTAACTGTACATTTTTAACTTATGTAGATCTCTATGTCTAACATTAAATGAAAATATCGGGCATGAACAATTATTGCCATACACATTTGTCGTTTAAGTAACCGTTTAATGAGAGCTCAAAAAAATCATCATCTTTTCAGCCCGGAAGACGTCCACTGCTCCCCCAAAAATCCAAATCTTTGCTCCATATATATATTAAAAATAAAAAATATATAAAATAACCTTATCTTACTAATATTATAAACGCGAAAGTTTGTGAGTACGGATGTTTGTTACTCTTTCACGCAGAAACTACTGAACAAATTGGGATGAAATTTTACAGTAATATAGCTTATACATCAGAATAACATATAGGCTATAATTTAAAAAGATATCATGTACATTGGGCGAAATATAAATGTCATGTAAGTGTAATGCAGACGAAGTTGAGCGGGTCAGCCGTTGTCATGATGAAAATATGATATAAAAAAATAACCTCAAAGCAAGGACGCTCTAAGTAGCCTAGTTTATGAAACAGTACGCGATTTCGACCGTAGTTTCGCGCTCAAGCTACATTTGTAAGGAGTCCATCCACTAATACACACCAGTTACGACCGACTTTAATTGAAAAATTACTTTGTCCCCGCTCTTATTGATGGACTAAATTAATGGCCAGCGTGTGTGTGATGCAGTTTAGCATATATACTTTTGATAGAAAAAAAAAGTTTAAAACTATATTGTACTGTATTTAAATATTTAAATAAATAAAATGCTAAATTGCGCTTCACATTTAATTAGGCCGTTCCCGCCATTTTTACAAAAACAGGCTCTGTCAACTGCACAGAGTACGTTATGAACAATATTAATTATGCCACAGACTATATATACTACAATCTATATATTAACAACTTTGCGTAGTACCAGAGGTCTTTGTCTGAGGATCTCTGCTTATTCCTCCACATATTATTCCAATTCTTTCACTGTCCAAGCCATTCGCCTCTGAAACTCCCTACCACTCTCCATTCGATCTGCTCAATCTGATTTAATATTAAAAAATCAACTAAGGTTTCATTTCTCTCGCATTACAGTTCATATTTTTTTTTTACTACCTAACATGTAGAATATATCTATATATATATGTGTAAGATTATATATGTATACCTATATTATGTGTCTAGTCTACCTTTTCTGAGACCACTAGTCCTCTTTTCAAGGTTGTCTGTAAGTTGCTTAAAGCGATAAGAGACTGCCTTTGGTTATTAATATACTTACTGATTTCTTTTTGTATTTCTTCTATGTGCCTAAAAAAGAGTTTATTATTATTATTCCTAACTTCCAAAAAAAATCTCATCTCTCTTCTTAAGGAGAGGAGATGGCAACTTACCCCCGGCAGAAGCACAGTCGGCCGGGGTTCAGGGCCCCAGGGAGAGAAACCGGCGTACAATGCGGGCAGAATCTAAGAGCACTGCGCTTTCTGCATCTTTCCCGGGAGTGAGCCGCCCCGGAATCCCAACCGTCTGAGATGTTGCTCCAGACTGGTTTGTTACGCTTTGTAGCTTATACCACTTTTATTATTAATACTTATTCCTCGGTAACCAGTAACTGTATTCAACTTTCATAAAAGAACATTATTATAGAAACTAAATAAGACTATTATACCGTATGCATTATATGTGATGCTTGCAAACGCATGAGCACCAAACTCCGCCAGCCGTCGTCCCTCGCGCGCTTCTCTCGCGGCAACACGCAGAACGTTTGCCGCGGATACCCGGTCTGTCTGCTGCTGGCAGCTGTGGCTGGTATCCTCAACCATATTTATGTCTGACAGTTTGCCGGCTGTTGATACTAGATGGCGCTAGTTGTATTTGCTTGCAGTTGGTGGTTGGCAGCCGATAGATGGCGTTGTTCCGAATTTTAACACAACACAACACTGTTTGTCGAGCGGAAATATGTTTTGGTAACTGTCAGAAAAAACAGCTACGCCTATACGTCCATATGTGGGATAGTTTAGACACAGTTAAATTTGTTTTATAAACTTTCAAAGCGTGTGTCCACGTCGTCATTTTAATTTCCATTCACAGTTTTTAAAACACTCCGCGTTGATAGGTCAACGATACAATTCACTTGTTCAGCATTTAGTTGTTCGAGTCACTTGTGTAGATACTAAATATGTTACGAACAAAATTCTTAAGATATTTTGTAAATATAATAATATATATAACATAAACAGAGAGAGGATCTTAGCAATGGGTACAAGATTTTTAATGGTTGATAATGGAATGGTGCAACCGTCTACGCTAACAGTTTCCGCTGGCGAGATACCAGTAGATACCTTCGTGAAAAATTCACCAGTAATTTATCACCGCAATTTGCTTATGAAGGTAAACCTGAAACCTGAACCCGTGTGAAGGTAAACCTGACATAATACATTGCTAGCAATTAATCCACATTACTTGCAATTCCCTTTCCTCTCAGTGGGAACTAATTAAATAACTATTATAATGCAGTTACTGGCCTATACAGCTTCACCGAACGATAGGGGGTCAGTGCAGATGGCACTCCAAACTTGAAAGACTTATGGAGCGGCTAAAAGTCAACCCCTACCTGACGGATACGATCAGTTATCTAGTGCCCATAACACTAGCTTAAATTGAGTCAAGATGGCGCTGTGTGAATTGTCCAGGGTTATTTATTATTATTATTATTATATGTGTATATTTTCCAAAACGGCTCGCAAAGAAGAAGTCAAAAGTGACATAAAAGCAGTTATAATTATTGTATACATATATAGATAGATAGATAAGTTCTTTATTCAACCATTACAAACACATAGCATACATGAGATACATTTTATAAATAGAAATAAAGTTTACAGATTAAATAATACAGAAATATAATATTACAAAATATATATGGAGGTGGCTTTATGTGTCAATGATGAAGAGGCAACCAACTCAGCATAAGCTACAGATAAGTCTGCAGCGCTGATATTCTGTTTATATTAAATACATACTTACATACATATATACGTGAATGTTTATATATTACATAGCTCTTAAAAAATTATACTATCATATACATTATACAATATAGATAGATTATTATTATTATAATTTTTACCTCACACACTAGTGTACTCATACCAGTTATCTGTATTGCATTTTATTTTATCTGTATAATTGTGTGTATTGTATTTTGGCGAATGCTGTTTTATTTTTGTTCTTATTATTACCGTTGTGTGTGTGTGTGCCTTTAACGTGAATAAAATTTTTATCTATCTATCCATCTATCTATTTAAAAGGGTATAGCGTTAGTCTAGAATAGCCCGTTATCACTAGTTTAAAAATGTCTACCATCCAGATTACAATCGTATGTACGTTTGTGTTTACACTATGTTGTATTTACCTAAAATAGAATTATTTTAAGCAGCGACAAGTTACGTCACATGCGATAATCATTCATGATAACAAATTTGTTATCAGCTATGATTAGCGTCACTATTTGCTTGTGATGTGCAAAAATATTATATCATATATGGCTAACTTAGAATGACTTTAGTTATATAGCCATCTAGACCAGTAAGAAGGTATGTGTCCACCTACATGTTGACGAACTTCAATTATATAGCCATGTAGACCCGTAAAAATGTATGAGTCCTACCTAACCTACCTACATGCTGCTAATTTTCATGAAGGAGGGCTACTGGCCGAAGGGTGTGGTGTATCGGCGCTACCGTGGCAGATTGCCGTCATCAGTGCCGTGATCACACAGATATTTTATATTTATATTTTACTAGCTGACTCCGCATATTCCCTGTTTGACAGGTACGTACAGTTTGTATGGGGAAATAAAATAGTTGTTTTTACTATTTTACATGCAATTTCTTTATATTTTATCAACTACCCGCGACTTCGTCCGCGTGAAATTTAACTTTATTTTTCTAAAATAAAAGAAGCCTAAGTTACTCCTTATTACATCAGCTACCTGCCAAAAAAAACCCGTCAAAATCGGTCCAGCCATTTCAGAGATAAGCCGGAACAAACAGACAGACAAAAATTGTAAAAAATGCTATTTTGGTGTATGTACCATATTTATATTGATAGGCATGTAGTAAAAAATGCTTATTTTAATATTACAAACAGACACTCCAATTTTATTTAAATGTATAGATAATGTATATAGTTCGTGACCATAATGACGTATTCAATAAACATAGTAAATATTTGATCAACATGTCATTTTGGAGGCGTGGTCGTGCCTCTAGCTCAAACATAACTAACTGCAACTATGAACAGTCGTGGACGAGCAATTACATTATGGTTAGACCAGTGCTTCCCAAACTTACAAGGACCCTGTATAATTAATAATCATTTTAAATTAAATTACGTATACGACCAGTAGTTCCCAAACTTACAAGGACCTTGAATAAATAATAATTATTTTGAATTAAATTTTGTATACGACCAGTGGTTCCAAAACATAAGGACCCTGTATAAGTAATAAAATTTTGAATTAAACGAACTCTACTGGTTTAGTCGCAAAGGTTATATATATTTTAATGAAGGGTTTGGGCTTCTGTTCCAGGTGCTTTAGATCTGAAGCACTGCGTCCTACCAAGATCTATTGTGCTCCCCCTTTTTCAAAGTTCGCTAGGTAGCGTACTTTTAAAAAGGGGAACTTTGAAAAAAAAAAACCTATCAGATTGTCCCTTATTGGTCTAAGTAGTGAACTTATAAATTTAAGGATATTCTTTTCACGTATAAACCGGCTGAACGGATTTTAGAAAATTGAAATCAACTTAGATTGCAATGAGGACACAGTTATTGTCCTAAGTTATAAGAAGAAATGATATTTTATATTGTTATAAATACATTTCAGGACAGACCATTGAACTTGGCACCCATTTAGATCTCATCTCTTTTGTCGTAGAAGTCAACAATCAAGGCATATATCATAATATTAAACTCGGCTATCATTTCACATTTATGTTCTTGAAGGTATTAAAGTAGAAAATAACAGTTTGTGCAGATGATTCAAAAGAGCAACACACAAGTTTCTTGCTCATTCTTCTTGTGATGAGTCTGCGTTCCGAATGAGTGGTAGAATAAAAAGATGTGACTATTCAAAAGTGCTTATATTAAGTTTATTTGAATAAAGATTATTTCTATTTCTATGAGGCCGCGGGTATTTTTGTATTGAGGGGTTTAGGCTATTGTCAGGAGCTTCAGATCTGTAGCACTACATCTTACTGAGATAGACAGAAGCATGAAGATAGTAGGAGTAATTTATAGTGGAGCTAACATACTCACGATTGTGATCCTACACTACACTCTGAAAACAACCTATTCCTTTAAAAATAACCCCATGTACCCCAACCCCAAACAAGGGATTTTCTGCAAAATTCGAAACCTTTATTCAAACTCCAAATAATTATGTTCTGATCATGAGATAAAACTCTTTAATACATATGAGTTACACATGTAAGGTATTTCCGAATTTTTTATTAAAACTTCAGACATCTTTTGAATAAAATTCTTTAATACATACGGGTTACCCAAGTGAGGGGTTTCCAAAAACACTTAATAACTTTATTAAAACTTTGAGGCATCTTTTGGAGGTAAAAACACTTTAATACGTACGGGTTACCCATGTAAGGGGTTTCCAAAAACACTTAATAATTTTATAAAAATTTCAGGCATATTTTGAACTAAATCTATTAAATACATACGGGTTACCAACGTAAGGGGTTTACGAAAAAATCAAAAAACCCTTTAATACATACGGGTTATCCACGTATGGGGTTTCCGAAAATATTCAATAATTTTATTTAAACTTTAGACATCTTTTGAACTAAACTCTACATACGGATTAACCACGTAAGGGGTTTACGAAAAAATTAAAAAAAAACCCTTCAGTAAAACCCTTTAATACATACGGGTTATCCACGTAAGGGGTTACCGAAAATATTCAATAATTTTATTTAAACTGCAGACATCTTTTGAAGACTGTTCTGTTGTTTCATAATTATGTATTTGTTTATGCAGTCTGTATTTACTTTGCGTATTTAAGTAAACGCCCAAATCATATTTAATTTAAACCAGCCAATTATCAGTTTATTGTTTAATTGTTTTTATTGCTTGAGAGCATTATCTTATTTAGTATATTAGAAAAACTATGACTGCATATAAAAATTAATACCTATCCATACTAATAATTAAAATGCGAAAATGTGTCTGTTTGTTTAATCACTTTTCACGGCTGAGCGGATTTTAAAGAATTTTGACATTAAGTTATATTATGTAACTAACACTATCAAGGTTAGATGGCCTCGATGGTCTAGCGGTTTAGCGCACCTTACTTCTGATGGTCGCTGGTTCGATTCCTCGTAAGACACAAACATTTGTGTATTCATGAGTATTGTTTGTATCGGGTTGTATTTGTATTAATTATCTAGTGCCCATTGCCCAACTTTGCTTAGCTAGGAACTACTATGAATTATAAGATATATTATTATATTAATACTAGCTGACCCCGCAAAAATTTTGCCATATAAATTAATAACGCTATAAAAAAATTGGGGTTGGTGATAGAAGGGTGAAAATCTAGGGTTATATAAATAATATAGTAAAAAAAAAATTATCCAAAAACTAAAAAAAATTGTTAGGGGTGGACAACTCTCATGACTTAGGGGTATGAAAAATAGATAGTAACCGATTCTTAGACCTACTGAATATACATATAAAATTTCATAAAAATCCGTCAAGCCGTTTCGGAGGAGTATGGTAACTAACATTGCGACACGAGAATTTTATATGTAAGATTAATATTATTTCTCGAACTCACACAGGCAGCGCCACCTAGAGCGTGTACTTTCCAGAGGAGATATTTCGTTTATGCATGAATGAGCTGCAACCACATAGGACCCGTCAGGGACAAGAATTAAAGGATATTCTTAGGAGTGATGGTATTTATCTCCACAGGATAAAGTGTAGACTTTCCAAAGGAGATATTTCGTTTATGCATGAGTGGGCTACAACCACGTAGGATCTACCTGTAGTGGCGTTTTCTCTTGTGCTTGACAAAATCTGCAGAATGATGTTAAGCTAAGTCCTAATTTTGCCATGTGCTTATTCAGCTTGCAGTGGGTTTTCCTGTGCAACTTTGCAAAGTCTTTTTTTTTTATATATAACACAGGGGACAAGCGAGCATGCGGCTCACCTGATGGTAAGTGATTACCGCCGCCCATGAGCACCCGCAACACGCACACACGTGATATATGCGGTAGAAAATGCACAGAGATGCAATATCTCACTGCAAAGCCAATGGGTCGAGTCTGTCACATAGACGTTGATTACCAATGATTCTGGCTGCTCGGTTCTGAATGCGGTCAAATGGAAGTAGCTGGTATTGTGGTGCTCCCGCCCAGAGATGAAAACAGTGTTCCATGTGCGGCCAGATCTGCGCCTTGTATAATTGTAAGCGATGGGCCGCCGTGAAACCGTCTCACTCTACTGAGCACACCAAGCTTTTTTGAGGCTATTTTAGCCTTGTCCTCCAAATGACCTCAACACTGAACGTCACTGGATATATCAACGCCAAGGACCTCGAGAATTGGCTTCACATCAAGGAGAGTGTCTTGAAACTGAGGAGATACGATAAATGGATTCTTTTTAGCGGTAAGTCGCGAATAAAACCCCAGTATTATAAATGTTAAAATGTACAAGTCAATTGTCCTAGATCGCGATACTGTAGAAAATCATAACAGACCCATTTGAATTCATTGTAACAATGTATTGATATGTCAGTCTCCATTTCTCATAGTTCATCTACGCTTATTGTGGGCAATAAAGGAAATCAGACAATATATTAAGAATCTTACTGTAATAATATTTTTAATTATAAAAGCAAAAGTTTGAATGGACAGATGGATGGATATTTGTTGCTCTTTCACGCAAAAACTATTGAACTGATTTTGATGAAAGTTTACGGTAACATAGCTTAGACATCAGAATAATCATATGCTATAAATGTAACACGCGTGAAACCGCGGGCACAGCTAGTAATGTATAATGTTAAGATAATCCTACAGTACTATATCTAGGGCTAGATAGGGAAACCCAATGGAACAGGACGAGTCAATTTAAAATTTAGTAGTACTGTAGTAGGTTAGGAAGGGAAACCCAATGAAGCAATAGAAAGAAGTGTCAATTTAGAATTTAGTAGTACTGTAGTAGGTTAGGAAGGTAAACCCAATGAAGCAATAGAAAGAAGTGTCAATTTAGAATTTAGTAGTACTGTAGTAGGTTAGGAAGGGAAACCCAATGAAGCAATAGAAAGAAGTGTCAATTTAGAATTTAGTAGTACTGTAGTAGGTTAGGAAGGGAAACCCAATGAAGCAATAGAAAGAAGTGTCAATTTAGAATTTAGTAGTACTGTAGTAGGTTAGGAAGGTAAACCCAATGAAGCAATAGAAAGAAGTGTCAATTTAGAATTTAGTAGTACTGTAGTAGGTTAGGAAGGGAAACCCAATGAAGCAATAGAAAGAAGTGTCAATTTAGAATTTAGTAGTACTGTAGTAGGTTAGGAAGGGAAACCCAATGAAGCAATAGAAAGAAGTGTCAATTTAGAATTTAGTGTTCAAACATGAGGTCTTTTATGTAATTTAATAGCAAATAATCTGACGTCCACCTTTTGGTGAGTGGTAACCGTCGCATATATACTTAAACATCACTATCACGTTATCATGTGACATCCGCGATACCATTTAATTGCCTACATTCATCGAGCGTAAGTTGGAACGGTCTAAATATCAAATACTAATAACTTATTAATATACTAACTGAACCCGCGACTTTGTCCGTGTGGAATTTAACTTTATTTTTCTAAAATAAAATAATATTTCTAACATAAAAGTAGCCTAAGTTACTCCTTATTATATCAGCTGCCTGCCTATAAAATTCCCGTCAAAATCGGTCCAGTCATTTCAGAGATTAGCCGGAACAAACAGACAGACAGACAAAAACTGAAAGAAATGTTATTTTGGTGTATATACCGTATTTATATTCATATGTATGTAGTAAAAAACGGTTATTTCAATATTACAAACAGACACTCCAATTTTATTTATATGTATAGATTATATGATCTTAATTACAAGTAGTAGACTTTGTACAAAGTCATCCTGCACAAAGTTATCATTTATCTAAAACTAGCTACACGCCCCGGTTTCGCACGGGCGTAAATATACATATAAACATTTCTCTTGAATCACTCTATCAGTTGCTAATAACTGCATTAAAATCCGTTACGCATTTTAAAGGATCTAACAAACAGCGACTTCATTTTATACAATGTAAAGAGGTGCAAACGTAATCGCGCGTAACAGCTAGTCTTATCATACATATCAGGAAAGTGGGTTTGTCATTCGTCTGGTTCTAAATTAGAACAGAGAATATCATGAAGTAATAAACTATATGATCCCATTATCTATGAAGCCACGTGCCGGTTGCTAGTTCAATACAATGTTTCGAAATATAATAACATAGAAAACAATTTATAATATTATCTATCTGTGTGAAATACAGGTCACTTTTGTCTATGATTTACATATCAGAGTTAGACTGTAAAAATTCGTCCGCGTGGGTACGTCAGTCGCTCTTATTTCAGCCGCTAAGCTGCTTGTTCTGTAATCTGTATTTGGGTTGTAGGGAGACCCCTCGGATCGATCCCCCGTCCAATTCAAACGGGGATCGAAATTACGACGGCCTGAGTCGAGGTTCGAACCCCTAGTGGTGCCCTCAGACTAAAGTCGTATCCGTCAGGCAGGGGTTGGCCTTCAGCCGCTCCATAAGTCCTTCCGCGGGTTTGGAGTGCCATCTGCACTCGCCCATTAACGTCCGGTGAAGCTATAAAGGCCAGCTGCGGCCAACAGCATTAGAGTAGTCCGAAAAAAAAAAGAAAAAGTTGTAGGGAGTTACGGGATAAGAGGTATGACATCTTAGTCCTCAAAGGAACATGATAACGTGATGACTGTACTTCTGTTCATGTATATAGGCGACTCTTATTACTTACTATCCGGTTAGTCTGTTTGCCATTACATTTACAATAAAAAAATATAATTATATTATCCCTACATATAAATAAAATTGAGCGTCTGTTTGTAACATTGATATAAATACGGTACATACAACAATATAACATTTTTTACAATTTTCGTCTGTCTGTTTGTTCCGGCTAATCTCTCAAATGGCTGGACCAATTTTGACGGACTTTTTTTGGCAGATAGCTGATGTAATACGGAGTAACTTAGGCTACGTTTATTTTATTAAAATTCTTTTATTTTAGTAAAATAAAGTTACACGCGGACGAAGTCGCGGGTTGCAGCTAGTAATAAATATAATATAATGTATTAAAGAACGGAACTCTCTTCCAGCATCAGTTTCCCATCTCTTACCACATTAGGTATTTCAAGTTAAGAGTGAATAGGCATTATTTGAACATGTCACAGTATAGACCGTATCATCACTTAACATCAGGTGGGATTGCAGTCGCTCAAATTTCGTAATATAAATAATATTATCTTAACTATTGTAATTTTTAAATTACCCCATCTACTAATCAATTTAATAACATTTTAAATGTAAAACAAATCTAACCGTCGTTTAAAACTCTATTGAACACATTAAAGTTATAATACCTATAATTTATAGAATCTGAGAAGTTATTATAGCAATATTATTTAAACAAGTGTTCCACTGGCAGCTGATTAAAACCAGTTTTGCGCATTAAATTTAATATTTACATATCCACTTTTATTTTTGTATTCTTTTCAAACGTACAGAACAATGTTTGAAAAGTACGCAAATAATGTCTGTAATGAATTTTAAGCAAGTATTCAGAACAAGTTTATTACGGGTACAAGAAACCTATTGATATTATAAACACGAAAGTTTTGTCTATGGATATTTGTTACTTTTTCAAATAAAATCTACTGTAGTTTTACGCATATATTTATATTCATACTAGCGACCGGTACCGGGTCGTCTTTTAAGTAATTAATTAAATTCGCACCGCTCGTCATCGACAGGGAATTCATCCCCACACGCTGGAACCTAAGTGGCCTCGGACAGTGCGGTTTCAGAGGAGCTCCCTCCCGCGTACACTTAGATTGTGGAATGAACTACCTGCCGAGGTTTTCTCGAGAGACTACAGCATGGGGGTTTTCAAGAAGGTTATATTAAGGTTTTTTAAGGGTCGGCAACGCGCATGTGACACCCCTGGTGTTTCAAGCGTCCATATGCTATGGTAACCGTTTACCATCAGATGGGCCGTACGCTTATTTGTGGTATACCTAAGTGGTATAAAAAAAAGTAAATCTTTTAATTTCCCTCTTTGTTCTATACTACAACACGCATGTATTACACATATAATAAATATAAATATTTCTCTTGAATCACTCTATCTATTGCTGAAAACTGCATTAAAATTAATTGCGTAATTTAAAAGATATAATCGAATAGACAGCGACGGCGACTTTGTTTTATATTAGAACTAGCTGTCCCGGCAGACGTTGTTTTGCCTTAAAATAAAAAATAATAATTTAGGGGTGGACTACCCCCTAACATTTAGGGGGATGAAAAATAGATGTTGGCCGATTCTCAGACCTACTCAATACGCTCACAAAATTTCATGAGGATCGGTCAAGCCGTTTCGGAGGAGTATGGGAACGAAAACTGTGACACGAGAATTTTATATACGAGTATAAGATAATGTTAAGATATACGCTTATATTTGTACATAATAGTGTATGCAAATTTTTCTGTAAGGTAATATATAAAGAGTTTTTCATTGCATTTTTCATTTTATTACTCGACGAATTCTAATATAATTAGGTACATAGATAGATTATATAATTAATTAACGAATAGACTTCCTACGAGCTGAAGGCAGCTCATAACCACGGCTAGTCGAAACATCGAGAGAGGTAAATACCTTTATTTACCATAAAATTATTCGTGTTTAAAACCCGTTTAACTATATTAATAATGCGTACGTACCATCTACTTTATCATATACTTTTTATACTAGGACTATAAAAAAACTAGATGTGAACAGTACAATTTAGTTCTTCTAAATGGCAACACATGGGGGTTACCATGGCCGTTATATAACAATGTGATATCTATGCTGTTCATCTAAATAGGTGACGGTAGCTGGTTCATCAACTTATTTGCCATTTCAGTTTTTTTCATACCACGATTGTGGCACACAGGCAAATGGCCCACCTGGTAAACGGTTATAGTATCACATGGCGTATAAAACACCAATAGTATCATGTGTAGGTTACTGTAACCCTGAAGAAACCTTAATATACCCTTATTAAAACCCTTTCATTTGGCTAAGTTTTATCACGGTTAATCATGTTCAAGTAAAGTCGCCGGTAGATGTTACACATGGCGGATACAACACAAATGGTTTCATGTGTGGGTTTCTGTAACCCTTAAGAAACCTTAATATACCCTTATTAAAAACCCTTTCATTTGGCTAAGTTTTATCACGGTTAATCATGTTCAAGTAAAGTCGCCGGTAGATGTTACACATGGCGGATAAAACACAAATGGTTTCATGCGTGGGTTACTGTAACCCTTAAGAAACCTTAATATACCCTTATTAAAAACCCTTTCATTTGGCTAAGTTTTATCACGGTTAATCATGTTCAAGTAAAGTCGCCGGTAGATGTTACACATAGCGGATAAAACATAATTGGTTTCATGTGTAGGTTACTGTAACCCTTAAGAAACCTCAATATACCCTTATTAAAAACCCTTTCATTTGGCTAAGTTTTATCACGGTTAATCATGTTCAAGTAAAGTCGCCGGTAGATGTTACACATAGCGGATAAAACATAATTGGTTTCATGTGTAGGTTACTGTAACCCTTAAGAAACCTCAATATACCCTTATTAAAAACCCTTTCATTTGGCTAAGTTTTATCACGGTTAATAATTTTCAAGGAAAGTAAAGGAAAGGACAGGAAAGCCTGCAAATGTTAGTGTAAGAATAAATAGCAGTTTTGAACAAATCCTTATCATGCTTCTGGTCGCGCCCTCTAGTCGTGTCTCTCGATAATTGTCTACACTAATATTTGTCAAGTTGCTATGAGAATATATTGTACTACGTCACAAGAGAGTAAACTTGAGGGCACAGAGGTTCTCAAATATGTGTCGTCTATCGCCCATTTTAAATATATCATTCCCCTTGCACACACACAAACTCGTAAACGAGCCGTGTCTGAACGTTGATTGATGAACAATATTACCGAGCTTATAGGAAATGTTCTAATAATTTTTCGTCTGTTCGTCTGAGGATCTGTGAACGCCGATCTCAGAAACAGCATATCCGATTTGTAGTTTTTAATTGAAATATTATAGCAAACTTCCCCGTAATCTTATTTTTATTTCATTGACGGTTATTCAAAGCAACTTTTTTTTTATTCCGAATATAATATGTATTTTGGTCATTTTCCATTACATGTCATCAAAATATTTTTTCTAAAACCTAAACTTTTTTTTTAATTAGTAAAACAAATAACACTTTGAGAACAACTGACTTAGTGTAGTATTGTTAGTAAAATAACGACAATAAAGTCTTATTACTTAGTTGTTTTTAACATTACAATAATTTGTTGCTCTAAAAATATCATAATTAGGTATTCATGAAACCACTTAATATTTTTATAGGGATCTTAATGTAACTGGATATTGAAATTGTGTTTTTAATACTACGACGTTGGCAAACAATCATATGGCCCATCTGATGGTGGTGGCTAAAGTTACGCTATCCTAATTCACCATGAATTTATCACGATGGTGTACAGAAGGAACCACGTGGAAAACCTGACATGGTACATTGCTAGTAATGGGGTTATTAGTCCACAGTACTAACAATCCCCTTTCCCCCGGGGAAGTACTATCCTCATTGCTATCATGTTAGGTCGACGCAGTCCCTTTTGGAAATCATCGCGGTTCATTCCTGATGAAATCGTCACGATGGGATAACTGATCCTCATGCTCATCCTATCATCCTCAACTAGAGCCTAGCCAGCGTATATACTATTACTAAAAATCTGTGTTTTATAATTAAAATAAGGGTTTTTCCCAGAGACTAGTAGAAACCCTTTCATATCCCTATGGTACATTTTTTAATACGTATTTTTTTTTTTTTTGCATTATACGTGTATGATTTGAAGTGTATTGTATGTATGGTAGTCTTACATACATTTGCTTGTAAAATAATTGTCTGACAGTTAGATAGATAGATAAAATCGTTATTTATATCCTCAGTGGGTATGAATATTTTTTTAAGGCAGGCGGGTAATCCAAACCATTATAATCCACAAAAAACATGTTTTCTGACACAAGAATACCAACCGAGAGTAAAACTCAATAATGCCAATCTAAAGCAAATATCAATTAACATGGCCGCCCAATATTCCTCTTAGACGATAACTAGTAAAATTACAAAATATCTTAAGAATAAAAAAAAAATAAGGCGTCGACACAAAAATATACAGCCGTATCACATATTGTAACGTCTGAAATTGATAGAATCACATTTGTATCACAAATTCACTTGAGATCACGTGGATGATACCGCGACGGATTTCGCGTCGAGCCATACGGCGAGGACGTTCTACACTGTTTGTTATGACAACTAGTAATTTCGATGCCTCATTATCAAAGTGTAGCAAAGATTATTTCGGCAGACTGTCTAATTATGTTATCTGCCTACATTATTGTCTCTGATATGTTATCTATATTGTATTGTAGTTAACATTAATCTTATTGTTTATTTTTATACTATGGCAGACTTTGTGCAGAGTTCACTGTATGGGTACCTCAGACTTGCTTCGTAAGCTGTTTCGGTTGTAATCTGTTCATATATATAGGCCACAGTTGCCACTTAATAACCCGTGTTCCTGATTGTTACAAATAACTCATGGGACTAAATAATTATTCGTACGAAATAAAGATGAAAATGAATCCTATTTTTTAAATCTTTCATATAAACAGAGCGGTCATATGATCATTTTAGCAATTGAAAATTCAAAATTACCATATACTTGGTTAAATGGTTACATTTCATGATATATACGAATATAAATGAATGGTTTTGTATGCGTTGTGTATGCGAAACATGCGTTCTCATTTCGGAGGACTAAGATGTTATACCTATGTTCCCTTTCCCTAACTTTAATCCCACTCCATAATTAACACATAGCTTAAAAAGTTTATGGCTGGATGAAATAGGTCGGATACCACATCACATAGCCCACTTTATACAAAGTCTACATATTTAAGCCGTATATAAGATCCCCAACTAGTTATATAAAGGAAATATTTTATTCTTATTCTTGAATCAAAAATGGTGGAAAATACATGGTACATCAACTTCGGATTATAAATTATTTTTTTAACGCGTCCCATGATCGTTCTGGATGTTTTCTATACACATTATGTTTGTATTTACAAAAAAAATGTATCTATGTATTTATATCAGTTGTTTAGTACCCATAACACAAGGTCTGCTTAGCTTGGGACTAAATGCCGCTGTGTGAAATGTGAAATGTTAATATTATTATTATTAAGGAGTAAAGTAGGTTTTTTTCGGACTACTCTAATACTGTTGGACATAGCTGGCCTTTGCACCTTCACTGGACGATAGGAAGCTAGTGCAGATGGCACTCTAAATCCGCGGAAGGACTTATGAAGCGCCCGAAGGCCAACTCCTGTCTGACTTAGGCTGAGGGCACTAGGCGTTTGAATCTCAGCTCGAATTTCGATCAGTTTGAATTTCGATCCCCGTTTGAATTGGACGAGGGAACGATCGAATCACATTAAGTATAATTCGTTACGGCCAGCTGCAAAACATTTTCCTCATCAAGTGGCGTACGTAATTCGTAGGCATAAACAATTTGATTGTAAATCAATTGTACCTACTGTTATATTTATAATCTATGTGACAACGCGTTCATTGGACGATTGATATCACCAGCCGTCTAATGAACCAGTTTACAGTTCAGCTGTGATTCTTACTTAAGTATATGATAAGTAATCATAAACGCAATAAATTGTGTTACGACCACAGATATATCAAGAGACAACGTAACCAGCTTGCTTTATATTACAACTTTACGACTCTTATCTGACATAGGGTAGTCAGAGGCGACAAAGCATCTTTCATCGACGTTTTAGTAAACGTGCAGCTTTTGACATGCCCCGCTTTCGGCAGGTATATTCTAGTATTACGTATTTAATTTAGCCTGTTACGAGTGTTGTCATCTCCGGAAGATGAGTCAGATATAAGCCGAGGTGGTAATTTACCCGTTAAGTTACTATAACATAATTTCATTAATTAATTTTACCGGTAATCTAAATAAACAGAACTCATAAAATAGAGTTTCTTTTCGTGTTACTATAATAATAATATAATACAAAAATTACAAGTACAATTTTTATTGTACTCATGATAAGTGAAACAGTTGCGTATTCGTTACACAGCTAAGGTCATAATTAAAAAGAAGGTTATTAAATAAACTCACCCATTATCTTCTTAGGTGGCATCTTCCTCTGCTCCCTCTCATCGCTGTCGTCCCTCCGCATCATCTTCCCACCTTCCTGCCACTTCCTCTTTCTCCCCTCACGTTGCTCCTCTAGATACATCCCGTATTCCTCCTCCCTCCCAATCACAGTGAACCTAACTGACGATTCCCAACCGAACTCCTCTTTACGTCCCTCGGGCATACTAAAGTCCCTCTCGTACAATTCCATCACACCCCCATGTCGTCACAGCACAAAATGTCACTGAATGAATGAATGAATGATATGAAATGATGAGTTCGTTCGCAGCAAACACGTTAGAAGAGAACGAAGAACGAGTTGTATAATTTCTTGATACCGGTGGTTTCTCTTTGACGATGACTTTGGAGTAGAACGTTCTCGATTTTTAGTAGCATGTTGCTACTCCACCAGAGGTGATATTGTATATGGGGTTCGGGTCCCGGGAATATCTTGGTTGTGAAAGGACTGCCAATTAGATGAGTTGGGTGGCAGTTGGCGAAGGTCTCCATGGGGTATCAACGATTGGTACCAGGATTCCGATATCGCCGTGCTGGCTTCGATCGGGCGGTGGTACTACGGCTCCTGGAAAAGACAGACGTATGTTACAATGATTCAAGTATTTACAAATTTGTTTACAATCCTATAACATAAACGGGATATATATCTCAGTCCCGGGCAAACCAGAATGTTTGACCACCTAAAAATCGTCAAAAATGGCGGTATCGAACCAACAAGCTTCAGGTCAGACTTCGCATCGCTTTGTGTGTTCTACCAAATATACGATGGACTGTGTTCTAAAGAATTGTTCGACATGATGCCCACGGTTACCTTCTACCATCGCACCGCTCGCCATCGAAATGGAATTCATCCCCACACGCTGGAACCTAAGTGGTCTCGGACAGTGCGGTTTCAGAGGAGCTTTCTCACGCGTACACTTAGACAGTGGAATGAACTACCTTTGTGGAGATTTTCTCGCGAGACTAGTTATTCAAGAAGGGTATATTAAGGTTTATTCAGGGTCAGCAAAAGCGCACATGACCCTCCTGATTGTTTTAGGCGTGCATAGGTAACGTAGTATAAAAAAAATATCATTTTTTCTAAATAAATTAACAGCCCAGCTCCCCATAGAGTTACGAACTAAATAATATCATATTTCCCACTTAATTGCTATCAACGGGATGGTAACAAGTATATTGTATCTGTATCTTATACCACGCAAGTAATTCAATAATACGTATCAATGCCGTACCGTGACAATGTCACACAACAGCAGACACACGTGACACCTTCACGACTCCTCCAATTCACATCGTTGGGCTTTTATCGAATTAAGAAAATAATGTGGAAGTTTGCAGAAGTGCTTTTCATTACTTAATGGATTGATATTATTTTGTTCAATTCATCTACCATTTGCATGTGTGCGACCAGTAATATTCAGGGTAGATTTCAAAAAATTTCAAAAATTTGATCGCCAGTACAGATAAATGTAACGCTGGAAGCGTAGCAGCAGTAGTAGCAGCGGTAGTCAAAATTAAAATTCAATAATCATTTATTCATGTAAGCCATAGCAGCTTATGAACGTCAAATTCCCTACCGACAGGTTTCCGCACTGAACATATGCATGCTATTGGCAGCAGAATTAAAATTAATATATATTATATGATATCGATAGGCTCGTCAGAGTATATTTTTGTATGGATGAATATGTAATTGTGCTCCCGCGTGCGCTAACAGTATACTTAGGGGTACCAGTGGAGGATAATAGAATGATTCAGGTCTGTTAGACCATCATGCCAAATTCAGCAGACGCCGATGGTTTCCAGAACCAAGTAGAGGTTAATCTGATGATGCAAACATTTGTATACTGGAATATGATTGATTGTATTGACTTGGGTGTTCTTTTGTATATATTTTATATTTATAAAAAAGTATTTCTATAAGTTGTCTAATACCTATAACACAAAAATTACAATAAAACTCGGACTCACCTTTAGTCAACATGAAGTTGAAATCGAGAATAAAAGATTATGCACCGTAAACAGACGCGACAAAGTACAATCTGCCTACAACCTAGCAAACGGCAGCACCTACATTATCTACCAAATAATAGATATACAAACTATGTAAGTCTTGTCACAATCGCTTAATGAGGTGCAGACAATTGAACTGGATCGCATTTAGGACGTACTATTGAACAGTAACTTGATATTGTCACTAGATACACGCATTGGATGTGTGGTCATAGAATATTGCACAGAAGGTACAAAATCATAATCATAATATTTATTCATATAGGATCTTTTGACCTCTTGAACGTCATATTTTTATATCCAGTTAGGCTGAGTAGAACTACCAAAAAGCTCAACTAAACGAATGTAAGTAAACAACAAATGAACAAAGACTCGTACCTCAGATTGTGAATGTCATAGCTATTCTATTGCCGATGTATTGCAGACTGATAACAATTTTTTAAATAGAAAATTGACAGTTGTCATTTATTAATACAAATACCAACATACCACATAGTCTTGAAATTGGAATCATGTGTTAATATTTATACAATTTTTTATGTATTGCTTATATAGCAACCACATATGATTTGCAGTAGTGGAGGAATGCGATATGAATTAGTTAAACAATAAAGCCTCAATAACATTCAAGCTTAATAAATTTAAATGAAATATGATCAAATTTCGAACACAGTGCGATCACTAGCAAAAGCACTCAATGAAGACATATGAACGTAGGCAGTAAATAAATTCTACCATTATATCTGTTATAGTATTTTAATCTACGAGTTTAGTTTTAGAAAAGTACTGCTTTAGAGATATGTGTTGACATACATTTAATGTGTTTATATTTAACATATTACATCATACGTATAAATCATGTTTATCTTTAAGCCTGTATTCCTAGAAGGGATGAATATGAAGTCTTGATATGTTTAATTAGAATAACATATTAATGTTATTGACAGTGCAGATGTCATAAGTAATGAGTCCCATAAGAGAACCATGGGAGTACGAGTCTATGATTACAATTAAAATAAACCAGGACAATCGACACAGTGTCACCTGGCCCAAACAAAGCAGAACTGGTACTATGGGACAGACTGATAGAAATACATACTTATATACATTTCTTAGTGTAGATATCATACGTAGGTACACTTAGATTGTGAAATGAATTGACCTGCCGAAATTTTCTCATGAGACTACAGCATGAGGTTTTTCAAGAAGGGTATATTAAGGTCTCACACGCGAAAGTGTGTGAGTATGGAAAGATGTTTGTTACTCTTTCGCTTGATGAAACTTTACAGTAATATAGCTTATACATCAGAATAACATATAGGCTAAAAATTACTCGCTGTACCCGCGGTTGAAACCGTGGGTACAGCGAGTATATTCCTCTAAATATGCATATATTTAGAGATACTGTGCATATAATTGCACAGTATAGTACCAAAAACCAGAAGTAATCATAATAATAATATTTCAGGACAATTCACACAGCGCCATCTAGTCCCAAGTTAAGCTTGTGTTATGGGTACCAACAACTGATAGAAATACATGGATATATTTTTCTTGTAAATAAATACATATTATACATAGAAAACACCCAGACCGATACAAACAATCATACTCATGAATACAAATGTTTGTACCGTGCGAGGAATCGAACACGCCATCGGATAGTAAGGCGGTGAGCCGACCATTAGACCACCGAGGCTGTCAATGTGTAATATAAATGACTTTGCACTTCTGTTCTTTGTATTCTGTGATACTATCGAATCAATCAAATTGGTAATACACCTAATAAGTACCGATAATATACACCAATATCCTTGATAACGTAGCTATTAATAATTCTGGATATTAACAATGATAAGGTGATAACGCATGAAAGCCGGATTTATTGTTGTTTCTGTTGTGTATTCAGAGCCATAAAAATATGTGTCTATGGTTATGATTAATTACTTGGTCTATGGTCTGTCTGTGTGTCGAGTCGAGTCATATAACAAAGGGTTGTCGTGTTAAATATAAGTAATATAATCATATATAATAAAAGAGTCATATATAATACATCTGCAGTATTATTAATAATATACACCTAATTGAGCAACGAGCAAACACGAAAGTTTCTTTGTACAATTTGTTTTTAAATATACCTAAACAAATATTGCGGTTGGCAAATGGAAAACGAGACGGCCTCGATGGTCTACCGGTTAACTACTCCGCCTCACTTCCAATGGTCCTAGGTTCGAATAGTAACACGACAAAACATTTGCAAGTTTCATTGTTTGTTTTGATCTGCGTGTTATTTATGTATATTATGTATAATATGTAAATAAATGTATTTAGGTATTCTATGAGTAGATTAGCACTCGCAGTACAAGCTCTGCTTAGTTCAGGATTAGATGGTGCTCAGTAAATTGTCCAGGGTCATTATTATTATTAGTATTAGAACTATTCTGATTTTGATGATTATATTCGTAATCTGTACGTACTACTAAAAGCAGCAGAAAATAGAAAGGCGCTAATGTTATTAATGTAAAACTGAATTCGTTTTATACACTTTCCCGCCTAACTTTTACCGAATCATTTCATAGTATAAAATAAAGTCGCGGTCGCTGTCTGTCCGACCCTATGTATGCTTGAATTTTTAAAACTACGCAACGGATCTATTAGCGAATTTTTTTAATACATAGAGTGATTTTAGAGGAAGGTTTATATATATAATACATGTACACCCGGGTGAAGCCGGGGCGAGTAGTTAGTTAAACATTAATCATGAAATTATATAAATAGCATTAGGGATAAAGAATAAAGACTAATTTCATAAATCGAAACGAAAGAAAGAATGGTAGAACAACCAAAAAAACAAGTATTTATATCAAATTATAATTATAACCCTATTGCTCCCTATAGTAAAGTACCGTAACAGGTTGACTCAACAAGGTCCCTGGTAACTACCGTAATAATTTCACCAGGAACTGACCTAACCTCATATTCATCCAGTATAGTCCATCTGTGTATAACATTAACGCAGGCCGTAGCACTATGTCCCACTCCACCGCATTACGCCCTAAGAAATCCTCGCCTTACTCAGGGAAGAAGGGGGAAATTGTGGGTTCCATAAGGGAAGAGATAGGGCCCATTGGTAGAGAAGGCCATAGGCGTTGGAGTAGCTATGGACTTTCAAGTCCGCGGGTCCGACCATATGGCGTTAGACTGGGGACATCTTGGAGAGGGGTTTACCATACTAAAAAAGACACATTACCTATACACACCGCACCTTCAAAACACAACACAGCACTTGACCACAATAACTAGTTGGCGAATCGTAGTCTCTAAGCCGTATTGGCAAAACACCAGCTCGGTACCGCCATGTTTGAACCAGATATCATTTTTCAATCGACCATCTTGCAAAATGTCCGTCGAGACGCAGCAGCGAGAGCAACACTAGTGGGACAGTAATTGGCTCCAAGACGCCAATATGGCGGTTAATTCGCTGACCAATAGAATGAACATGGTCGAATTGGAACCACTTGGTAGAGGGTCACATGGACGACGGGTCATTTGTTCTGGGTACTGCTAAAGTATTCTGGGTTCTGTAGATAAACCATGTCAAGACAGGTTGGAAAAATGTTAGAATAGAATTTCAAATGCGTGGATTCTCTTTTCGGCAAACAAGCTGACGATACATTAGGATTAAATAGAAAATTCTTAATTCTCAAATAAACTTAAATTTAAGCACTTTTTCAAAATCATACTTATTTTTCTTGAATCTACCGCTTATTCGGAAAGCTGTCTCATCACAAGAAGAACGAGCAAGAAACTTATGTGTTACTCTTTTAAATAATAATAACTTTACACTTTTAAATTGAAATGTATGAATACGAACTGCCAACTAGAACTCATTCATTTGATGCTAAAGAGGGCTGTATAGTCTATCGATTTTGCACTCCACTTTACTTTTGATAGACGTATTTTTATTAATACCTAATGTAAAAGTTCTGCTCAATAAAGGTACTAGATGTTGTGCGCTGCGTGATTTGTTCTGGGTATATCTGGGTCATGAGGACATTTGTTACCGTAACTTTCGTCCTTCTAGGAACTTATTTCCGCATGTTTCTGCACATAGTACCAGCTTCATGTCTAATTCGTTCACATTACATGCCATAAAATTCTGGAATGATTTACCTCTTGACATAAAATCCAGCGCTACCAAATTCATATTTAAATCTAAATTACGTCGATATCTTTCGCCAAAACCAGAATAATTCTTATACTAATGTCATAGTTAAATAGCATTTTTCTTACTAACGCATCTGAACATTCACTGCTTTTTAAGGTTTTTTATTTTAGAATTTTGAGATTTGTGTATTTTCAATTATATGTGTATGTATGTAGATTTACGTGTATGTAGTTACATTTATAAATATTGAGTATAAGTGCAATTATTTATTTAATATTATGTGTTATATATGATTATGTACTGGTTTAAATTGGAATCATAGTTTTTTTACATTGTTATTTTTAATTATATACATATTTTTTTATTTATTTTTTAAAATGTACTTCTCACATAAATCTCTGTTTGCCCAATGGTTGACTGGGAGAAAATACCTCATGGTGTTAAGTCCGCCATATGCATCTATATTTGAGTATATGTGCATTAAAGTTTTAATAAATACATTTAATAAAATAATAATTTTTTGTACACAATGAAATTAAACCCAGTCGACCAAAGCCGCGGATTAAAATCCATACTAATATAACCCTAAAAGGCGAGTTCTGAAATGCATGGAAAAAAAACGTTCTCGTTTTTTTTTCATTGACAATTAAAGACAATAGTTTTAATGAGCTTGTGTCAGTAAGAGCAGTATATTAATTGATATTTATTGGAGCAATTAGACGTTTCGCGTATGTAGCAAATTCCAGGGATGAGATGAGATCTCTATCTTAATGTACTATGAGTAACATTTTTAATTCTAAGTAATGCTTTTTGAAAAACAAAAAACTCTGGGCATTGTATTCTTTTGGAGCCATCCACATGATGTTTATTATATTTTTAACCAACATTGGAGATTTAAGAGTAAAAAAATCACGTATATTTTTTAGTATCTACAAAGAATTTTTAGGATATTATCTTTATACAAAATTCTCGTGTCACAATATTAGTTACCATACTCCTTCGAAACGGCTTGACCGATTTTTATGAAATTTTATATGCATATACAGTAGGTCTAAGATTATCTATATTTCTAAGTGATAAGGGTTGTCCAGTCCCAATATTTTCTTTTTTATATTTTGGACATTGTTTTATTTTTTTGTAATGTGGCATTAAAAATACATACAACCCTAAATTTTCACCCTTATATCACCGACGTCAACTTTTTACAGCGATATTAGTACTTAAACTTTTATAGCAAAACAAGTCTTTACATAGAATCTTTTCGGTATAGAATCGTTTGACGAAAAAATAAATACACGTCCTATTTCGATTGGACCAAATATCACCAGGGGCTCCGTCGTATTTAAATAAATATAACATTCAAGTCTGTAAAAAATTTACCCTTAACCTGCTTAAGGGTAAGATTTTCACAATTGTAAAGTAAAATAGAGCATGAAAGTGTGTATGGAAATTCGTCATTCGTCGTTTATTCCAGGCAAACGAAGTCGTGGGCAAAGCTATTAGCTTTGCCCACGACTTCGTTTCCAATATCTATATATATAAATAAAATTGGAGTGTATGTTTGTAATATTGAAATAACTGTTTTTTACTACATGTATATGAATATACGGTACATAAACCAAAATAAGATTTTTTATAATTTTTGTCTGTCTATCTGTCGGTCTGTTTGTCCCGGCTCATCTCTGAAATGGCTGGACCGATTTTGATGGGACTTTTTTTGGCAAGTAGCTGATGTAATAAAGAGTAACTTAGGCTACTTTTATTTTAGAAAAATAAAGTTAAATTACAGGCGGACGAAACGGCGGAAACAGCTAGTAACTAATATAATACATAAACACACTCACCATCAACTGTACACCCCTGAAGCACCACAATGTCCAATTCAGTCGAGTTTCCTTAACTCTCTATATGCAACAGCCAATTTTATTTTGCGGATGTAAATACTGATTATTTCCATGAAAGCTTCTACACGGAACTTATGCAATGTGGTTATCTCTTTCTGTCTTCTAATTGCTGCGACTTCTCTCAATGTTGCATTTTACTCTGCGTCTGTAATAAAAAAAAACTTTATTACGATAATAATATGAATATCTCTCATTCACACAGCGCCATCTAATCCCAAGCTAAGCAGACCTTGTGTTATAGGTACTAGACAACTGGTATAAATTTTATATTAGTGCACCGCCAACAATCTTTCTCTGCACCACTCATGGTTGACAGGTAGATAACGCCGCAAGATGTTAAGTCCGCCATATGTGCACATTGTTTTTGTGCATTAAAGTTAAATAAATAAAAAAAAAAAAAAATGTATATATATAATATATATATTTTTAAATACGTAGAAAACATCCGGACCCCAAATACAAACAATCGTATTCATAAATATAAATGTTGGCGTAGTGCGAGGAATTGAGCCCGCGACCATCGGATACTGATACTATATAACTGATACAAATACATAGATATTTATTTTTCGTAAATACATACATATTATACATAGAAAACACCCAGACCGATACAAGCAATTATACTCATGAATACAAATGTTTGTGCCGTGCGAGGAATCGAACCCGCGACCATCGGACGCATAGCGGTGTGCTAGACCGCTAGACCACCGAGGTCGTCGATTTTTAGAAAGACATTTAGAAATAAAGATTTTTCTATTCTATTTAGAGGTGGTAGTAAAATTACAAGGTACGAAGGCTTAAGAACTTTGTACCAAGAAAGGGCAATGCATCAGGTACATCACGGGTGTCACATAATGACCTGATCCTGTTCATGTGGATATAGGCCACGATTTCCATCCGATGGGTCATCAGCATGTTTGCCATTCAAGGGATTAAAAAAAAACACTCTTTCCATTCAACGGTTAAAGATTAAGTGGAACACGTGAAGGGAAGCAGTAATTTCACAATTGCGCATCTAATTGGGGTCTTGTCAACGTAATTTGAACTTTATTACGTCGCAACAAGGACTGATCAATGTAATGGACAATCAACTAGGTCTAGTGAAGATTTATAAGGAACGGAATCAGTTCAAACCAGACTTGGCGGGAATTTTGCAGTGTTCAGTAGAAAATATTTAAAATACTAGCAGAACTGGCCACGCGTTGCTGAGGCTAAGGTTCTTGAATAAAATATTATTGCGGCTATAAATTAAGATGTAAGCTATCCTATCTTTCAAGTTGGATCAAATTGCACACAATGTGCAAATCAAATTTGCAATCGGTTCAGTAGTTTAGATGTCCATCGCGGACAAACAACATGACACGTAATTTTTATATATAAAAAATACATATATATGTCTTATTTATATTATTTTTAATATATTTGTGTATGGTAGTTTTTTTAAAGGATCTTCGTGTTGTACTAAACTTCAAACTATTGCGTAATATTAATGTATTTAGAAAGAAAGAAAGAAAATACATTTTCTCGAAAGATACACTTAAAATATACAATAAAAAAGGAATATAAATACATAGGGATCATTCATTATGATATCGAAATATATATATATTTAATCCTGTTGAAATAACATGGATAATACTTGTCTTTGACTTAGAACAAAATTAAAAAGTATAAAAACCGAAATAGTCGAACTTTTTAGAACTTTATTTTATCAAACAAAATAGCTACCCGTCACTACTTCGCGCGGATCTATACAAGTCTTTGAATTTCTCGGCTTGTTCTATACTATAACACGCATATATTATACAAATAAACCTTCCTCTTGAATCACTCTATCTATTGCTGAAATCTGCATTAGAATCCATTGCGTAATTTAAAAGATATAAGCGAACAGACAGCGGCGGGGACTTTGTTTTTTACTATGTAAAGAAATACGATCAAAAGTCACACAAACATACGGTTACAAATTATATGGCTTAAATAAATTGGTAATATTGTAATGTTTATTACGTTTATTCATTTAAATAACATGGAATTTATTTACCTTACTTTTACTGTACTATGTACTAGAATAAACATGGAATAAGTTTTAAAAATTTAGTTATAAATACTTATAATAAGATCTTGGCCTATAACGACAAATAGAATAAAAAAATTAGTAGATATATATACTATCACATTCATTTTAAGAACAAATTTGGTTTAAGACAAAGCTCACTACGTTCAAATTAAGAACACAAGTTTTGACACGTGATTTAAGAAAAAAAACTCACCAAAAGGCATCGTATCCGCAAACAAGTTTTAAAACACCCATTTTTAAAACTTCCAAATTTAAAAATTAAAAATTAAAACAATACAGCCGTGGCAGCGTACAAATCCGGCAAGAGATGGGATTGCAGTGTACCTACTCTCAGTGGAATTGTTACAACGAGGGGCTTACAATTGGGAACAGATAGATTGAATCCATTATAGTGAAGTCGGTTTTTGGACGATGACATTATGGTTATAGGGTCCTGTACTAATAAGTAATAAAAAAAACAAACATTTTGATAATCATTATGTTTTGGATTGCTATGGACGCTAATTTAAAGCAAAGACAATGGCTGTATGGGTTGAGTCCTTTTGCCTTTCCCTGAGATGGAAAAAACCAAAACAAAAAAAACATTAGGTTTTGGTCTCTAGTACGTTGACAAAGTTCCCTAATAATAATTTCTCCGTATATTTCATATACAGGTGGCGATTATTTACATTTTTATATGTTGTTTTAAATAAATATTACGCCCAGTCAGTTGACGGTCCAGGACAAGAAAAATGGTCCACAATCATTGAAAAACAATAATAATATACCTGGACAATTTACACAGCTATGTACTGCTATGTACTTCCAACCGAAGCAGAGCTTGTGTTATGGGTACTAGACAATTGATAGAAATACTTACACCAGACATTTTGTTTTGTAAATACGTAAATAATATACATAGAAAGCACCAGACTGATACAAACAATCATACTCATGAATACAAATGTTAGACCCGTGCATCGAACTGAACCTGCAACTGAAGTAGAGTATTCTAAATCTTAAACCATCGAAAGAAAGTCGAAATTACGACAGCGTGAGCCGAAGTTCGAATCTCTAGCGGTGTCCTCAGATTTAGGTCGTATCCGTCAGGCGAAGTTTGGCCTTCAGCCGCTCCACAAGTCCTTCCTTTGGTTTGTAGTGCCATCTGCACTCGCCCCCTATATTCAGGTGAAGCTGTAAAGGCCAACTGCGGCCGAACAGCATTAGAGTAGTCCGAAAAAAACAGTTATATAAAACTGTTGCGGATCCCTAAAATAAACATTGTATGTTGCTATCATTGTATTAAAGTACTAGACCAAACCAGACTTGCCCGAAGACTTTATACAAAGTCACAGGTACCTATGGCACTTATGTGTAACAAGCAACTTTCTTGCATTGTGGTCTATAACAACCTTACGAGTGTAATCTTAATATTATTATAAAAGCGAAATTTAATATGGCCGTTTGTTGCTCTTCCACGTATAAACTACTGAACGAATTTTGATGAAACTTTACAGTAACATAGCTTATTCATCAGAATAACATTTAGGCTATATTTTATATATAAATTTATCGCAGGGTAAACCGCGGGCACAGCTAATCGGCAATAATATAACACCCCCCGGACATTTCAGACAACGCCATCTAGTCTGAAGGTAAGCAGAGCTTGTGTTATAGGTTCTTATACAATTGAAATTGATATTAATACTAAATATTATTTATTCGGGAGTTGTAGAACTCCCGAATAAAAAAACTACAAAAATTAAAATTTCTATTTTCATATTTAAAAAAACTACACTACCCACTAACTACCTCCCCCCCTCGCTTACCCTCTCGGGCCCTCTCCCCGTTCATGAGATTGTATGCGAGTATACAATTCTATACGGTGTAATACAAATACAAACTCTGCCTCTATCAATGGGATGGGACAAATCATTAGCTGCGCTGCCATTGTCAAGGATCATACATTTTTATTTTTTGGATATTCCAATCTTTACCATTTTAAGTATCTATGTATTTTTTTATAGATCACTAGCTACTCGCCCCGCCTTCGCCCGGGTGTACATGTATCTATACGTATAAATAAAATTAGAGTGTCTGTTGTTTTTTTACTACATGCATATGAATATAATTTTTTTTTTTTTATAACACAGGGGACAAACGAGCATGCGGCTCACCTGATGGTAAGTGATTACCGCCGCCCATGAGCACCCGCAACACCAGGGGAATTGCAAGTACGTTGTCGGCCTTTTAAAAAGGAATAAGCTCTTTTCTTGAAGGTTTCAATATCGTATCGGTTCGGAAATACCATTGCTGGAAGGTGATTCCACAATGTGGTTGTGCGGGGCAAAAAGTTTCTAGAAAACCGTACTGTAGAAGACCGCCATTCATCCAGATGATCAGGATGGTATTTGTATGGATCAGAAACTGTTCTGGCGGGCGGTACGGTGTTGAAACTCAGCAGCTGGTATTAATCCGAACAATTCCTCAGAACACTCCCCGTGATATATGCGGTAGAAAATGCACAGAGATGCAATATCTCGCCGCAAAGCCAATGGGTCGAGTCTGTCACATAGACGTTGATTACCAATGATTCTGGCTGCTCGGTTCTGAATGCAGTCAAATGGAAGTAGCTGGTATTGTGGTACTCCCGCCCAGTGATGAGAAC
Organism: Achroia grisella; assembly: GCF_030625045.1. NCBI lineage: Eukaryota > Metazoa > Arthropoda > Insecta > Lepidoptera > Pyralidae > Achroia > Achroia grisella. The sequence continues at coordinate 2,356,879 of NW_026713039.1, read as the reverse complement.
AGTATTCCATATGCGGCCGGATCTGCGCCTTAAATAATTGCAAGCGATGGGCCGCCGTGAAATACCGTCTCACTCTACTGAGCACACCAAGCTTTTTTGAGGCTATTTTAGCCTTGTCCTCCAAATGACCGCAAAACTGAACGTCACTGGATATATCAACGCCAAGGACCTCGAGATTTGGCTTCACATCAAGGAGAGTGTCTTAAAACTGAGGAGATACGATAAATGGAATCTTTTTAGCGGTAAACGCGCAAACTTCATCTGTCATCCGCATAGCAATGAATGTTGTTGACTTGTAACATGTCATTGATATGCAGAAGGAACAGAGTCGGAGATAGCACACAGCCTTGTGGAACACCAGCATTCACAGAGTGTGGGTCGGAGCAAGCACCATCGACAACGATCTTGATGCTCCGATCAGCGAGAAAGCTGGCGACCCATTTGCATAACTTCGCAGGCAACCCAAAGGATGGTAGCTTTGAAAGAAGAGCCAAACCCGATCAAAGGCCTTCGCAATATCCAGACTAACAGATAGGGCCTCCCCCTTACTCTCAATAGCCTCTGCCCATCGATGTGTCAAATACGCTAGAAGATCACCAGCCGACCGACCCTGGCGAAAGCCATACTGACGATCAGAAATCAACTGGTTCACTTCTAGGTATCGTAGGAGTTGACGGTTGACAATCGACTCCATGATCTTTGAGAATAAGGAGGTGATGGCTATGGGCCTATAGTTAGCTGGATCTGAGCGTTCTCCCTTCTTAGTGATCGGATGAACCAAAGCCGTCCTCCAAAGTTTCGGGACTACACCTGTAGAGTAGCAGTACCGGAAAAGACGCGTTAGTACCGGAGCCAACTCAGGTGCACACGTCCTGAGCACAATAGCAGGAATACCGTCAGGCCCACTCGACTTGTGGATATCTAGGGAGAAAAGAGACTTACGTACCAGCTTTTGGGTAAATTTTACCTCTGGCATAGAAGTCTCACACCGCGAGATGACCGGCGGTGATTGCTCCCTATCGTCCAGTGTCGAGTTGGATGCAAAAAGAGACCCAAGGAGATCGGCCTTCTCTTTAGCATGTTGGGCCAACGAGTTATCCTCTCTGCGCAGTGGTGGAAAAGATGGCTGACAAAAATTTCCCTGAGCAGCTTTGGCAAGAGACCAAAAAGCCCGGGATCCAGATGGAAGACTGTTCAGTCTCCTACCAATTCTGCTGATGTGCTCCGACTTTGCTGTGGCTATAACTCTTTTGAAGGACCTGGAAGCGGAGTTATATTAGAGTAACAAGATATGCAGTGTAAAACATAAAATTGTATTCTGTTCAAACAACTGTTACTAAGTAACTGACATTTATTTCTTTTTCGGTATATTAGATTATAAACCTCAATACCGCCCCTTAATCTTATATACGAAACATATACAATTATTTGGACAACCCTAAGTCCTTAACAAATTTCTCATGTTTAACTATACAGAGAGGCTTAGTTAAAAGATCTGCAATCATTTGGTCCGTTGGCAAGAAATTAATTTTTATATGACCATTGCCTACCGCCTCCCGGACGAAATGATGACGCATGTCTATATGCTTAGTCCTAGCATGGAACATACTATTTTCAGTTAGTTTAATTGTAGACTGATTATCATTAAATATAATTATATTATTAATTTGACTTGATATTAAACATTTATTGAGAAAAGTTTTAATGAACATTGCCTCTTTACAAGCATCTGAGACTGACATATACTCCGCCTCGGTACTAGATAAAGCGACAGTCCGCTGTTTTCTACTTTCCCAACAAGTAATAGATTCCCCAATTTTGAAAACATAGCCTGTATACGACCTACGATCTATATGATTTGATCCCCAGTCTGCATCCGCAAATCCCGTCACAGTCAAACCAGTTTTTCCATAAGTAATACAGTAATCTATTGTACCCTTAAGATAGCGTAATACGCGTTTAGCTGCTCTCCAGTGTATCTCAGAAAAACAGTTATTAAATTGACTTAATACACTTACTGCGTGACAAATATCGGGACGCGAACATACAGCTATATACATAAGACAGCCAATTAACTCACGATACTCCAAGTTGTCATCCTTCTTTTCTGACTTAAATAGTTTCTCACATTGCATTGGAGTTTTCGCTGGCTTACAGTTCTGCATATTAAATTTTTCTAAAATCTTTTCTATGTACGCACTTTGATTTAATGTAATCGTGCCATTCACTTTCATTATTCTTAATCCTAATACTTTTTCTACTGGACCAAGATCTTTCATGACGAATTCTTTCATTATCATACTTTTAGTTTTATTTTTCTCTTCTTTACAGTTACTCATAAGTATCACATCATCTACATATAGAGCAATTATCACCAGCTTATCATGATTTTTCTTTACATAAACACATGGCTCGGAAAATAATCTCTTGAACTTTAATTTATTTACTAGAACATTGTTTATTTTCTCATTCCATGATTTCGGTGCTTGCTTTAATCCATATACAGCCTTTCGTAGACGATATACTTTATTTTCACCTTTACCTTCATGAAAACCTTCAGGTATTTCCATGTATATAGTTTCTTTCAAATCACCATTTAAAAATGCAGTTTTTACATCCATGTGCTCAATATCCATATCGTATTCTGCAGATAGAGCTAACAGCATTCTTAATGTTTCATATCTCACGACTGGTGAATATGTTTCAAAGTAGTCTACTCCGTACTTCTGTGTAAACCCTTTTGCAACTAATCGTGCTTTATACTGTATTATCTCTCCATTCAAACCTCTTTTCTTCTTGAAAATCCACTTAGTTTTTATTGGTTTCACTCCTTTCGGTAAGTCAGTTACAGTAAAGCATTGGTTGTCAATAAAGGATTGATACTCATCATTCATTGCGACACGCCATTGCTCTGCTTCAGAACTGCTTAATGCTTCCTTAACAGTTTTAGGCTCAACCGCTTCATAGCATTCTCCAAGTAAAAATGCAGAGAGAAATGAGTTGTCAGCTTGACCAGCTCTAGAATCATCAGATTCAAAGGAGATATCAGGTACATAGGTTTCATCTAATGAACGGTCTTCGACGGATTCACTAGTTGAAGGTTCACTAATTTCATTACTTTCAGAAGTATCAGAAATTTGCTCTACATTGTTATCATTATTCGAAATATCAAAGGATACATATGGCGAAACAGGATTTATGTTCAAATTTGATGAAGTTACATTTAAATCCTTGAGAAACTTATATTCTAAAAATGTTACATTTCTAGAAACAGTCAGCTTTTGACATATAGGATCCACAAGCCTATACCCCTTAGTGTTTTCACAATAGCCAACAAAAATGTACTTTTTGCATTTCGGATCAAGTTTCTTTCTATTATTTTGTACTGAGTAAGCTACACATCCAAAGACTCTTAAGTTAGACAGATTTACCTTTTGTCCAGAGTAACGTTCTTCTGGAGTAAAACCTCTGACGGCCTTTGTAGGAGAACGATTTTTGACATACACAGCAGTACATACTGCTTCAGCCCAGAATTTTTGTTCAAGGCCGGCTTCGAGTAACATACAGCGCACCGCCTCCATAATAGTTCGGTTCGCGCGTTCTGCGACTCCATTCTGCTGTGGACAGTGAGGGACTGTAGTTTGGTGTTTAATACCACACTCACTCAAATATCGTTTAAATCGAGTATTCATGTACTCGCCTCCATTACCGCTTCTCAATATTTTAATCTTTTTATTTGTTTCATTTTCTACCTGAGCTTTAAATTTCATAAAACACTCAAAAACTTTGCCTTTAGAATCAATACAAAAACAAAAAGTTTTTCTAGAAAAATCATCAATAAAAGTTAATAAATATTTTGCACCACCAAAAGAGTTCACCTGCATAGGACCACATAGATCCGTGTGTACTAAACCCAACACAACATTAGCTCGTGTAAACGATTTCTTAGGAAAAGGTAGTTTAGTAGCCTTACCTTCTATACAGGAGATGCATTGTTCATATGACGATACATTATAGTCAATGCCAGTTGCCATACCATTCTTGAGTAAACTCATGCTGCGACTATTTAAATGTCCCAAACGTCGATGCCAGATACCTTGACTTGCTTGGTTTACGTGAGATTGAACTTCATTTTTAATATTTGAAGATTTACACACAGACATGACTGTACTTTTTACGCGATCAACGGAATTTACAAATGCAGACCCAGTTTGTAATTTATATAAACCAGAATTACCCCGCTTTGCAATCGCTTCTAATATATTATTTTTATATATTTTACATAAATCAAATTCAAAAATTACACGATATTCTCGCTGTGTCAAAACATTGACAGACATTAAATTACATGACAAGTTAGGAATATAAAACACATCACATAGAGTTTTTATACCATCTTTAACCAAAATATCTGTATCACCTCGACCGACACTATTTATTTTATCTCCGTTCGCTACTGTCACATATAAACTATTGTCCTCGACGTAATTTTTCAAAATTTGCCGATTGTTGCACATGTGACAAGACGCACCAGAATCGACATACCAACCCTCAAACTTCACATCTGCTGATAGGACCGACAGCATTATTGCACTCTTGGCTGCACCAGAGCTGCTGCTCGACTTTGGTTGCTTATCTTTACCTGATATTTTCTTACGGCAGTCCTTGGCATAGTGACCAACCTTTTTACATTTGTAGCATATAGGACGTTTTGAAATTGCCAGAACTTTCTCCTCAGGGTACTCGGAGCTTGTTGTACCATCTCGTCTCTGTGATTCTTGTAGCAATTTATTTTTAACGAGATCACTAGATAGAGTTAAATTTGCATTTTCTAGTGTCATTATGAGTGGGTCGAAATCCTTCGGGAGTCCACTAAGCATTATGACTGCGACAAAATCATCATCGAGAGGAGCATTCATGTCTTGGAGTTGTTGAGTGATATCCGTAATTTTTGTGAGATATCCATCCATATCTTGAAGTTGTTCAAGCTTCAAAGAGAATAATATTCTTAGAAGACCTAACCTTCTACAGAGACCCTTGTCTTCAAATGCACGTTGCAGATTTCTCCACGCTTCAAATGCTGTTTCACAGTTTCTAACATTTGAATAGACGGCAGGAAGTACGCTTAAGCATATCTTCGCTAATGCTTTTTCTTGCTTTTTCCTATCCATGCATTCGGGTTCTCCATTTTTAGTAGCAACAACGCAATCGTACAAATCTTCATGTATGAGTGTCATTTTCATCTGGAATTTCCAATTGCCGTAATTTGCCATTCCCGACAATTTATCCATAGTTAACGATGAAGAAGTCATTTTGAAGAGTATTTGCGTGTATGAATCGTAATTGTTACCGCTCTGCTACCATATTAGAGAAACAAGATATGCAGTGTAAAACATAAAATTGTATTCTGTTCAAACAACCGTTACTAAGTAACTGACATTTATTTCTTTTTCGGTATATTAGATTATAAACCTCAATAAGTTATACTTCCTTTTATGGGCACTGGTATCTGGATCACTCGACTTCACAGCTGCAATCCAGGCACGGAAGCATTCCTGCTTATGGCGCGACGCCGATCTACAGGATCCGCCATACCAGGACTGAGATCTACCACCGACAGGTACCAGGGAATTAGGAATAAACATCTCCATTCCCTGAAGTACTACATCGGTGACAGATTCAGCTATTGCATCAGGATCGTCCAGTGCGAAGCAAACTCGCCCCCATGGGTAAGATGCAAAAAAACTTCGCATCTCATCCCAATCTGCCGACTTAAAATGCCAAACACGACGTCGACCAATAGATCGCGGCAAAGAAGGACGCGTGAGAGGCACTTCGCTCCGTATCAGACAATGATTAGAGGATCCCAGTGGGGCTTCCACAGAGATCTGATATCCGTCCGGATGAGAAGTCAGCAGAAGGTCCAACAGTGAAGGTATATGGTCAACAACATCAGGAATTCGCGTAGGCGAGGATACCAGTTGCGTCAAACCATATGCCAAAGCAAAGCCATAAACAGATCTCCCCGCATAGTCGGTGGTACGTGAACCGAGCCATTCAGCGTGATGGGCGTTAAAGTCACCTAGAATCACGACTTCAGCGGAGGGAATCTGTTGGAGCAAAAAATCTGTAGCCATTTGGACGTGTTCAATGAGTCGGTCAGTTTCGGTGTTACCGCTATGGGACCTGTATAAGCATGCATAGATGCGGGGGTGGTCATCGCAATCTACACGCAGCCATAAAATGGACAGGTCAGTACCTTCAAGTGTACCAAGACGGCGACAACAAATATCCTCTCTGACATAAGCGCACACACCGGCCCGTGGAATAAAATGGTGTTCCAATTTATATCCAGGGTAGGTCAGGTACGAAATTTCGTCGGGACAGGATATTTGCGTCTCCGTAAGGAAGAGCAAAGCCGGCCTCGCCGTCTCTAGGTGGTGGTGAACGGCGTTGAGATTGGAATGAATTCCCCTGATGTTGCAAAAACTGACTATGAGCAAGGGAAACGCCGATGGAGATTTGCTCGCTTTCCTTTTGGCCAAATTGAGCGGAGTATTGCCCACCCCAGAATACGCAGGGCAGCCTGAGTGTGATATCTCAGGGGTGGATTCTTCAGTAACATGGTTACTGGTACCACCCTGGGGTAAAAATCCCTTGTAATCCGCTGCCATGGTATGTAAGAAAGGGGTGGGTAGGGGAAGGAAGTAGGAAAGGGATAGGGGGAGGGGGAGGGGCGTCCGGAACCTACAGCTCACCATGCGAAACGCGATAACGCTTAACGCCGGTTTTCTGCCGAGGTGTGGTATTTCCCAGTTCGAGCGGCCCAATCGAGCTGAACAACCACGTGTGGTCGTACAGCTTGCTCTACCACTTTTAAGAAGAAATACGGTACATACACCAAAATAACATTTTTTACTTTTTTTTGTGTGTGTCTGTTTGTTCCAGCTAATCTCTAAAATGGCTGGACCGATTTTGACGGGACTTTTTTGGCAGGTAGCTGATGTAATAAGGAGTAACTTAGGCTACTTTTATTTTAGAAAAAATAAAGTTGAATTCCACGCGGACGAAGACGCGGGAACAGCTAGTATAACATATGAACAAGCTCACGTGGACGGTAATTGGCGTAAGAAATACCGCATCCAATTCGAATTACAACTCTGTACACTTATCAATACATACCAATCTTAATTGGCTACCAGCCTCTTTGTGACTGATGAAATGAAATTTCAGTGATGTCACCATTGTAATAGATATTTACTTTAACTTGTATTCACATAGTTATAGAGCAACATTAGATCAGGTAAAAAAGGCTTATATCTAATATATATGTATTATGTATATATAGTATAACTCAAAGGTGACTGACATAGTGATCAATCAACGCACAGCCCAAACCACTGGACGGATCGGACTGAAATTTGGCATGCACGTAGATGTTATGACGTAGGCATCCGCTAAGTAAGGATTTTGATTAATTCTACCCCCAAGGGGATAAACTAGGGGATGAAAGTATGTATGAAACTTTGTCAATTTTAAACCGATCGGGCTGAGACTTTGCATGCATAAAGCTACTATGACGTAGGCATCCCCTAAGAAAGCATTTTGATAAATTCCACCCCCAAGGGGATAAATGAACGCGAGCGAAGCTGCGGGCAAAAGCTAGTCTAATATATATATAAAATTCACGTGTCACATGATTTTGATGAAATTTTATATGTATATTCCGTAGGTTAGAGAATTTTATTATTATTTTATACCGCTAAGTGTTAGGGCGGGCTCACCACAAAAAAAAAATATTTTATAAGTATATTCAGTAGGTTTGAGAATTTTATTATTATTTTATACCCCTAAGTGTTAAGGCTGGCTAACCCCAAAAAAATTATTAATTTTTTATGATTTTTCTTTATTTTTATTCTGAGAAACCATACTAATAATATAAACTCGAAAGTTTCTTAGTATGGATGTTTGTTACTCTTTCACGCAAAAACTACTGAACGGATTTTGTTGAAACTTTACAGTAATATAGCTTATACATCAGAACAACACATAGGTTATAATTTAAAACGACATTACATAAATTGGGCGAAATATAAGAGTAGTTGCGCGGGTCAGCGAGAATAAATATAAATAGGCGAGACAGAGAAAGAAATAGGTAATCAGAGGCAACTAGTTAATTTTTTTAGGTAACTACACTGACGCTTTTGTACGAAATCTACTTAGGTAAAATGTCCCATCATCGTGATAGTATATGGAGAACTTCAAGTTCTACAGTGTTAAAAAAGTCATATTTGGCATTTCACACAGACATGCAACAATATATGTTATTTATATCAACACCGAATTTGGCAGCACTTTATATGGCCAAAAGCAAACAACAGTAATGTTATAATTTATATAATTGAACAAACATCTCAAAAATTGATATCACAAAATTTGTAATCATAAAATAATGTACATACAATGTATTCCTATAATAAACAGATTGTAATAATTCAATAAAACTATTTTGATTAACATAGAATACAATTGCGCGGGAAACAACTTTAAATGAACCATAGACAATAAATTCTGTACGTTAAATTGTAAAGTCACGTGATATTAAAATTCTGGTCAATATTCATAAGAATTTATTGGTGTATTTTGTAATTCTTTTTTTAATTATGAATTTACCAAAGAAGTTTAGTAATGTTATAAAAACCCCGAGAACACTTCGAAGCGATGATTTAAAAATGGAACATTCTGCAATTGCGTTTTACACTTTAGGGCACCGAGGGACGTATTATCGAAACAGAAGAACACTCTTTTCGCCCTCGCATGCACTAACGCCATGGAACACATCACACAGGGCTCTCTAATTGTATACACAAAGTAACCAGTACATAAATATGGTCCATCTACATCCGATTTTTCATCTTTACTTTTAAACGTTCTTTCTCCAAAACAAACGTTATACCTCTGCTTCAAGTAAACAAGCAGATCCTTGTCTATACCACATAATTTATTGTTTACAGCGTCTGTATTGTCTGTATTCCAAGCGCCGCCATTTTGAGTTTTCGCAACATTGTCTATGGCTAGCATAGTCGAGTGCTGGAGTGGATGATTTCTTCGATTATCGAACGCTACATCTACAATAGAATTCATTATCGGATTCACAACAACTGTGACATTAATTTCATCAAGAATATTAATTGTATCGTCCATTTTATAATTTTGTATATAAAATTTAGCGACGTCAAAAGTAACAGCCATGTACATTCTGTGTGTTTTAATTTCGGCCGCAGTGAAAAATTTATCACCAGCGATTTTCTCTAAGTAGCTATTCGGATGAAAATTACACGACCAAACCTTATTGCACTCAATATGCTGTCTTCTTAATTTAGGCGCAGTGGCCGGTACCTCTAGCTCTTTGAAATATTCAAATACTTGTTTCAAATCTGGTACATTTAATTCCAGATATTCTTGTATAGATGAATTTTGAGTTACATAAATCGTTGGACAAAGCAGTACATCTCTATTACGTACTCTTTTCAAATGCTGAAATTCCTTTAATGGAATTTTGTCATTTAATATCTGTATTGTCTTTGATAACTCTTTAGCATCCTTTATATGACCAACGTAAACTTTCTCTTTCGCTATAGAGTCATATAATTCTGGATTAATAATGGGTTGCAGGTTTTTAGAAGACTTTACAATATTATCTATAAAATCATCTATGTTATCTGTGACAGACTTGCCTGCTCTTGCCTTTTTCAGTGGCGGTTCTTCCATTTTTCGTAACACATAAAACAAATCTAGGGACAGCAGTCTTCAGTGATCCCACACTGAAAAGAGACAAAAATCCCACTATTTCATTCACACACTGCCATTATGTTACACTTTAAAACACTGTTCTAATTTCAAATATTGTTCCATAGCTACACATAATTTGTTTCGTTTTATCATATTACACATATTTTAAATTAAATGTAGTTTTAATAATATATTTAATGTAACCTAATCTATGTGTTAATTGTAAATTTAATTAAAAAAATAATTATAGATATACATTTTCATGCTTTATCTCTGTTTAAAAGGCTTGATGTCATAGTGATTGTGTAACATAATGTTTGAATAAATATTATTAAAGATTGTAGATAATAAAGTAATATTTGATGGATTTGTCTGTTATACCTCACCACAGAATGGAGTAATTAAAATTAAATTTGTGATCCCAGGGACTGACATACTTTACATACTGTATAAAATGAAGTCGCTTCCACTGTCTGTTCGCTAAGGTCTTTTAAATTATGCAATGGATTTTAATGTGATGCCTTAAAATCTAAAAACTTAGAGATTCAAGAGGAAGGTTTATATGTATAAGACATGAAAACCCGTGCGAAGCTGGGGCAGGTAGCTAGTAAACAATAGTTTACATAATATTATATCTCACTGGGATCTACAATAGCTTTAATTTTTTTATTTGTAGAATAAAACAAAATAGTATAATCATAAAAAGTTTATATGAATAAAAATTATGTCCAAAAATAGACTTTGTTTTCTGCATTTAGCTTTGATTTTGGGTTGTAGTGTAAAATATTTATGAAATAATAATTTTATTTAATTTATTTTGATTATAAATATCTTTTTCTTCGATGTGAACAGCTGTGTGGATTTAATTATAGAGGTGCTATCTTTAGATATATTAAAACATACTTTTGAATTGAGTACATGAATAACATTTAGTTATAAATAATTTTACAACAACAAAATAGTAAATATATTTATATAGGAAGGTATCGACAAACTATTTCACATTTCAAAATTATAGTTTCTGTAATAATGCTTTGACATATGAACAGAGAAACTGCAGTTTAAGTTTCAATTTTACTTATTAAATTTTAATAATAAAAAAGAAAGTAATTTTATAAAAGTTTTGTCATTGTTAATCTAGGATATGAACTATCTGTGTTATAGTTCCATACTAAATTGTCCAGCGACTTAAAAGTAACTGAGTAACAAACACACATACATCTTATTAACATTCACAAAAATAACAGTACATAATTTTTGCTTACCTTGAATAGAAAATACAAATAGGCAATGAGTGACAGAGTATAAACATTTGAAATTGAATAACTAAAAATATCTATGGAAAAAAATTGATTTTATTATCTATGTACCTACACCAAGACATAACAATATGCGGTTTTCTGCGGCAGGTTACGAATTCTAAGTAGATTCTAATTGGTTCTCTTGTTTTTAGTAACGTAAATTCTACAATGTTTAATTTAGTGATTTGTCGTCACATATTATGTAAATAAGTGCGTACATTAGTACTGGTTTGATAGAAAACCACGCCAACTTAAGATAAAAGTCGTAAGGAACGCGTATGACGGCATTATTGTGTATAAATTTGCATAAAAATTAGTTAAATTGATTAAGCGTGCAAATCGAAGATTTAGTAAGAAAAATACCTTAAAATTCCAGTTTCGATCCCGCCACGTTAAGAACACAAAACAGCACCATCAATTTTGGTTATCTTAAATTGTTATTTCATAATCATATGAAAGAAAATACATTTCTTCCAGCAATTAAAAAATTAAGTTTGCAAGAAAAGTAAAAGAAAACATATGTAGCCATTAAGAATTTTAGCAGCGTGTGTTTTAGTTTACAATTCTACAAGTTCTACAAATAATCATAACAAAATTTATCCAATCTCGTCGTTGTATTTCTTATCACAGCAACGGTTTTATTGGTCAGATAGTGTTGTTCAATATTACACCAATCACAGAAGCACAATTTGACATTTGTATTTTACGTAAAGCATGTTAAGCAAATTTACTTGCCAAAGTTGCCAGCTCCAAAATTGAAGAATAACTGAAATCATTAAATCAAATTATTGCACGACAAAACTATCTGTCTACGAATTTTAAATTAACTATAGTTGGGTATATAAAAGTAGTTTTTTGTCAGTTTCTATACTGTTCTATACTAACAGTTCTAAGTTATAAAAATAAGGATGTTTTGTAATTAAATATACCTCAATAATGTGTTAATCGCGCACATGGATAATTGGTCTTATTTTTTTTATGTAATTATGTTTAAAATTCTTATATTTATTATTTTACTGATTACGTTTGATTCTCATGTCGATTCTTAGAAAAACTTGCATTGAGCTTGCTCTGCAAACTTGCATGCAGAGCAAGCTCGCAGTGGTTGTCGGTTGGAATTGACGTTTTGTATATTACTTATCTACAGAAGGTTGAAATATTCTATTCTTCAATAATTGTGGAGCGAGTTGGCAACACTGACAGTATTTTTTTTAACATGTATTGAAGACGTTCCGTTACACGCAATATCAATTAAGAGGCCTATTACAAAATGATGCCGCTCAACTTTATGTTTAATCGCATGGATTTACGCACACACACAGTAATACACGCACACAGACGCAAATAACCGTGTAGCTCAATCGGTGTGGATTTAGTATGAACCATTTTGATCCTTGTAATATTTTAATTAATAATGTGATATGTTTCTACTTAACTGAGTAACATAAACTACTTATTGGATTTTTTTAAATAACGTGATTTATCTTAATTATCAAAGTGCTAATATATTTTTTTTTATTATATTATTCCTAGAGGGTTGATGTCAGGATGCTGGCCGATTGTACAACTAAAAGCCAAAACCTTAAGTAATATGAGTAACAAATAATTGGGATAAGGACAGGAAGATGAAATTACTATAACATAAATTTACTAATTAATTCTTCTTACATATTAATTCAGTTTATTTATTAATAGATACAATATAATTTATTATAAGAGTCGGATACATTATTGCCATATTCACTTGTTCTAAATATTATACTTAGCAAATAATTATTTTATTTATATATAATAGTTGTGTTTTCAACATGTATTGACCAAATAAAGACGTTTCTTTGTTTCAATTAAACAATGACGATTTTTATACAACCTTTCATCTCCTTTTAATCCCTTACTTTTTTCGCACTATAAAGCAATATCATATATATGGTAATATAGGGATTTTCTATTATAGATGCATAATTCTACTATGGATCTTATAAAATGATGTAGTTAGAATTGGATACTGTCTGGGGAATTCGTCTCGATTTGTACTATCATGCGGCTGTGAGGTTCATTAGAACAGACTAGGATCTTTTGTCTTCTAGCGTTGTTGCTCGTGTTAGAGGATAAAAGTCCCCATTGACGTAAAAATCATTATTCTATATATTTATTATCACATTGTAAACGAGATACAATACGTATCCAGTCCATACAATTAATATTCTCCGAATTTATGAGAACCAACACGGTAGTGGGTTTCATACAGCAGGGCTTTATATACATATCTACTTTCATTTTGTAAAGGACAAGTTGGTGTAAGCCGACATTCAAAGAAGGAAAGTGCGTATCTCAAATCTATACATATAAATAAAATTAGAGTGTCTGTTTGTAATATTGAAATAACCATTTTATACTACATGCATAAGAATATAAATACGGTACATACACCAAAATATTTTTTTTACAATTTTTGTCTGTCTATCTGC